>NC_089224.1:29899239-30531739 GCF_963924675.1 Phocoena phocoena | reverse complement strand
TTATTTACTCTAAGTATTATATGTGTATGTCTTAAGGGTCAGATATAACTACCCCCTCTCCCGAATGAAGAAAGAAATCTAACAAACCCTGCCTCATGCTTTCTAACCTCAATTTCAGTTTTCCAGAGGCAACCACTTCCAACATTTCTTTTTTCCTTTTATGAGAGAGAGCAAGGGAGAACCCAAGACGGAAGCTGCAGTCTTTTATAACCGAATACTAAAAGTGACATACCATAATTTCTGCCATATACTGTTGCTTACACAGACCAACACTAAATGATCATGGGAGGGAACTACACAAGAGTATGAGTACCAGGAGGTGGCGATCATGGGGGCGTCTTGGAGGCTGGCTACCACAGTCTGCGTGGTAAAAATATCAACTCTGATTCTGCCAGCGCCTCCATCTCCTCTCTCTAGTATCGTCTTTTCTTCTCAGTTCCTAATCACTAATCCAGGTTCCCTTAAATCCAAAGCTGGAGTGTTCATCCCTGCACCCAGCACCAGATGGCCTTAGGATGCTTAGACCCAATCCTTTCCTACACCTGCAGCTTCATTTCATTTGACCAGTGGCAATGCCCCCAATGTATCAGTTATTAAATAGTTTTAATATAATTTCTGACTCCTCTAACTCATGAGGACATTTCCTTTTACAGCATCTTAACACAATGCACAGTGTCTTAGTCTGTTCTGGCTGCTATAACAAAATTCAGACAGTCCCCAACTTATGATTGCTCAACTCATAATTTACTCTAAGTATAATTTACTCTAAGCCTGTTCTCCACAACAAGAGAAACCATCACAATGAGAAGTCCTCACACTGCAACGAAGAGTAGCCCCCGTGCTCGCTGTAACTAGAGGAAGCCCATGTACAGCAACAAAGACCCAACGCAGCCAAAAATTATAAAATAAAATACAATTTAAAAAAAAAAGATTTTGACGTAAGAATCTGTGGGGGGACACAGACATTCAGACCATAGCACCCAAGTACCTCAACAGTTGTGAGATTGAAGTTTAGTTTTTCACAGCAGTATCCTAAATGTTTCAAAATTGGGGCATTACCCTCTAGGTAGCAATAGTCTCTGACTCCTTGACTGTCTCTATCTCCCTCTGGCTCTGGCTCTGGCTCTGGCTCTCTCTGTCACCGACCCTCTCTTACATCCTTCAATAATCTCTCACTCCCCACCCCTCACCTTATTTTTCTCTTTCTTTCCTTAACTGGCTATGTCCTCAAATCATTACATTTTTAATTTTTATATTTATGAAACATTTTTATGACTTGTCCTGTTTTTAATTTTTTAAATGGATAAGTAGAATAGCTAGATAAATTGTTTTTATATTTGACCCAGCAGTTATCTTTAGTTAAAAAAAAAAGTTTCCTGTACTTTTTCTTTATTGCTTCTTGGTTGTCTTTTCTATTGTGTAGGAAAAAAGTAAAGAAGGAAAAATGAGGAAGTCACTGAAAATCCTGTCTTTCTCTTTTACTTTTTATGCCATAATTTCCCTTATTTGTGGTCTTCTACTCTTCTACCAAATCCCCATCTCAGATTCTTTGTTCCTGAAGAAAACACCAGTTAATAAGTGAGTCTCTCATTCTGTCAGCATTCATGGAAGAAGAACGTGGCTAGAACTGAATAACTTTCCCCTCATTTTGTAGGGGGAAATAGTTGTCACTTCCAACTATTTTTAATGTTTGTTGTGATATTTATGTCCATATTTCAAAATAACTGGCTGAAATACTACTGTTTCCTGATTCCAGTCACCTTTGAATAGTCATTGTCTTCATGCTGTAGAAGTTGCAGATTTAGCTCCATGCACCTCTCCTATATACATTCCACCCTTCCTCCCAATAGAGCTATGTTACTTTTTTAAAAAAAATAAATGGACTTTCATTACTTACATTATTACGGCTATGTAAATATTATTCACACTGAGCCATGTAATGTAATGAAAGGACATTCTTGTACGAAATTTTGCTTTACCTGGAATTAACTTTTTAGTTTTTTTAGATTTCTAAGAACCCGTCTCCAGTCTGTACACATCAGGCAATTTATCAGTTGAATCTAGATGTCTGACTGCTTCTTTACAAATTTTCAACCAAGCCTCTCAACCCTCCACTGTCCCCTACCTTTAAGACATTCCTAGTGCTCTAATTCCTGAGATTTTTCTGAGGTTCCACAGCTATAGAAGGGACAACCTCACAAGAACTCCTTGATGTAGAAGATGCATGGTGCAGCTATGACTTCAAGGGACCCCAGGTGTGCTTTTTGGGGTGGATGCTTGAAGGGAATCTGGGCAGTCTCTGATGTCACCTCGACCACGTTTCTGTGACTTTTGCTGGGCTCTGCCTCTCCCCCTTTGCTCACCCTCTCTGGCTGCCTTCCCTACTCCCTGAAGCCCCAGACACCCATTCTCACAGTGTCTGTGTCCAATGATGCAGTGCTACCCCACGAGTTTTTTCTTTGTCCTGAATCACTCAGTCAGTTCTCTTTTCTCAATTCATTTTTTTGGTAATAATCCTTTCCTGGGATAGTCATCATTGATCACTATAGCTGATGCCCTGCTGTGAGAATAGGCAGGAGCAATGGAAAATCCAGGGAGTAGTGGAAGGAATTATAAATTCTCTTGCATGGAGTCATGCTGACTTCTTCCCTGTCTACCTGCTCCATCCCAGCTCAGCATTCATTTTAATCATTATTTCCTTCATTGTTTCTCACTTTCCAGAAGTTCATGTTCAAAGGTGGATTAAGGATTCCTTCTCATCTTATATGCATGACTAAACTGAAGAAAGAGAGCTTGTGGGCATCTTTGCCATGGTCATCATGGAACAGCAACCAACGTCTCACCCATATGTGAAGGGTCCCAGCTGCATGCAGTCCAGCCTCTCACCTTCTGATTTGGCGTTTCCATCTGATCTTATATTTCTGTCAAACTCCTTTATAGTTCCCAGGAGCTTAAAAGTCTATATAAGCCAGTTCTTCTCTGCTCAGTTTTTCAGTCTGTAACCTCCAGATATTTGCTTATCACTACCAGGCAGTGTTTTTTTTTACCATGAGGCAAATTGCCTTAAATTTTTGAAACCCTAGTTTCTCTTTTAATCAGCTTTTAGGCCAAAAATCTAACAAGATCACAAATCTAACACTTTCCTAAATCAAAACCACTTCTCCCTCCACCCTGCCCTCTGTTATTATCTTGTATATGTACTATTTTTTTACTCTGCAAGGAAACAGAAGTTGTGCAAACCAGTCAGTTATGATTAAACCCATTCCCAGATATTTTTAAAAGTGTAATGATTGTATGAATTTATTAGTCATTTGCTTTTACTGAAATTAGAATAACATATAGTTATATATTTTTGTTAATACTTTAGATAGTTTTACAAAATATGACACAAGCAGAGAATCATATCATAAACTCCATGTATTCCTTCAAGAATTAACTCATGGCCTATTTTATTTCATCTGTACCCTCACTCACAGAACGCAGGGTTATTTTGAAGCAAATCTCAGACACTATATAATTTTAAGTCTACATTGTTGCTCCAAAATATAAAGATTTGTCTCTTTATTTAAACTTCATAATACATTTTACATGGTATTATAATACACAATAATATAATATAATATTTATAATACCATTATCACAAAACTAGTAATATTTTTACTTTTATCAAATACGTCTTCAGTGTTCAAATTTCCCTAATTGTTTCTTAAATGCTTTTTGTTTTACAGTTTAGTGCTTGAATCAGGATCGTAATAAAGGCAATACATTGCAATGAGTTGATAATGTCTCTTAAGTTCTCTTTTAATCTATAATTTACCCCTCCACCTTTTTTATGCCCTTTTGCAATTTATCTGTTGACACAACCAGGTCAGGATACTGTAGAGTTTCTCAGTCTGGATTTCACCAATTGCACCCCTGTTCTGTTGTTTAACATATTTATCTGTCCCTGCGCTCCCTATAAATTGGTAGTTGAATCCAGAGGCTTGTACAATTTAAGTTCACATCCTAATATGGACCAGGTGACATAGCACCATAGACTCACAGAGCTGCCAGAAACGTGTAAATATCATCTGGCTCAATCTTTCTCTTTTGAATGTATGTTCTTATTATACAAGTAAGGCAAGAATGAAGTCTTGAGGTCAATGATCCAAACAATAAAGATAAATACAGAATAAAACCCAGAAAAGTCCTTATCGTCAATCCCCATTCCACCCAGCCCCCCCAACCCACAAAAGTTACTATTGAAAACCATTTCATTCTTCTCTTTTGCTGACCTCTCCTTATATATTTACATTCCTATGTGTGGGCAAGAACTTTCGTCCACATACTAGAGTGAAAGAAATAACACATTTGTTTTCTCTTTCTGAACAGTGTACTCTGTTCTGAATTCCATCCCACTGGGCTCGTACGAAATTCCATTCCAGGAGATATTGAGATATTATACCTTTAATTAATTATTAATATATTGGTATCTGATACCCTTACACCATCAGGACTAATTTTTGAAGTTTTGTGTCTTCCAGAGCATTCTAGCAGGGCTCTCTATTGTTATTTCTTGCTGATCTATCATGTTGACACGTCACCCCCCAGTCTGTATCTCCCTTGAACACAGGCAACACACTGAAATTTCTGGGACAAAGGTGGGCATAAGCATCCTTCATGACAGCTCTCAATGTCACCACTCTTAAGTCACACTCCCAACCCAACCCCCAAGCATCCCAGTTCAGCTCCATCCAGGTATTGCATAGCAAGAGAATCCAGATGTCATCCCTACAAAGACATCCCTAAGGAGCCCCTTCTTTCTTTTAGACTGGCCAAATATCGCCTCTTTTTTCTCAGGTTTCAGCGTTTCTTTCTTCTTGAGCTTGAAATACTTTCCTCTAGTCCCACCCCTATTGGGTCAATCCAGGAAAATTCCCCTTGTTGAGTCTAGACTTTCACATAAGAGCCTGGAGGGTGTCGTTTTTGGGGTTGGCATTCTGAGCCTCCCAGTGTTCCAGCATAGCACAGATGCTGAGTCGGCAGCCAGCAGTTTTGCTGTGGGGTCAACTCTGGCCTGGCAAAGTGGCCCCTCGGCAGCAGCAAGAAGCAGGCCAGAAGTCCAGGTCGGAGGTGTGGTGGGGAGACACAGAGAGGGTCAGTGAGAGCCTAGATGTGGTACAGCTAGAACCTGAGTTTACCTGGCTACGACCAAGTCAGCAGAGCAAGCAAACAAGTTCAGGGTCTACAGACTTCAGCAGCAGGGTGCCCACCAAACAGGTAGACAGAGAGACTGGGAAGAAGACTTTACGTGGACATAGCATTCAGACTTATGGCTTCCTCCTTGCTAACCTCACACCATGAAGACCCAATAATGTTCTTTATACACCAAAAGTTCTTGCAGAGAAATAAGAGAAGTGGGTAGAACTCTAAGACACTAGCATTTCTACCTAGAGCCATTGAGCATAAATGTGATGGACTGTTTAAATTATTTCTTCAGCATAGAATATAGGTACTAGATGGGGATAAGTATTTTTTAATGTAATTTTTTCCTGCCGTACAGTGAGTGAGTTAGAGGAAGGCCAGATCACATTTTAGAATTTAAAAAAAACAATTTACTCGGGACATTGGAATTATGAATACTTTTGTGATCCACCTTTGCATTTCACTATTGAATAATGTCCTCTAATGTATTTTTAGTTACTTATATTTCCTCTCCTACCAATTTCCTGTTGATATATTTGTCCATTTGCTTATTGATTGTTAATTTTTTTCTTCTTTATTTGGAGGACCTCTTTATATATGTTGAATCTAGCACTTATTTCACATACACAGGGGTAGGATCCAAGGGAGTGTGCTAACTTTCACAGGGTCAGAGCACTGGATGGACAGTCATAGCTATGGAGTACCATCCACCTCAGCCCCAAGTCACAACCAGACTGCATCTCTCACCATTCAACTTGTCTATTATGATATACAATTAGAAAATGGAGGTAAAGGTACTTGATACCTAAATAAGGATATATAATTATGAGAGATTGTGACCATTCATGTGTATAATACTGCATTTATTTAGCCAATATTTATTGACATACTAATATGTTCAGGGCACTAAGATAGGGAATAAAAATACAATGGTGAGAAAAACTGATGTGGTCCCCGAGGAGCTTATAAATTAGTAAGAAAGACATATTCTTCCAACCACTGTAACCGTCCATCACAACAGTGTAATCACGAACTGTAGAAGTTGTTAGGAAGAAGGCCATACAGTGCTGTGAATGAAGGTAATGGTGGTCCTGATCATCAAAGAAGGCTTCCCTGAGAAGTGGCATTTGAGCTGAGGTCTGAAGAATGAACAGGCTTTCCTCAGGGGAGGAGAGATGAAGAAGCGCTTATAGGAACTGCTTATGCAGGAGGGAGACTTACTCACTCAAGGAAGAAAATAAGGTCCAGGATGGTGGGAACATAGTCTTAGGAGGAAGGTGATGAGGGGATGGAGAGTGGCCTGAGACAATGCTGGAGAGAGGGAGGCAGGGGCTGGATCATACAGGGTCGTGGACATACACAAAACTGCTTGCCATTGTTGGCAATGCATCTGGACATCGTGAACGAGTCCTTCCAAACACAGAGCACCTCTCTTCTTACCCGACAATCCTCTCTCTTAACCTTCATGGGGGAGAGGCATTGCCAAGAAAGCCTTTTGTAAATGGAATCCCTCACTGCTCCTTTCTAGATCCTGGAAAGCCCACTGCATTCCCCACATCTACTGATCCCATCAGAGCTGAAAATACACTTTGTTCCTTTTAAGGACTTGGAAGTCTACACCAAGGATGTTGGCCTGAAGCAAAATATGTTCCCTGAGTCCTGCTTGGTGAACACCCACGGTCTTGCCCATAGTTTTTTCTTTCCTTCTTTTCATACTTCACTCTTACTCAGAAAGAGAATCCTGTGTTATTCCTTTTTTTTTAAGCTTAATTTCAAGAAAGGAATAGAAAATCTTCCTCATTAAAGACTGGATATTGATGTGATGTGAAACACCTAAAGAATGGTAAACTTTCAGTTAAAGAAATATCCCACCTGCAGGGAAATAATGCAGTGGCCTCAGCAATCAATCTAGGCTAGTCTGTTTTGAGGAAAGTAGGGAAGGCCTTCATTTGTGCCCCTGAAATCTCCACATACACAGGTGTGTGGGTGTGTGTGTGTGTGTGTGTGTAAGAAAGAGAGATTAGCTGATTGATTTCAAAATCAGTTGTACTCATTAGATTACATTGATCATGTTATAAGATTTTTTTGTTGCTCACCAATATCTACTTTCAGACCCATGGGAGGATCTCTTTTCTCCACCTCTTTGAAGTTACGCATGGGACTGTGACTTACCTTTATCAATGAAATGTTCATGGAAACAACATGTGATCATCACTGTGCTTGACTCTCCAGACTATTCTTTCCCTGCTGCTACAGTCCTGGATGCACGTGCTGATATGGAAGTGAAATAAGATTGAAAAAGCCTGGATTGCTCAGCCAACTCACAGAAGACAACTGTCCTGAAGATTTGTCCACACTCACGGAGGATTTTACATGAGGGAGAAATAAAATATGATTGTGTTAACCCACTAAGGTTAGGGGGTTGTCTGTTACTGCAGCAATGCCTAGCCTCTCTTGACTAGTATATAAGCTTATTTGGGAGCTCAGAAATATTATTATGCAGTTATAAATGTGTATGTATGTGGTATGGTGTGTGTGTGTTTGGGAAATAGAAAGAGAGAGAGAGAGAAGTGATTTATTATGAGAGTTTGATTATAGAATTAGAGACAAGTTTCTTTACTTGATTTTTGCCAATTGGGATTTTAGCTATAGGTTGCACAAATGAATGTATAAGCACATTTAAATAAATACATGGTTTACACAAGTGTTTATTTATACACAGTATAAAATATATTCTCATGTCTTTATTTGTGCTCTGGTATATAAATTGCTTATGGTCACTCAGAATTGTCTTCTATAATCCACTAATAATATCAAAAAAAACTTGAGCTAAGTAGTCAATTAAAAGCCCAAGGTGATACTGCATCTTTCAGATACATTGCAGATTACCTACTGAGTCATGGACAATGTACACTGTACATTCACACCAATGGCATAAGCAAAGGCCAGAGTGTGCCTTAGTTTTTTATATTTCCTGAGTTTTCTTGATTGCAGTCTAATCCTTCATGTTGTTCCAATACAGAGTGATTTTTTAAAGGAGAACTTAATTTGATATGTCTGAATATCCTTTGGAATGCTAGAAACCAGCATTACTACAGCAACCCTAATGAAAAACACAAGCTCCACGTACCAATTTGTGGTCAGAGCCAGCATTCCAATCCTGCTCTCTCTTGGCGGCTAGTACTCCATCGTGCTCCTTTTCCCAGCCCTCTGCTATTCTAGTTAAAAGATGTCAGGGGCTGTGGAACACATGACATGTTAAACAGTTCACTGCTTACAGCAGGCTCCTCCAGCTTAAGTGCAAAGACTTTGAACTCATAAAACACACCACCACCACCACCATCACCATCACCACCACCACCACCTCCCAAAGGAAGTCTCAGAGGATTTCCCATTAATGTCCCTGTATGTTGAAGAGCATTTATTTTAAAACAACCTACAAGTGCACATAGATCCACTCCCATATATTCAAGACAAAGAAAGCAGCACCTTCCAGAAGAAAACTCACATAATTGGGCCAAGGCTGATTCACTCAAATGTTTTATCACCGGTGTGGAATGCCAGTAACAAGGGCAATCATTTGTTTGTGAATTCACGGAAGACTGGACTTGCACACTGGAAAAGGGCTTCCTAATGAATAGCAATGGGGAGACTTACTGTGTATTAGCATATTTTATCTGCCCTTGTTTTGAAATTAAACAGAGTTGTGGATGAAAAGAGAAGGCACAGAATGCCACTAGGCTGGCTTTTTGGAAAAGTGGCATGTGGAATGAGGTTTAACTATGTGGATAAATTCTAAAGTTAACCTTAGGCTTGCTCAAGGCATTTTTCCCCTCCTTGCGTGATAACAGAATTTCCTAGTCACTACTATTTTTTCCTAAAGGCTACTCGTTCTTGGATACAATACCTCTCTGTTTTGTCTGGATTTGCTTAAATATAAATCAGGAGAATTCTGAGCTGTGGCAAAGGCTACTCTGCAAAGCTCAATTAAATTTTATTCCATGTCTATTTATTGAACATATACTATGTGCCCAAAACTATTCTAAGCACCTTGGGGGCAGCATAGGGATGGGAGAATATATTAATACTTTCAAAAGCTTCTTGAAGGAATGCTTCATAAGGTTCTCCATCCACCTGGAAAGGAAGATAATAGATAAATAGATAGCTGGATATAGATACAGAGAGATAAATAGGCAACAATGTAAAAATTAAAGTAGCGTGTCATTAAGACCAATGAGTTTTCTAGAAGTTCTAAGAAGACAATGATGGGCATGAGCTAGAATATTCAGAGAAGATTTCAAGAGGACTGATGAGTCTTTGTTTAATTTTGAAAGTTTGGATATATGTATAAGGGGCAGGTATTCTGAAACTGGGAAGCACTAAATTATTAAACACAATAATTAAGTGTGTAGGCTCTGTGTTGTCAAAGTATAATTTTCTAAAAGTTAAAAGCATGACTCATAAAAATTTATAGTATACACTTTTCAAAGATCCACTTAGCCTATTAATGAGGGAATCAGTAGTATAATAAAGCTGACTCAACTGAATAAAGGAGAAATCAAAGTATATATTGCTAATGAG
This sequence comes from Phocoena phocoena, assembly GCF_963924675.1. Classification (NCBI taxonomy): domain Eukaryota; kingdom Metazoa; phylum Chordata; class Mammalia; order Artiodactyla; family Phocoenidae; genus Phocoena; species Phocoena phocoena. The sequence goes on along the minus strand of NC_089224.1, from coordinate 30,521,974 downwards.
GGTCAGAATACTGAGATAAATTTGCTAAGTTAAAAACAAAACTGGTTAATGTTCTACAGTACAACAAAGCTGTAACTTTGGGGCTTCCCTTTTCCAATGGACAAAAATCTGCATAAAAATCACTTGCAACTTGACAATCTTCACTAATTTAAAATAACTTCAGCGCCTGGGTTCTAATAAATATTCAGTTGTAAGTCAAACAAGGGAACATTTCCCTGAAGACTGAAATACTTCCTGTCGAAGGCTGTTAGTGCTCAAATGTGACATTGAAAGGATTCCATATTGAAAGGATCTCCAAGTGTTGGGTTTTTTCTTAACAGTATTCAGGCAGAAGGGAGTTCTCATCTTGTTTTACCTTTGCCAGCTGCATAATGTAGCCATGTACCTTAGCTTTCTTGGTTCCTCCGTTTCTTTACTTATAACACGTAGGCAATAATAATTTTTAGCACTTAAGCGTTGTGGTAAAGATCAAATGAGATAACATACAATGTAAGTGTTTGCATAACCCCTGGTATACTCAAGATATGTCACCTACCAACATAGGGAAGGGTCTTGAGCAAAACCCAAAACAAAAATGACCATGTTTAGGGAGAACTGAAGGCCGGTTGGAGAGGACAATTTACTTTGGGAAATAGAGAAAGATAAACTGAGTAAAGAGTTTTTGGTCAGATTAGAGGAGATTTAAAAAATTTTTTTTTTAAGAAGAAAGACAGAAGCATGCACAGTTTGGATTTTATCCTGAAGTTAGCTGAGAGCTACTGACATTCTTTTTGAGCGGCAGAATGACATAGGAAATGAAGAATATGGGCGGGGGGGGGGAGGGGCGGGGGAGGAATTAGCCCAGCCCCTTATAGAGCAACCTGAAAAGGATGGTTGTATGGTTTGAGAAGACTTAGGAAGCGGTAAAGGGTTGAGGAGCCAAAGCAGAAGGAAGAATCACATGTGAACAGATTTTAAAACTGAAAGATTGTAGGAATAGTGTTACCTTTGGTATAAATAAGCAACTTAGGAAGAGGGGACATTTTGAAGTGAAGTTGAAGAATTGCCTTTTGCATCAGTAGATGCGAATACAGTAGGCTGTATTTGAGAATAAAGGACATATAAGTAAAAATGTTCAAGTAGACAGTGGGAGACCAGGGTTTGGATGAGAAATCAATGGCAGAGGTACAGATTTAGAGGTTATCCACACAAATGTGATAGCAAAACCCGTCGATGCTTTTGCTATCACAAAATCAATGGACTACCTACCTTAGCACTGGAAAAAAGAGCAGAAGTACAAGAATAATATGGGTGTTCTCTGTTCCTGTTTTTTTCCAAAAGGCCACTGTTTTCCAAAGGATAGAATCAATGGGTTATTGGTGGGAGAGGAGGGACAGTTTTGCAACACTTTGGAATGCAAGACAGAGGAGTGACTTAGGTAAAAGGAGGTCAGATCTGTTGAACACTCCCCTACAGCTCATGAAGAAGGATGACTGACTGCATTTGGTTGACCTCCCCATTAAAAATGTAAGAAACTTTGGGAATGGTGATACATTGGCTTAAATTCACTTTGTGGTATAAATAATCAATGTGAGAGTGATTCTCATATTAAAGCAAGGGGGAGATTTAAGGTAAGGAGATCAGAGTAAGAAGTACCTTAGGCTGGGATTGCTCCCAAGGCAGCCCTCAGACAAGAATTTGAGTACAAACAGGCTTAATTCTAGAAAGAACCAGGAGAGGAGTGGACAGTGGGCCAGGGAAAGGAAGAAAGCCAGTGCAGGGTGCATTAGTGAGCAGGACCATGCTGGGGGCAACTAGCATTCCCAGGGTTGCTAGGAAACGGTAAGGGGTTATGAAGAACAGGTTTGGGGTTATCCCACTTGAGGGTTGAGTGGCTGGAGTACCTATCCACTGAGTCTAGGCTATTGGTGGAGGGATGGTCCTGAGGTTTAACTCCTCAGTACTTCTGGTCTACTTGTGCCTACAGTCAGAGACAGCCATCAGGAGAGAGAGAAAGAGAGAGAGAGAGAGAGAGAGAGAGCATATGACTGGCAGGAAGCAGACTTTGGTGTGCCTGAGGTCAGCAAGTACTGAGGAGATACACTGGGGCACCCACAGTGCTTTGAGAGCCAAGGATTAGAGCCGGACTGCCTACGTGTGAATTTGGCTGAATGTGCCGCTTTTGAGAATAACTCTGGGAGGTACCACTGAAAGGGCTCTGACTGTTTACTCCAGTTTCACTTGCTTCAAGATTCCAAAGAGGGGCCTTGAAAATCTAAAAAACTCAAGCTGTCTGTTGGGAATCTAATATAGCTATTACCAACCATGTGTTTGTCACTCACTGTGTGCCAGACTTTGTAAAACGTGCTTCCTATATGGGTCAGGACAGGGTTTTCTTTCTCTTGCCCCACAACCTATTCTGTCCTTCTCATCCTTGGTAGAGGGTGGGGCAGATCTTTGTTACCCTCACGTACACAGGCTAGTTAGCATAATGACTCCTGCAAGTTCTTCTACAAAGACAATTAATATTAGAAAATGCTCTGCTCCAAATACTCCAAAGACCTAAGGATCTACAAGGTACTTTTTCAGGATGGAGCCAGAAATTATGGTTGCCATGATTTTGAGAACATTGCAATGTTACCATCAAGCAATCACAAACACACATTGAATCCAGAAGATGTTGTGCTGCATGTCGTTTCTTTTCCTACCGTGCAGGTCCATGAGTCCTTTATTCTCCCTTCCTCTTCCCTCCCCTCTCCCCCACCTCAGTCTTCTACCTCTCTGTCTCCACTTCTTGATTCTGACTCTATTCCGGCAGCAGTTTTGCAAAAGTGGCTGTATTTCCTCTCCTGAACATCTCAGGTCCTACCTCTCAGGTAGCCCTCTCTTTATGATCACATTCTTGGGGTTCTGGGGTAATAACAGCTCTCTGGCTTTACTAACCAAAGTGGATGGCAGCATCCTTCATTTGATTCTTTAAACCTTGTCCACACCTTTACAGATAGTCCCTTTATTAGCCTTTACTTAAGTTACCCAATTATCTTGTTTCCCACCGGACCCTGACTGATACAGCACCCCAGATGACTATGGACACCTAAGTGACAGAAATCCTGCCTTTCGCTTCTCTCTGAGTCCATCCCTGCTAAGATACAAACAAAAATATTAGTAGAGCTTAAAACTCTGAGCTTCAAAGTGGACCCCATCAAAGAAGAGTGACTGTGCCTGGAGAAAAAGAATTTTCAGAGAAGGTATTGTGACTTTAGTCTCATGATCAACAAATACTGAGAGCCACCAGGCATTGTTCTAGATGCTAGGAATATAGTACAGGCAAGACAAGTTCCTGCCTCATGGAGTTCTATTCTAATGGAAGGAGGGAGTAAGTACACACACACACACACACACACACACACACACACGTAAAAAAGACAACTTCAAATAATGATAAATAGCATTTTTAAAGTACTGAAGATGGAGGAGTACTATTTTGGGTTAGATGGCTAACAAATACACTCAGGAGTTAATATCTAGGCTGATTGGACATCTTCCTTAGCATAACTAAGACAACCCCTTGATGACTCCTAAAATTATTGAGGGTAATTTTGAAGGAGGCCGTAGTAATGCATGAGCAGGAAGGAACAATGTGTCATTCAAATCTGGATATTAATTTTAAAGGGATTTATGATCCAGCCCCCAAATGCTGATTACACACCCTCATCATGAGATGTTTCTAGTAGTTCAAGAAAAGCTTATTAACTGAATAGTTGCTACAATTCTTTCTACCTTTAGGGAGATTGTGACCCTGGTCAAAATGGTGTGAATTAGCTATTATTTGCTTTCTGCAAACAGAATGGAAATGACTTTGGGCCGTGGGTGTGTGAGGTTTGTCTTAGAATGGGATGGTGAGAGTGAGTACTACTGTGCTAATCAACCACTGTTTGCTGGAAAGGTTTTTTGTCAATGAGCTCTGAGAGAAGCAGAATATAGTTACAGGAAGTGTCAAGATGGGGTCTATTTTACGGAAATTGGAATCAAATCTAAACATTCTGTGGTTCAGTCATTTAAACTTCTACTTAAACCTTTGGACATGTATCCATCTCTGGTCCTGCCTGGAGCCACTGTGACTTTCACATGAAATCCACTGCAAGCTACTAATTATTGTCTTCACAAAACCCACAGTGTAGGCAGTAGCTGAATTCCAAAAATGGGTTTTCTGCTCTCAAGGAATAATACTGCAGGGAGAAAATTTGTATAGCTAGTATTTCTACTCATCAGTGTTCCCCCAAACATCAACTAGATTCCAAGACTGTCTTTTCTTTCTCTTTATCCCATAGCCACCAGCTACTCTCATCCAAGCCCTTTAGCTGCTTCCTCTAATAGCACTTTGACTGTAACTATGCCAGAAGTTGGTTTCTAGAGCAAGCAGGTTTCAGGCCTGTGAGAGGTATCTCAGTTGACTGTGATAACTTACGGATGGAACCATTTGTTGTGACCCTTGCCAAAGTGTTAAAACATTTATGTATGCCTGGTGTGCTTGACTTCTAAGGAACATGTTATTTACCTAATATAATAATGGAAGCTTGGTAGCATAAGGACTTTTCAAATAAATGACATGTGAAAGACAGTGGTTCTCAGACTATTTGGTCTCACTACTTCACGGTCTTAAAATTATTAAGACTCCCGAAGTACTTTTGTTTATGTGGGAAATAATATTTATTGATGATTACTATGTCAGAAATTAAAACTAAGAATTGTCTTAATTTACTTAAAAAGTAACAATAACACATTACATGTTCATATAAAAATCACATTTTTATGTGCAATAGATATATTTTCCAAAATTAAAAAAAAATTAGTGATAAGGGTGGCATGTTTTGCAGTTTTATGAGTCTCTTTAATGTCATATCTGGCTTCATAGAAGATAGCTGGGTTCTCCTTCTGTTTCTGTTTTCAATCTGCTGTCATATCTCATGTAGAACTGCTAGAAAGCTCCTCTGTACACTTGTGAGAGAACAAGAGGGAAGAAGACAAATAATGCTTGATCATTTAGATAAAAATAGTTTTGACCTAGCAGATCCCCTGAAAGGATCTCTGGGACACTCTGAGTTCCTGGAAGACACTTTGAGAACTGCTGTTGAAAGGGAAAGTTGCTATTCTTCTTTCCCAGTTGATGGGAAAGCAGCAACTTGAGGAAGGAGTATGGTGGGCAGAATGTCAAGAGGAACTCACTGCTAATCCCAAGAAAGTGCCGTGAGATTGGGGAAGCGGCAGGAAAAATCGGGTTTAACCCCATTTCACCATTGAACCCTTTGGGTCTACAAAGACAGATTTCAAATACTGGAGCTTGGTGGGAACTTAAAGATCACATGAAAAGAACTTCATTCTAAAAAAAAATGTTGACTCAATGACTAGTTATTGGTGAAGTCTAGCCAATAGCTGGGGTGTAGCCCAAGCACAGAATGATGGGCCTCCTAAGAAACAGGAGGAATGGAGTGTGTCTCCATCGCCCACACGACTTCCTTTTTTTTTTTAAATTGCTGAATTCTTCACTCTCCAGCAGCACTGGGTCCCATCCAGTGAATATATGTTCTGCCGGCCACTTAACAAACTTGAGCTGTGGTTTCAGGATGATAAATAATTATGTTAATTAACAGGTTGGAGGAAAAATATGATGCTATTCCTGTGGAATGCTCTGAGAAGCTGGAAACACTTAACTGCGAAAACTACATGTGGTGAAGTAACCAATAATTTGCTTAAAAAACCCACATCTGGCTTGCTGGCTCAAAGTAGGGGTTAATAGTTGTTCGAGGGCGGCCAGTGGTGAATAGGGGTCCCAGGATAAACAGCCAAACCTTCACAGCAGGAAATACGCTTGTTCTGAAGCACGAGCGTTTACGTTGGCTTCTAACCAGAATGAAACGTAAAAGGAATTGTTTGGTTTGCCTCTTGCTTTCTCCTCTTTACAACATAGAGTTCAAGAATATCTTTCTCATATTTGTACACTTGGAAATGGGAAAGAGTTAGGGAGTAGTCGAGGGAGAATAATAAAAAAAAATTATTTTCTCCAAACTTCCAAAAGGATGCAGCAAACACAACACAGCGGTGAAGAAAGAAAAGTGAGTTTGAATCATATGCATAATTACTTATCATAATAGATATGCTGATTTGATAAATATTTATTGAGCATCTTCCTTGCACAAAGCATGGATATGAGTGTTATAACTAATACACAGGTGAGTAATATGTGGTCCCAGGTCTCAAGGGGAAAAGAGGTAAGTAGAGAGACTTAGTATGTACATATATACAATATGTGCATAGTACACATCCCAGTGTGACATGTGTCATTGACGAGAGTACTTTATTTCAATACTATAAGAGGTTCAGAAGAAGGACACTTCATGTAAGATTGGACGAGTCTGTGAAGGTTTCCTGTCAACAGTGGTATTTCAGCGGAGGCACAAAAGATGACGAGGATTCCAACATATGGAAATAAAGGCAGAATAGCATTGGGATGGAAAGCATCAGCACACACATAGCATCTACAGATGGAGGTAGAAAAGTAGGAGATGGTGAATAAATCCATTTGACTAGAATCTAGAAGAGATGTAAAGAGTTTGGGGAGGTTAAGCAGAGAAAAGTCAAAATTGGAGGTGCCCATTGGAATACTGATCTGACAGCAGCACTGCGTATGACAGACTGGAACCGAGCAAATCTGAGGACCAAGATGGGGCTCAGGAAGATAGTCTCCTGATGAACCAGGAAGTCTTTACACAGGTGCTATGGTTGACCATCACCCACTAGGTATGTATGTGACTGATGGGATATGAGGGCCAAGGTAGTTAGACAGTTGAAGGTATTCTCCTAGGCTCCATCTACAGAGACTAAAGGAATGTGCTCAAATTTCTGAGCTGCCAGATAGACATATCCAGCCAGTGGTTAATATTAGGATACAGAATCCAGACAAAACTTTAATTCAAAAAGATACATGCACCCTTATGTTCATAGCAGCACTATTCACCATAGCCAAGACATGGAAACAACCTAAATGTCCATCAACAGATGAATGGATAAAGAAGGTGTGATATAGATAGGTAGATAGATAGATAGATAGATATAGATATAAAATGGAATACTACACAGCCATAAAAAAGAATGAAATTTGCAGCAACATGGATGGACCTAGAGATTATCATACTAAGTGAAGTAAGTCAGAAGTAGGAAAACAAATACTATATGATGTCACTTATATGTGGAATCTAAAATATGACACAAATTTATCTACAGAACAGAAACAGACTCACAGATACAGAGAACAGACTTGTGGTTGCTGAGGGGGAGATGGGGTGGGGGAGGGATGGAGTGGGAGTTTGGGATTAGCAGAGGCAAACTAGTATATAGAGAATGGATAAACAACAAGACCCTACTGTATAACACAGGGAACTTTATTCAATATCCTGTGATAAACCATAATGGAAAAGAATATTAAAAAGAATGTATGTATTTGTATACCTGAATCACTTTGCTGTACAGCAGAAATTAATACAACATTGTAAATCAACTATATTTCAATTTAAAAATTTTTTAAATTAGGATATAAAGGCCAAAAACCATGAAGGGAGGGAGTACATTTAGGGGTCAAGATAAGGAAGAGCAGTCATTACAAGGAAAGAATAAGAAGCAGTGACCTTGGGTCCACTGTGACCTTCTTCCAATCCCCTCCACACTGCAAGTCAGATCCAAGCTGCACATATCTGACACTGGCAATGCCCAGCATTCAACTGCTAAAGGCATTCCAATGGCTTCTCATCACTCTTAGCATAATACCAAATTCAATGGCCTACAAATCCCCACAAGTTCTGATCCTCACCTACCTCACCACCTTCTTCCTCCCTTTGCACTTCAGCCCCAGTGGCCATCTTTCCATCCCTGGGCCTGCTAGGTTCCTTCCCTCCTCAGGGCCTTTGCCCTGCCTGAGAACATTTTCTTTCCTCTTTTCACCTAGTTGCCCTCTACACATCATTCACAATTCAGTGGTCACCCCTCGGGGAAGCCCTTTATACTTCTCTGATTGGGTGGATCAAATCCTCCCACTAAATCCTCTCCTAGCACCTTATGTTTTCCCTTTCCAGAACTTATCACAGTGGCAACTATACATCTTTCTGTAAAATTATTTGGCTCATACTGACTCCGCCAAGAAGCTGTAAGTTCCTGGGCTTCCCTGGTGGCGCAGTGGTTGAGAGTCTGCCTGCCAATGCAGGGGACACGGGTTCGTGCCCTGGTCCGGGAAGATCCCACATGCTGCGGAGCGGCTAGGCCCGTGAGCCATGGCCGCAGAGCCTGTGCATCCGGAGCCTGTGCTCCGCAACGGGAGAGGCCACAACAGTGAGAGGCCCGTGTACTGCAAAAAAAAAAAATAAGCTGTAAGTTCTTAAGAACAGAGTCACAAGTGCATCTTTATTCTCAGCAGAGTTTCTGGTCCATAGAAGGCTCTAAATGCATAGTTGTTGAGTGAATAGATGTTAAAGTAGGATATAAAAATGCTCTGACCTGCATTATCTCATTTGATCTATGAGGTAGATATTATAAGCCAAGTTTTACAAACAGATAAGCTTTAAAATGCACATCTTGCTCAGCACCAGATAGAAGTTAATGACAGTGTTAACTGACTTTTTTTTTAATAGATCTTCATTGAGGTATAATTACTTCACAATACCATGTTAGTTTCTGTTGTACAGCAAAGTGAATCAGCCATATCATACATATGTCCCCATATCCCCTCCCTCTTGAGACTCCCTCCCATCCTCCCTATCCCACCCCTCTAGGTCATTGCAAAGCACCGAGCTGATCTCCCTGTGCTATGCTGCTGCTTCCCACTAGCTATTTTATATTCGGTAGTGTATGTATGTCGATGCTACTCTCACTTCGTCCCAGCTTCCCCCTCCCACCCTTTGTCCTCAAGTCCATTCTCTATGTCTATATCTTTAATCCTGCCCTGCAACTAGGTTCATTAGTACTATTTCTTTTTTTTTAGATTCCACATATATATGTTAGCATACAGTATTTGTTTTTCTCTTTCTGACTTACTTCAGTCTGTATGACAGACTCTAAGTCCATCCACCTCACTACAAATAACAATTTCATTTCTTCTTATGGCTGTGTAATTTTCCATTGTATATATGTGCCACATCATCTTTATCCATTCATCTGTCGATTGACATTTAGGTTGCTTCCATGTCCTGGCTATTGTAAATAGTGCTGCAATGAACATTGAGGTACATGTCTCTTTTTCGATTATGGTTTTCTCAGGGTATATGCCCAGTAGTGAGATTGCTGGGTCACATGGTAGTTCTATTTTTAGTTTTTTAAGGAACTTCCATACTGTTTTCCATAGTGGTGTTATCAATTTACATTCTCACCAACAGTGTAGGAGGGTTCCCTTCTCACCACACCCTTTCTAGCATTTATTGCCTCTAGATTTTTTGATAATGACCATTCTGATGGGCATGAGGTGATACCTCATTGTAGTTTTGATTTGCATTTCTCTAATAATTAGTGATGTCGAGCATATTTTCATTTGCCTCTGGGCCATCTGTATGTCTTTTTTGGGTGAAATGTCTATTTAGGTCTTCCGCCCATTTTTTAACTGGATTGTTTGTTTTTTTGATATTCAGCTCCATGAGCTGTTTATGTATTTTGGAGATTAATCCTATGTCTGTTGTTTCATTTGCAAATATTTTCTCCCATTCTGAGGGCTGTCTTTTTGTCTTGTTTATGGTTTCCCTTTCTGTGCAAAACTTTATAAGTTTAATTAAGTCCCATTTGTTTATTTTTGTTTCTATTCCTGTTACTCTAGGAGGTTGGTCAAAAAAGATCTTGCTGTGGTTTATGTCAAAGAGTGTGTTTTCCTCTAAGAGTTTATAGTGTCTGGTCTTACATTTAAGTCTTTAATCCATTTGGGGTTTATTTTTGTTTATGGTGTTAGGTAGTGCTCTAATTTTATTCTTTTGCATGTAGCTGTCCAGTTTTCCCAGCACCACTTATTGAAGAGGCTGTCTTTTCTCCATTGTATGTTATTTGTTATTGCCTCTTTGTCATAAATTAGGTGCCCATATGTGCTTGGGTTTACCTCTGGACATTCTATCCTGTACCATTGATCTATATTTCTGTTTTTGTGCCAGTACCATACTGTCTTCATTACTGTAGCTCTGTGCTACAGTTTGAAGTCAGGGATCCTGATTCCTCCAACTCTGTTTTTCTTTCTCAAGATTGCTTTGTCTATTCGGGGTATTTTGTGTTTCCATATGAATTGTAAATATTTTTGTGCTAATTCTGTGAAGAATGCCACTGGTAGTTTGACAGGGATTGCATTGAATCTATAGATTGCTTTGGGTAGTAGGGTCATTTTCACAATATTGATTCTTCCAATCCAAGAACATGGTATATCTCTCCATCTATTTGTATCATCTTTAATTTCTTTCATCAATGTCTTATAATTTTCTGCATACACGTCTTTTGTCTCCTTAGGTAGGTTTATCCCTAGATATTTTATTCTTTTTGTTGCAATGGTAAATGGGAGTGTTTTCTTAATTTCACTTTCAGATTTTTCATCATTAGTGTATAGGAATACCAGAGATTTCTGTGCATTAATTTTGTATCCTGCTACTTTACCAAATTCATTGATTAGCTCTAGTAGTTTTCTGGTGGCATCTTTAGGATTTTCTATGTAGAGTATCATGTCATCTGCAAACAGTGACAGTTTTACTTTTTCTTTTCCAATTCAGATTCATTTTATTTCTTTTTCTTCTCTGATTGTCATGGCTAGGACTTCCGAAATTATGTTGAATAGGAGTGGCAAGAGGGGACATCGTTGTCTTGTTCCTGATGAGAGTGGAAATGCTTTCAGTGTTTCACCATTGAGTATGATGCTTGCTGTGGGTTTGTCATATAAGGCCTTTATTATGTTGAGGTAGGTTCCCTCTATGTCTACTTTCTGGAGAGTTTTTATCATAAATCGGTGTTGAATTTTGTCAAAAGCTTTTTCTGCATCTTTTGAGATGATCATATGGTTTTTATTCCTTAATTTGTTAATGTGGTGTATCACATTGATTGATTTGCATATATTGAAGAATCCTTGCATCCCTGGGATAAACCCCACTTGATCATAGTATATGATCCTTTTAATGTGCTGTTGGATTCTGTTTGCTTGTATTTTGTTGAAGATTTTTGCATCTATGTTCATCAGTGATATTGGTCTATAATTTTCTTTCTTTTTTTTTTTTTAAACATCTTTATTGGGGTATAATTGCTCCACAATGGTGTGTTAGTCTCTGCTTTACAACAAAGTGAATCAGCTACACATATACATATGTTCCCATATGTCTTCCCTCTTGCGTCTCCCTCCCTCTCACTCTCCCCATCCCACCCTTCCAGGCTGTCACAAAGCACCGAGCTAATATCCCTGTGCCTTGCGGCTGCTTCCCCCCAGCTATCTACCTTACTATGTTTGTTAGTGTGTATATGTCCATGACTCTCTCTCGCCCTGTCAAAACTCACCATTCCCCCTCCCCATATCCTCAAGTCCGTTCTCCAGTAGGTCTGCATCTTTATTCCTGTCTTACCCCTAGGTTCTTCATGACATTTTTTTCCCTTAAATTCCATATATATGTGTTAGCATACGGTATTTGTCTTTTTCTTTCTGACTTACTTCACTCTGTATGACAGACTCTAGGTCTATCCATCTCATTACAAATAGCTCAATTTCATTTCTTTTTAAGGCTGAGTAATATTCCATTGTGTATATGTGCCACATCTTCTTTATCCATTCATCCGATGATGGGCGCTTAGGTTGTTTCCATGTCCTGGCTATTGTAAATAGAGCTGCAATGAACATTTTGGTACATGACTCTTTTTGAATTTTGGTTTTCTCAGGGTATATGCTCAGTAGTGGGATTGCTGGGTCATATGGTAATTCTATTTGTAGTTTTTTAAGGAACCTCCATACTGTTCTCCATAGTGGCTGAACCATTTCACATTCCCACGAGCAGTGCAAGAGTGTCCCCTTTTCTCCACACCCTCTCCAGCATTTATTGTTTCTAGATTTTTTGATGATGGCCATTCTGACTGGTGTGAGATGATATCTCATTGTAGTTTTTTTTTTTTTTTTTTTTTGGTGGTACGCGGGCCTCTCACTGTTGTGGTCTCCCCCGTTGCGGAGCACAGGCTCCGGACGCGCAGGCTCAGCGGCCATGGCTCACGGGCCCAGCCGCTCCGCGGCATGTGGGGTCTTCCTGGTCCGGGGCATGAACCCGTGTCCCCTGCATCGGCAGGCGGACTCTCAACCACTGCGCCACCAGGGAAGCCCTCATTGTAGTTTTGATTTGCATTTCTCTAATGATTAATGATGTTGAGCATTCTTTCATGTGTTTGTTGGCATTCTGTATATCTTCTTTGGAGAAATGTCTATTTAGGTCTTCTGCCCATTTTTGGATGGGGTTGTTTGTTTTTTTGTTATTGAGCTGCATGAGCTGCTTGTAAATTTTGGAGATTAATCCTTTGTCAGTTGCTTCATTTGCAAATGTTTTCTCCCATTCTGAGGGTTGTCTTTTGGTCTTGGTTATGGTTTCCTTTGCTGTGCAAAAGCTTTGAAGTTTCATTAGGTCCCATTTGTTTATTTTTGTTTTTATTTCCATTACTCTAGGAGGTGGGTCAGAAAGGATCTTGCTGTGATTTATGTCATAGAGTGTTCTTCCTATGTTTTCTTCTAAGAGTTTGATAGTTTCTGGCCTTACATTTAGGTCTTTAATCCATTTTGAGCTTATTTTTGTGTATGGTGTTAAGGAGTGATCTAATCTCATACTTTTACATGTACCTGTCCAGTTTTCCCAGCACCATTTATTGAAGAGGCTGTCCTTTCTCCACTGTACATTCCTGCCTCCTTTATCAAAGATAAGGTGTCCATATGTGCGTGGGTTTATCTCTGGGCTTTCTATCCTGTTCCACTGATCTATCTTTCTGTTTTTGTGCCAGTACCATACTGTCTTGATTACTGTTGCTTTGTAATATAGTCTGAAGTCAGGGAGACTGATTCCTCCAGCTATAATTTTCTTTTTTTGTGATATCTTTTTCTGGTTTTGGTATCACGGTGGTGGTGGCTTTGTAGAATGAATTTGGGAGTGTTTCTCCCTCTGCAATATTTTAGAATAGTTTGAGGAGGATCAGTATTAGCTCTTCTCTAAATGTTTGCTAGAATTCGCCTGTGAAGCCATCTGGTCCTGGGCTTTTGTTTGTTGGAAGATTTTAAATCACAGTTTCAATTTCATTACTTGTGATTGGTCTGTTTATATTTTCTAATTCTTCCCGGGTCAGTCTTGGAAAATTGTACCTTTCCAAGAATTTGTCCATTTCTTCATGGTTCTCCATTTTATTGGCATATAGTTGTTTATAGTAGTCACTTATAATCTTTGTATTTCTGCAGTGTCAGTTGTGATTTCTCCTTTTTCATTTCTAACTTTATTGATTTGTGTCCTCTCCCTTTTATTCTTGATGAGTCTGGCTAAGGGTTTATCAATTTTGTTTATCTTCTCAAAGAACAGCTTTTGGTTGTATTGATCTTTGCTATTGTTTTCTTTGTTTCAATTTCCTTTATTTCTGCTCTGATATTTATGATTTTTTTCCTTCTACTGACTTTGGGTTTTCTTTGTCTTTTTTCTCTGGTTGTTTTAAGTGTAGGGTTAGATTTTTTATTTGAGATTTTTCTTGTTTCTTGAGGTGAGTTTGAATTGCTATAAACTTCCCTCTTAGAACTGCTTTTGCTGTGTCCTGTAGATTTTGGGTCATCATGTTTTCATTGTTACCTGTTTCTATGTATTTTTTTATTTCTTCTTTGATTTCTTCAGTGATCTCTTGGTTATTTAGTAGCGCACTGTCTAGCCTCCAAGTATTTGTGTTTTTTACAGTTTTTTTTCCTGTAATTGATTTCCAATCTCATAGTGTTGTGGTCAGAAAAGATGCTTGATACAATTTCAATTTTCCAAGGCTTGATTTGTGACCCAAGATGTGATCTATCCTGGAGAATGTCCCATGTGCACTTGAGAAGAAAGTGTATTCTGCCACTTTTGGATGGAATGTCCTATCAATATCAATTAAATCTATCTGGTCTATTGTGTCATTTAAAGCTTGTGTTTCCTTATTTATTTTCTGTTTGGATGATGTGTCCATTGGTGTAAGTGGGGTGTTAAAGTCTCCTACTATTTTTGTGTTACTGTCGATTTCTCCTTTCATGGTTTGTAGCATTTGCCTTATGTATTGAGGTGCTCCTATATTGGGTGCATAAATATTTACAACTGTTATATCTTCTTCTTGGATGGATCCTTTGATCATTATGTAGCATCCCTCCCTATCTCTTGTAACAGTCTTTATTTTAAAGTCTATTTTATCTGATATGAGTATTGCTACTCCAGCTTTCTTTTGATTTCCATTTGCATGGAATATCTTTTTCCATCCCCTCACTCTCAGTCTGTATGTGTCCCAAGGTCTCTTGTAGACAGCATATAGATGGGTCTTGTTTTTGTATCCATTCAGACAGTCTGTGTCTTTTAGTTGGGGCATTTAATCCATTTACATTCAATGTTATTATCGATATGTATGTTCCTATTACCACTTTCTTAATTGTTTTGGGTTTGTTGGGTCTTTTTCTTCTCTTGCATTTCCCACCTAGGGAAGTTTCTTTAGCATTTGTTGTAAAGTTGGTTTGGCAGTGATGAATTTTCTTAGCTTTTGCTTGTCTAAAGAGCTTTTGATTTCTCCATCAAATCTGAATGAGATCCTTGCTGGATAGAGTAATCTTGGTTGCAGGTTTTTCTCTTTCATCACTTTAACTATATCCTGCCTCTGCCTTCTGGCCTGCAGAGTTTCTGCTGAAAAATCAACTGATACCCTTATGGGGATTCTTTTGTATGTTATTTTTTGCTTTTCCCTTGCTGCTTATAATATTTTTTCTTTGAATTTAATTTTTGTTAGTTTGATTAATATGTGTCATGGTGTGTTTTTCCTAGGTTTATCCTGTATGGCACACTTTGTGCTTCCTGGACTTGGGTGAGTATTTACTTTCCCATGTTAGGGAGCTTTTCGACTATAATCTCTTCAAATATTTTCTCAGACCCTTTCTTTTTCTCTTCTTCTGGAATCCATATAATGTGAATGTTCATGCATTTAGTGTTGTCTCAGAGTCTCTGAGATTGTCTTCAATTCTTTTCATTCTTTTTTCTTTTTTCTGTTCGGCGGCAGTGAATTCCACCATTCTGTCTTCCAGGTCATTTATCCATTCTTCTGCCTCAGTTATTCTGTTATTGAGTCCTTCTAGTACAGTTTTCATTTCAGTTATTGTGTTGTTCATCTCTGTTTGTTTGTTCTTTAGTTCTTCTAGATCTTTGTTAAACATTTCTTGTATTTTCTCAGTCCATGCCTCCATTCTATTTCCGAGATTCTGGATCATCTCTACTATCATTACTCTGAATTATTTTTCAGGTAGATTATGTATTTCCTCTTCATTTATTTGGTCTTGTAAGTTTTTACCTTGCTCCTTCATCTGTGACATAATTTTTTGCATCTCATTTTTAAATTTTTTTTATGAGTGGGATTGTATTCCTGTCTTACTGGTTGTTTGGCCCGAGGCTTCCAGCACAGGAGTTTGTAGGCTATTGGATAGAGCTGGGTCTTGGTGCTAAGATGAGGACCTCTGTGAGACCTCACTCCAATGACTACTCCTTGGGGTCTGAGTTTCTCTGTTAGTCCAATGGTTCAGACTCAGAGCTCCCACCACAGGAGCTTCACCTGACCCCTGGCTTGTGAACCAAGATCCCCCAAGCCACCTGAGGTGGCAAAAAAAAAAAAAAAAAAGAGAAAGGAAAATAAAAAGAGAACACTAACAAAGTAAAACATAAAATTAAACTAGGAAACTAACAGATATGTTAGAAAGAATATAAAAATAAAAATATAGGTGAATCAACAACCGGGAGGTACCTCAGCACTACAATAG
The DNA here is from genome assembly GCF_963924675.1 of Phocoena phocoena. Classification (NCBI taxonomy): domain Eukaryota; kingdom Metazoa; phylum Chordata; class Mammalia; order Artiodactyla; family Phocoenidae; genus Phocoena; species Phocoena phocoena. The sequence goes on along the minus strand of NC_089224.1, from coordinate 30,505,962 downwards.
TACAAAAGAGGAAGAGGGAAAAGAAAAAAAAGAAAAAAGGAAAAAAGGGTGAGAATGGCCTTGGCTGTGGGGGGTGGGGCCTAAGCAAAGGATGTTTGGGTGGTGGGTAGATCTTATGCTTAGGACCAACAAGGCTGGAAAAGGCCCTGGGTGCTGTGGGGGGTAGGGCTTAGACTCAAGGAACAGATGGGGCCCAGGCATGCCCCCCACCCCTGGTCTCAGAGGGCAGGGGATATTACCTGGGAGCCCAGAAGGCTTCCTGGGCTTGAGTGGGCAGGGCAAACACCCTCCTCTCCTCTCCAGCTGCTCTGGTCCTGGAGGACCTCTCCCACCTGCCTCTCCTGATCTCCCCAGCCTCCCTCCTATGCCCCGAAGGACCCATGCAGCCTGGAGGGGCCCTTGGAAGGCAGAGGATGTGCCTGGGAGCTCAGCAGGCTCCCTGTGCCCAACTGGGTGGGGCAAACACCCTCCACTACTCCCAGAGGGCCCCTCCCACCAGCCTCTCCTGATCTCCCCGGCCTCCCTCCTATGCTCCCAAGGACCCATGCAACCTAGAGGGGGCTTTGGAGGAGGGTACTGGCCTGGGAGCTCAGCAGGCTCCCTGTGCCCCAGTGGGCAGGGTAAATGCCCTCTGCTCCTCTCCCACTCCTCCCGGAGGGTCCCTCACATCTGCCTGTCCTGATCTCTCTGGCCAATCCTGTCTGGCTTCCACTTCTCCTCCCCCCTCAGTCTACCTATGTCTTACCGGTTCACTTGGGGGTTCCTCCCATCTCCTTGGACATCAGGGTTCCCCACCAGCAGCTGGCAGACACCCTAGTTGTGGGGAGATGCTAACTCAGCGTCTTCCCACACCGCCATGTTGACTCTGCCTGACTCTTTTTTAACCCTGACTCTTCTCACTACGTTATAGATCTCCCTCAGGAGCAGAATCCAGGTCACAGATGTCAAAGAGAGAGAAGGTTTCCATGTGAAGCAGAGGTGATGACAAGTACCGAATGCCTCAGAGGGGTAAAGGAGGATGGAGACTAGGGCACTCCACTGATTCGGGATGTCAGGAATGGCCTTTTATAAAGCAGTATCAGAAGAGCAATGGGAACAGAAATCAGACTATATTTTTAAGTATGGTGGATCAAGGAAAGCTTTTGAGGAGAGGTAAGATGTTGCAAAAAGATTAGAAAAAGTCATGCAGTTTGTCCAGATGGAGTATGAGAAAAATAATTTGGGAACTGAGAAGATTATAAGGAACTTAAGGTAGAATCCTCCCTGGGACAAATAAAAAAGACAAAACAAAATCATTCTTCATAAACAAGGAAACTGGAACTCTATTCCAAGACAATACATGAAAAATGAAAATGACAAAATTATAGTAATTAAAAAGAGAAAAGTTAGGGAATTCCCTGGTGGTCCAGTGGTTAGGATTCAGGCTTTCACTGCCGGGAGCTCAGGTTAGATCCCTGGTCAGTGAACTAGAATTCTGCAAACTGTGTGGCGTGGCTAGAAAAACAAAGAGAGAGAGAAAAGTTAGAATTAGAGGTGCCATTTTCACTCATCAAGCTCAGAATCTTTTTTTTTTTTAAAGAAACAAAGATGCTTAATGTTGCATTATTATTTACCTTCTGGTGTATGTAAGGGCCAGACAAGCCTTACAGAGTATAAGGATCACTGTCCAGAGAGTTTAATGGCCTTCATGGAGGTGAATGAACATGATGGGTGCTCCAAAGGAGGAAAAAAATATCAATTCTCTCTCTTACTTTACAGGTTCTTCTGAGGAAGTGAGTGTGAAAAACCATCTGCTGTACAAAATGTTGCTACAGAACATAGGAAGAGAATGAATGACATTTTTTTCTGGGTGGCAAAAAGCCCTCTTCATTTTAAAAGCAAGAGAAACATATAAAGGTATGAAGTCTGTACAAATAGTAGTGCCAGATGGCACATATTGCCATTAAAATAAAATAAACAAGTGGAAACTTCTAATTTAAAAAAATTAAAGAGCCTGGTTATAATTCACTGATAGAACCTTCTGACATTCCAATCAAAACATCTGTAAAGATATATCCAATGAAAGAAGAAACATCTCACATTAAAACTGATACTGGAGGCCAACCTACTCTCAGAATTAGAGAAGATTTCCATTACCTTAAGCCCACACTGTGGACTAGCATGTGACTCTTGACCACCTGAAACTGACTACCCTGTCACCTGAAAGGAGAGCCTGAGACTGAGCTTGTCCCCTTTCTGTCAGCCCTGAAAGACGAGAGTGTCAAGCAACTTGAAAACTCTCTTTCTATTGTAGGAGTATCATTTTTTTATGAGATGGTTTCTCTCCTTCTCATCCAATTAGTTCTGCCTTTGTCATCAATAAAAATGCAATACCTACCCCCAAAACAAGTTATCAGAAAGGCAGCTGAGGTACAGTGCATCCAGGGAGCTGTAGACCTACTAAGTAAAATGCTATAGGAATGGGCTAGTAGCTGGACATGCTGAAGAGGCATTGTTTCATTGTGTACCTGGGTGTTTCCGCTTGTCAGAAGAGCAGGCAGAGAGAGGGAAAGAAGACCCCTCCTAGGTCCAGCAGAACTTACTGGATAGAGCCTGGGCTGGGCCAGGAGCTGTAGGCAGGAGACATTCTCCTAACCTACAAGGGGATAAGGAACAGAGACTGTGCAAGTCAGCACCTCCACCAACAGTCCCTGGACCCAGACAGCCTTCCCTTCACCCTGAGGTAGGGAAATGAGCCAAACAGAGAGAAGCAAAATGCCACAAAGCAAGAAAGCTGGAAATTTCTCCTAAAACACTTTGGAAGAGCAAACAGGTCTATGTCCAATAAATGAATAGGATACCATTTTTGCTTATAAAATTGGCAATGAGTTTTAATGAAACATTTAAAGGTAATGAGGTTTTTAGAAGAGACCATGAAAAAGACATTCACATACACCACCAATAGAAATGTAAATTGCCAGTAACTTTCTTTTTTTTTTTTTTTTTTTTAAAGAAGATGTTGGGGGTAGGAGTTTTAATTAATTAATTTATTTTTGGCTGTGTTGGGTCTTCGTTTCTGTGCGAGGGCTTTCTCTAGTTGTGGCAAGCAGGGGCCACTCTTCATCACGGTGCGCGGGCCTCTCACTATGGCGGCCTCTCTTGTTGCGGAGCACAGGCTCCAGACACGCAGGCTCAGTAGTTGTGGCTCACGGAGCTAGTTGCTCCGCGGCATGTGGGATCCTCCCAGACCAGGGCTCGAACCCGTGTCCCCTGCATTAGCAGGCAGACTCTCAACCACTGCGCCACCAGGGAAGCCCTGCCAGTAACTTTCAAGAAATGATCCAGGTTTACCTACTTTCATCATTGCAGTTTTGTCTAAACAACCTTAACAGCCTAAAATAGAAGAGAGGTTAAATATTTTTAATATATAATAGTCCACCGTAAGAATGTACTTTGAGTTACATAATGACTTGGGGAAATGCTTATGATATAACTTAAAATTAAAAAAAAAAAACACAAGACACAAAGTTTTAAAATACGATATGACCCAAATTTTTTAAACCACATCAAAAGCATTAGAGATCAAGATGGCAGAGTAAGAGGACACAGGGTTCACTTCCCCTCACTAACACATCAAAACTACAACTACATATAGAACGACCCTCACTGATATCGACTTGGAGACTAGCAGGACAGCTCATCTACAACCAAGGCTGTAAAAGATCCACACAGAGTCTGGTAGGAAGAGAGGAGAAGAGATCTGGTTGGGACCCGCATCCCTAGTGGTGGACATAAAAGAGGAGAGGCGTATGTCACAGGCTCAGAGACCATCCTCAGTGAGGGTTTAAGCCATCTATTAAACACCCTAGCTCTGGGGTCCAACACCAGGAAGATGAAGCCTCTTAGCTGGTTTGAAAACTAGTGGGGCTTACTGGAGGGCTGTAAGAAACAAAGACTCCACTCCTGAAGGACTCAGACTTGTTTACTCCAATCACACTTGGAAGCAGAAGACTGAAAACTGCCTGGGGCTCTGGCTGGCTTTCCAGGACCACCCCAGTACAACACCCCCCAGCCAGCACCAGGCCTTCTTTCTCCAGCACTTCTCCCTACTAAGGCGGAGGCTGCCATTGCCAACAAGAGTACACACACTAGGAGGGAATACAGCCTATTCAGATCCTGGCTCTGCCTCTGACCAGGACAGTCACTGCTATTGCCAGTGTACTAGACAGGGTACATGGTGGAAGGGAGCAAAACCAGCCCAATAGTGTGGCACCAACCCCTCTGGCCCTGACCCAGCCTCTAACTAAGGCACACAAACTGGGGAGTAGGAAGTGAAACCAACACAGAAGTGCAGCCCCAAGCCCTCAGGCCCTAACTATGCCCCAAACCAAAGACAGAAACTGCCATCACACCTGAGAACTCTGTTAAGGTTATTGCTCCAGCCCCTCAGGCCAAACACCACACTCAATAGGGTGGTGACAGCCACTGAGCATAGGAGAAGCCCCTGTTTGCACCTGACTCTGGCTCTAGCCCATTCAACTCCAGCCTTATCTCTCACCAAGGTAGTGGCAACCAGCACACCCAAGGGGGAGACATGGCCCATGCTCACTTCAGATCCAGATCTCCCACCAAAGCCACAGGGTACACACAGACTGCATGGGGCATTGACACACAAGGAATGCCTTCAAGAGTGGGATAGGTAGCTGCCTCACCTAATTTCATAGAAACAGAGAAATTTAAGTAAAATGAGGAGACAAAATAAAATGTTTCAAATGAAAGAACAAGTAAAAAAAAAAAAACCCTGAAAAAAACCCTAATGAAACAGAGATAAATAATTACCTGATAAAGAATTCAAAGCAATAGCAATAAGAATGCTAAGTGACCTTGAGGAAAAAGGAAAAAATAGATAAACACAGTGAGAATTTTAACAAGGAACTATAAAATATAAAAAAGAACCAGCCAGAGCTGAAGATTACATTAACTGAAATGAAAAATACACTAGAGGGAATTAACAACAGATTACATGATGTAGAAGAATGCATAAGCAATCTGGAAGATAGAATAATGGAAATCACCCAATCAAAACAGCAAAAAGAACAACTTTTTTACTAAAATTGAGAATGGTTTAAGGGACCTCTGAGACATCAGGCATACTAACAGTCACATTATAGGGGTCCCAGAAAGAGAAGAGAGAGTGATAGAAAATGTATTTGATGAAATTATGGCTGAAAACTTCCTGAACTTGAAGAAGGAAACAGATATCCAGGTACAGGAAGCACAGAGAGTCCCAAACAAGATGAACCCAAAGAGACGTACACCAAGACACAGCATAATCAAAATGACAAAAGTTAAAAATATATAGATAATTTTAAGGGCAGCAAAATATAAAAACAAAGAGTCACATACAAGGGAACCCCCAAGAGGCTATCAACTGATTTTTCAGCAGAAACTTTATAGACCAGAAGAGAGTGGCAGGATATATTTAAAGTGCTAAAGGGAAAAAACCTACAACCTAGAATATTCTACACAGAAAGGCTATTATTCAGAATTAAAGGAGGAGAAAGAGCTTCTCAGACAAGGAAAAACTAAGAGTTCATCACTACTAAACTGACTTTACAAGAAGTGTTAGAGGGTCTTCTTTCAATGAAAAAGAAAAGGTTATAAGAAATAAGAAATTAGAGGAAGAAAAAAATCCCACTGGTAAAGGCTGTGGATCAACCACTTAAATAAGCTAGTACAAGGATTAAAAGATAAAAAATTTAAAATAAACTATTACTATAATAAACAGTTGAGGGATAGACATGAAGATGTAAACTATGACATCAAAAACACAAAATGGGGGCAGGGTAAAAATGTAGAGATGTTTAGAATGTGTTTGAACTTAAGTGAATCTCAATTTAAAATAAATATAGTTACAGGTCAATATAAATGAACTCCATAGTAACCACAAACCAAAAACCTATCATAGATACATAAAAACTAGAGAGAAATGAACACAAAAAACACTAAACAAAATCATCAAACCACAAGAAAATACAAACCATTACCTCTGATGTACATAGATGTAAAAATCCTTGACAAAATATTAACAAACTGAATTCAACAATATGTAAAAAGGATCATATGTCATGATCAAGTTGGATTTATTCTAGGTATGCAAGTATGGTTCAATATCCACAAGTTAATCAATGTGATACACCACATTAACAAAACAAATGATAAAAATCACATGATCATTTCAATAGATGCAGAAAAAGCATTTGACAGAATTTAACACCCATTCATGATTAAAAAACTCTCAAAAAATTTGGTATACAGGAAACATATCTCAACATAATAAAGGCCATTTATGACAAACCCACAGGTAACATCATACTCAGTGGTGAAAAACTGAAAGCTTTTCCTCTAAAATCAGGAACAGGACAAGGATGCCCACTCTCACCATTTCTATGTGACATATACTGGAAGTCCTAGCCACAGCAAGCAGGCAAGGAAAAGAAATAAAAGACATCAATTGTAAGGGAAGAAGTAAAACTGCAACTATTTGCAGATGAGAAAACCCTAAAGTCTTCACCAAAACAACTATTAGAACTAATAAATGAATTCAGTAAAGTTGCAGGACACAAAATTAATATACAGAAATCTGTTGCTTTTCTGTACATTGATAATGAACAATCAGAAGAAGTAAGAAAACAATCCCATTTACAATTGCATCAAAAAGAATAAAATGCCTAGGAATACATTTAACCAAGGAGGTGAAAGACCTATATGCTGAAAACTATAAGACACTGATGAAGAAAATTGAAGAGGATGCAAATAATGGACACATATTCCATGTTCATGGATTGGAAGCATTAATATTGTTAAAATGTCCATACTACCCAAAGCAATCTACAGATATAATGCAATCTCTATCAAAATACTCATGATATTTTTCACAGAACTCAAACAAATAATCCTAAAATGTACATGGGAAGACCCCCAAATAGCCAAAGCAATCTTGAGAAAGAAGAGCAAAGCTGGAGGTATCATGCTCTCTGACTTCAAACTATACTACAAAGCTACAATGATCAAAACAGTATGGTACTGGTACAAAAACAGACACATAGATCAATGGAACAGTATAGAGAGCCCAGAAATAAACCCAGTCACATACAGTCAATTAATCTACAACAAAGAAGGCAAGAATATACAATGTGGAAAAGATAACTTCTTCAATAAGTGGTGTTGGGAAAACTGGACAGCTACATGTAAAAGATTGAAACTAGAACATTTTCTCACACCATACACAAAAATAAAATGGATTAAAGACCTAAATGGAAAGACTGGAAACCATAAAACTCCTAGAAGAAAATATAGCCAGTGCACTCTTTAACTTAAGTCTTAGCAATACTTTTTTTGGAGCGGTGTCCTCAGACAAGGGAAATAGTAAAATAACAAATGAGGCCTAATTAAACTTGAAAAGCTTTTGCACAGCGAAGGAAACTATCGACAAAATGAAAAGGCAACATACTGAATGGGAGAAAATATCTACAAATAATATATCTGGTAAGGAGTCAATATCCAAATATATAAAGAGCTCACACAACTCAATATTTTTTTTAAAAACCTAAGTAAGAGTGGGCAGAATACCTGAATAGACATTTTCCCAAAGAAGACATACAGATGGTCAACAGGCACATGAAATGATGTTCAACATCACTAATCATCAGGGAAATACAGATCAAAACCACAATGATATATTAGCTCACACAAATGGCTGTCATCAAAAAGACAACAAATAATAAATGTTGGCAAAGATGTGGAGAAAAGGAAACCATGGTACACTGTTGGTGGGAATGTAAATTGAAGCAGCCACTAGTTCCACAGTATGGTAGTTTCTCAAAAATTAGTAACTACCATATGTTCCAATAATTCCCCTCCTGGGTATATATCTGAAGAAAATAATAACATTAATTCAAAAAGATATATGCACCCCAATATTCATAGCAGTATTATTTATAACAGCCAAGATATGGAAGCAACTTAAGTGCCCATCAACAGATGAACAGATAAAGAAGATGTGGTATGTATACACACAATGGAATATTACTAAGCCATAAAAAAGAATGAAATTTTGCCATTTGCAAAAACATGGATGGGACTGGAAGGTATTATGCTTAGTGAACTCAGATGGAGAAAGACAAATACTCTGTTATGACTTATACTTGGAATCTAAAAACTAAAACAGAGAAATGAATATAACAAAACTGAGACAGACTCACAGATACAGAGAACAAACTAGTGGTTACCCATGGGAAGAGGGAAAGAGTTAGGGGCAAGATAGGGAAAGAGGACTAAGAAGTACAAACTACTAGATATAAATTAAATAAAATACAATGATGCCATGTACAGCAAGGGAATATAGCCAATATTTTATCATTTTAAATGGAATATAATCTATAAGAAATATTGTATCACTATGTTGTACACCTGAAACTAATATAACACTGTAAATCAACTATACTTCAACTTTTTTTTAAAAAAAGTAAAAAGATTAAAAACAAACTAACCAAAAGCAAATGCAGGCATTAAAAAAAAAATTGGACATGACAGGGGAAAAAAATGGAAGAAATATATCTAAATGCTAACGGTGATTATGGCTAAACATATATAGGATTTAGGATTACCTCTAAAGCATAATTTGTTATATTTTTTGTAATAAAATGCATAGATGAATAAAAGAACTGGGAGAGATGGTTTTTTAGAGATAATTAGAGAGTCCAGCCAGAAATGGAGCAAGAAGGGACATGCACAGCTAGCACTCACAGCAGCCCAGTGATGACGTTATTAGAAATTAAAGCATGTCAGAGACAACTTTCTTTTCTCCCTAAACAGGCCCCTAGAAACATTTTTAAATGCCCAGGACCTGGTAGGCAAACTCACGCTTGATGGATCCTTAACAAATCAGTCGTGGAACAGTTTTATTAACAGAAGTTTTACAGGAACATGATCTCATTCCAAATGGTGCTTATGGACCCAAACTCTGAAGTAAGGGAAAACCATCATAACAGAAATACTTTATGGAGTTATAAATTAACCAGTAACACCTACGCTGGAAACGCAGATGAGATGAAAAGAACCCTGGCGTCTGACTCCAAGACTCTTCTGCCCCATGATAGAGGTGTCCTTGGACAAGTCATTTACCTCTGGGGGATTAGGGTCCTCATCTGTGAAATGTGGATTATAACACAGCCAAGCTCCTTTCACAGGACTATTATAACAACAAAAGGCAAAACACAAGTGAACACGGTGCTCTGCAAACCTAAGTCATCACTGCACTATTCTATTAATGAGAAGGGCGTAAGGAGTCGGATTTCATGAACTGCAGCACAAATGCTATAGTATTTCATGGTATCATACTTTCCCCTAACAATAGCACTAAATGCATGTAGCCCTAAAATGAAGAACTTGAAAGGTGATTCTTTTACCATTTTTCATTTTTTCAGAATACTCAAAATATTTTTCATATTTGGAATCAGTACTTGAAACATACTTTCCAAAGATAATACTCAAATGTGGAACAAACTATAAAATGTTAAAATCAGCATATTTGCAGATGTATTTTGTCAGCATGATAGGGAAGGAGAATTTCATTTTCCTAAAATGTTTACAGTCATGAATATGAATGCCTGTATATGGTGTGTGTGTGCATATGCATGCATATATGTATATTCATGCTCATGTGTGTGGACCCACTGATGTACATGTATATTACAGTAAGCTATAAGAAGGAGAATAACTCAGTAAGCTGTAAGAAGGAGTGATGGAAAGTGGTACCCAGATCCACCTCCCCTTCTGCTGACCCTTCAAGGTTGAGGCTAAGTTTTGTAGAACGGTAGATCACTAATGATTGGTTGGGGATGGTTAAATGTATTTATAGTGGGAGGAAGACATGTAAGACAACAAACAACTGGTTCAAGTTGCACAAAATGTAAACTGCCTGTGGATAAGAAAATAACATGCACAAAATATATGTCATGTTTGTAACATAGAAAAATCACAGGTCTACCAAGGGGAAAGTGGTTAAAGTTCACCCATAAAAGAATTCTATGGGACCGTTTCAAAGTATGATGAGGATCTGTATTCAGATATTGAAAGATATGCATGAATTAGCACAGAGTGAAAAAAGAAGATTATGTGTATCCTATAAATAGTATAATACAAATTTTATAAATATAATCCGTAAGCATATCATAGATTCTGCAATGTATGTATTGCATAGAAAAAAACCTGAAGGTATGTACCATAAAACATTAACACTAGTTTTCTCAAAGTGACCCATTGTGAGATGTTTTAAGTATCTTAAATACTTTGCTATAATTGTTGGAATTCTTTAACACTTTGTAATTATTTTAAAAACCATAAACAAAACATATTTTCAGTTTGAGAAAAGTAGCAAAACATATTGTTCACTAAAAAATGCTTAGACTTCAACCTTAGGAAGTGATTAAGAATAATAAGTGATTATTAGGAAAAAGAAGAGAGTAACCATTAGCTTCATCTCTTCCTATCATGAGTTCAGGTAACGTGGTACCTCTTAACCGATGCTTTAACATTGAGAAGTTGCAGAGCTTAAAAAGGAAACAGCAAGCCTGCCCAACAAGCTCAGGAATATAGCTTCAGGTCATTGATGTGAAAATTCCCAAATCTTAAAAAGAAACCATGCAATCAACACACACTATTTTTCTCTGTGAGCTTTCCTGCCTAGCTGGTGTAATAGCAGTACCAGTAGATTTGATAACTTTTTAAAGGCACAGATAAAGGTAAAGCTTGAGTGGAAAGCCAAGTCATTATTTCTACAGAATTAAAATCATTGTGGGTAAGCATACTGAGTCAACTGAAGTTGATTTAAAGGAGGTTTAAATCAGGATCTCTGGTAGCAAGAACTACTTTGACAAATCTATTACATCTAATACATTAGATCAACAAAGATTTCATGTCAAAATAGTATTAACTACAATGTTTGGTGAATAGAATGAAATGTTTTCCTTCTTCTAATCCTTCCTTTAAGATAGGCAGCAACCACAGGGACCTATTATGGAATTTAAATTAATTCATATTTTTTAGTTTTTGTATGTAGCCAACAATTCCTCTAAAATCCCCCAGGCAGTCAGGCATTACTTTCTTTAAAAATGTTAGCAAAGTAAGGAAGTGTTATAAATCCCAAGAAGCATTCTCTTCTACACTGCAACTCCTTTTTTACCTGAGCTATGCTGATCTGTGAAGAAGCTTCATTGGAATCCACAGGTTTGTGCAGCTAAAGCTGAGGCTGGTTTGTAGCCTGGACAAAAATACAAGACAGGAGAATAGAGATCCGGCATTTAATGCCCCTTGGTGAAAAACATTGCTGCTCACAGCAATCCAGCCAAAAAAATTAAAACTGTTTAAGTTCTCATGGGTTTTAAGAAAATCTGAATATTTTTACTCTCCCTTTCTAATAATGCTGGTTAGTTTTGATGGGAGAGTGTGTTTTAAAGGAAACATTTATAGACACCCCTGGGCTCTTAGCTGTGTGATCTGGGGAATCTGGGAAAGATGCGGAGGGTCGTGGCTGAAGGCAGTTTTGCTCCATTTACATTCATAACCGCCCAGGAGAATGTTGGGAAATCCTCAAGATTTAGGGAAGATGACTTTGCAAAATAATGTCTCTCTGTTTATTAAAGCCTTCTGGTAACCCCAACTATATTTCTTTTACAGTTAAGCTCTGTCCTTTTTCATGTTTTGTAAGCATGCTCCATCCTTACCAGACAGCCCACGTGGATGGAGCCAGCAAGATCTGACTACTGTGAATTGCCAATGCTTTTCACAATAAAGAAGACATTTCTCTCTGAGGGCCTCTATATTGAAACCCCACATTTAGGGATCCCTGGATCTTTGAGGCTGCTCTTTACACCTCCACTGGAAGGGGATACATAGAGTGTTGATAAGGTGCCTGGAATGGTGACCACCTCTTTCCAGGGCCTATGCTTCCTCTTGCCAGCTCACAGCCCACAGTACTGAACTGTACTGGGTTAAATATAAATAGTGTCCCTCCAAACATCATGTCCACCTGGATCCTTAGAATGTGACCTTATTTGGGAATAAGACTTTTGCAGTTGTAATTAACTAAGATGAGGTCATACTAGATTAGAGTGGACCTTAATCCAATGACTATTGTCTTTATCAGAAGGCCATGTGGAGACACAGACACACAAGGGAGAACATCATGTGAAAACAAAGGCAGAGACTGAAGTGACGTGTCTACTAGCCAAGGATTGACAAGGATTGCTGGCAAACGCCAGAAGCTAGGGGAGAGGCATAGAACATTCTCCTGCAGAGCTTCTAGTAAGAACTAACCCTGCCAACACCTTGATTTTAGACTTCTAGGCTCCAGAACTATGAGAGAACAAATTTCTATTGCTTTAAGCCCCCAGGTTTGCAGTACTTCGTTACGGCAGCCTTATGAAACTAATATGTGGAAAAACTGGAGAGGAAGTTCTTAAGAAATTCAGAGAAATAAGATAGACACTTTCAAAAACAGATACCCGAAGCTTTAAAATTAGGCTTCAAGAAGATATTGTTAAGCCTTCACTTAACATGCAAGATTGTTTTTGTTTGGCATTGACAACCTGGGGAAATATATAATTTCCTTGGTTCCCTCCAAGGTCAGATAGTTTTATGTCCTTTGTAAAACAGAAACTTTGAGATGAAATGAACTGCCAGGAGATAACTACTCTGTTCCCTGGTACAAGACTATGGCCCCCAGTGTGCCATATTATTAAGATCTTTAGAAAAGATCATTTCTTCTGGCCATACAACCCTTAGGATACAAAAGTGTTTGTGAATTTTAATGCGTATGTTTTTATTACTAAAACTATTAAATGAAAGATGCAAAACATTCCATAAAATCCATCAATCACTATGGTATTATTTCCTAGAAATTTACCGTGTAGTAGAGTACACCACAAGTCAAGAAGCTCAAAAAAGCCATTGACCCTGTAGAAACATTCAATGTGACCTTTAAAATTTATCTTAAAGTATACTTTAATCCCTATAAAGAAATACATTACTCTGTTCAGGTACTAACGCTGGATCTAGTGGTAAGTTAGCTCACATTTTTAGAAAAGCAAATGACATTTCACATATAAAAGCACATATATGAATTCACAGATGTGGACATACTGATGTCTGATACACATCTGCTGCTTATGTCTATCTGTGTTCCCAAGCACATTGAATATCCTGCAAATCCTCATGCTATAGAACACTCAAAAATTCTAAATAAAATAGAACAAACATACTTTCTTAAATGTATATGTGATTATATGCCTATATAAAACAAGGCACCAAAAATGAACAGTAAAATGAAAACACAAGTGTCCCAGAGGACAGTGTAAGGTCCTGGTTTTAATGTCTCCAAGACCAGGAGTCAAGGACTTGGACCTGCATGAGTCAGAGAGTTGCAGCTGAGACACTGGCATATAATCCAATAACCAAACCGTCAGAGAAAAGGTGAAGGGGAAAAAAAATAATAAACAGTGAGAAAATCAAAACAGGCAGAATATGAGAAAACATCTGTCTCCTCCTACACTCTAGTTTGAGAGAAAAAAATAGTCTTTTGTGAGAATTTTTAACCACAGACTTGCATATTCACAGGTTTGGTATTCATTTTTACACCACAGCATGTTCCAGGAAACTCCAAACCAAAAAATTAACCTACGAAAGAGTTGTCCTGTGTGCCAACCAGGAAACCTCAATCCAGAACATACAAGAGTCCCATAAAATATGAGCTCAAAATCCAAACGTAAGAGGAAACAAGGCAAAATAGACATGAATCACATAATCTCAAAGCACCTGATTCAGATCCTTAAGATTTTCAGGTTACGGAAGTATTAGAAGCTAACTAGAAAATATGTTTAAAATACAGTTAAATAATGAAATAAATATAAGAGAAAACAACTAGATCGAAGGCAATTGTCCAATCCAACTTGAAATAGAATCAGATAGAATTTATTGGAAGAAATGTAGTCTTTGACATTGAAAACTCAGTGGAAACAGATGAAAGGAAAAATTAAACGTGATATATCCATGCAGTGGAATACTGTTCAGCAATGAAAACATCCAGATACTGACGCAAGCTACAACATAAATGAAGCTCAAAAGCAGTATACTAAGTAAAAGAAACCAAACACAAAAGACCATGTATTGTATGACTCCATTTATATGACATGTCCATAAAAAGCAAATGTACAAAGACAGAAATAGATTAATGGTTTCCTAGGGCTGGGGGTGGGAAAAACGATTAACTCTAAATGCTCATGAACCATTTTATGGCAAGATAGAAACATTCTCAAACTAGCTTATGATGGTGTCTGCACAACTGGTAAATTTGTTAAAAGTCACATTGAACTGTAAATTTTAAATGGTTGAGCTTATATGCATAAATCATATGCATTTTTGTAAATTATTCATGTAAAATTTATCTCAATAAATTTTTAAAAAAAAACTCAGTGGGAGGGCTTCCCTGGTGGCACAGTGGTTGAGTGTCCGCCTGCCGATGCGGGGGACATGGGTTCGTGCCCCGGTCTGGGAAGATCCTACATGCCGCGGAGCTGCTGGGCCCATGAGCCATGGCCACTGAGCCTGCATGTCCAGAGCCTGTGCTCCGCAATGGGAGAGGCCACGGAAGTGAGAGGCCCGCATACCGCAAAAAAAAAAAAAAAAAACCAACTCAGTGGGAAAGTTAAACAGCAGATTTGACAATATCAGTTATAATATAAATCCAAAGAAATTATAGTGAATACAGAACAGAAAGAGATAGAAAATGTGAAAAAGAGGTAATGAAAGTTGAGAGAAAGTATAAGAAGGCCCAATACATATCTAACAGGGGTTCCAGAAAAAGTAGTAGAGAAAAAAAGAAAAAGAGGAGAGGAGAAAATGTTTTCAAAGAAACAAAGCCTAAGAATTTTCTAGACCTGACGAAAGACATGAGTCACAAGCTAAGTAAATAAAAAGAAACCTACACTTAGATATATTGAAGCTACAGAACTGCTAGCAAAGAAAGGCTCTTAAAAGCAATAAGAGAGAACACTTATAGAAGCTAAAGGGAGGAAGCAATTTTTATCAAGACAGATGTCACAAAAGAAATAGGATTTAACTGGAGCCTGGAAAGAAGGTTAAGGTTTAGATAAATGGATTTGAAGAAGGGAGGATCTAATCACAGGTGTGAGAAGGAGATCATAAGCAGATGAAAAGGCCAAATGTACAGTGGTGAGGCTTCCAGTATGTGAGAAGGACAGTTGGCTAAAGCAAAGAATAAATGTAGGAAATTGGTAGAAGTCAAGTTTAGGGAGGCACAGCCAAGCGAGAGTGGAGTGGACATTGAAAAGCCCTTTCAAGACTTAGACTTATTGATCCCCCACAATTAAAAATATTCCCTGGCTGATTCATAATAGATCTTCTTTTTTATCATGTCGAGCCTTGTTTCATAGTAACCAGAGAAATTCTATGACTTTGAAACTGGAAAGGCAGCTTTCTAAAAGTTGGAGTGCATTTTCCATTGGAACCCTTCGGTGGCCTGAGGTCCAAGTGAAACCTGAACTTGGGAAACACAGGAGTTCCAGGTCGCCACTGGACAACCGTGCTCAACAGGCAGGCGATGGGGACTGCCACAGCCTTCCCTGTGTATTTTTTCTAAACTCCTATAAATTTAACAGGCCTGGGAAAAAGGTGAGTCATAAAGGTGGAGAAATATTTTGGCTGTAGCTTTGGTAAAAGGTGAAATGCATTAACCTTGCAATGAGTCATCATCACCTCAGGGGACTTAAAAGAAAAAAACCTCAACCACCGTGGCCACAGATCTCTGGGAGCTTTTCTGACAGAGTGTCAGGATTTGGTAACTTCTTATCTGGTGCGGGTGCGGCCTGGTGTGAGTTTAGTTTATCCACAAGAAGTTCTGAAATGCCTCGTTTCCAACGTGCAGCCTGTAAGGCTGGCTCACCTTCCTTCCAAACCTCAGCGGGAGACACAGCTGCAACCCACCTGCTTCCATGGGGCCAGTTTCACTCCACGGGAAGAAGTGCTAGCTACTGGCACCAACAGAGTCCCTCAAATAGACATATTTCTAAAATCAGGCATTGCCAATTACATTCCAAGAAATTACATTGGTAATAAGATTATGTGGAACTTATTTCTCTGAACTGTGGCTGCCGGATCATTTGAAATAAACCCTAACGACTCATTAGTAGGTTTCAATATGAACAAAATTAACTCTTCCTCCATTATATAGCTTTAGAAAAATAATCACAAATCCTTTACCTTATTTCCAAAAAATGAAAACTGCCTGAATATTATGTTCAGACATCTATTATTGGCACATGTTTACAAAGGAACTAATGTCCTCTGATAACCTTGATGTGGAAAAGGATTTGAAGGCCTCTCCAGCTGTATCAGTAAATAAATGCTGCTTTACGTGTATCATCCTTAGAGAAGAACTGCACCCCTCCTACAGGCAAGGGAGGCAGCAGGAAGTACCGCACAGACCTGGACTTGAATCTGAAACTAGCCATTTAGTAGTGTGTGACTTGGCCAAGTTACTCCGCCTCTCTGAACCTCATCCTTCTCATAAGTACAATGAGGGGATGGCACCAACTACAGGGTGGGGATGAGGACAAAATGATGACAAATACACCATTCCTTGGTGGTCGGTAATGTCAGCTCCCTTGTCTCTCTCTTCCTGTAGCATTACCCCTCAAGGAACTGGCAGCTGGGAAAGTGAGCTAGTTCAAGTCTATAAATGGAATGGGTAACATTTGGACTGGCAGAGGGAAATGTGTTCTGGACAGCAGGAAAAAAAACATGAGCTCTTTTGAGGGGTGATGGGGAGACAGTGAGGCAGGCAATTGGTTGAGGGAGCTACTACTACTGGTCCAGCTTCAATGGAGAGTCAAGTGTGGCTGGAGGAAGGAGGTCATCAGTATTACACTGAGGCATTTGGACTTCATGCCTTCAAGGACGATGAGTCTGGGAAGGTTTCGGAGCAGGGAACAGTTCATCTGACACTGACCACTTGATTCTGACCACTTCATGCTCTTTTGCTGTGAGTCAATGGGGCCTCGTCACCAGAACTGAGGAAGCTTCAATACTACCTAGAACTGCCCTCTCACTCCCCAGTGCCTGAGTCTGATAGAGCTCCCGGCCCATCACAGCAAGTCTGTTCTGTGGGTGAAGAAAGTAAGACCCACGGAGATGAGGTGACTTGCCACAGGTCAGCATCAGCAACTGGAAATCTGTCTTCTCCCCTAAACTTTGTGCTTCTCCTACTATATCTCACCAATATTATGAAAATGCTTCAAAATCATTAAACAGGATAAAGGGAAACCTTGGGAAGCCCTTGCAGCCTGTGCCATATGCACACAACAGATGCAATGAGGTTTTAGGATTCACTGTGTCCCCATTATTCAATTCTCTGCCTTAAAGCTTAATGATTTCCTAAACTATTAATGTTGGAATTTAATAACTTAGAGATGAAGTTAGATTTAATTCTAACTTATCTCTAAAGAAAAGATGTCGGTAGCTTTGATTAAATAGAAGCACACTTGTGTTGGTATGAACTCAGCAGTTAGCAAATATTTCTTGCTTTAGGAGATCAATCCCGATTATTCAGGTGTTAGAACATGGCCAGAAAACCATGTCATGGTGCTAAAAGCCTGCACTGAAATTCATAACCCAGCAGAGAAGCTTGGCATCTGTTTGACATGGTGGTCAATTTACATACTTGGCTAGCACTCAGACGCTCTGACGGTATAGTTAATGGGCCCTAAGTAGTCGTCCTAAGTATATCTAAGTAGTTGTCCTAAGATATTAAGCTACAAAGGGTTGCTTAAAGCTCTTTCTACAAGGGGTCTGGACATTGAGCTCACCAGTCACCTCACCCCTGACCCGAAGAGAACACTGACAGTCAACCCCTCCCTTAGATCATTCGTGGTCTACCTTCAGACCATGTTCTTTTTGCACCCTTCCTCTCCCTGTAGGCCTTAGTGCTTCTCAGCTTATGTCGTACAGAAGCAAAACCAAAAAAGTGACAACCTCTCCATCCCTGAGTGATTTGGCATCAAATTCCCATATCATTCTGAGAAATTAGGGATTAGCTAGAAACTGCCAAAGGAAAGACCAACTATGCTTCATAGATGTACTATCGACAGGAAATGACAAAAGTCCCCCTAGACTATTTAGAGAGAATAGCTCCTTTCATGCTCAAGAGTTATTTTTTAAATGCTAAGAAAGTATATACCTAACAACTTACTGTGTACTCAAATCAGCATTGGAGGTGAATACCACAGATTATCAGAATATCCTGAAAAAAGATTATGTGTTACTTCTGTTTTTTAATTTTCTCCCATTTCCTGTCTGACTATAGGGAAAATGTTCTTGAGTCAATACATGGTCAGTGGGAAGAAAAATAGCAAGAGATAAAGATTCTCAAGAGAAAATTGGATACAGCGATAACATATGTCTGCCTCAAGTGCAGTTTGAAACAAGATAGATTTTAAAAGAAAAAAAAAATAGAGGCACTATCAAAGACCTTTACACACGCTTGATTTGCCCTGTGCGCTTCTAATTCTGGATTATTTTCAGGCTTGTGAAATGAATCAAAAAATAGTGCTCTCCAGTGAGTCCTCCATGATCCTATTCTGTGCTTAGTCTATGAAAGTCTAAGAAAAGTCTTTCAAAAAGGACATATGCTCCATATAAACACCTGAGCGAGGATATACGCTGTTATTCTCCACCCCGCACCCCTTCCCCCGACCTATTCTCAGCCTCTTTCTCCTGAGGCTCAACAGCTGGGCTGCGCTGCCAGCGGCTGCCCCACTCCCAACACCTGCGGGCTTCTGCCTGGTTTCAGCCAGCAGGGGGCACAGTCACGAGCATGGAGGGTGAGAGAAGAGAGGAGTCCGAACATCTCTCCCCCGTTTCCTCTCTGTGTGGTGCCACATCTCTGGAACCGTCTGCATCTCTCCGTGACCACTGATCTCGGTGGAAGAGCCACGTCTTTCCTCCAGCCCTCAGTGGGCTCCAATACTCCAATAGCGCTGTTTCTTCTCCCAGGACCGTCCGGTCCTAAGGGAGGTGGTAACGGCATCCTGCGGTTACGGATCTCTAGGTTTCTCAGCATCTCTTCTTGGTGCCCTTCATCTTCCTTCTCTGCAAGTAGAGCCTAGATTAAGTCTCTTTACTTGAACCATCAGGGTGAACTTTTCTTTCTTGCTGGGATCGTGGCAGATATGAAGTTCTAGTTGCCATACCTGCTATGGTGGGCTGTCAGCAGGAGTGACAGTGGTTGTAGAAATGTCCCTATCATGTCCTCTCACATAGCACCTTCGGGTGAGGTTGTTTTATTACCTTTATTCTATGCTCTCAGTTTTTTGGGAAAAAGGAACTTTAGAAGCCTTCTAGTCTAATCTTCTCTTTTGTAGTTCAGGAAACATTAGCCCTTTCCCAGGTAATAATGTTAATGGGAATCAACATTAAGTACTTATTAAATAAATGGTCCTGTTTTAGGAATTTTACAGTCTTCTCAGTCTATGGCAAAAAGATGTTAGTCCTCATTCTATTAGCCTCCTTAAGAGCAGTGGAGTGAAATACCCAGGATCACACAGCTTGGGCCAGTGGCTAAGGAATGCCTATCCGTTCTCTGGTTCACTAAGATCTCCTTGCTTCAGCTGTCACCAGGCCTACCATCTAAAGGAATCCTCGTGCAGACAATGATTGTAAGAAATCACAAGACACACAAAGCAATTATGAGCCACCACTCTGCCTCAGGGAACAGTAGGCATCTTAGAACTAAATGAAGCTTCACCAGAATTTTGGGCAATAGAATTCCAACCTACCCCAGGAGAAGCAAAAGTGATGGACATTGCATTCATAAATGCCCCTCCTGGGCCTCCCTGAACTCGAGTGTCAGTGAGAGTGACAGAGGGAATCTCTTCCAGTTTAAGATTTCTCCAGTCCTATTCTGAAATATTTGATTTTAGTCTGTCTGCAGTGGAAGCCGAGAAGCTACGTTTTCATAACCACTCTGGTGATTCTGAGGCAAACAGTTTAGAAGCACATTGAGAACAGCCCTGGAGACTGCCAGCTCCGCAAAGGCAGAGAAAACACCCGCCTCCGTCACTGCTGTGTCCTAGTTCATAACAAGTGCACCAATTCGTGGTTTTGAATGAATGAAGAACATGCAGAAGGTAATCAACATCCAAACTCCCTTTACTACAAGGCCTTACTCACATGCACTGAAATAACGGGCTTCTTCAAAACGGAAGTGCTCAAGATTGTTAAAAGAATCCCATGCGTTTTGCCCTGGAGGACAGTGGTCTGTGGTCTGTGGTCAGTCCACTGAACACATGGCTGGTTTTGAGGGGGCTCAAGTGGGTATTTGGCAGAACATTCTGGTTTTTTATCACAATAATCTCTTAATACAATGTTTTAAAACTGAAAATGGTTACTATGTAACTTTGTAGTAATGGTCCACCCATTTTTTCATCAATATTTATTAAGAGTATTTAGTAATTGCCTACTATGTGACAGGCACTCCACCAGATATCAGGGGAGCAAAATCAAACAAAACCCCTGCATTTACGAGCTTACAGACTCCAGGTAAAGACAGACATTAGTCACATGGTCACATAAATCAACGTGGCATTACAACTGTGATGTGCAAAGGAGAGGTAATAGTGGGGGCGGGGTCTCTGCCCTAGGGTTCAGAAGGCCCAGAAAGCTTTTACTGAGGCAGAGAGGAAGCTGCTGAAGGCACAAAGGATGAGAAGGAAGGCGAGATGGAAAAGGCAGAAGAGCTTAGCTGGCAGAGGAGCCAGAGAAAGCCAGGGGAATCTGGGGATGTCTGGGCAAAGGAGACGAAGTGATGAGCTCATCTTGAGCTGTTAAACACGTTACCCAGAAAGCATTCAAGGGCTTTGATCAGAGCTAATTGTGGTCATGAAGAGCAGCGTACAACGTGCTCTCAGCAACAGACTCTGCACACAGAAAACTGCTACAGCTGGAGTG
Organism: Phocoena phocoena; assembly: GCF_963924675.1. Classification (NCBI taxonomy): domain Eukaryota; kingdom Metazoa; phylum Chordata; class Mammalia; order Artiodactyla; family Phocoenidae; genus Phocoena; species Phocoena phocoena. The sequence continues at coordinate 30,484,902 of NC_089224.1, read as the reverse complement.
AGGTTTGTTTGTTCCCATCAGCCTCTCAGAGAACTTCAGTGGTGTCACACGATGACAGAACTAAGCATTCCCTTCAGACAGCTAAAGTGGGTAAAATATTTAATGCTCCTTTAGAGCACTAGGTGATTAGATTGCTGAATTGCCAAGACTGCTTTCTTATTCCAAACAATCTCGTAAATGACAAATATGCATATGGGAAGTACTAAGTACTTTCATAATATTCTAGCTGCATTGTTAAAAGACACCGAAAACCATTAAACAAAAATTTTAAAAGAAGTGTTTATATTTTAGTTGAGCCTAGAAAGCCAATGTAAAAATTGTCAATTTCAGAACTTAGTTACAAAACAGAAATAGACTGACTCACAGACATAGAAAACAGATTTATGGTTACCAAAGGTGTGGGGTGGAGAGATAAATTAGGAGTATGGGATTAATAGATACTACTGTATATAAAATAGGTAAACAACAAGGATCTACTGTATAGCACAGGGAGCTATACTCAATATCTTGTTATAACCTATAATGGAAAAGAATCTGAAAATGAATATATATATATAATATATATATATATATATATATAAATGAATATATATATAATATATATATATATTATATATATATATAATGAATATATATATATAACACTTGAAACTAACACAACATTGTAAATCAACTATACTCCAATAAAAAAATTTGTCAATTTCACAGTGTTATGTTGGTAGAATTATAAACAATTTCCCATCTCAATTATCTCAGGCATAGAAAATTGTGCAATTCTACAGTAAAATATATATTTCTGTATTGCTTTTACACAAAAATATTTGTTTTCAATGAAGAGAAAAATAATATAGGCATCTATTATCTTAAACTATTTTAACATGTAGAAAATTAACAAATTTTCTACATGTTAAAATAGAAACAAAGGATTATCGAATTCTTTGATATTCAGAAATTTCCATTTAGAATATAAATTTTTTAAAGTATACAGAATTATTCCTGTAGACATTTCAAGGTGAAATACTACAAAGTACTCAGGTTTCACAAGCCCTATTTTCAGAATAATCTGGCATCACTGAAAGTATTAAAGGCACTAAATTGAATATAATCATTTTAGCAGTGCTTTTCTTAGTTTTTGCTCAAGCCAAATGTCTTTGGCTAAATCCTAGACTCAATGAGCAACTCTCATTAAACCTTAAAGGTTGTGACACATGGCACAGTGGAATAAAAGGACCCTTTTAATTGCCTTTCCAGTTTGCAATTATTTCTAAATGCATTACTTTATGAAACTGGATATTTAAAGGTCTGCTTTTTCTTTCAGTGCTCGTGATTTTGAACTATTCATTTCATTTATATATGTGGTATGTCACGCACTACATCTCAAGCTGTGTTTTAGAACTCATTTCATCATGCATACATATGCAAGGTGTAGAGAACGATCCAGAATGAGATGGAGATCACATTTCTCCCTGTCACACAGGCTATAAAATGCAGCCAGTTAAAATTCTGTCATGCTCTGGGGTACAGTTTGAGTTATTCAGTGTTTTTCATTTCTAAAGCAAACTGCTTGGGAAAAAGTCTCAATGCTAATTACCACTTTTCCTTTTTGACAGAAACAAGTTGATTGTAAACCTAATTTAACAGATGAGTCTTTTGTTGGGAGATGGGGCTCATGGGAAAGGCACACTTTGTACGCAGGTCTGTGCAGTATGCTCATCCGTCCAGGACCAGCCCAACTGACGTCTCCAAAGAGGGGACCTCCCAGCTCATCCAACCTGCAGCAGCCTCCAGTCCTCAGCCTCCTCAGCCGATCTTAATTCTGATAGTTTCTCGTCTCTTTTCTAACATACAAAAGGGGACTGTATTAATTTGCCAGTGCTGCCATAAGGAAGTACCACATATTGAGTGGCTTAAACAACAGAAATGTATTATCTCACAGTTCTGGAGGCTGGAGGTCTGAGATCAAGATGTCGGCAGTGTTGGTTCCTTCTGAGGCTGGGAGGGAGAGTCTGCTCCATGCCTTCCCCTGGCTTCTGGTGGTTAGCTGGCAACCTTTGGTGTTCCTCGACTTGTAAATCATCACTCCATCTCTGCCTCATCTTCACGTGGCATTCTCTCTCTGTGTTATCTCTGTGTCCAAATTTCCCTTTATATAAGAACACCAGTCATATTGAATTAGAGGTCCACCCTACACCTGCATGACCTCATCTTAACCTAAATAATTATATCTCTAACTACCCTATTCCAAAGTGAGGTCACAGGCTGAGGTACTGGGGGCTAAGACTTCAATATGTAAATTTTAAGAGGATACCATTCAACTCATAAAAGGTACCATAGATGTTCTAGGGGATCATAAACTGTAGGTTAATATATAGTAGAAGTTTCTGGAATGATACATACTAAGCAATTAACAATAGTTACCTCTAGGATGAGGGTAAGATAGACCAGGTGGGTATGGAAATCAAAGGAGATTTACTTTCAGCTGTAATACCTCCATTTTTCACAAGGAAAGATAGCTGAATATTGCCTGTATAAGTAAAAATTAACATAAATAAATTAAGGTAGTACAGTGATTCACCATGGAAATGCTACCAATAGCTAAGGTACATTTTGGAAATTTGTGGAGGGGTTTGTCAGCTATTGCAATGACTGGTGGCTACATGTCATCTCCCATGATGAATGGTCCAGTGTCCTGCACTATTTTAAATGTCCTGCTAGACAGTTACATATAAAAATGAAAGGACTTTTTGGCATGATTTTAACATACACTAAATTTTCCAGGGATGCAAACTTCACACCTGTAAATCAAGGGAAGATTGTACTTTGTTTGGTTCGGAACTTTACCATGAGTTTTCACCTTATGGGAAAATATGTCCCCAGCAGCAACATCACTCTCAATACCTGAGCCTTCCCTTGGATGCATCTATGGTGGATGCCTTTGTAGTTGTCACGTCCCTGATGATTCTTCTTACAGGTGCTGTAACTGAACACTTAATTCTGAGTTTCAGGGTACACCAGGCCTTCTTGTGCTGAAGCATGTGTTATGTTATTACCAACTTCTTTAATTGTAATTTTTCTGTTCATTAAAGTTTGGGATCTATATAAATTTTCAAAATATATGTTCCAGTAGATTATGTCATTTCTGAATTTCTTCTCAGGGTATTAAAGGGGGTGCTATAGAAGCTCTCTGATGAAAAGGAGCCTTTGATCTCATGGTACTGGGCACTACCAGGCTTCTCTGACAGTCTGACAGAGAGATGCTGAAGACCTCAACTAAAGCTTTGGAAGTGGAGGAGAGGCAATGAATTCAGGAGATACACTGAAAGCAAAACTTAAAAGGACATGACTGTGTATCTTATTTTAGATTGAGAAAGAAAGGGCCTTCAAAAAGGCCTCTGAAATTTTTACCTTGGGCTAATAGGTGGTCACTGAAAAGCGTAAATGGGAAGAGGATGCTGCCCCCAGTGTGGGACATTTCCACTCAAGGCATATATGGGAAAGAGGGAGATGCCCAGAGACATCAAGTGACAGATACATGGGTTTAGTGACTAAGAGATCCTGAGCTGGGTGTGACTGTACCACCAGGAGTGCTGGGACCTTGGAAATGGAAAATACACAGAATAAGGAACGGGAAAGGCTATAACATCCCGAGGGCAAACCCGCAAAAGACATGCACATCTGAGGAAGGTCACAAAGAGACTTTTCATTTTCAGCCTCACCTCCCCGCGGAGCTTGAAGCTGCTCAAGATAAAAGGCAAAAAGCAAAAATAAAAAAAATGACAACGAAACATAAACCCTGTGACTTATATCACTTTGGTGTTCTTCATATTGCCCAACACAGGGCAGGGGACCCTATAACATCTAACAATACCATTCAGATTATTTTCCACAGCCCTTTTCTCCCTGGAACATTTAGGAAGAGGTAAGAGTGTTCTTACCAAGTGGGCTTCCCCAAGCACAGATGTCATCCCGATCTGTGGATCTCATTGCATGTGCCAAAGCTCAGAGTTCTCTGGACGGCAGGGAGGAGACCATCTCCACATGACCACAGTTATGCCTTTGCTAAAGGGTGTCTGCTTCATCCAGAAACTGCCTTCACAGTGCAGGGAACTGAGGACTTGTCACTGGGAGACAGGCTAGCAGCCCCCAAACACACACTTTCCCTTGCCCCTAATACTGGACAAAACCATAACTGAACTTAACTGTGGAGGAAGTGTCATTCCCAAAAGGCTTCATCCAGCCCAAATCCAGAAGAAATGCCACAATCCTATTTCACACCCAGGACACTCCTTCTCCTGATGGTGACATCCAAACCTCGGGGACACTCCCTCTGGCTCCATCCCACGCCCCACTTGCCTGCCAGGACATACAACATGGAGTAGGGGCTCTGTCACTGAGGGCACATACCTGTGGTCACATACACACATAAACACTTTCACTAGCAGCCACGCTCTCAGGCTCTGGCCAGGGTGGCAGTCGACAGCCAGACAAGAGAGACTCTGCTCAGTGCTGACTGCAGCCCGGCATCCACCGTTCACCCCGGCAGGAAATGAGTTCCAGATGTGTCCTCAGCTGAGCCTGTAATGGAGTCAAAGCGTCATAAATGGGTCTCCTAGCCTCAGTCTCCATCCTTTGTCAATCTCCCTGGACAGTGCCGAGAAAAGGGAAAGGGAAAGGTGGGGAAAATGTAAGAATACTCTGCATCGTCATGCACAGTTTCAACAGAAAGATGACAATGTGATTTGAGTTTCCAGGTCCTGCTTTAGTTATGTATTTTGAAGATCACATTGTGTGTGTGTGTATCTGTGTGTGTGTGTGTGTGTGTGTGTATACACAAGGGAAGAGGAGAACAAAGGAAATGGGGGAAGGGAAGAGGAGATCCTGTTTCAGTTACAAAAAGATGTTGTGTATTTTAAACAAAGCAAAATAATACTGCAAGCCGTGTCAACCCAGGAAATCCAATAAATGTAAAGGAAAGATTAATATGTTCTCCTTATTTCATCTTTGCTGTGAAGTAGATACTTCAGAATTGTGGGGAAAGGGCACCTAACACAACATGATAACTGATTTTTATTAATAAGTATTCAACTAGAATAGCTTTTGCTCTAAATTTCCACAGTTTACACATGTGTAAACTTGGCATCTCCATACTTGGATAACTTAATTTCTTCTTTGTTCATAGGGACGATAGCTTAAAAATCTCACTTGAAAGTAGAATTTAAACAATACAAGGTCACGACAGCCTGAGAAAAGGAAACAATAAATAACCTCTGGAGTTTTCCATAAGTAAATAATTTTATCCGGGGACTCTGAATCTAAAAACTCCTGTTCAGGATTGATCATCAGCCAGAATTATCATGAGATAAGGAGGCAGCTCTAGACAAGTCCCTCTGATGAGCAGCCCCTGAGGAGTGCCTGGGTCCTGAGAGAGGCTGCATGGGTGATTTACAAACTCTTTGGAGCCACCTGAATATGAGTCACTGTCAAAGTCACTGAGTGACCTTGATAAGACACTTAACCCTTCTGGTCCTCAGTTTGTCCCTTTGTGACATGAAAGATTAGACTACAGTCCATGGCAGCTCAGAGTTTAATGTTTTAAAGCCTTATATTATTTTAAGCAAGATTCAATCATCACAGTTTGTAGGGTTTGAGGCCCTCACCATCTTTATAACCCTAAAGATATTGACGCCTTTTATAGGATCTTACTATTTATTCTATGCCTCCCAGGCTTGCAATACCTAGACAGGTACATGGGATACTCAAAAGCAAGAGATCTTTTCAAGCTGAGAGGGTAATATGTACCTAATGAAATGAGGAGCAAGACCTGTTCCAGACGTTTCCAACCACCTTCTGCCTGTCAGTACTGTCTACTGAGAATCCCTCACGATTTTAACTAAAAGGGGTATCAATGTTCCCCATGGCAAAGAAAAGAGGTTGGCTCACAGCTCTCAGTTGTTCATTTCACTGTAGAAATAAAGTTTCTCCTTAAAAGCTGAAGTTTTTTAAGTTTTCTTGACGCAGTGGTCAGCCAATAGATTTTACTATGTGTTGGCCTGTCTTTTAAATTTAGAGAATTTCATGAGTTCATTAAAAACTATTGATATGATCCAATCTATCTAAACAGTGAAAATCAAATCATACTAAAAAATCATACTAAATATTCAGCCACTAGTCAAATATAGGGTCATCTCTTTTTAAAAAATATTTTAATTACATAGTAAAATATGAATTCATTTCTGATTGTAAGAAATTAAAATAATATAGATACAAGTAAAGTCACTCTAAACCATTACCTCCAGTCCCAGTTCTTTTACTATGTATAATGTCTGCCATGAATTTCGTGTGTATCCACTCAACCCTTCTTCTATTGACATATGAAATTATACAAATATTTTTGTGTAAAGTCAGTATTTTTTACACAAATAGAATAATTCTTCACTTCTCTGAATGTTTTTAACTGGCAAGAAATCTTTAAGTATTTCTATAAGTGTAAATATGGATTTCTTGCATTTTAAAAATTGTTGCATAGTATTCCATAGGATGCATTATGAAATTGTAACCCCATTAGTGGAAATTTAAGGTTGCTTTTCTTTAAAAGAAAAAAAGAAAGAAAGAAAACTATTTAATAAAATACTACAAGGAACAATCTTGTACATGCCCCCTCGCACACATGTGGCTGTGTTTCTCTTGGGTCAATACCAAGAAGTGGGATAGCTGGTTCAAATGATAAGTGCAATTTTAAATGGCTTGGCAAAGTGCCTTATAAAAAGGTAGCACAACACTGACTCTTGACCAGAGATTTCCTTTAAAGGAAGAGTTACCTTTCCCCATGCCCTCATCAATATATAATATCATCTAATTTTAAAATATTTTCTAATCTAATAAGTGAAAAATAAAAACTCATTTTAACTTGCATTTTTTGATTACTAGTGTGGTTGTGCATTGAAAAATAATTTACTGGGAGAGAGAGATCTTCAAGATGGTGGAAGAGTAAGATGTGGAGATCATCTTCCTCGCCACAAATACATCAGAAATACTTCTACCTGTGGAACAACTCCTACAGAACACCTACTGAACGCTGGCAGAAGACCCCAGACTTCCCAAAAGGCAAGAAACTCCCCACGTACCTAGGTAGGGCAAAAGAAAAAAGAAAAAACAGAGACAAAAGAATAGAGACAGGACTTTAGGGGAGGAGCTGTGAAGGAGGAAAGGTTTCCACACATTAGGAAGCCCCTTCACTGGTGGAAAAGAGGGGTGGCAGGGGTAAACTTCAGAGCCACAGAGGAGAGCGCAGCAACAGGGGTGCGGAGGGCAAAGTGGAGAGATCCCCGCACAGAGGATCGGTACCGACCAGCACTCACCAGCCCGAGAGGCTTGTCTGCTCACCTGTTGGGGCGCTGAGGCTTGGGCTTCAGAGATTAGATCGCAGGGAGAGGACTGGGGTTGGCTGCGTGAACACAGACTGAAGGAGGCTAGTGCACCAAAACAAGCAGGGAGGGAGTCCAGGAAAAAGTCTGGACATGCCTAAGAGTCAGGAGACCATTGTTTCAGGGTGTGCGAGGAGAGGGCATTCAAAGCACCACCTAAACGAGCTCCAGAGACGGGCACGAGACACGGCTATCAGTGCGGACCCCAGAGACGGGCATGAGACACTAAGGCTGCTGCTGCCACCACCAAGAAGTCTGTGTGCAAGCACAGGGCACTATCCACACCTCCCCTCCCAGGAGCCTGTGCAGCCCACCACTGCCAGGGTCCCGGGATCCAGGGACAACTTCCCCGGGAGAACACACAGTGCGCCTCAGGCTGGTGCAACGTCACGCCGGCCTCTGGCACTGCAGGCTCGCCTCACATCCATGCTCCTCCCTTCCCCTGGCCTGAGTGAGCCACAGCCCCCTAATCAGATGTTACATTAACCCCGTCCTATCTGGGTGGAATCAGACGCACTCAGGCAACCTATACTCAGAGGCGGGGCCAAATCCAAAGCTGAACCCCAGGAGCTGTGCGAACAAAGAGAAAGGGAAATCTCTCCCAGCAACCTCAGGAGCAGCGGATTAAATCCCCACAGTCAACCTGATGTACCCTGCATCTGTGGAATACCTGAAGAGACAAGGAATCATCCCAAAATTGAGGTGGTGTACTTTGGGAACAACAATATATATATATATATTCTTTTCCTTTTATCCTTTTGTGAGTGTGTATGTGTATGATTCTAAGTGTGAATTTGTCTATATAGCTTTGCTTTTATTTGCCCTAGGGTTCTGTCAGTCCATTTTTTTTTTTTTTTTTAGTATACTTTTTAGTGCTGGTTTTCATTGGTGGATTTGGTTTTGGCTTGGTTGCTCTCTTCTTTCTTTCTTTTATTTTTTTCTTTTTTAATTACTTAAATTTTTTTTAATTTTTAATAATTACTTTTTATTTTAATAACTTTATTTTAGTTTTTTTTTTCTTTCTTTCTTTTTTTCTCCCTTTTCTTCTGAGCCGTGTGGCTGACAGTGTTTGGGGCTCCAGTCAGGTGTCAGGTCTGTGCCTCTGAGATGAGAGAGCCAAGCTCAGGACACTGGTACACCAGAGACCTCCCAACACAATGTAATATCAAAGAGTGAAAGCTCTCCCAGAGATCTCCATCTTAGTGCTAAGACACAGCTCCACTCAATGACCAGAAAGCTCCAGTACTGGACACCTCATGGCAAACAACTAGCAAGACAGGAACGCAACTGCACCCATTAGCAGAGAGGCTGCCTAAAATCATAATAAGATCACAGACACCCCAAAACACACCACCACATGTGGTCCTGCCCACCAGAAAGACAAGATCCAGCCTCATCCACCAGAACACAGGCACTAGTCCCCTCCACCAGGAAGCCTACACAATCCACTGAAACAAACTTAGTCACTGGGGGCAGACACGAAAAACAACCTACAGCCTGTGAAAAGGAGACCCCAAAGACAGTAAGTTAGGCAAAATGAGAAGACAGAGAGACACATAGCAGATGAAGGAGAAAGGTAAAAACCCACCAGACCAAACAAGTGAAGAGGAAATAGACAGTCTACCTGAAAAAAAATTCAGAGTAATGATAGTAAACATGATCCAAAATCTTGGAAACAGAATGGAGAAAACACAATAAAAGTTTAACAAGGACCTAGAAGAACTAAAGAGCAAATGAACAATGATGAACAACACATTAAATGAAATTAAACATTCTCTAGAAGGAATCAATAGCAGAATAATTGAGGCAGAAGAACAGATAAGTGACATGAAAGATAAAATGTGGAAATAACTACTGCAGAGCAGAATAAAGAAAAAAGAATGAAAAGAATTGAGGACAGTCTCAGAGACCTCTGGGACAACATTAAATGTAACAACATTCGAATTATAGTGTTCCCAGAAGAAGAAGAGAAAGAGAAAGAGACTGGGAAAATATTTGAAGAGATTATAGTTGAAAACTTCCCTAATATGGGAAAGGAAATAGTTAATAAAGTCCAGGTAGCACAGAGAGACCCATACAGGATAAATCCAATGAAAAACACACCAAGACACATATTAATCAAACTATCAAAAGTTAAATACAAAGAAAAAGTATTAAAAGCAGCAAGGGAAAAACAACAAATAGAACACAAGGGAATCCCCATAAGGTTAACAGCTGATCATTCAGCAGAAACTCTGCAAGCCAGAAGGCAGTGGCAGGACGTATTAAAAGTGATGAAAGGGAAAAACCTACAACCAAGATTACTCTACCTGGCAAGGATCTTATTCAGAATCAATGGAGAAATTAAAATCTTTACAGACAAGCAAAACTAAGAGAATTCAGCAACATCAAACTAGCTTTACAACAAATAGTAAAGGAACTTCTCTAGGCAGGAAACACAAGAGAAGGGAAAGACCTACAATACCAAACCCAAAAAATTAAGAAAATGGTAATAGGAACATACATATCAACAACTACCTTAAATGTAAATGGATTAAATGTTACAACCAAAAGACAGACTGGCTGAATGGATACAAAAACAAGACCCGTATATATACTGTCTACAAGACACACACTTCAGACCTAGGGACACATACAGACTGACAGTGAAGGGATGGAAAAAGATATTCCATGCAAATGGAAATCAAAATGGAGTAGCAATTCTCATATGAGACAAAATAGGCTTTAAAATAAAGACCATTACAAGAGACAAAGAAGGATACTACATAATGATCAAGGGAACAATCAAAGAACAAGAAATAACAATGGTGAATATTTATGCACCCAACATAGGAGCACTTTAATACATAAGGAAAATGCTAACAGCCATAAAAGGGGAAAAAGACAGTAATACAGTCATAGTAGGAGACTTTAACACCCCACTTTCACCAATGGACAGATTGTCCATAATGAAAATAAATCAGGAAACACAAGCTTTAAATGATACATTTTAAAAATTGGACTTAATTGATATTATAGGGCATTCCATCAAAAAACAAAAGAATACAGTTTCTTCTCAAGTGCTCATGGAACATTCTCCAAGATAGATCATATCCTGGGTCACAAATCAAGCTGTGATAAATTTAAGAAAATTGAAATCATATCAAGTATTTTTTTCCAACAACAAAGCTATGAGACTAGATATCAATTACAGGAAAAAATCTGTAAAAACTACAAACACATGGAGGCTAAACAATACACTACTAAATAACCAAGAGGTCACTGAAGAAATCAAAAAATAACTAGAAAAAAAAGACAATGAAAACACCAAGACCCAAAAAATATGGGATGCAGCAAAAGCAGTTCTAAGAGGGAAGTTTATAGCAATACAATCCTACTTCAAGAAACATCTCAAATAAACAACCTAACCTTACACCTAAAGCCGTTAGAGAAAGAAAGACAAAAACCGCCAAAGTTAGCAGAAGGAAAGAAATCATAAAGATCAGATCAGAAATAAATGAAAAAGAAATGAAGGAAACGATAGCAAAGATCAATAAAACTAAAAGCTGGTTCTTTGAGAAGATAAACAAAATTGATAAACCATTAGCCAGACTCATCAAGAAAAAAAGGAAGAAGACTCAAATCAACAGAATTAGAAATGAAAAACGAGAATTAACATCTGACACTGCAGGAATTCAAAGGATCATAAGAGATCACTAAAAGCAACAGTATGCCAATAAAATGGGCAACCTGGAAGAAATGGACAAATTCTTAAAAAAGCACAACATTCTGAGACTGAACCAGGAAGAAATAGAAAATATAAATAGACCAATCACAAGCACTGAAATTCAAACTGTGATTAAAAATCTTGCAACAAACAAAATCCCAGGACCAGATGGCTTCACAGGCGAATTCTATCAAACATTTAGAGAAGAGATAACACTTATCCTTCTCAAATTCTTCCAAAATATAGCAGAGGGAGGAACACTCCCAAACTCTTTCTACAAGGCCACAATCACCCTGATACCCAAACCAGAAAAAATGTCACAAAGAAAGAAAACTACAGGCCAATATCACTGCTGAACATAGATGCAAAAATCCTCAACAAAATACTAGCAAACAGAATCCAACAACACATTAAAAGGACCATACACCATGATCAAGTGAAGTTTATCCCAGGAATACAAGGAATTTTCAGTATAAGCAAATCAATCATTGTTATATACCATATTAACAAACTGAAGGATAAAAACCATATGATCATCTCAATAGATGCAGAAAAAGCTTTCGACAAAATTCCACACCCATTTATAATAAAAACCCTCCAGAAAGTAGGCACAGATGGAGCTTACATCAACATAAAAAAGGCTATATATGACAAACCCACAGCCAACATCATTCTCAATGGTGAAAAACTGAAACCATTTCCACTGAGATCGGGAAGAAGACAAGGTTGCCTACTCTCACCACTATTATTCAACATAGTTTTGGAAGTTTTAGCCACAGAAAACTGAGAAGAAAAAGAAATAAAAGGAATCCAATTTGGAAAAGAAGTAAACCTGTCACTGTTTACGGATGACCTGATACTACACATAGAGAATCCTAAAGATGTCACCAGAAAACTACTAGAGTTAATCAATGAATTTGGTAAAGTAGCAGGATACAAAATTAATACTCAGAAATCTCTTGCATTCCTATACACTAATGATGAAAAATCTGAAAGAGAAATTAAGGAAACACTCCTATTTACCATTGCAAGAAAAAGAATAAAATACCTAAAGAATAAAATACCTAGGAATAATCCTACCTAAGTAAACAAAAGACCTGTATGCAGAAAACTATAAGACACTGATGAAAGAAATGAAAGATGATACAAACAGATGGAGAGATACTCTATTTTCTTCGATTGGAAAAATCAACATTGTGGAAATGACTATGTTACCCATAGCAACCTACAGATTCAATGTAATCCCTATCAAACTACCAATGGCATTTTTCACAGAACTAGAAGAAAAAATTTCACAATTTGTGTGGAAATACAAAAGACCCAGAATGGCCAAAACAATCCTAAGAAAGAAAAATGGAGCTGAAGGAATCAGGTTCCCAGACTTCAGAGTATACTACAAAGTTACAGTAATCAAAACAGTATGGTACTGGCACAAAAACAGAAATATAGGTCAATTGAACAGCACAGAGAGCCCAGAGGTAAACCCACGCACATACGGTCACCTTATTTTTGATAAAGGAGGCAAGAATATACAATGGAGAAAAGACAACCCCTTCAATAAATAGTGCTGGGAAAACTGGACAGCTACATGTAAAAGAATGAAATTAGAACACTCCCTAACATCATACACAACATAAACTCAAAATGTATTAAAGACCTAAATGTAAGGGCAGACACTATAAAACTCTTAGAGGAAAACATAGGCAGAACACTCTATGACATAAATCATAGCAGGATCCTTTTTAACCCACCTCCTAGAGAAATGGAAATAAAAACAAAAATAAATAAATGGGACCTAATGAAACTTAAAAGTTTTTGCACAACAAAGGAAACCATAAACAAGATGAAAAGACAACCCTCAGAATGGGAGAAATTATTTGCAAATGAAGCAACTGACAAAGGATTAATCTCCAAAATTTACAAGCAGCTCATGCAGCTCAATATCAAAAAAACAAACAACCCAACCCCAAAATGGGTAGAAGACCTAAATAGACATTTCTCCAAAGAAGATATACAGATTGCAAACAAACACATGAAAGGGTGCTCAACATCACTAATCATTAGAGAAATGCAAATCAAAACTACAATGAAGTATCAGCTCACACCAGTCAGAATGGCCATCATCAAAAAATCTAGAAACAATAAATGCTGGAGAGGGTGTGGAGAAAAAGGCACCCTCTTGCACTGTTGGTGGGAATGTAAATTGATACAACCATTATGGAGAACCGTATGGAGGTTCCTTAGAAACCTAAAAATAGAACTACCATATGACCCAGCAATCCCACTACTGGGCATATGCCCTGAGAAAACCATAATTCAAAAAGAATCATGTAACAAAATGTTCCTTGCAGCTCTATTTTCAATAGCCAAGACATGGAAGCAACCTAAATGTCCATCAGCAGATGAATGGATAAAGAAGATGTGGCACATATATACAGTGGAATATTACTCAGCCATAAAAAGAAACGAAATTGAGTTATTTGTAGTGAGGTGGATGGACTTAGAGTTTGTCATACAGAGTGAAGTAAGTCAGAAAGAGAAAAACAAATACCATATGCTAACACATATATATGGAATCTAAAAAAAGGAAATATGGTTATGAAGAACCTAGGGGCAGGACAGGGATAAATATGCAGACATAGAGAATGGACTTGAGGACACGGGGAGGGGAAAGGTTAAGCTGGGACGAAGTGAGAGAGTGACATGGACTTATACATACTACCAAATGTAAAATAGATAGCTAGTGGGAAGCAGCTGTATAGCACAGGGAGATCAGCTCGGTGCTTTTTGACCACCTAGAGAGGTGGGATAGGAAGGGTGGGAGGGAGACACAAGAGAGATGAGATATGGGGATATATGTACATGTACAGCTGATTCACTTTGTCATAATGCAGAAACTAACACACCATTATAAAGCCATTACACTCCAATAAAGATGTTAAAAAAATACAGAAGAATAAAATATAAAATGCCACAAATAATAATAATAATAATTTACTGGTCATTTCCATTTTTTCTGATATGAATTGCCTATTCATATCTTTTGCCCCTTTTTTTCTGATGTGTTTTTTTAATCAATTCATATACATTCTTCATATATCCTGAAAGTATTCTTTTCCCTGTAACACATGTTAAAACTATTTTCACCTGGCTTGATGACAGCTATTTGACTTTGTAAGAACTTTAGCAGTTGGAAGTTTTCCTTTCTCTTTCTTCTTTTAGTATTCTTTATATATATATATATATATATATATATATATATATATATATATATACACACACACACACACACATACATATATATCTATATATGTACACACACAGATGCATAGATACATTTGCATAGTTAGCAAACTATAGATGCTTTTTGTTAAGTGCATCTTTGTCCTTCCTTTCCCTTGTCTCAGTCCCCTCTCTACTGATCTTGGCCCACATTAGTCTCCTGTCCTGCCCCCCTCCAATTCAGCTATATGGAAAGTAAAAAAGAAAAACATGGTAAGATTGAAAAAATAAAAATGGAACAAAATATAACAAGCAAATACTACCAAGTAAAAGAAAATTGTTGCAGATATGTTATTATCAGACAACATATACTTTAAACACAAAGCATTGTTAGGAATACAAAGGATCACCACATAATGCTAACTGATTCAATTCACCAAGGAAGTATTCTAAACCCGTATGCACCCAATAACAGAGCATTATAATACCCACAGCAAAATTTTACTAGATTAAATGAAATAATTGCTTTCTCTTGAGTTTTCTTTTTGTTCATTTTCCTAGTAGCACAGAGTTGCTTGTTACAGAAGCAGAAACGTAAAATGAGGACAGGGTTTGAGATACATGGGAAGAAAAGCAAATGACTAAAATATATTTTACTAATAAGATAAATCATATCCATGTTTCTTGAGAGACAATACCAATAAAAGAAATGAGAAGAGATTATTTTACTTATGGAAGAGTAAAGGAAATCAAGGTAGATGTAGAGGGAAGACACTTGAAGGAAGTGAAAAACCAAACTTTCAAGGAAAATTCCTGAAAAATAATTTTTCTATGGTTGCCAGTTTGTGTGTGTTTTGCATTTTAATTACACAGTGCAGTGTTTCAACACTTGGTTAGGGAATCATTCATAATTGGGACTTTCTTACCACAGTCAGAAAATCTTTCTTCACCTCCAGGATGTTTGGGAAATGAAAACAGAGCCTATCTGCCAGAGAGCTGTGGTCCTCATCAAATAAAGCCACTCCATGATTGACACAGTGGCACACTTGTGCTTAAGGGATGGCCTCAGCTACCAGAGGCTGAGATTAAAATACCTCTCAGGGCTTGTTGGAAAGTGGGTAAATCCATAGTACAGAAACTGGCCTGTGTGAAGACCGTTCACTTGGAGCCAGTCTGCATGTGGCTTGTGGAAAGAAGAGAGGTTTAATTGCTGTTTCTTTCCGTCCCACATCATAAGCCCAAAAAGTGCTGTTGAATATTCAGCTAGTGGCTGTAGTAGCTTTCTCATTCTGAAATGCATAGGGAGGTATGTATACACTCCTAAAAATTACTCTGCACAAAGATTTCTCAAAGGGGAAAAAGAATACATACATTTGAAATAAAAAGAATCATGACTGAAAATTGGAGAAAGGAAAAAATAGTATACAAAAGCCACCAGGCCAGAAATTAAAGACTTTCATCCTAAAGAACGCTTTGGTGACCTTAGAAAGCTTTAATCACTCAAATTTTTAGACAAAGTCGTACAGATTTTTATTGTCTCACCTTTCTAGAACATTATAGAATCTTTCCTATCTTCCTTAATGCTTTGAGTTCACTTGTTGAATATCACTGAGACATCTCAGGTCTTTGCCTGTGATAATTCCAGCATATAATATCATGCAGAACCAAGAAATGGACTTTGAAAAGGAAAACTGATGCTCTGGAAAATCATTATTTTGTATAAAGAAGAATGTGCAGAAGTGAGGCCCAGGGCACTTGGTGTTAACCCCAGCTCATCTCCAAACAGTGTCGGGACTTTTGATACTTCCCTGGGCCTCAGTGGACCTCTGCTTCTCTAGCAGAATAATAAGTCCTTTGTAGCTTTCTAGATGATCTCCATGGACCCTTCCAAATACAAAACACTATGATTCTCATCAGGTCTCGTCGCTACATCTTGCCTCTCTCTCTTCTCTTGATGGTTGAGGTCAATTGGTCCCAGAGAAGATTGGTCCCTCTCCCTAGGGACTCTGAGACACAGTCTTAGGTTACTCTGGCTACTGACCTAGCTCTGACCTTTGTACCCAGATCTGGAAATGGCCTCTCTGTTTTTTTCCTAAGACTTAGCTCCTACTTTGACCTTTGATCTGGAAACTAAATCCTTGATTCCCCCTACCTACCCCCTTGCCCTTGCCTACCCCCAATTGCATTTTTCTTCAACATGCCTCCACAGTATTCTGTGTTTTCTCCTATCAGAGAGCTCTCAAACAAATACACACACACACACACACACACACACACACACACACACAAATAAAATAAAAATTTCAATGATGTATAGCAAGTGACATATTAAAAACTTGTGTAAAAGGTACTAGGAGCCCCCAAAATATATTATGATGGTGTACTTTACAATATTTATTTCAAAATTAGCAATTCTTTACAAAATTGGTGTTAACTTTATTTTCTACCTTCCCTATTTTTCCTTTTATCTTTCCTTTCTCTCTCTTTTCTCTTTCAAAAAAAGGACTCTAAGAATTTTCAGGGGCTTATCTCCCAATACTGTATCAAATATGTTTCCTGGATTTTTTTTTTTTCTTGATGTTTTCTTTGGCTGACTTGCTTCAGATTTTGTAACTTACTATTTTTATTTACTTCAGTAAGAACATATAGAGGGGAATCTGCAGGAAGCCATACCTACATCCTCCCATTTTATTCTGATTAGTTACTGTCCTTTAAGTGTGGGCCACCTTGATACCTATGCCCTCCCATCTTTCAGCAGCTTATATGGCATTCCTATTTTCCTGCAATATAAAACATACATTCTCAAGAGGTCAATATCATTTCCAAGGATCAAAAACTAGGGGTAAGACAGGAATAAAGACACAGACCTACTGGAGAACGGACTTGAGGATATGGGGAGGGGGAAGGGTGAGCTGTGACAGGGCGAGAGAGAGGCTAGTGGGAAGCAGCCGCATGGCACAGGGATATCAGCTCGGTGCTTTGTGACTGCCTGGAGGGGTGGGATAGGGAGGGTGGGAGGGAGGGAGACGCAAGAGGGAAGAGATATGGGGACATATGTATATGTATAACTGATTCACTTTGTTATAAAGCAGAAACTAACACACCATTGTAAAGCAATTATACCCCAATAAAGATGTTTAAAAAAAAAACAAAAACAAAACTAGTTCCTCAGAGGGGTAAGAAAATCTTACTCAAAATGTATAAAAGATATACTATACATATAATACATAAACATGTATACAGTCTGTGGTATTATAACTTCACTGGGGGGGTGATTGGGGGAAAATGTGTAAAAGGCTATTTAGGGGGCAATAGAGAAAAAAAGGTTTAGAAACACTGCTCTAAAAGAAAAAAGTATGGTTTGTTTCAATGAATGCTCTTGCTTGAAATAAATCATGAAACATGATAAAGCAGAGGGGAAAATGGATATTTTTGTCCATATATTCACTTTTTTACTTCCCTTGATGTGCTTTACAGGACCTACTTTCTACCAGTCTCATGATCTTTTCTAGTAATATTTTTCCAAAGAGCTTGATTCCAGGATTTAGAAATGTGAGTAGCCCTAGTCTGTAATACCCTCTATCTTTTGTGAAATTACACTATGGACATTTCTATTTAATTGCATGAGAATCTGTTTGTGTATTTACCTTCTTCCAACAAGCCATTGTAATACATGCTGATACAAAATATACGAAGTGCTATAAAGAACAGGTAATAAACAATAAATATGTAATTCTCAGGAATTTGAGGAATGTCCTCTCTTGAAAGAGAAAAGAGGGAGAAAGGAAAGATAAAAGGAAAAATAGGGAGTGTAGAACATAAAGTTAGCACAGGATCTTCAGAAGTTTTATTTATATCAAGATTTTCAGATTCCAGCTTTTATATATGGAAGTTATATATGACTCCCAGAGAAAGAGCCCCAGTGATGGAGTCCATAGCGAGAAAGGAGGACCCACATCTGGAGGAAGTTGAGAGCAGAGAAGGGAATGGAGACTGTACATTCAACACAGAGCCTGGCATGATAGCACTGAATTTTCATACTTAACACTGCACATGTTTCAATGTTTGGGATATGTGAGAAAACAATGGCTCAAGGACAACTTAAATTTTTTTTTTTGACAACTTAAATTTTACTTGTTCATATTCAAAAATAGCACAAAACTAAGGAACTGTCCAGGGATGTTCCATAATATATATAAACATGTTATAAAACAAAACTCATGAGCATTAATTAATAGAATAGATGAGAACATGCTTTGAAGATCTAAAGTGCAAGAAAATCCAAGATAGGATTGTGTACAATGGTTCTGGGCTTGGTCATTCTCTTCAATTTCTCCTTGACTGTTACCTTTGCTGACTCAGCTCCATTCTTGTGCTCCCTAAATGAGGCAGGTGCCATGATCCATTTTTATCCTCCTTGTCTCTTTGCCCTATCTTTGGCAAGTCCCTGAATTCTCAGTTCTTCAGCTATCATCTCCAGGCAGACCTCTCCCTGAACCATCATTTTGGCCTTGTATGTCTCCTGATCACAAAATATAATTTCCAACTGCCTGTTAGATATTTTTATGTGGATTTCCTTTCAACACCTTAATATCAAGGTGAAGAAAACAAAGTTAATCATTATAAAACTTTCTGGCGTTCTTATTTCTGTTAAATAAACTTCACAGAAATGTATGACACACAAGCTTCTCTGTCCTCACCCAGGGGCACAGTTGGTTACCAAGGCTGTACATCTACCTTCAGATGTCACTCCAGCTGTTTTCTATACCCCAGTCAGACCCTGTATGTCTCAACCAGACTACTGCAATTGCATTAGCAATGGTGTTCTCCAATCCCTCTCCCTTGGATCCATTTTATGTGCTCTTTTCAGAATAGGTCTAAGATACACATCATATCTGACCATCCAATAAAATAGCTTAAATAGCTCTCAATTCCTAATCATTTTCAGTCAATATTGAATCCCTCTCTACTTTTCTTCCAAACTATTGCCCAGCTAAGTTCCCACTGTTCCTTATAAGCAGCTGATGGGCCCAACTAGTGGCTGTCCATTAACACTCCTTACATCTTCTTGCCGCAATGACTTGTTCAAATTATTCCCTCTGCTTTAAAAGTTCTTCTCTCTTCTCTCAACGTCACCCAACACAGTCTGACCCTCTGTCAAAGCTAAAGTCAAATGCTACCTCCATCCATATTAATGCTTTTCCTGAATATCTGCTCCGAACTTCACACTACTCTGTGCCTCCCTCAGTGTGCTTTGTCACATTTTATCTTTATTGATAATACTAAACCATGGGTTGTGAATATGTTGATATACGCCATCATTCTTCCCTCCTGTGCCCAAAGAAGACATTATTAATCAATCATAACACTCTTTCTCACTAATTCCAGACATGGTCTCAGAATCCATCTCAACACCATGCTTCAGGCAGCCACTGTCAATTAATTAAAGTTGATACATAAAAGCAAGACCTGAATCATAGTAAATAGCCAATAAGTGTTAGCTATTATTATTATTCATTATTATATTATTATTTCCTAGCCTGATACTCATCACATAAAATATTGTTGAAGATAAGATTGCTAGTTAAATAGACTGCTGCTAAAATGTTACTTGCCTACATTACTTCACTTTGTACTTAATGAAGAAGGCAGAAAACCTGTATTTCTTTCAAGCCAGAGTTTTTCTGTTTTGCTGACGAAAACTATGCTGTTTCCCAAAGTGAAATACCATAATTACTCTCCCTTAATGCACATACTGATTCGTAACAAACGCTAATAATCCTCCAATTCAGAATGAGTTGCAATGTTATCAGCCCCAGAGAAATTCAAGGAAATAATTTCGTCACTGAATCTTTAGGATGGTTGATGTTTTAGCTAGCCATAACGACTGCATTCCAGTAGAAAAGCAGGCTAGAAGTGTTGTGTGTGGAGAGTTTGTCTGGGGGTTTCACCAATCAAATGGGTGAGGAATGTACACGGGAGGGCACATGTGGAGACAGCTGTCCTTGGATGTCATCTGCTCACTCAGGATGCTCTCAAGTTTACTCTTCCAAAGCCTAAGTCCTTCTGCAGTGATTACTGTTTCTTGTCACCTCTAAGTAACAATGACCCTGATAATGATGATTGTGATACTACTAGTAATGGTTTTTGGAGATGGTGGTACATCACATCCGCATAATCCTCTAAGAATTTCAAATGTGAGGCATGGCTAGCAGAGGAAAGAGGGAAGTAAGGCAGGGACACTCTAAAACTAAAAATTACACAACTTTTGATGGAAGGAAGATTCTAAGCCACATTGCAAGACCCTGGCCCCACTCTTTTAGGGCCTCATTCCAAGTTGGGTGGTGAGTCTCAGAAGAAAATAAAGGCCCAAACCATGTGCAGACACTCCATTTGTATGGGAGAGTCCAGATTCAATGTTAGAAATTCCAAAGTCTCAAATTTCTAGTCTCAATTTTAGACCTTTTAGAACATCATTTCTCCTTGCCTGTGATGTCTTTAGGGAATGGGATAGTTTGCCTACCCCCAAGATCCCTTAGATCACTCATTCCCCTGAAGCAATTAATTACAGCTTCAGTCATATTTGTGTTATTTTGATGGACTGTTTCTTGGTGGAAGCGAGTCAGGATTTCATAGTGATGACAGAACAATCCAATGTGGTGTCTTGGACCTCTTAGGGCACCAGTCACAGGCGTGGAGCAGAAGACCACCACTGGTGCCAAGTCTGCTCCTCGGCTCCATCTGTGTGGATTTTATTACCTAGGGAGCCAGTGAAGATGGTCATGTCCCAGTAGTTAAGCTTGAAGTTGGGCTGATCATAAATGTCTTTGTTATTCTCATTGACTTGCAACTTCAGATATTGATTTATTACATTTTCTCATCTTCATCCCAGAATCTAACCTGTGAGAAGCTGACTAGCATGTGCCCATCCCTGAAATCATACAATTCCTTGATCATTGAGGAAAATACTGTAGAAATGTTTAGAGTTTTTTTCTGTTTTAAATTAGGGTGTCCCAAGAAAACAAATTAATGAAAATTAGATTTGGTAAAACAGCTTTTATTCAGAAATCTAAAAACATGGAGCTTTCAGGTGACAGAATTGTCTGTACAGGACACTTATTGTGAAATACCTCACTTTAAAAAAATCATAACAACCTGAATCATGACAGTATCAGAGGCCTGGCTTTAAACTGACCAGTGGGTGATGCTGTGACAGCCTAGGCAACTCAGTTAGAAAAAGAAATGCAGATGAAGTAAACAAAAAAACAAAGCAAAACTCTATAAAGGAGCTGATATGAAAATCTCATAATTTTCATAGAAGATATGACATTTATTACTGCATCAGAGACGTTTGAAAAGGAAAGAGAATTCCGAAAAGTAGGTTAAAGCAAGACCAAGAGATGACACTGCAGGGTACCCTCAAGAGAACCGTGGCATCCACATCACCTTCAGTTCCTCAGACACTGTTGCAGCAAATGCTTGACAAGAAGACTGTTGTCCCACCATGGCCCACAGCTTAATGAGGATTTCCTGAAAAATAAAAATTATATAAATAAAAACATGTAATTGAAAGATGTTTTCTTTTGTCATTTTTAAGGAAAAGTGTTTGCATATTGCAAATTCATTTTCAAACTGTTTAAACTGATAAGAAAAAATTACTGAGCTTTTTAATCTAATGTGTTTTTTTTTCCATTTTCTGGTAACCCTGGATACTTGAAATTACTATAAAATGATAACAAATGCTTAATATATTTTTGCATCATACATTTATAATAAATACAATATTTTCTGAGACTAATATTCTCTTAAAACCAAATTGTGTCTTACCATTTCCTTATAGCTTACATTTGGTACTAGATGATATGATCACAAAACCTATGTCTTTTGAGGGACATAGCTTTTCTTGGAATAAAAGTACTTGGTGGTCTTTAGATATGTGAGTCACATCCCAGATGCTGCAGTATTTTCACCTTTATTACATCATTCTACTGTTTGTGAGATGAAAAACGTTAATGTATTTGTGCCCACAAATGCTCACATTTGAAAGAGAGCATGTAATTATTTTTAGGTCTAATAAATATAATTTCTAGACAACATGAGATGCCCTGTTGGTTTTGCATCTTTTGTGTAGTACCTGAGTCTCCGTCATCGTATATCTTTCGGTCTCTGCTGTGTCATTCAGAAATTAATCAATGGCAACCTCCTAGGTTCTAGCAGATACTGTAGACAGTTAACCAACTGTTTTTTTCCCAGAACGTACCTTCTGGACAAGAAAAACTTCTCAGGCTGAGTTCTTGTCGATGCAGATACAGCTGTTGACAGACCTGTTTGTATGTATTAGTGTCTTGCTTTCTTTACTCCTAAGAGTAAAAGTAAGGCATTTACTTATTCTCTAATTAACCTCTTATGCCAAGGAAAAATTCCCAGAAAAGAAACAGGGGTGATGGACCTCAGAAACATTCAGCTAAGTGAAAAAAGCCAGACGGGAAAGACCACATATTGTATGATCCCATTTATATAAAATGTCTAGAACAGGCAAATCTATAAAGACAGAGAGTGTTTTTACCTGTGTCTGGGGGTGGTACAGGGATTTACTATAAATGGGCCCAAGGGATCCCTTTGGGGTGATAGAAACATTTAAAAACTGGATTGTGGTGATGGTTGAACAGCTCTATAAATTAGTAAAGTAGTTGAATTATATACTTAAAACTGATGAGTTTCATGGTATGTAAAAAAGAGAATGGATATTTAACAAGGTAATTATCACCTTCGAATGTATGGAATATACTATGTTCAGAAAAAAGCAGAGTCACCCTGTAATTGCACACCTGCATACAAAGAAAATTCAAAATTCCTTAGTTTGGTTTCTATTTCAGTGAAAGCTATGAACTGACTACATAGTCACGCCGTACTTCAAATGTACAATAACTTCTCTCCGAGCCTGAATAGTTTACTCTATTATATTTCAAATCTACGATTTTAAGCAAAGCCTACAATCTGTCGTTGGGATTCCTAGGGAAATTCCAAACAAATTTATTGGAATTACCCATTTTAAACATCACCCAAGAATTATATGTCTTATCTTCTTATGCCATTATTGTAACTTCTTATTCTGATATAATTTCAAACTTACAGAAAAGTTGCAAAAGTAGTACAAAGATTTCCAAATGCCATTAGCCAGATTCACCAATGCTTACATTTTTCTCATTATTTCTCTATATATATTTCTTCAATCTTTCTCTTTTTTAAATACAAACATACCGTATGTGCACTGGAAAAATAAAATGATTTATATAAATGCAATTATTTAAATAAGTGTAATTTCCCTGACTCCCTAGAGAAAATCAATATTAACAATTTCTTGAATACTCTTCATCGAGTTTTTGAGAGAAGCAAAAGAAATAATCTATTTTAAAATGCTTTGCAAATTGTAAAATGAATATACAAATATGAGTTACATCAAAAACAAAACAAGACAAAAAACTAGCTAATTCTAGTATTCTCTTGCAGTTGAACTGGCAATGACCTTTTACCCTCTCTCCTTGTATGCAGAGCGACTTCTTTGGAAGACAGTGTAGAAGCTTGGGGTGTTTAACAGCTGAACTGATTGAGTACTGGACCCAATGAAATAGCTAAGTGGAAAGTCACAGCAAAACAGAAGCAATGTCCACATTTCTATGATGTATATCACAGGACATTCAGAGAAAAACAGAGGCACCTGTGTGCTCACAGAGCCACACAAAGGAAATGAACCTACATTGCTAAGTCTCTTTCGTAATTGTTTTTCCTGACCCTCCATTTCTAAGCCATTGGCCTCCCATCAATGATCACATTTACTTGGAATCACAACAGAGACAGCACGGCTGAGCCAATTCTAATCAGAGGCAGTCCATAGACAGGACCCCTCACTGCGACCCTGCTGACAATGGACAGAGAGAAGTAAAAAATAACAGTGAATGAAAAGGAGCTATGCTAACAAAGAACATGTTAAAACAACAACCACCACAAAAAGTGCCCCACTTCCATGTTTACAATGTGCTTTTCTTCCTGCAGCCACCCTAGCCTGAAGTTTCTCACAATGAACACTCCTAGCCTCATGGGACCTCACAGATGCCCAGCGGGTTTGTAGACTGCAGCCATGGCTGTAAACACAAACAGACCCTTAACTCTTCCTGGGAAGTGGCTTGAGGCTGCTCCTGTGGAAGGGCAAGGTCTTCCAAAGCTGCTGGGAAGCCTTGCTCACAGAAGGAGTGTGAGAATTTATGAGTAAATATATGCACACCTGTGTGCTAGGACATTAGCAGGTATGGAACTTGGTTCTTGTCTAAACCATGATTGTTACGGAAATTATCCACACAACCTCAGTATTGGCCTCAGTCGCTAAAGGAAATAGGTGGGCAACATTCTGGGCCAGGTCAACATTTGGTACAGACAAGCAACGATCTTTCTGGATGCATGTTCACCTCGATCCTTATTTGAGTGTATTAAAGAGACTGTTGATTTTGGCAGCATCTCATTGCTGGGTCAGACATGCCTGCTGGGTAAGTATGGGGCCTGCATCATGCCTATAACTCATCTCTGTAGCTATACCCAAAGCAGCATTTTATATCCATGGGGTCTTAGCTGAATTTGAAAATAGCTTTCAGTAGAGTGCATTGCTTTATCATTTCTCCTACTTTGTTGTGACCTTGTCCCAGTGAGATATCTGGATTGGTTTATAGCCACAACACAACCTGGTCCACTGACTAAGACACATTCTTAATATCTTACTTTGCATTTTTTATTTGTGCTTTTTTTTGCAACAGACTCCGGATGTGCAGGCTCAGCAGCCATGGCTCACGGGCCCAGCCGCTCCGCGACATGTGGGATCCTCCCGGACCGGGGCACAAACCCGTGTACCCTGCATCGTCAGGCGGACTCTCAACCACTGCGCCACCAGGGAAGCCCTATTTGTGCTTTTTATAAAAGTTATTTTATGATTGCTGTTGTTTTGTTATCTATTATTATCATTACCTGTCTCACCTTCCTTAAGATTCTTCTTGAGATTGTTTTTCTCCTTACGTCCTTGCTCTCCTGCACCAGTATAAGAATCATATACTCTGTTGCTATTCTTTCGATGACTACTTCATAAATGTTAACATGCATAATTTAACCATAAAAAATCTATATTTGCCAACATCTGAATAATACAAAAAACCTGATATGTTTTCATTACAATATCACCTCTCCTCTGATTTATATAGAACTGTTGTTATATATTTATTGGCATCTTGAATTATTATTTCCACAAATTAGACACTGTTTTTGCCAATGATTATTCAAATGTATCCATATGTTTAACATTTTTCTTTCTTTCTTTATAGCATTCCTTCTTGCATCTCCTACCTGTTTTCTGTTCTTAGTGTACTGAGAGTTTTTAATCATAAATAGATGTTGAAATTTGTTAAATGGTTTTTCTGCATTAATTTATATGACTGTATGGTTTTTCTCCTTTAGATTGTTAACATGGTGAATTACATTGATATTTAAGTATTGAACCCACCTTGCATTCCTGGAATAAGCCTCACTTGGGTGTGGTGTTTTATTCTTTCCACCTATTGCTAGATTCAATTTTCTAATATTGTGTTCCT
Source organism: Phocoena phocoena (assembly GCF_963924675.1). Taxonomy (NCBI): domain Eukaryota; kingdom Metazoa; phylum Chordata; class Mammalia; order Artiodactyla; family Phocoenidae; genus Phocoena; species Phocoena phocoena. The sequence goes on along the minus strand of NC_089224.1, from coordinate 30,458,920 downwards.
GAAGGATATTAGTCCATGGTTTTCTTCCTCTGTACTATCTTTGTCTACTTTTGGTATTAAGGTAAAGCTGGTAGCATAAAAAGGGTTGGAATATATTCCTTTTTCTTTATTTTATGGAAGAAATTATAATTTTGGCATTACTTCTTCTTTAATGTTTGGGAGAAACCACCAGTGAAACCATCTGGTTTTGAAGATTTCCCTTTTTTGGAAGGTTTTTAACTATGAATTCAATTATCTATTTTATCTTGAGCAAGTTATGGCAGTTGGTGATTTTTGAAGAATTGGCCCATTTCATCTAAATTATCTAGGCATCTAGTGTTGTTTGCTGTGTTCTTTTATTATTCTTTTAACATCTGTGGAAACTTACTAATTTTTAAATGTGAGCATCTTTTCTTACTTGCTCCACCCAGAGGCAAGGCTGAAACAGGAAGACAGCCTATCATAGCACTTTGCCAGGCCAGATTTTTTTTTCTAGTTATCACAAAAGGAGGTAGTCCTTTAGTGGATTCTGACTGATAGAGGGTCTCACTCTCTCTCTCTCTCTCTTTTTTTTTTCTTTTGCCTTTTCCCTGAACATGTGATCCATTAAACCCTAGCTAGAGACCACCTACAACTGATAAAAGAGACCAAGAAGACACAATCTCACTTATTCTGTGGGTTCACATTTTCTTTTTTTTTCTGGTCTCTGTAGAATTCTCTGATTTGCTTTCCAATTCAGCCATGCATTAAGAGAGGTTTTTGGTTTTGTTTGTTTATAATATTTTATCCAACATTTAAAGTATACTACTTTAAGAGGGATTTCTCCAAACTTCTAAGTAACCATATTTCTAGGAAAAATAATGAGGTGGAAATTTATGCACAGGTTTGGACAAAAAAAATTTGTGTGAAAATATTAAACATAACTGAGGAAAACCTAGACAGTGATGTGGTGAAGAATGTGATTTTTCCATATGTACAGAAGTGTTTAAAAATATACGTCCTATGAGGCAGCAACTCCCTTTATCAATATCTATCCCAGAATAACTCCTGCAGAACTGAACAAGGATGTTTCTAACAATCTAGTTTGTAAAAATGAAATCTGGAAAATACTTAAATGCTTATCAGTAGTGGAAAAGATTAAGTAAATTGAAGCACGTATTTATTGTGGAATATTCTAAATACACTGACATGGATGGCCTTTAAGAGTTCTTGTGAGTATTAACCATGCAAGTAAGTGCTTAGCACAGACTATGTGTTCATTAAATGTTAGCAACTGTTATTTTTTTAGATGTTCCCTGTCTTCCTAATCATTTTGATTGACAGAAATGTAATTGAGTTTATGTCAAATGGCACTCATTGAATCAGTTAATCAATCAATCAATCTCTCTCCCTGTCTCAAAAAAAAAAAAAAAAAACTGTCAGAGAAGTATGGAACGCAAAATGTAAAAAAAAAAACATTTTTTTTTCTTGCGGTACACAGGCCTCTGATTGTTGCAGCCTCTCCCGTTGCAGAGCACAGGCTCCGGACGCGCAGGCTCAGTGGCCATGGCTCACAGGCCCAGCCAATCCGCGGCACGTGGGATCCTCCCGGACCGGGGCACAAACCCGTGTCCCCTGCAGTGGCAGGTGAACTCTCAACCACTGCGCCACCATGGAAGCCCAAGAAAACACATTTTTATGGTCTATTTTATTTGTTCTCTTCATTCACTAATCAGTTAGCAGCAAAACCCTTTCATCTTTGACTTTGGGAGAAAACTGAATATATATAATAATATGTTTACAAAAAAAAAAAAAAAGAATACCAACTGAGGGGGCAGAGAGAAGAAGCAAGAAGAACTATAATTCTGCAGGCTGTGGAAGAAAAACCACATTCACAGAAAGACAGACAAAATGAAAAGGCAGAGGACTTTGTACTAGATGAAGGAACAAGATCAAACCCCAGAAAAGCAACTAAATGAAGTGGAGATAGGCAAACTTCCAGAAAAAACAATTCAGAATAATGATAGTGAACGCTGGCAGAAGACCTCAGACCTCCCAAAAGGCAAGAAACTCCCCACATACCTGGGTAGGGCAAAAGAAAAAGAATAAACAGAGACAAAAGAATAGGGATGGGACCTGCACCAGTGGGAGTGAGCTGTGTAGGAGGAAAGGTTTCCACACACTAGGAAGCCCTTTCGCGGGCGGAGACTGCGGGTGGCGGGGGGGGAAGCTTCGGAGCCGCGGAGGAGAGCGCAGCAACAGGGGTGCGGGGGGCAAAGCGGAGAGATTCCCGCACAGAGGATCGGTGCTGACCAGCACTCACCAGCCCGAGAGGCTTGTCTGCTCACCTGCCGGGGCAGGCGGGGGCTCGGAGCTGAGGCTCGGGCTTCGGTCGGATCCCAGGGAGAGGACTGGGGTTGGCGGCATGAACACAGCCTGCAAGGGGCTAGTGCACCATGGCTAGCTGGGAGGGTGTCCGGAGAAAAGTCTGGACCTGCCGAAGAGGCAAGAGACTTTTTCTTCCCTCTTTGTTTCCTGGTGCGCAAGGAGAGGGGATTAAGAGCGCTGCTTAAAGGAGCTCCAGAGACGTGCGCGAGCCGCAGCTAACAGTGAGGACCCCAGAGACGGGCATGAGATGCTAAGGCTGCTGCTGCTGCCACCAAGAAGCCTGTGTGCGAGCACAGGTCACTATCCACACCTCCCTTCCGGGGAGCCTGTGCAGCCTGCCACTGCCAGGGTCCCGGGATCCAGGGACAACTTCCCCGGGAGAATGCACAGCACGCCTCAGGCTGGTGCAACGTCCAGCCGGCTTCTGCCGCAGCAGGCTCGCCCCGCATCCGCACCCCTCCCTCCCCCTGGCCTGAGTGAGCCAGAGCCCCCGAATCAGCTGCTCCTTTAACCCCGTCCTGTCGGAGCGAAGAACAGACGCCCTCCGGCAACCTATATGCAGAGGCGGGGCCAAATCCAAAGCTGAGCCCCGGCAGCTGTGCGAACAGAGGAGAGAAAGGGAAAATTCTCCCAGCAGCCTCAGAAGCAGTGAATTAAAGCTCCACAATCAACTTGATGTACCCTGCATCTGTGGAATACATGAATAGACAACGAATCATCCCAAATTGAGGAGGCGGACTTTGAGAGCAGGATTTATTATTTTTTCCCCTTTTCCTCTTTTGGTGAGTGTGTATGTGTATGCTTCTGTGTGAGATTTTGTCTCTATAGCTTTGCTTTCACCATTTGTCCTAGGGTTCAATCCATCCATTTTTTGTTTTTCTTTTCTTTTCTTTTCAAAAAAATTTTTTTCTTAATAATTATTTTTTATTTTAATAACTTTATTTTATCTTATTTTATTTTATTTTATCTTCTTTCCTTCCTTCCTTCCTTTCTTCCTTCCATTCTTCCTTCCTTTCTTCCTTCCTCCCCTCCTTCCTTCCCTCCTTCTTTCTTTCTTTCTTTCTTTCTTTCCTTCCTTCCTTCTTTCTTTCTTACTACTTTTTCTCCCTTTTATTCTGAGCCATGTGGATGAAAAGCTCTTGGTGCTGCAGACAGGAGTCAGTGCTGTGCCACTGAGGTGGGAGAGCCAACTTCAGGACACTGGTGCACAAGAGAACTCCCAGCTTCACATAATATCAAACAGCGAAAAACTCCCAAAGATCTCCATCTCCACACCAGCACCCAGCCTCACTCAACGACCAGCAAGCTACAGTGCTGGACACCCTATGCCAACCAACTAGCAAGACAGGAACACAACACCACCCATTAGCAGTGAGGCTGCCTAAAATCATAATAAGTCCACAGACACCACAAAACACACCACCAGATGTGGACCTAACCACCAGAGAGACAAAATCCAGCCTCATCCACCAGAACACAGGCACAAGTCCCCTTGAACAGGAAGCCTACACAACCCACTGAAACAACCTTAGCCACTAGTGACAGACACCAAAAACAATGGGAACTGTGAACCTGCAGCCTGCAAAAAGGAGACCCCAAACACAGTAAGATAAGCAAAATGAGAAGACAGTAAAACAAACAGCAGATGAAGGAGCAAGATAAAAACACAGCAGACTTAACAAATAAAGAGGAAATAGGCAGTCTACCTAAAAAGAATTCAGAATAATGACAGTAAAGATGATCCAAAATCTTGGAAATAGAATAGACAAAATGCAAGAAACATTTAACAAGGACCTAGAAGAACTAAAGATGAAACAAGCAATGATGAACAACACAATAAATGAAATTAAAAATACTCTAGATGGGATCAATAGCAGAATAACTGAGGTAGAAGAACGGATAAGTGACCTGGAAGATAAAATAGTGGAAATAACTACTGCAGAGCAGAATAAAGAAAAGAGAATGAAAAGAACTGAGGACAATTTCAGAGACCTCTGGGACAACATTAAATGCACCAACATTCGAATTATAGGGGTTCCAGAAGAAGAAGAGAAAAAGAAAGGGACTGAGAAAATATTTGAAGAGATTATAGGTGAAAACTTCCCTAATATGGGAAAGGAAATAGGTAATCAAGTCGAGGAAGCACAGAGAGTCCCATACAGGATAAATCCAAGGAGAAACATGCCAAGACACATATTAATCAAACTGTCAAAAATTAAATACAAAGAAAACATATTAAAAGCAGCAAGGGAAAAACAACAAATAACACACAAGGGAATCCCCATAAGGTTAGCAGCTGATCTTTCAGCAGAAACTCTGAAATCCAGAAGGGACTGGCAGGACATATTTAAAGTGATGAAGGAGAAAAACCTACAACAAAGATTACTCTACACAGCAAAGATCTCATTCAGATTTGATGGAGAAATTAAAACCTTTACAAACAAGCAAAAGCTGAGAGAGTTCAGCACCACCAAACCAGCTTTACAACAAATGCTAAAGGAACTTCTCTAGCCAAGAAACACAAGAGAAGGGAAAGACCTACAATAACAAACCCAAAACAATTAAGTAAATGGAAATAGGAACATACATATCAATAATTACCTTCAATGTAAATGGATTAAATGCTCCCACCAAAGTCACAGACTGGCTGAATGGATACAAAAACAAGACCCATATATATACTGTCTACAGGAGACCCACTTCAGACCTAGAGACACATACAGACTAAAAGCAAGGGGATGGAAAAAGATATTCCATGCAAATGGAAACCAAAAGAAAGCTGGAGTAGCAAATCTCATATCAGACAAAATAGACTTTAAAATAAACACTATTAAAAGAGACGAAGAAGGACACTACATAATGTGTCAAGGGGTCGATCCAAGGAGAAGATACAACAATTGTAAATATTTATGCACCCAACATAGGAGCACCTCAATACATAAGGCAAATACTAACAGCCATAAAAGGGGAAATCGACAGTAACATATTCATAGTAGGGGACTTTAACATCCCACTTTCACCAATGAACAGATCATCCAAAATGAAAATAAATAAGGAAACACAAGATTTAAATGATACATTAAACAAGATGGACTTAATTGATATTTATAGGACATTCCATCCAAAAACAACAGAATACACATTTTTCTCAAGTGCTCGTGGAACATTCTCTAGGATAGATCATATCTTGGGTCACAAATCAAGCCCTGGTAAATTTAAGAAACTTGAAATTGTATCAAGTATCTTTTCCGACCACAATGCTATGAGACTAGATATCAATTACAGGAAAAGATCTGTAAAAAATACAAACACATGGAAGCTAAACAATACACTACTTAATAATGAAGTGATCACTGAAGAAATCAAAGAGGAAATCAGAAAATACCTAGAAACAAATGACAATGGAGACACGAAGACCCAAAACTTGTGGGATGCAGCAAAAGCAGTTCTAAGAGGGAAGTTTATAGCAACACAATCCTACCTTAAGAAACAGGAAACATCTCGAATAAACAACCTAACCTTGTACCTAAAGCAATTACAGAAAGAAGAACAAAAACCCCCAAAGTTAGCAGAAGGAAAGAAATCATAAAGATCAGATCAGAAATAAGTGAAAAAGAAATGAAGGAAATGATAGCAAAGATCAATAAAACTAAAAGCTGGTTCTTTGAGAAGATAAACAAAATTGATAGACCATTGGCCAGACTCATCAAGAAAAAAAGGGAGAAGACTCAAATCAATAGAATTAGAAATGAAAAAGGAGAAGTAACAACTGACACTGCAGAAATACAAAAGATCATGAAAGATTACTACAAGCAACTCTATGCCAATAAAATGGACAATCTGGAAAAAATGGACACATTCTTAGAAACGCACAACCTGCCGAGACTGAACCAGGAAGAAATAGAAAATATGAACAGACCAATCACAAGCACTGAAATTGAAACTGTGATTTTAAATCTTCCAACAAACAAAAGCCCAGGACCAGATGGCTTCACAGGTGAATTCTATCAAACATTTAGAGAAGAGCTAACACCTATCCCTCTCAAACTCTTCCAAAATATAGCAGAGGGAGGAACACTCCCAAACTCATTCTAGGAGGCCACCAACATCCTGATACCAAAACCAGACAAGGATCACAAAGAAAGAAAACTACAGGCCAATATCACTGATGAACATAGATGCAAAAATCCTCAACAAATACTAGCAAACAGAATCCAACAGCACATTAAAAGCATCATACACCATGATCAAGTGGGGTTTATTCCAGGAATGCAAGGATTGTTCAATATACGGAAATCAAACAACGTGATACACCATATTAACAAATTGAAGGAGAAAAACCATATGATCATCTCAATAGATACAGAGAAAGCTTTCAACAAAATTCAACACCCATTTATGGTAAAAACCCTGCAGAAAGCAGGCATAGAGGGAACTTTCCTTAGCATAATAAAGGCCATATATGACAAACCCACAGCCAACATTGTCCTCAATGGTGAAAAACTGAAAGCATTTCCACTAAGATCAGGAACAAGAAAAGGTTGCCCACTCTCACCACTCTTATTCAACATAGTTTTGGAAGTTTTAGCCACAGCAATCAGAGAAGAAAAGGAAATAAAAGGAATCCAAATCAGAAAAGAAGTAAAGCTGTCACTGTTTGCGGATGACATGATACTATACATAGAGAATCCTAAAGATGCTACCAGAAAACTACTAGAGCTAATCAATGAATTTGGTAAGGTAGCAGGATACAAAATTAATGCACAGATATCTCTGGCATCCCTATACACTAAGGATGAGAAATCTGAAACTGAAATCAAGAAAACACTCCCATTTACCATTGCAACAGAAAGAATAAAATATCTCGGAATAAACCTACCTAAAGAGACAAAAGACCTGTATGAAGAAAATTATAAGACACTGATGAAGGAAATTAAAGATGACACAAATATATGGAGAGATATACCATGTTCTTGGATTGGAAGAATCAACATTGTGAAAATGACTCTACTACCCAAAGTAATCTACAGATTCAATGCAATCCCTATAAACTACCACTGGCATTTTTCACAGAACTAGAACAAAAAATTTCACAATTTGTATGGAAACACAAAAGACCCCGAATAGCAAAAGCAATCTTGAGAATGAAAAATGGAGCTGGAGGAATCAGGCTCCCTGACTTCAGGCTATACTACAAAGCTACGGTAATCAAGACAGTATGGTACTGGCACAAAAACAGAAATATAGATCAATGGAACGGGATAGAAAACCCAGAAATAAACCCATGTACATATGGTCACCTTATCTTTGATAAAGGAGGCAGGAATGTACAGTGGAGAAAGGACAGCCTTTTCAATAAGTGGTGCTGGGAAAACTGGACAGGTACATGTAAAAGTATGAGATTAGATCACTCCCTAACACCATACACAAAAATAAGCTCAAAACGGATTAAAGATCTAAATGTAAGGCCAGAAGCTATCAAACTCTTAGAAGAAAACATAGGCAGAACACTCTGTGACATAAATCACAGCAAGATCCTTTTTGACCCACCTCCTAGAGAAATGGAAATAAAAACAAAAATAAACAATTGGAACCTAATGAAACTTAAAAGCTTTTGCACAGCAAAGGAAACCATAAACAAGACCAAAAGACAACCCTCGCAATGGGAGAAAATATTTGCAAATGGAGCAACTGACAAAGGATTAATCTCCAAAATTTACAAGCAGCTCATGCAGCTCAATAATAAAAAAACAAACAACCCAATCCAGAAATGGGCAGAAGACCTTAATAGACATTTCTCCAAAGAAGATATACAGATTGCTAACAAACACATGAAAGAATGCTCAACATCATTAACCATTAGAGAAATGTAAATCAAAACTACAATGAGGTATCATCTCACACCAGTCAGAATGGCCATGATCAAAAAATCTAGAAACAATAAATGCTGGAGAGGGTGTGGAGAAAAGGGAACACTCTTGCACTGCTGGTGGGAATGTGAATTTGTATAGCTACTATGGAGAACAGTATGGAGGTTCCTTAAAAGTCTACAAATAGAACTACCATATGACCCAGCAATCCCACTACTGGGCATATGCCCTGAGAAAACCATAATTCAAAAAGAGTCATGTACCAAAATATTCACTGAAGCTCTATTTACAATAGCCCGGAGATGGAAACAACCTAAGTGCCCATCACCGGATGAATGAATAAAGAAGATGTGGCACATATATACAATGGAATATGACTCAGCCATAAAAAGACACGAAATTGAGCTATTTGTAATGAGGTGGATGGACATAGAGTCTGTCATACAGAGTGGAGTAAGTCAGAAAGAGAAAGACAAATACCGTATGCTAACACAATATATGGAATCTAAGAAAAAAAATGTCATGAAGAACCTAGGGGTAAGACAGGAATAAAGACACAGACCTACTAGAGAATGGACTTGAGGATATGGGGAAGGGGAAGGGGAAGCTGGGACAAAGTGAGAGAGTGGCATGGATATATATACACTAGCAAACGTAAAATAGATAGCTAGTGGGAAGCAGCTGCATAGCACAGGGAGATCAGCTCGGTGCTTTGTGACCACCTAGTGGGGTGGGATGGGGAGGGTGGGGAGGAGAGATGTGCCAGAGGGAAGAGATATGGGAACATATGTATATGTATAACTGATTCACTTTGTTATAAAGCAGAAACTAACACACCATTGTAAAGCAATTATACTCCAATAAAGATGTAAAAATTAAATTTAAAAAAATCATCCAATTACTTTTTCCATCTACATTTATCATATATTGTTCAAAATTTTTGAGAACAGATATATACACAATATTATCTAAAACCATTTGAATATTTTGTTAATCTACTGACATTTTAAGAAATGGAGAAAAGTAAAATTTAAGTTTAGTAAAAAAAAACAAAAACAACCTAATTGACTTCTTAATCCACAAATGAGTCATGACGTGCAGTTTGATAAACTCTGGACTACAGCTTTCATATGTCTAAAAACATAAAAGAGCAAATGTACAATTGGAAATAGTTATGTACTTCATTGTGTGAAATATTATAAAATAGTGTATTAAGCAGTCTATATATTAAAATTTTGAAGGGACATTTCTTTCCTACATTTTCAAGTTCAAACTGATGCTCTCAGAAGTTGTGTGCTGCAGACCCTGTGAACTTTCACCTCCTGGAACTGTGCTTCCCATACCTCTCTTTCCCAGAAAAAGAGGCCAGGACTCTTCCTGTGTAGGAAGCACAGGACAGTGGAACAAAGTCCAAGCTCCTTCACCAACTTGACTCAGCCTTCAGGACCAAGTGCTTCTTCATGGTATTCTGGGGACACTGGAAAACCAGAGAGTAGAATCCAGACTTAAAGTTGTAGAGAAGAAAAGGCTGCTGAAAGTTATATGCATGGAAGTTATATGTTGAAATCAGTCAATGGGTAAATAATTCATTGGAGTTAGACCATGAGATCAGGCTTTTGATAAATTTAGTTTATCAGAGAAAGAATAGTGGATGATTTGAGAAGACAAAACTAAGGGAAGAGCAAACAAAAGTTTTTTTTAATAAAGCATCTAGATGGTTACAATAGTGATCCAGGATTAAGAGGTAAGGACCTGGGCAGAGGAAACACCACAGAGGAGACTGTCACCTGGCATTCTGGGGCACCAGTTCATTAAAGTGATTGATTAAACTAAAATAATAGGCAGGGCCAACTTGGGATGTTCCTCTAGTAGATGGGGAAGGCCTTCAAAGCCAAGTCAAATTAGGAATGAGGAAGATCTCAGTACATTCAACCTGAAGAAGAAAAATTCTAATGGGAAGAAAAAATGTCTTCAACTTTTAGATGGTTGTTAGAGCTGGATCCAATTAGCAGATGTTAATTACAGACAGATTATTATTCAATATTAGAAAGACATTCTTAATTATTTTAGTTATTTTATTATCAAATGGGTGACTACTGGAGGAACAGAGTCCTCTGTCATGGAAGTTGTCCAACATTGACACTTACCTGGATTTACAACGCAAGAAAATGTTGAGTTACAGTCCAATGACAAGCAACCAGAAAACAGGCACTCCATCTGTATCCCACATCTTAGCACAGGCCCCACTATGTGGCTGGTATCCAAACACCACTGGTTAAATGCAGTATGCCCAAGCGTCTTTTCCAACTGATTACTGATTCTACAAAGTCTTGGGAGAGACAGGAATGTGGGAATGCAAAGACACCCTGGGGGGAAAAGCACATGCTTTTAGACCATACATAATGGATACAGTTCTTTAGAAAATCCCTTCAAATATTTCAAGACCACACTTCCATTGAGTAAATACAGTGGCCAGTTCACAGCCCCTCACTTAGGGTATTACCAGCTGCTATAACAAAGAAGCACTAACATTTCAATGACTTGATGCAACAAAAGTTTATTTTTGCAAACATAGAGGGACATGGAGGTGAGCCTGGTGAATAAGCAATTCTCCTCTACCTGGAGATTCAGCAGCACACGCTTTTTCCATCTTGCAGTTCTGCCTTACTTTAAGGCCTTAGAGTCATTTGCACAGGAAAGGGCTTGAAGGGGCAGGAATGCAAAGATTTTATGGGCCAGGCTTAGACATGGCACATATGTGTTCTTTTCCCATTGCATGGAGAGCTTTCATTCACACCTAACTGCAAGGGATGCTGGGAGCTATAGTGTAGTTGGTATAAAGATGGGGAGAAAGCAGTGTGGGTGGACAGCTAGTAGTCTCCTCTGCTATAACCATGCACACGCACAAATCACACACAAGCCCTCCCAGAGCTCCATCTGTGATAGAAACCATTTCAAAGGTTAAATTTTTAAAAATCCATGCCCAAATCAATTAGCTAATGATATGCTGATAAACTTTGTAGTGATTCCACTACAATATTGAGAAAACTGCCAAAGACACATTGCAGGAGTTTATTTTCCAAGCAAGGTTGCTCATGATTGTGTCAGCTGGCATTCCAAAGCCAATGAATATACCTAATATTGGTTTCAATTCTTCCTTTGATCATTGAAAGGGATGGTATCTCAGCCAGCACCTGAGATGATACATTCTAGTTTTTCAACTTCTCTTATTGTTTAAAAGGTTCTTTAATACCCAGCCAATGGGTCCCTCTTCTTGGCATCAAGCCAAAACCTTTTGCTCATGTCTGTCAGTGGGCCCAGGCTGCCATGCCAATAAAAAGAACAGCAAAATCAAACATGTGAATTAATACCTTTGCATACCTGTCTCCTGCCTTTTCTGGTGCAGAGTGATGGGCACAGTCTTGCTCTGACATCTGAGCTATATCCAGGAGAACGGTAACTTCAGCATTCTTGGAAAGTCAGCTGAGCCACCTACCTCTCACCTAATACCCCATCAACTGAGGCCTGATAAAGCATTATTTTCTCTACACTAATGATCAATTACACTTTTATTACTACTTTATCAACCACCTCTCTTTTATTAAGATGACTTTATGTCTTTGCTCTTTGTTTTGAAGTCTCTCTTCCATTTGATCTTCCAGGTCAGTACTTTTTGTTCTTAACAACTATGCCCTTCTTTCACAGAGCTACTGAATTTTTAAATTAAAAGCTTAGTTTTCTCATTCCAAAATGTCTGGTTTTGTATTATTTTTACTGTCAAGGTGTGATTGATTTGTCTCCTTCAATAGCTGCCTATTCTCAGAGTTCAGCTAGCTCCCACACTGTCTGGGGTTCCTTGTAGATTTTCTTTGCCTGCTCCTATTTCTCTTCATTCCTGGGGCTCAAGTCAGATTAATGGGAAAGCTTGAGCAGTCATGATGTGACCTCATGGGGGTGCAGATTACTGCAGGTAAAGTGGCCAGCTTGTATGAGGCACCAGATGAAAGCCTCTATTCCCACGGGGATGCTCAAGCAGAGAGATCTGCCTTCACCCAGCCTCATGGGAAGACAGGAAGTAGCACACCAGACATCTCCTCCCACAGTCCCAGAACCCGGGAAGCCCAGAGGTGCTCTTAGGATTACATGCGAGGGAGGCACAGCACACACTCTGGGGCCACAGATCACTGGGGGCCATGGAGTTCTACCACCCACCCTCAGACATCCAAGCTTGTACCCAGACTGCAAAGTTCTGCACCTGCTTGGCCTCCTCTGGCTCCTGACAGAGCTTGAGGGTCACAGCCTTCTCTTCCTGCTCACTCGCAAGCCTGGCAGCCGTGCACCCAGGACAGCTGGTAGGTGACCCCACGGAGGTGGACATAGAGGGCATCAGAAGTGCTCACTCACTGCCAACTTCCAAGAATCTGCTCCATTAGACACAATGTTAAGAATCTTAAAATTCTTTCTGATAAGATATCATTGTTCTCTTAGCTCCTTTAAGAGTGGCATTTGGCTGCTGTTCAAATCTTTTAGCCAGGACTCTTGAGAACCACAAGATAATTTTTCAAGATTAAGGAATGAAGGACAAAAGACCTTTTCTTCTGACAGCTTGATTTTGTTTCAGGAATCTACAGGGCTCTCAGCTAGTCACTGGTGTTTCTGCAGCTCCACATCTCTGTCTCATGGAGTTGGTTGGCCAGGGCCAGTTGAGGGAAAATAGTTACAAGAAAGCCAACCATCATTGTGCACAGGAATCCCATAGGGATCAATAATAATGACACTCTCACACTCTTGTGCATTACTATATGCCAGACCTTCTTCAAAGGAAGTATTTTCTGCAAGGAATGCCATCAGATCATCACAACAATCCCCAATCCACCTTGCTGATGCAATAGCAAGGCTAAGAAATAGTTCTAAGAAAGACAGTGTGAAATTCTCAACGTTCTAAGATCAGTAGTAGGAGTGGATGCAAGCTCTCCGCCCTTGCTCTTCATTTTCGTTGCCAAGTATCTTCACTCAAAATCATCGACAATCTATTCTTATTACCATTTCTTAAAATGAAATATTAATTTCAAAAAAGGACATGATCCCATAACTTTAAAAGTGAATAAACACAACCTTTATGAAAATCTCACCAAGATGTGACTATTCTACCACCAACTGACATCACATCACAGAGAAGCTTTGCTCTTGGAAATCAATTGTTGAGGGGCATGGGCTGCCAGAGGTGTTTCCCTCTGGAAAAGGAGAAGAGGAGTCGGAAGTAGGTTCAAAGCTAGAGCCCAGCCCACATGGCATGCTCATGTACCTTCCGGTTTCAAAGGGATTCCACCTATCAGGTGCCATCTACCTCCTTCAAGTCTGAACAGGATAACAATCAAAGCAGCTACAGGCTGTAATGGTGACAAATGATCCCAGGGAAGAGTAAACCACAAAAACCCTGATCACTCAGCTTGTCAGTAGAGAGTTCTGTGCTTAACTTCTACAGCCAGGCTGCTGACTCTGACTTCTAGTTCCACATTTTACTAACTTAATAATCTGGAGCAGTTTACCTAATATCTCCAAGCCTCAGTTTGCTCAGCAAAATGGGAATAGTAACAGCTCAAAGAGTGATGAAGGATTAAACAAGATAATACTGTACATGTAAATACTTAGGTTAAGTGAAGCTCGTTAAATGCCAGATCTTATTACTAGTAAGCAATCACTATGTTCCAGGCATGTGCTAAGTGCTGAGAATAAATAAGACGTACCACAGGTGGCCACATCAATACCACCATCCCTCATGCTCTTCTGCAGCAAGGCTTTGCCATTCCTGCCATCAAAGGGTGGAGTCGAATGCGCCTCCCCTTGAATCTGGGCATCCCTGAAGTTTGCTTTAGCCAATGTGTGATTTTTGCCCTCTTGGAAGCCAGCTGTCATGTGACAAGGCTCTAGCCAGACCACTGAATGATGACAGACAGCTGGACAGAGAGAAACCACAGGGAAGAGAACAAGATGCCCCAGTTAACAGCCAAGGCCAAGGCCCCAGATGGGGTCGGGGGTGGGGGGACATGGAGGATCCTCCAGCTCCAGCTAAGCCACCACCCTCACCCAAATTCCTGACCCCAGAATCGTGACCAGTTGGTTGCCATTTTAAGCCATTAAGTTCTGGAGTGGTTTGTGGTGCAGCAATAGAGAACTGAAACATAAGACCCAACCCAACCCATAGTGGAAGGTAGCAGAGACCCAGAAACTCCTCCCAGGTCACGTGGAGAATGCTCTGATAGAGGTGCTAGGTCTATGCAACCTACTATGGGCACACAGCCAGGCCATGGTTCATCCAGCCGGAGCCAGAGATGAAAAAGAGAAGTCTTGGGAGGTGGGAAGGGACTGTAAAGCTGCCTGAGTAGGCACAGCCGTGGGGAAAATTAAAAGACATTCCTTTTCTCCAAGAAGGGTATTTCACCTCCCAGGCAGGCCTAGACATCTCAGAGGGAATGCATGTCCCTATGCTGTCTTAGTCACATAATTGGGCTTTTCTAATGAAAGGAACAGGTATAAGTTTCACTATTTAAGTCAGGGATACTTTCCCATTGTCTTCTCATGCGTGCGTACTTTGTGCCTTCCCAACAAAAGATTATAAGTTCCTTGACAGCAGGCATTCTCTTTACTTTCTTACTTTCTACCTCCAGGACCCACTCTGCTAACCATACACGCTAGCGTGATGCTTTGCTTCGGTAAAAGCTCAGTTAATACAGAGTGATTGATGGATTCATGGATTCTCATCCTTGGAAGGAAACTTCCTCTAATTTAAACTCCCTCCCAGACTCCGTCAAAGCTAGTCAGCTTCAGACATGGCCACTGCTGATCTGTCAGTGGATAAATGCTATACATCTCCTGCCCCCCACACAAAAGAATAGAGTGAAAAGCTAACCCCCAGAGCCTTCCCAGACCTCCAGGCTGCAGTGGGTCTGAAGACCTTACCTCTGCCATGACTTCTTGTATTCCTTTATAGGAATTATCCAAACGCTTGCTAGATACCTGCCTCTCTGGACTGTAAACTCGAAGTGCTAGAAACACCTGCCTTGCTCTTTCCCAGACTCTCAGAGCCTAGTGTAGTGCCAGCCATGGAGTGTATGTGTTGTATGAATCAATGAATGAATGAATTCCAATTATAAGACAGAGCCTCAAAGGCCTAGCATCTAGTCATTTTTAACATACTAGATATGTATATACAGCCAAAGAAATAGCCAAATTCGTGTCAGAAAGAGACCCAAACATCTGTCTTCTAGGTATAGTCTACATATATTCTATTTAATGTCTATAATAATAATATAAATTAAATGCTTACTATATGAACCTTGTACTGCTCCAGGTACTTACATGTCTTTATCTCATTTTGTACACAGGGGATTTCTTGAAGGTAGGTCCAGTTATTATCCTGATTTATAAATGAGGAAATCTGTGGCACAGAGATTCAATAACTTGCCAAGGTCACAGAGCTGGTAAATGGCTGAGCTTAGATTCAGACCCAGGCAACTGGAATCCAGAGCGATTTCCCTTTACACGACACAGTGATTCTTCTCTTAATAAGATTCCATTAAAGTTAAATGAATAAGAATATCAAGAGCAACAGGAGGCTCAGGTGACGAGATGTGACCACTTTTCCCCCTGAGGGTTGTCGCCCAGTCCCAGCGAGGTCTGTGCTGAAGGCTGGCTGCATGCCCTCCACAGCCCACCAGAACTAACCTCAGGCCCAGAGGGCGCTTCTGAGTGGTCAGAAGCCCAGGCAAGACCATTGCCATTGAGTGTTCAACACAGTACAGAGGGGATCCTTTGGTTGGAGCTGTCTGAGGATCACAGTGATGGGCCAGGACCTCCTTCCAGAGAAATGCCCTTCTCTCGAAAGGGTGGGGCCTCCTCTCTTGAGAGGAAGCCCTGATTCTAGGTCCAACTCTGTCATTAACCCAGCACTGGGGACACTTAGGGTCATTCTGATCCATAACAAGAACCCCAAGCTCCTTCCCAGCAGCAAAATGCTACAGATTATTTAGGAATTCACACGGAAACCTAACAGTCCCAGAAAAAGCCATTCTAACAGCACGTGGCAACTTCTCAATCTACTTCCAAATGATGACCAAGCGCGTGTGGGCAGAAGCTTGCGGTCTTCAAAAACAGGGTCAAGTGTCGATCGGGATCAGGTCCTGTATCAGCAACACTACACCTGCGAGACCTACAAGCGCAGCTTGCCTCCAGACCAGAACTCCCTTACACATTTTGCTTCTAATAAATGGAGACAGAGCCAGAGTTATCACACTGCATTCGGTGTGAATTTTCTCTTGACGATGTTCTGGCAGACACCTCCTTAAAGTCACTGCACAGAAATAGCAGGAAGGAAAAACTTGCCATCACAAAGTTTTCTGTTTGTGTACGGGCAGACGTCAAAACATTCTGATGAGAGCTGTTCTCCAAAGCCACAGCTTGATGCTTTAGTCCTTTGCCCACGTGAGTGAAGCCCATGATCCAACTCAAGAGTCCCCACTCACAATATCGCTCCAGTGAGAGCCAAATTTAAAAATAAATATCTGCGCTGGATTTCCAGTCTCCACCGGAGAGCAGAGGAAATGACAGACTGACAAGAAGAAGCAGGGGGAGACTAGGCTTAGAGGAAAACCCACTCTCCACTTCTCTTCTCCTCCCAGCCTTCCAGCCTCAAGCCCCTTCTGCTTGGTGTCCAGTTGGCTTTGACCCATTTGGAGCTCACAAGAGTTTAAAATACAGTGACACCCTTGTGTGTTCAGCTGTGCTACATAAGAAAGAGACAAAGACAGAGAGAGAGAGAGAGACCCCCAAAGCCCTCACCGAGAGCTGCCTGATTCTGCTGAATGTAAACAATTTTTCTGGTAGCCAGAGTTAATACATCTGTGACTTCTGTCCTTCTATTCCCAGCTCCCTCCTGGCACACCCAGCCCCCCCACCCAGTACTGAGCTCTGAAAGCAGACCGACCTCTAGGAAAACTGTGGCTCCGTCAACTGTTATCTGTATGATCAGAGGCAGGTTGGTGAACTTCTCATTGCCTTTATCCCCTCTTCAGTAAAATGAGGATAATGAATGGTAAGAGTTGTGGAGTTGTTGTAGAGGATTAAATGGTTCGTGAGTGCAAGTGAAATTAGCATGGGAAGCACGTAGGAAACTCGTGTTGACCGTGAGCAATGTTATTCTTTTTATTTATCACCCTTATCTCATCATTCAAATCAGAAAGGATCTATTAACCAGAACTTCCACGAGGACAGAAGTTCATTGACACTAATGTATACATCAGTGATGTATTTTCATGTTTGACCTTACATGTCTAACTGGGAAATGAAAGGCTGTTTCCCCAGGTTTTATTTATTCAACAAATGTTTATTGAGAACATACTATCTACTGGGTACTATCATGTATTTCTAGTACATGAGGAGGGCTCAGAAAATGTTGATGAATGAATGAGTGAATGAATGGTTGGGAATGACCCTCCCACAGATGCTCCTCTTGGATGCAGTTGCAGAGGCCACTGGGGCATAGAGGCTTGTCCGTCCCTTCATCCCAGCTCCTTCCAGACCTGAATGTCTTCCACTCCCACCTAGGGCTGCAGAGCCCCTGTCTTAGCCCTTCTCTTGTTTCCTTGCTTGGCTTCTGACCAAAAGGTTCTGACAAAGAAGCAGTCACTAGAACACATCCTCTTTGTATTACTATAGTCAGGTGTTATAAAGGATGCTCAAAAAGAAGGCATCTCACATGCATATGGAAAGTACCTTCTGCCTTTAATCCAATCAAGGATTTATTCTGCCCTGTATAACAAGACCATCTCCCAAACTTTAGATACTGAGCGAGAAAGAAATTGTTTGCAGAGCTGGCCTAGGCTGTGGTCAGCACATGGCATCTGTGCTTTCATAAGCTCTGGGAATAGTCTAGCTGTACCTTCATCCTCATCTCCATGGAGTGGACACTGATTGATTTTTGGCCACCAATATCCATCCCCCCTTCTTTTGGTGATTTGAGGCATGCCCCCTCCTCCAGAAGTATGACTTGGGTGGGACCCTACCCCAGCCTCCAAAATGTAGCAAGTATCATTATGGCCCACAGGGATGGGTGAAGGGGGACTCCTGGCTCAAGTTGGTCCAATCAGAATGAATCGCAGGACTAAGAGCAGGGGATTCCAAGAGGAAACAGTCTCTTCCTTTACATTTAATATGGACTGGGGGAGAGTAACCTTGGACTTATGGGGGCCACAAGATAGCACCTGGTAATGAAGCAAGTACAGGCAAAGACAGACCTGAGTCCCAGGAATAGATTGCCCTGATGATTTCACTTGAGCCCCTGAATCGTGCTTGAAGCCAAATTTCCTCTGGATTTTTCAACTCTGTGGGTTAATTCCTTTGTCTCTTCTTAAGCCTGTCAAGGTTCCTTTTTTATTTACAACCAAGAGAATCCTAGGTTACCCACAGATCTTGTCACAGTGCCTAAAGTTTCACATTGCTTATTTGCTTGTATTAATAGAGGAAATAAAGCAGAAAATTGCAAATATGCTATCAACCATCAGCCCAAAAGTGCTTTGTAGTTTGACAACTGTCATTTTTATTTACTTGGTAATACAATTCGACATTAAGCATTCCAAGGATAAACCCAAAATCACACTGAACAAAGCAGAAAAGTCCACCATGAAGTTTCTTAGCCTATACCACTCCTTTTATGTGATGTCCCTCGGAGTTCTATGAAGAGCAATAACTCAAACCCTGGGAGGTAATGAAAACTTCTTGAACGTGTGGAGCTTGCAATGAGCTATGAATGGATAGGATGGTAGAGGCGAAGGTAAAAGGAAAAATAAATTTTTTGTCTGGCAAGCCTTTTGTTTCCAGTGACTTCCAGAGACACCATATACCATAGAAGGAGAACCCAGAATTCTCTTCCTTGGATTCTCTGTTGGATTGTTTATGAGCCACTTTTTCAATGTCTTTATCCAAAGTTGGCCAATCAGGTGGAGCTTTATAAGCCCACGAGCTTGAGACTCTTCGATTCACTCCATCAATGCTATTTATTGAGCACCTACCACGCGCATCGGATCAGATGCTGTACTAGTTACTAAGCACTGGAGATTTAAAGATGAATGAGCACCCAAGGAGCTTAGAGTCCATGAGCAATGCAGACAATGCCCCCCAAGACTATAATAGAGTATGATTAATGCCATTACAGAGCTGAACATGTGGCAATGACTAGGACACCTGTCCCAGGCTAAGGGATGGAAGAAAGGACTCAGGAAAAAGAGATTTTTGAGCAGGCATCAGCCAGCAGATGAGATGTAGGGACGGCCATTGCAGGAAGAAAGAATAACATTGGCAAAGGAACGGCGGTATGAGAAACTATGGGGCATTTAGTGCACTGGATTTGGTAAACAGCTCAGGTACAAGAATGGGAAACAATGCGGGAAGAAGCAAACACTTTGTCATAGTGGCTCCTTCTGCCAAGCCAAGGACTGCATTTGTCTGGGGAAGCCTTCAGTGGCTCCCCGTTTGCTACGGAATAAATTCTAGAACTCTGGACTCCTTGAATCAAGACCAGCAAGACGTGTTTTTGCTTTTTCACATTCTAATAACAAAAAAAAAAAAAAAAAAAGCAACCTATATGATGAGGGCAGAGTCGGAAGGCACTCCCTGCCTGGCTTGGCAGTTTTGTTCAGATCGGCTGTATCCTTTTCCTTATCTCCATTTTCCTGGTAGCCCTGGGCCCAGGAGATGAGAGGAGCAACATATATCCCCACCAAGTCCCACACTCACCCGCCATCAGGCCCTACTCAGCTTAGCATCATTTTTCATTTGGTATGAAGTCATTTTTAAAGTGCCTGCTTCTCATTAGGAAGGTAACCCGATAGCCCCTGCGGGAGATGCACAAGAAGCAGAAGTGAAACAGCCTTTTTCTTCAGACTCTGGCATTTTCCCTCACTGGCTTTCTTTCTGAGCGTCAGTGTTGATGAGGCTTTTCTGTTCAGAAAACTCTGCCTAAATCTTAGACTCTGTGGTATCTGTTGTTACTGGTTTGTCTGTGTATTTATGCTGGTTTTGATGGACATCTTTTCATAAAACGGTTCAGGTCCCAAAACATTTTCCCACGTGAGGATCCGCCATGGTTCAAATATGTCCCAGGTGTGGCTCCTTGGACATTCAGTTTACACGTGATTCTCATTACACAGTCCCCAAGGGCTGTGAAAACATTTTCTTGAGCTGCCCCCAAACATCCACAACTGTGAACTGGTAAACGCCAATTGGAACAGTACTGTTTATTTAAACTGCAGCCCGGGCAGTCCCCCAGCCTGATGCCTACTCGGGTTCTCCACAGCTCCATCAGCCTCCTGGCCAACACACCCAAGGTGGCTCTTGCCCCACCTAAGAGACCCTTAGGTCTCTCAACGTTCCCTCAAACTTGCCCTGGATTTTCTGACTCCAGAACACAGAAGCAAAGAGACCCGTGCAAGCAGAAGTAGCTATCAGACTTCTGAAGCCGACATCCTGATCTACTCTCTAGCTCACACTTCAACTTGCACAACTGGACTTGCTTATTTAACCTTTTAAAAATACTACTGTTTGATAATCCTTTAGCTAAAAGCAGAACGCAGAAGGGACCTGACAAGATCACTAAGGGAAACGTAGCTTGTAGAAAATAACACCGGACCAGCAAGAGGGAAAAAAAAAGAGCATTCGTAAAGGAATATTTTAGGATGACTTTGGAAAAGTTATTTTCCTTTCTGTGCCTCAGTTTCCTCATTTGTAAAATTAGGACTTAGACCAGATGGTCCCTAAGCTACCAAAACACTGTGATTGAAAATACCATGTTGAAATACTATGATTCTATTATATTGAATACGGGTCATTAATAAAGTTAATGTGTCAGTTTAACTTGAATAATAACATTCTCTTCTTTGTGAAGCATATGAGAAACCAAAATCTCATATTTGTCATCAATAAAAAGTCACCTTTATAGTGGAAATAAAGGAGAAAAGCCTTAAACATGTGTAATACATGGAATAGGGATTAAGATAGTGGGGTGGGTTTTTTTTGAGCATTCTTTAAAAGTATTCTTATAAAAGGCAAACTTCACTCCAGAGGTTTAAAACAATTCCCAGCAGCAAGCAGCAGCAGACATGAAAATAAAGAAGAAAGTCACTATCCATGATGAGAGGTCTGGCTGAGCTCCACCATGCCCCACACCATCTCCAGATAACTTCGAGAGAGCTTTGTGAGAGAGCCACTGCACATGGGAACCCTGGGCCTGATCTAGGGGAGATCCTTGGTGACAGAATCAGCCCTCAGTCCCTTACCCTGGTCAAGCTCCTCTGCAGAGAAAAGAAAGAGAAATGAAAGGGCAGCTCAGTACAGACACTCAGTTACAGGAACTGAGATCTGAGTTTAATTTGAAGCCCTGAGGAGTGCCAATTTTGCAGGTGAGGCTAGAAAAGATGACAGCTATAAAAGAAGTCAGATTGGCCATGGCAGCTGAAGGTTCTAGGAAAGGAACTCTCAGGCCCAGGGTGCCACACTGGTGCTGAAGGTATGGGGTTAGGGTCCAGGATTCAAGGAATCTAGCCATAGTGTCAGGATCCTGGTTCCAGCAAGAAACTGGATTGCTAACTCTGAAACCCAGTCTACTTTCCAGTGGCAGGTGGTGCAGGGCCTGGTGGTGAATCAAACTTCCAGGAAGGATGGGCTCCAGAACCAGATGGTGGTATCAGACCTTAATGAGGTAAGAAAAATCTGACCTGCCTCCACCCCCTCCCCCGAACTGCTCCTAAAGCACTCCTCTTCCATCTTCCGTCTAGTTTGGATACTTGACTTGATGACCTGTTTGCTGTCATGAGTTCCCTGGAAACCTCAGCTAACTAGCCTGAGCTTAATCCTCACTGTTGCCTGGCTCATCACACACTATAGAGCCATGGAAGGTTATTGTATCCTTGTTGATCCTTGGGATATAGCCCTGCCTCTGGACCCCAGCCAACACTTTAGCAAAAATTGTGGGATCCAGAAAAGATCCCAACTCCAGATGTACGGTATATTTTAGTCATTTTTTTTCTGGACATATTTGACATCACCAGTAGAGACTAGAACCTACTTCATAGACAGTTTCCATTAGGTTTTTCCACGTGAGGGCAGTGAAGAGCCGTCCCGGGTGTATCTCATACTTCTAGGAAGCCCTCCGTCATTAACTGGTTCCAAGGCAATCATTCGGGACACATATTCAGTTTTGACTGTTAGAGTGCTAAGTCCTTATCAGTGACTCTAAATTCTAACCTATCCTGGACCTTCTAGATTTTCACACCAGCTTTTTCTGCTTTGGGGTTTCATATCTCTCTAGAGAATTTAGATCTGCCTGCTGTAGTCATCTCAGGGAAGCATTAAAAGTCAAGCATTTTCCAGGCTACATCCATACCCTGAGGCTTCAGGTTCACTTTAAAAAAAAGGAAGGGAGAGATGTGGGGAGAGTGGCACACCCAGAAAGAGCATGGAAGTTTCGTGTCTCATCCCACATACTTTTCTCTATGCATCTCTCGCATCTGGCTGTTCCTGAGTTATATCCTTGTGTAATAAACAGGTAATCTAGTACAATCATTCATACTACAGAACCACTTCCAGAGGACTTTGGATTTCACAAGAGAAACCATCAATGGGGACCCTTGGGAAACATCTGATTTCCCAGTCATGTGGCTGACAAGGTCTTGTTGCTCTGGCCTGGTGTCAGGCCTGAGCCTCTGAGGTGGGAGAGCTGAGTTCAGGACCTTGGACCACCAGAGACCTCCCAGCACCACGTAATATCAATCGGTGAGTGCGCTTCCACAGATCTCCATCTCAATGCTAAGACCCAGCTCCACCCAACAGCCAGCAAGTTCCAGTGCTGGATGTTCCATGCCAATGAACTAGCAAGAAAGAAACAAAACCCCACCCATTAGCAGAGAGACTGCTTAAAATCATACTAAGTTCATAGACACCCCAAAACACACCACCAGACGTGGCCCTACCCACCAGAGAGACAAGATCCAGCCTCATTCACCAGAACACAGGCACTGGTCCCCTCCACCAGGAAGCCTACACAAGCCACTGAACCAAACTCACCCACTGAGGGCAGACACCAAAAACAACGGGAACTACAAACCTGCAGCCTGCGAAAAGGAGATCCCAAACACAGTAAGTTAAGAAAAATGAGAAGACAGAGAAACACACAGCAGATGAAGGAGCAAGGTAAAAACCAAACAAATGAAGAGGAAATAGGCAGTCTACCTGAAAAAGAATTCAGAGTAATGATAGTAAAGATAATCCAAGATCATGGAAATAAAATGGAGAAAATATAAGAAAAGTTTAATAAGGACCTAGAAGAAGTAAAGAGCGAACAAACAATGATGAAAAACACAATAAATGAAATTAAATTTTCTCTAGACAGAAACAATAGCAGAATAACTGAGGCAGAAGAACGGATAAGTGACCTGGAAGGTAAAATAGTGGAAATAACGAATGTAGAGCAGAATAAAGAAAAAAGAATAAAAAGAATTGAGGACAGTTTAAGAGACCTCTGGGACAACATTAAACACAACAACATTTGAATTATAGGGGTCCCAGAAGAAAAAGAAAGGGTCTGAGAAAATATTTGAAGAGATTATAGTTGAAAACTCTCCTAACATGGGAAAGGAAATAATCAATCAAGTCCAGGAAGCACAGAGAGTCCCATACAAGGAGAAACACGCCAAGATCCATATTAATCAAACTATCAAAAATTAAATACAAAGAAAAAGTATTAAAAGCAACAAGAGAAAAGCAACAAATAACAAACAAGGGAATCCCCATAAGGTTACAGCTGATCTTTCAGCAGAAATTCTGCAAGCCAGAAGGGATGGCAGGACATACTTAAAGTGATGAAAGGGAAAAAGCTTCAACCAAGATTACTCTACCCAGCAAGGATCTCATTCAGATTCAACAGAGAAATTAAAACCTTTACAGACAAGCAAAAGTTAAGAGAATTCAGCACCACCAAACCAGGTTTACAACAAACCCTAAAGGAACTTCTCTGGGCAGGAAACACAAGAGAAGGAAAAGACCTACAAAAACAAACCCAAAATAATTAAGAAAATGATAATATGAACATACATATTGATAATTACCTTAAATGTAAGTGGATTAAATTCTCCAACAAAAAGTCATAGATTTGCTGAATGAATAAAAAACAAGACCGGTATATATGCTGTCTACAAGAGACCTACTTCAGACCTAGGGACAAATACAGACTGAAAGTGAAGGGATGGAAAAAGATATTCCATGCAAATGGAAATCAAAAGAAAGTTGGAGTAGCAAGTCTCATATCAAACAAAATAGATTTTAAAATAAAGACTATTACAAGAGACAAAGAAGGATGCTACATAATGATCAAGGGATCAATCCAAGAAGAAGATATAAAAATCGAAACTATTTATGCACCCAACATAGGAGCATGTCAATACATGAAACAAATGCTGACAGCCATATAAAGGGAAATCAACAGCAAAAAGAATAACAGTAGGGAACTTTAACACCCCACTTTCACCAATGGACAGAACATCCAAAATGAAAATAAAAAAGGAAACACAAGCTTTAAATCACACATTAAACAAGATGGACTTAAGATATACATAGGACATTCCATTCAAAAACAGCACAATACACTTTCTTCTCAAGTGCTCTTGGAACATTCTCCAGGATAGATCACATTCTGGGTCATAAATAAAGCCTTGGTAAATTTAAGAAAATTGAAATTGTATCAAGTATCTTTTCCAACAACAATGCTATGAGACTAGATATCAATTACAGGAAAATAAAAAAACTGTATAAAATACAAACAAATAGATGCTAAACAATATGCTACTAAATAGCCAAGAGAACACTGAAGAAATCAAAGAGGAAATCAAAAACATACCTGGAAACCAATGACAATGAAAACACAATGACCCAAAACCTATGGGATGCAGTAAAAGCAGTTCTAGGAGGAAAGTATATAGCAATACAATCCTACCTCAAGAAACAAGAAACATCTCAAATAAACAACCTAACCTCACACCTAAAGCAATTAGAGAAAGAAGAACAAAACCCTCCAAAGTTAGCAGAAGGAAAGGAATCATAAAGATCAGATCAGAAATAAATGAAAAAGAAATGAAACAATAGCAAAGATCAATAAAACTAAAAGCTGGCACTTTGAGAAGATAAACACAAAATTTATAAACCATTAGCCAGACTCATCAAGAAAAAAAGGGAGAAGACTCAAATCAATAGAATTAGAAATGAAAAAGGAGAAGTAACAACGGAACCTGCAGAAATACAAAGGATCATGAGAGATTACTACAAGCAGCCCCATGCCAATAAAATGGACAACCTGGAAGAAATGGACACATTCTTAGAAAAGCACAACCTTCCAAGACTGAACCAGGAAGAAATAGAAAGTATAAACAGACAAATCACAGGCACTGAAATTGAAACTGTGATTAAAAATCTTCCAACAAACAAAAGCCCAGGACCAGACGGCTTCACAGGCAAATTCTATCAAACATTTAGAGAAGAGCTAACATCTACCCTTCTCAAACTCTTCCAAAATATAGCAGAGATAGGAACACTCCCAAACTCATTCTATGAGGCCACAATCACCCTGATACAAAAACCAAACAAAGATGTCACAAAAAACAAAAACTACAAGCCAATATCACTGATGAATATAGATGCAAAAATCCTCAACAAAATATTAGCAAACAGAATCCAACAGCACATTAAAAGGATCATACACCATGATCAACTGGGATTTATCTCAGGATGCAGGGATTCTTCAATATACACAAATCAATCACTGTGATACACCACATTAAAAAACTGAAGGAGAAAAAACATATAATCATCTCAATAGATGGAGAAAAAGCTTTTGACAAAATCCAACACAAATTTATGATAAAAGCTCTGCAGAAAGTAGCCATAGAGGGAACCTACCCCAACATAACAAAGGCTATATATGACAAACCTACAGCCAACATCATTCTCAATGGTGAAAAACTGAAACCATTTCCTCTGAGATCAGGAGCAAGACAAGGTTGCCCACTCCCACCACTAGTATTCAACATAGTTTTGGAGTTTTAGCCACTGCAATCAGAGAAGAAAAAGAAATAAAAGGAATGCAAATCGGAAAAGAAGAAGTAAAACTGTCACTGTTTGCAGATGATATGCAAATCCTAAAGATGCTACCAGAAAACTACTAGAGCTAATCAATGAATCTGGTAAAGTAGCAGGATACAAAATTAATGCACAGAAATCTCTTGCATTCCTATACACTAATGGTGAAGAATCTGAAAGAGAAATTAAGGAAACACTCACCCCTGCCCTGCACCCCTTGAGGTTGAACGTACTTAGGCAAATCCAATCCTAATGATTCACACCAGTAGAAGCACCTAATGGGGACAATGACACAGAATATACTCAATTTGATTTCCATATGCATTGCCCTTCCCTCTCTTCTGCTGGCCAGCACAGGATTTCTAGCTTATTTTTTCCAAAATAATGGAGGACTTTTGTGGGTATGGAAAAATGGGTGATGAGGAAGAGACTAGAAAAAGTCCAGGTAAAGAAGGTTCTTCTGGCTTCTGAACAACCAGGAGAGAGAGAGCTCTCCCACCTGTCGCTGATCCTTCTCGGCTGTCTGCCGAAGCCATCCTGAAAGATGAGGCTACAGAAATGTCAGTGAAGAAGTTGAACCCAAAGCAATGCCAAGCTCTTTCAAACTCTCTGTATAGCCTCCAGCTACCAGCACTGGAATATTAGTGTGGATAATGCTCTTCCTCCAGCACCATTTCCTATGTTGATGAAATTCCTCCCTTTGTCTCTGTAAATAATGGCCCATCCCCCTTCCAAAGATGGAAAAAAAATTTGATATCCATTTTCCCAGCCCTCTCTACAGCTAGGACACGGCTGCATGGCTTACATGTGGTCAATAAGCAGCATCCACTCAGCCCTTTGAATCCAGAGGGAGTTACAATTAAAGTTACTCACAGTGGCTTTAGGGAAGTGGGCAGTGGCACAGGGGACAGGAGTGCTGGTGTTGCCAGAGGCACAGCTTACAGAGACCATGCCTGGGGTGGGACTGTGGCCATGCTTCCTTGCTCCCTCTGGAGCCTGTTCATCAGCCTTCCCATCTATTGTGTGATTACCTGATAACGTTCACATAAGTCTTTCTCCTGGTTAAATTAAAGAGAGTCCATTTGTGTGCAAATAAAATACAGATCAGGTTGGATTAGATTGACTTTTCTATCCCCCTTTGTTGAACTCAAGAGTGGTCATGTGTCTTGCTTGAGTATGAGAAATGTGAGCAGAAATAACCACGTGTCACTTCTGGGAAGAAGTTTTAAGGGCCAGCCCATAGTTTGCACTGTTTCTTCTCCTTCTGCCAGAGGGGACAAACACCAATATTTCAGATAGGCCAAGGACCAGCTGACCTATTCTGTCAAAGGTCAGAAAGTGAAGATTTTTGGCATTGCGGGTTTTACCATCTCCATTGCAACTACTCAATTCTGTTGTTGTAGCACATAAATAATGTGTAAATGAATGACCATGTCTAGATTTCAATAAAATTTTATTTACAAAGACAGAAGGCAGGCTGGATTTGGCCCATGACACATAGTTTCACAACCCTGAGATAGACAGAGCTTTGTCAGCCTCAGTCCTTGGAGAAAGAATATGAGGAGCAGAAACACAGCAACTTACAACAAGCAGGTAGCCTGGGTGAGAAATACAACTTTGATTTTATAAGTCACTTAGCTTTGGGGGTCATTTGTTACCATGACATGACACAGCCTATACTGACTCATACATGAATATACAGAGATAACCTCCATGAGAGTAAACAAAAGTTATTTTGTGTGATTTGATGAGGTTGGATCTATGGAATGAGGCAAAAACTTTACGTTTCAAGGTCAAAGAGCCTTTGGTTTTGTGATATGGTTTCAAAGGGACGACTGGTGCCTGTGACACTATGACCCTCTGTGATGATTCACAGAGTAGCAGTGCAGTTCTGCCTCAGAGCGGACCACTGGGACAGGAGCCCAGAGGACTGGATTTGAGTCCTCCACTCACCTCAAATTATCCGTGAGACTCTGAACACTCACTTCCTCTCTGGGTCTCAAGTTCCCCATGTGAAAACAAAATGGTGCACTGGCTCTGAGACACCTTCCTCAGCCGCTACCATTCACAGGCTCCCCCAAGGGCACTGTTTACCAGATGCCTGACAACAGCAAGAGATACCCAATGACCGTGGGTCACAAGCAACACCCTGTCTGCCGGCACATGCACACTGAGCTCCTGGAAGGGGGCGGCATTTTCCAGAACCACAGGAAGCAGCACAATGGAGCCAGCAGAACAAAGCCGCCCGGGATGAAATGTGAGTTTTGTGCCCATGCTTCTCTTCATCCCTTCCCTACTGAGAATTTAACACTCAGCAGTTTAGTCACTCTTGGCCTTGGGAATAAATTCCTTCATGCTCTTGGTTGTTTCCAAAGTATGTTCTCATCTCAGATTCAGTAGAAATATTTTTTTTTAAATCGAGGCTGAAAGCCGAAAACCAGGACCCCTCATTTCTTTCTTTACTTTTATGCCCATAATAGAATTGAGGACCTTCTCAGAGCCAACAGCACACACCGTACCAGACCCAACCCAATGTCTGGTGCCGCTAGCGTCTGTTCCTATGAAATTCAAGTTTAATCCCCACGCCAGAGGCTTAATCCCTGAACCCTGAATCAGTCCTTGGCAGAGAGATGGCTCTTGGCCCACTTGTAAATTTCCACCCTCCAAAACCCCCCAGGCCAGTCAACGACTCAGCAAGTTCTGGGGTTCTGGGGTGAGAACGTGTACTCAGCCCTGCTGTCATCTCAGATCAGGACATTCAGGCAGGGAAGAGTAGAAGGGAAGGCTTGCCAAAGCCCTCATCTGCTCTAAGGCTCTTTCCTAATAACTGGCCATAACATCTGGGTTTGCCACCATTACTGTCATTCTTTTGTCTGTTGCAGAGGTCAGCAAACTACACTTACAGCCCAAATCAAGCCCATCAAATGTTTCTGCAAATAAAGTTTTATTGGAACACAGCCACACCTGTTTATTTCTGTATCATCAATGGTGGCTTTCCTGCTACAACAAACAGAGTTGCTATTGTGACAGAGACCCGTGGCCCATAAAGCTGAAAATATTTACTAACTGGCCCTTTATAGAAAATGTTGGCTGACCCCTGGTCTGGTATTTTCTACCAAAAGCAGTTTTATGTTACATTAACTCATCAACAGCTCTGAAAATACTGTCAGGCTAGTTAGTCTTCAGGATGACTAATAGGGAACAAGACCCTAAAGATTACGGGACAAGTGAGATGAGTATGTTTGTGTGTGTGCAGTGTGCGCATAAATTAGATATGCCGTCTAGGGAAGGGAAAACTGAAAAAAAAAACTTGAATACTTAATAAGTTTAAGCAAAGCTTTTAAGAGAAGCCTCTGGGAAGGTAGCAAATAGACATCAGAACACTGGGCCTTGGGAGAAAAAAAACAATTTATCATTATTATTAATGATATTACTATTAGAGCAGGCAAAGTGTTTCACACACACATCACCTTATTTGATTTCCCCTCTGAAACTACATGAGGTATTACAGAGGATGTAAACTTTATATTGGAGGGTCCTGAGTTCTGAAATGGCTCACCCAAGGTTACCTGGTTAATGGGACTAGAATCCCTTTCTTCTACTTCTGAGTCTAGCACCTTTCACCAGGGACGTTTAAGACTTCCTTCAAGATTTACCTCAGGCTGAACATACACCAGAACCAGATGTGCCCTTTGACAGGGGACCAAAAAGCCTAATAGTGCCTGATTGGGAACACAGCTGACACATGCCAACACAGGGCGAAGGAGGTGAGTGCCGGTTACAGCCTCCTCACACTCATGTCCTGCTGCCACACCCGCGCCATACGCGCCCCAGTAATTCCAGACACTGCCTCCAGGGCCTCAGCTTCCTCTTTATCCGACTTTGACTCAAAGCTCAAGATTTAAAATGATAATAATAATCAAAAACACCAGATGCCTACCTTTAACTTATTGAGCTAATCTTAACAACCCTCTGAGGCTGTAGTTACATTCTTTTTTTATAAGAATACTGAGGCTCAGGGAGGTTAAGTAACTTGCCTAAAGTCACACAGCTGATAAGAGAGGGAACCAGAACACAGATCAGCTCCGAATCCAGTCGGTGCTCCTCAGAATGGCGAGGACCAACGCCTCGGTGTGAACTGAGACACTAACAAGAGTGTGCAAGAGGGACACGGAGGGAAGCAAAGAGGTTACTGGAAGAAGGAGAGAGCACGCCAGTCCTCCTACAAATTCTGCATTGCTGGGGTGTGTCCTTGTCCACAGTAACCTGGGAAGATCTGCAGCTGGGGCAGTGATGAGAAGGCCAAGGAAAGAAGTCTAGCTTTCCCACCTGAACCCCAAAGATTTCCTCTCTTCCCTTTTTTCTCCACAAAATCTATCTTTGGTTACTAATCGATGGCAGTTTAGTCATTAACATAACTCTTCAGGACACGTGAGCCATGCTATAATTAAACAGGATTTATAGTCAGTAGGTTTGTAAAAGTCAAAGAACTATAGTTAGGCCTGAAGGAAGTTAGGAATTCATGAAGAAAAGAGATTGAATGTCAAAAGCAAACAATAGTAGAGAAAGTTTTAAAACAAAACATAACATTCGTTCTGCATTTTTCCCCTGATTCCCACATCTTAAGCTGCCAGTGTGTGTACTGTGATGAAGGGAAAAAAAAAGATGATCCTGAAATGTACCTTTTAGGGCCATTACTTTGGGGCCTGAGCAATTCGTTAAATCTCTTCCATATTAATTTAAAAATTCAAAATAAAACCCCCAATCCTTTGAATTTTCCATGTAGCTTTTATTCTTCATCTCTGGCTCTAATGAATTAGAAGGCATGATTTTTCCCCTATAGGAAAAGGTCCGTCTCGTACTTAAGCAGTCTGAAAAGAAAGTGTGAGACCCCATGTCTTGACTCTGTCTGCACATCTGGTGAGCCCATCAGAGTAAATCCAAACCGCAAAGGCCAAGCTGAATGTGAGCAGAGGCCCAAAGGGGAGGAAACACTCGTGTGATGCTCTGCGCTCTCTCAGAGCAGAGTGAGTTCTTCCTCCTCTGCTCTGAGCAGAAGAGAGATCTTTGCAACCACAAAGAGTTACAGACTAGGAAAGTTTCAATCTATCTCTTAGCCATATTTTTCTAAGCATATTTGCAGTGTGATTCCCTGGCTAGTGACTCTTAACAGTTTTTGTGTGTGTGTGTATGTGTGTGTGTGTGTGTGTGTGTGCTAACTACAGACTCTCCCCTCTTTTGACTCGGTTGACTTGCTGTGCCCCATTATCTCTGTACTTTGTGACTTAGAAGGTCAGAGACACTGTTCCCTGGAGAAGACCAAGGGAAGGAAGGAAGCTGAAACAAAAATGTTTTCTCAGTGAAGTGACCTGATTACACACAGAGTGACTATTTCTAAGCCATCTCATAACTGCCCCCATTCAGTGCTGGAGGAAATCCACAAAAGCTGTAGAGACCTCCTCCTGCGTCTGCTACTGGCTAAGCAAAAACTGCAGCTGCCTGGGGGAGGGGGCGTCGAAATGATGAGATTGTTCTTACTCCTGGAGGCTGGTGGGTACCAGTGGGCACGGAGAGTTTGGAAGGAAGGATACACCTTCCTGATGACCAAGGGCTTCCCCTCGGTTAAGTGTAGTGCCAACTATAAATACTGCATCATTTGTTGGGGGCTGAATCTTGGCTCCACCATGGCAAGCTGTGTGACTTGAGACACTCTGCTTATTCAAGTCCCTGTGCCTCAGTATCCTTACCTGTAAAATGGGTGACCATGAAGATTGATGCAATGAAATGAGTGAGTGCCCAGAATATAACATCAGCTCTTATTATTATTGTCTGAGTTCCTTACTGACACCCACAAAGCCCTTATCCCTCTCCTCCTCCCTCTAGAACATTCCATCCTGGTCATCATTCTATTTCTCAATCAGGCCAAGATCTTCTCCCTCCCAGACTCCTGCTCTTGCTGTTCCCACTGCCTGGAACATAAGCCCCCAGCTCTCTACATGTCTGCATCCTTCTCATCCATTCCCACTGAGTGTGAATGTGATCTCCTCTGAGACTTCCTGAAGACCACCCACACTAAAGCCCAACTCTTTCCCACCCCCAAATGTGTCATCCTGAGGATTTGCTACAGAAAACTTGTCACTCTCCAAAACCATCTTGTTTTCTCATTCTTTAACTCCTTTATGCTCAGCCTCTCCCATTTGGTGTGACCCACTGATCCCAGTTTACCCAGTTTACCCAGGACCTTCCCAGTTTTATCAGGAAGCCCAGGACAGGGGGGTCACTATTCCCCCACTAGAAGATCTTGGCATTGTCCACCTTAGTCACTCCTGTATTTTCAGCTTTAGAGAAAAAAAAAAAGGGCCTGACACAGAGTAGGAGTCTGGCAACATGTATGGAATGAAGGAAGGAGGGAATTCATATTTTTCTCTTAAAAATTTCAAATAAGTCATTCTATCCAATCACAAGAGACTCGTGAGTCCTCTCATTTCTAACCTACAAAGCAGAGAGAATTAAAAGTAGAAGTTACCAGTCCCAGAGGGTTTTTTGAGCTAGAAGGAGCTTTGCTACAAGGATGACCCCAAGCTACTCCTCCCATCCTCCAAGGTGGGAAATTAAAGACCCTGAACGAAGAGGATATTGCCAAGGTCATCAGCTGATCTATAGCAGAAACAAGATCTCTCAGGGTATGATTTATCTGAAAGTGTTACAATATGTGAACTATAAAGAGGTATTTTGATGTAACATTTTTACATTATTCTTTAGTTATGTCTGTGATTATTTTATCTCAGCAAGAATCCAGAATACACTAGGCATATATAAGGAACTAATAATTTATTTAGACCTCCTATGTTGTTTTGAACTAAAAAATTACCCCCACCCAAGTGCCTAATCAATTCAAATTGCTTAAATATATTACCAGTTTTCCATTCCTTTTTAATAAGTTCAGCTTTAACACTCGCTCAGGTTCACCATTTGTCACAGGTGAGACCAAAGAAAAAGTAACATCTAAGGATAAAATCATCTGTGGACAAAAATCACTGGATGCCCACAGGCAATGAGGTCTCCATAGAAATTTATTGACTGCTTCGAATAACCAGAAGAGAACACAGAAAGAGATATACCTCCATCATGAGTCTTCCCAGTTCTGTTAGCTGAGACCCCATGTGGTCAACCAGGTAGGCAGCAGTCCTGGCACACAGAGGATCTCAAATGGACAAATGGCAGGAAGTTTATCCTATTCAGTCTGAGGTGCAAATTCCATACATGCAGATTTTTTAAAATTTACCTTGAAATAAATTTCACCCTGCCGAGATGGAGAGTGCTCATTTCCTATTACTCTAGTCACCTCTACCACCTCACAATTGGAAATGGAATTTCAGAAACTTTCTTCTTTGAACTCAATAGCAACTCAGAGGACTATTTTTCTGGTTATACACAAAAATCTCTGTCATTTATCAAAAGTGTGCTTCGCATGTGCTTTGATGCTGGAGCTAAATGTGAATAAAAACTCAGTGAAGCAGGCTGACTTCCCCAAGTTTACCCAGCATCAATGTTAATGGAATTTGAATGTGGATATCTTTATATAATTCTCTGTCTATGAGTTTGTCTATCTGTAGGCATGTGTGTTGTACACACATAAGTAAAATGCCCAGATGTGCATTTTATTTCCCAATTTTCTATTGTCAGTGCTGCTTTTGGGAAGAAGAGAGAAGAAAAGGAAGAGGAGAACCTCAGACCAATGTATATATATATTTTTTTTTTGCGAAATGCATACCCAATGCAAATTACACAGTAAAGTTAGCTGAGGGGCATAATTTGTTGCACAAATAAACAAACACTATTTGGTTCAGTCTGTGGCCACTGAAGTTATAATGAAAATCTAAAAACAACTGTAATGCTTCTAACCATAAAATTATAAGGCAAGAAAGTGGATTTAGATAACTGTAAGAGCCTAAATTGTATGTTTGTAAACTCACAGACGAAGCTTTTACTCAAATTTAGCTCCAGCTCAAATAGCACATCCAAAGCATAATTTTTATTTTGCCCTTTCTTCTGTCATATGAGTTGAAGACCCCAAGCATTAGAAAGGTCCATCCTGGCCAATAGGCTGGTGATAAGATGCTCATCATCACTAATTATTAGAAGAATGCAAATCAAAACTACAATGAGGTACCACTTCCCACCAGTCAGAATGGCCAACATTAAAAAGTCTACAAATAACAAATGCTGGAGAGGGTGTGGAGAAGAGGGAACCTTCCTACAATATA
This sequence comes from Phocoena phocoena, assembly GCF_963924675.1. Taxonomy (NCBI): domain Eukaryota; kingdom Metazoa; phylum Chordata; class Mammalia; order Artiodactyla; family Phocoenidae; genus Phocoena; species Phocoena phocoena. Next base: position 30,424,260 of record NC_089224.1, on the reverse strand, counting down.
GGTGGGAATGTAAATTGGTGCAGCCCCTATAGAAAACAGTTATGGAGGTTCCTCAAAAAACTAAAAATAGAATTACCGTATGATACAGAATTCCACTCCTGGGCATATACCTAGACAAAACTATAATTCAAAAAGATACATGCACCCCAGTGTTCATAGGAGCACTATTTACAATAGCCAGGTCATGGAAACGACCTAAATGTCCATCAACAGATGAATGGATAAAGAAGATGTGGTACATATATACAATGGAATATTGCTCAGCCATAAAAAAGAATGAAATAAGGCCATTTGCAGCAACATGGATGCAACTAGAGATTATCATACTAACTGAAGTAAGTCAGAAAGAGAAAGACAAATACCACATATATCACTTATACATAGAATCTAAAATATGGCACAAATGAACCTAAAACAAAAACAGACTCACAGACATAGAAAACAGACTTGTGATTGCCAAGGGGGAGGGTGGGGAGGGGAGGGATGGATTGGTAGTTTGGGATTAGCAGACGCAAACTATTATATATAGGATGGATAAACAACAAGGTCCTATTGTATAGCACAGGGAACTATATTCAATATCCTGTGATAAACCATAACGGAAAAGAATATTAAAAAAGAATGTATATATATGTATAACTGAATCACTTTGCTGTACAGCAGAAATTAACATTACATTGTAAATCAACTATACTTCAATTTTTTTAAAAAGTCCATTCTTAAAAAAGAGTGTGGTGGGAGTGGAAAAGAAGGAAGAGAGAAATGCAGCTTAATAAGGCAAATTTAGCCATAGAGACAGGGTTTATTAAAGATGGGGTGCTTCCAGGTACACTTTACCTGTATGTGTTCAATTACGTGCCTGATCAGAGAATTCTGTCAGAATTCCAGAGTGTCAGAACTACGAGGACTCGGAGGTCCAATATCCTCCTCTTACAGAGTCTCAGAAACGCCAGGTAATTGCAGAGGGATTCCAGATACAGAAAGGGAGAACTCAAGTTCCCAGAACCACAGGCCCATGTTGGCCTTCTCCATGTTGGGCAGCTCCTGGTGGCTGTGGCAGCATCCATTCCCGGGGCCAGTGTCGGGAGGGGTTTGGCCCAGTGGCGAGTGGCGGTGAGCTGGCCGTTCTCTTAAGCTTCTGCTCCAATCACTTCCCCTCCTCCAACACCTACAGGAGGGTGCGGAGAGGACAGCCATCCACACTGGCTCCCCCCTCCAGACCCTAACTCTAGCCAGGCTGGGGCCCGGGAACTGAGGAAACAGCAGGGAGGAGACAAAGGTTCTGCCCTGGGAGAGCTGAGGACTGCAGACCATAAACAAAAGAGAAAATGTCAGAGAGCTACAGTCAGGCCATCGCTAGGCTGTAGACAAAATAAAGCTGGGAGGAGAGGGCACAATGGGCAGCGGTGGTATTTTAGATGGAGGGAAAGCTCTGAGTTCCTTACAGGCGACATCTGAGCAAAGAGTTGAGCCACGAGGAGGGAATGAACCCATATCTGGGGTAACAGCGTTGCAGAGGGAGGAGAGGGCAAGATGACAAGACAAGCGGAGTCCTAAATGAAGGTGGCATAACCCTTTTAATGCACTAAAAACCATTAAATTTCACACTTTAAATGGATAAATGATATGGCGTGTGACATATCTCAATAAGGCTGGTAAAAGATTAAAAATACATTTTAAGCAATGGATAAAGTCACTTGGGTTTTTCAGGGGCATATTTTCATGAACCTTATCCACACTCCTTTAGGACAACATAAGGGAAATCATGTGACTGGACAATTCCGGTCCTTCTCCTTTACCCCTTCCCTCTTCCTTTTATTATCCTCCTCAACACGGCCTTCCTGTCACTGGGTTAGTCAATAAGTGAGTTCCCAGTAAGGCCATCACGGCTGCTGGTGGCATCGTGCACTGTTGCCCCTCCACGACCACCACCAAGATTGGTATTTAGACAAAAGCTTTTAATATCTTAACCCAATTTTCACCATTTTTGGCCAAAAAGCCTGAATCTGGAGGAGAGAAGCTGGAACTGTTAAATAACCTTCTGTGGGTTTTTTAATTTCAACTCCTATAAACCCACATGCCACAATTAAGAGTGTGTGGTCTAAAGGTTGGGATTTTTAAGTGTCCCAGTAGGCCAATAAGACAGAAATGTTTAATTCAGAGCAACTTTTCTGTTACCCTGAACCAAACCATATATAGATAATGGTCTATTTTTTTTTCCCAGGCATCTGTATACTAAAAGAGCAGAGAACAAGCAAAAGAGAAACTTTCAACGAATTTTTCTTTTACTATTTATCCAAACTTCCTTTGTTCTGAGTCAGTCCACAGAAATTGTTAAATGTATTCAGAATACCTACGCATATTAGAGGAAAAATGAAGACAGATGTTGAAAACTATATAAAATGGAAATGGAGTTAGCCATCTTTTTAAAGACTCCCTTTGACATAAATAGGACTTAATTCCAAACATCGTCAATGAGACCCAACCTCCTAGGAAAGTATTCATTCACCAAGGATTCCCAAGAACCACATTGATGAAGGACAAATAACTTGGCATCTGTGTTGACTCAAACAAAGCAACGTCAGTATCTCTTCAGTTTTTAGATAGCATATATCTGTGATGTGATAACCTTAGAGCCTATTTTCTCATCTCTCAGTTTGTAGGCCAGCTTCAAGTTGTTGAAACCCAGGGTCACAGAAGGGGAAAAGCAAATTACTTCAATGCAAGAAAAAACAAACGGCAGCATGTAGCTAGTGCAGCTCAGCTCACATAAAATATGAATGTGGCCGAGGTTAGTGAGACCTCCAGGGGAATCCGGAGGGTGGTAAGATGAGCTTAGCACAGAAGAATGCAGGCTCCAGCTTGAAATGCCTGTAAAACTAACTGAAACAAAAAAGTACAGTTTTGTGGGGTTTTTTAACATACTGGGAAGAATCACCGTCAGACAACTGGTGTCCATCAGGACTCACACTGGCTGTAATGGTTTCCTGACAGCTGCTGTGGATGGGTTGTCACCTTGTTTCTTTGCTTACAAACCAAACGGGAGGAAGGGAATTAACATGTCAAAGTGCAGAGATGAGATTTTAGCAGGAGAAAAATAAACTGGCAGTGGTCATTCAAACAACTTGGCTGCAAGCATTGATCTTGTTTTGGTGCTGTTGTTGTTGCTTTAGTTGTTTAAATCATAGTTTCTCATGCATGAGTTGAAAAACCGAATGACCGATTGAGACTCATGTTCCAACGTATTGTTAGCCAGATCGATGGATGAGAGAGAGACAAAGCTACTCGGCCAGCTTTTCTCTGGAATAGACCATGCCAAGTCCTCCACGTGACCAATCGAGGAACAACCATATGACCCAACTGAATGTGGAAGCCAAGCAAGGCTTTGTCTTCAGCTATGCCCCCATCTCCTTGCAGGAGAAAGAAATTAGAATCAAGTTAGAACTAAGTTATCCAACTCATACTGTGTTAATGAGTTAAGATAACTAAGAAACAGTCACCAAAGAGTAGATATCCAGAGTGTCCAAAGAAAGCACTCCTAATAGATTTTGTAAGCCTTCTCTTCTTTACTGCAAGGCTCCCATCACTCTCCTTTATAATAATATCTAAATGTTTCAGCTACAAAAACTGTATTTGGTTCTTTTCAAGCTGTTTCCTTTGTATCTGTTAGAAGCATATCAAAAGTGGGATTTAATTTGTTGGGAAGCCATCCTGCTAACCCAAACGTTCCTCTGAGATATCAAACCTTGAAAATAATTACCTTTGGGAACTGCTTTGGGGGTCATATCAGACCCGTGTTTCTCAACCTTTGTTTAACTGGGATGATTATATAATTTCATATCTAAACCAAGATACTTGAAGAGCTAAAAAAAGGTGCTATAGATAATTATTCCTGAACAATAAGTATAAACTGGGACAGAATGAGAAAACTGGACATATGGTCATCCTTGTGTTTAACTCATGCCGATACAATATTTTCTCTCTCTTTTTTTCTGTTTGTCCCCATCAGGCTAGGAGCTCTCCTAGCCCACTAATATAGGAGTGTCTAGCCTCTCTTTCTTGCAGTTTATATTGTGGAAAAATAATTATATTGAATATATTTTTCACCCTATAAGCACCAGTCAAGAGATCCCAGTATTTCTCCTATGTGGGTATATGTGTCCCTGCTGAATCAGTTCAAATGAAAATCGCTATCTGTTGAAAACTGTGTTGGGTACTTGCCAGTTCCCCCAGCTCCAGCAGGTCGGTGTGCTGCCATAGAGGAAAAGGAGGCCCTGTGGTGCCTCTGTACCAACGAGTAAGAGGACCTCAGAGTACAACGTCACTTTACAGCAAGGAGTTTAAGGGACAGCTTCATTCTAAATGTGGGGTCTGAGTGGGGTCCAGAAAAATGGAAAGTATTTGGAAGGTTTCAATGAGTTTACTGTTAACTGGCGATAGAACAAATCCAATCGCCAATATCCTAGGCCTGGTTACTAAATCAGCTACAATAGAAATAGAGATATTTCTATTTCTAATAGAAATGCAATCAAGGAGAGTACAAATGTCCTACACCATGTGGAGGACAAGTGCACGTCAATTTCTTGGTGGTTTGGGGAAAACTGGGCTTTGAAAGGGCAGGGGTGAAAAGGCATTTATGTGCCAGAAAAGGAATATTATTTCCACAGTGCAGCCTTGAGAAAGATAAAGGTGGCAACAGACCAGGTCCTTGAGACTGGTCTTGTGTGAAACAGTCACTGGTGGGGCAGGAAGTCCCAAGACAATTCAGTTTTGCTCTTGTCGTGCCCTGGAATGGAATTGTACTAGTCAGAGCTGCCTTTGGCAAAGGAAAAAGAAAAAATGCCACAGGCACTGGTAATAAGACAGGGTGCCCCAGTGCATAGCCCTTCAACAAGAAACACCAAGTTGATGTTTCTCATTTAAGCAAAAGGAATGAACAGGTGATAGAAAGTGTTTAGCATCCTGTAGGACACTGGCTGGAAGGTCATTGAGTTGGGGGTACAGGAAGAAATCTTTTAAACTGCTTCTAGTCTAGCCATTCATCTTGATGATGATCAACTTAAATTTGAGTAGTTCTATTCTAGAATCCGCAGCTCTCAGGGCTCTGTTGGATAACTGGGGCTGGGCAAGAATTTTTACCTGAACATCATGTCTGGAAACTACTTGATTGTATGAATTATTTAGGATGGTCAAGGAAGAAGAAGGAAAGAGGAGAAGAGAGGTAAGACACTTGGGCCTTCAAGGAGTCCCAGAATTTTGAAAGGTGATAAGTGGTCATGTAAGAAAAAAAGTATTTTCAATCCTTAAAATAATCACCAAGGCCCGTAGGAAGCTTAGAAATGCCTTTGACCTGCATTAGGAAAATCTCAATGAAAAACCTCACCCCACTTTCTCAGGTGTTGGGAAGGCAGGGAAGCTTCTCGGCTGCCCTTGCTACTGATGTTTCTACAATTTATGAGAGAAGATCCAGGCTAATGTTATTTATTGGGGGGGGGGAGGGGAGCAATATTGTGGTATGTTCTTTCATCTAAAGCAAGTAAATGGACAAGAATGTGTAGCTTCCACTAACCAGGCATCTTCATTCCCCTTCCTGACTCATGAATGAAGTCAGGAAGGAGTATGCTTCCTCACCACGTCATTCAGTTACCACGGCCGGATGCTTCAACTTCACAGCCCCTCCTCAACAACCAGGCTCCATGGGGTAAAATCAACAAGAGACTGGGGATGATGTGATTCTTTGTCCCCAGAGGGCTACATTAATAACATTAAGGGCATTTTACATTTCTCCTCTCTGGGAGGATATTTTAACCACTCAAGGTTTGTAGTCTGTTTGAACAAGAAACCGTTTTACACATGAAAGGATGCTCAACATCAGTAACCATTAGAGTAATACAAATAAAAACTACAATGAGGTATCATCATCAAAAAATCTATAAACAATAAATGCTGGAGAGAGTGTGGAGAAAAGAGAACCCTCTTGCACTGCTGGTGGGAATGTAAACTGATACAGCCACTATGGAGAACAGTATGGAGGTTCCTTAAAAACCTAAAAATAGAACTACCATATGATCCAGCAGTCCCACTACTGGGCATATACCTTGAGAACACCATAATTCAAAAAGAGTCATGTACCAAAATGTTCATTGCAGCTCTATTTACAACAGCCAGGACATGGAAACACCTAAGTGTCCATCGACAGATGAATGGATAAAGAAGTTGTGGCACATATACACAACGGAATATTACTCAGCCATAAAAAGAAACAAAATTGAGTTATTTGTAGTGAGGTGGATGGACCTAGAGTCTGTCATACAGAGTGAAGTAAGTCAGAAAGAGAAAAACAAATACCATATGCTAACACATATATATGGACTCTAAAAAGAAAAGAAAATGGTTCTGAAGAAACTAGGAGCAGGACTGGAATGAAGCAGATGTAGAGAATGGACTTGAGGACACGGGAAGGGGGAAGGGTAAGCTGGGACAAAGTGAGAGAGTGGCATTGACATATATACACTACCAAATGTAAAATAGATAGTGGGAAGCAGTCCCATAGCACAGGGAGATCAGCTTCTGTTTTGTGACCACCTAGAGGGTTGGGATAGAGAGGGTGGAAGGGAGACACAAGAGGAAGGGGATATGGGGATATATGTATACATATAGCTGATTCACTTTGTTATACAGCAGCAACTAACACAACAATGTAAAGCAATTATACTCCACTAAAGATGTTAAAAAGAAAAGTCAAAGATAAAAAAAAATTGTTTTATACTCCTGAATAACTCATTCCTGTCCAACTATTTCTACATAACTTCCAGGATATGAAAACCACACAAGTCTCCCAACATGGCTGCTTTCTTTCCTCTCATAAACAAACTCAGCAGTAATCATGCCATGTGGTCACTCTGGAGCTGAGTATTGCTTAAGCTTTTTCCTTCACTCTTTTGTTCTGCCAGACAGTGATTATGACATTTCTCCCTACGTCTAGAGAACAGAAAGCCTCTCGTCTCCTGGCCTCTTGCCCACAGACTTGTCCTTTGTCAGCCATAAATAAATGATGTCAGCATGATGGATCCAGGCTCAGTATATGATGGGCTCCATACCGGCCCCAAAGATATCAGGTCCTAATCCCTGGAACCTGTAAATTTCACCTTATCAGGAAAAAGGGTCTGTGGAGGTATGGTTGAGTTAAGGATCACAACATGGGGAGATTATCCAGGATTTTCTGGGTGGGCCCTAAATGTGAGCACATAAGAGGGAGGTGGAGGGACATTTGACATAGACAGAAAAGGAGAAAGCAATGTGACCATGGAGGCAGAGACTGGAGTGATGCGGCTACAAGCCAAGGGATCCTGGCAGCCACCAGCAGCTGGAAGAGGCAAGGAACAGATTCTCCCTTAGAGTCTTCATAGAGAGCAAAGCCCTGCCAACACTTTGATTTCAGTTGAGTGAGACGGATTTCAGACTGCTGACCTCTAGAACTATGAGATAATAAATTTCTGTTGTTTTAAGCCATTTGTTGTTAAAGCTGTCACTGGTAACTACTAGATGCAGTTACCTGGGTTCGACCTTCAGTACCTGGCAGCTGCATGCAGTCACTGCTGTGATGCCGAGTGCATCTCAGTACACTAACTTCTGTGACTTTTCCAAGGAAGAGCTGACTCTTTCCTCTCCTCAGCTGACCCAAGGAACTCAGTATCTCTGTGCCATTCTGACCTCTTGAGAACCAACAGGAGGAAACAAAAGCCCTAAAGGGATATCCAGACATGAATTTCTAAGCTTGAGTGTTGGCTCCAAGGAAGCTCCCCCCACCCTTACCCGCACTGAGCTACTCTCTCATCTAAGCTGAAATGTCATACAAAATGTCCTCCAAGCCACTTGATGGTCATAATGATTAGGGTTTAACTGTGTGAGTTTGGTTACTTTATTTTTCTGGGCTTCAATTTCTTCATCTGAAAATGAAGATTGTAAAACACCCATCTCATTTGAAAGAGAAAAGAAACTTCCTTTGCAGTAGGATATATCTGAAATTTATCAATAAATTGTTTTCCCAGGATAAATATTACCACCAAATTCTTTCTTCAATGCCTGTGGCCTTGACTAAATCTGATGGATTCAAAAACATGGACTTTTCTCCCAAAACAATATCTCTCCTCCCAGAAAAATTGGAGAGAAATCTCCTAAGAGATATATTTTAAGAGAACTTTATTATAACCAGCTCAGGAAGCATTATTTCAGATTAGGTTATACTATGATCCCCAAAGGGATTTTCAGGTCAGTCATGAAAACTATGTTCTAGATTAAACCTCAACCAATGACTCAATTATATAAAAATTTTATTTTTATAAATCTTAAATAAGAAATGTCTTATTGAGTTTATGGAAAACAAAGAGAAGAAAAGAATTCTTTTTTTTTTCTTTTTAGACTTCACATTTCATAAAATTTTATAAATGGCAAAAGATTTGCAATGCTATTTCATGATCTTAAATATGCTTCAGAGCTTCAGGGCTTTTAAAAAATATCATTAATATAAGCCAGGTTGAAAAAAAGTAGCAATTTCTGGAGTCTAAATTAAATTGGTTGCTGTCCAAGATTTTTTGCATTAGGAGATGCCAGGGGAAAAAAAAAGACCATTAATCACTTTCCACAGATATTTGGAATCTCCTACGCACCCAGGGATGAAAAGTGCTTCGGAAACAGGCTGCATGGCCTCTGAAAGTACAACTGTGCCCCCTGGGCTTCTGCTTGGTTGCCTGTAAAATGAGAGAGTTGAATGAGATGATCTTGAAAGTTCCTTCCGGATCACATACTCCACTCTTTTTTTTTTTTTTTTCTTTTTTTGCGGTACGCGGACCTCTCACTGTTGCGGCCTCTCCCGTTACGGAGCACAGGCTCCAGATGCGCAGGCTCAGCGGCCATGGCTCACGGGCCCAGCCGCTCCGCGGCATGTGGGATCTTCCAGGACCGGGGCACGAACCCGTGCCCCCTGCATCGGCAGGCGGACTCTCAACCACTGCACCACCAGGGAAGCCCCACATACTTCACTCTTGTATGAAGGCCAGGATAAATTGGGGGGTCCAGGGGTCCACTTACAGAGTCAGCACGTAAGGACAAGCCCTTAATGAGCTGGTGAGGAGATCGACTTAGTTCTAGACAAGACGTGAGACTCATAAAGACTCTATACCTAGGGAGGAAAACAGCTCCTCAGAGAGGCCTTCGCTGAAAACTCAGTCGCCGGGATGATAGCGCTGACTGCCAACAGTGGCCCTGTGCTGTCTGCCAGATGCCCCTTGGTCGATTTCTTTCATTGCACTTCGTGCCATTGGAAAGTATTTTTTCTCTTAATCTATGTGTTTGTTTATTATCTGTTCTCACTCACTCAACAATAACTTCTGACAGAGCAGGGACCATCTCTTTCCCTCTCACCACGTGTCATGAATGAATGACTGGATGGAACTACCCTGGCCTTCTGAGCATCTGTTCTCTACGGGAAACAGGAGCAATCTTCTCAAAATGTAAATTTAATCCTGCCATTTTCCAGTGTAGAACCTGTCAGTGGCTCTAAGGCTGGAGACTAAATCTCCCATCCTGTCCTAGAATCGGGCTAACTCTCAGGTTGCTTTTGCTCCATTCTCCCTCTTGCACTCAGAAATCCAGCCTCTCTGGCCTAGGTTCATTTCTCCTCATGCACCATGCTCATCCCTCCATCTGGCCTTTGCACCTTACCCCCTCTGTCAGATCGGGAACATGATGCACTAAAAGCATACCCTACCTGGCTCCCAGCCATCGCCCAGTGAACTCTCTCTCACCTTTCAGATCTTAGCTCACTGATCTTCTCCTCAGGAGTAAGCCTGCCCTGACACAGACACAAGCATACACGTCCTAGGTGAGACCTTCTGTTATCTGCCCTGGAAAGACCCTCCTCTCCTGCAGTGAGCTTATCTCAGTTTGCAGATGTTCACTTATGCATGTGATTATTTACTTAATATTTGTCACCCTAGCTTCCTTGTAAGATCTGAGAGAGCAGGGGCCAGTCTGTTTTTTGCTTGCCCTGGAGCCCTCAGAACCTAGCACAATGCCTGATGCATAGTAGCCGTGAAGTTAATATTTGCAGAAAAGATCAATGAATGAGCTAATGGATGAATGAAAGAATAACACCTTCATATCTGGATAAAGCCAACATCTCTGTGTTGCCTCAAATATTCTAAGAAATTGTTTGTAAAACTCAACTGTCACAGGTAATGAGAGCAGACTTCCTTTCAAAACCGATCTCTTCAAATACAAAGCTATGGTCCTTTTGGCCGATTAATTGTATCACAAACCAGTGAGGAAGGCCTCCCCAAGATCTAATCCCTCTGTACAGCCAGAGCTCCCTGCTGCCCTGTCTCTTTATACTCACTCATTCCAACCAGAACGTTTTAATTTGGAGAAAATAATGAACCTCAAGAGGAAAACGGTGGGGGGGGGGGGGGGGGGGCGGGGAGCAGCATGCAATGGGGCCATGGAATTTGAGTCAGTGTCTGGTTACCATTTAGGGCCTAGAAGGAAACAACTAGGGCCGAGGAACTGGCAGCTGCAACTGCTCTTTGTTCTCTTTTTAAAAAGAAAATTCCACAAAATAAAGTTCTGGGGCTCAAAGCAAAAATGTTTTCTGTGTTATAGAGGATCTCCCGGAAGTGTGCTTCAAAACTGCTGAAAACTCAAAACTGTAGGAAAACATTTGCTAATTGGAAAGAAAAGACTGACTATGAGGTCAGGATTAAGAAACTGGAGAAAGAAGTCTTTTCCTCCAGAGAGAGATAAGGATCACAAATGCTGATCCCCAGTGTGCACGACTATTTAGGAGATAATCTCTGCACTGACCAGAAAACAAAAGGTGGAGAATTACACAAAAAGCCATGCTGGCAGAAAACAGGTAACTCATAACAAAGGAAACACAGAGCCACAAAGAAGTTGAAGGGAAAGTTGTGTGGACACGGGAAAGAGTCAAATGGCAAAAGCTGATCCCCGGAGAGCAGACCAGCCAGCTGGACCAAAACGATGCTGCCGAGATAAGAGAAAAATGTAAACACAACCTGATAATCCAACAACATTAGTTCCAACTGAGGAGAAAACAACCATAAATCTTGTAGAAATGTGATATGTTGGAAAGCGGGAGAATGAATCTTAACCAGATCTTATCCTGACTTACGTTTCATTCTCAGGTCCTGTGTGGAGGTGGATATCTGGGTTGGAGTTCGGATTCCTGCCATCACTGGGGCGTCCATCTCACCCTCTCAGAACCCCGCTTTCTCACGTGTGAAAGGAGGGTGTTTCCTGTCCCTTCATGATCCACTGGGGTCCCTGACATCTGGACAGTATAAGAGCTTGTGGGAAAACACAGGATTTCATTGGTGGAAGATCGCTATCTCTCTATATCTATGGCTCTTCTATTGACTATCTGTGTGACTTTGGGCAGGTGGCCCAACTCCATTCAGATTCAGTTTACTCATTTGAAAAATGGGGAAAACTATGGAGAATTATTAACTGTGTTTGGGAGGCATTCACTAATGTGCTCAAAGTTATAGAGTCAGGATTCAGACTCAGTCTCACTGATGCCAATGACCCTATTCTTTCCACTATGGCACTGCTTCCCAATGAAACCACATCGAGTTTTGGATCATGAAAGACAGTTATTAATGGTCAGGACTAAAGATGATAATAAGCCACATAAAGTCCCCACACTTGAAAAATGTTCAGCAAATATGAACCACTATTATAGTTGCTCTTTGTAATTGCAAATCCCTTGAGCTCAGGGTCTTGATGAATAAGAGAAGGAAAATGAATAACAACTTAATTTCTCACAAGGTAAATTTTTCTGTACTTTTTCACCTCTCTCTCCCCAGTCTTTCTTCTAAATATTGATTTTATGTCATGATCCGCAAATAATACATGTTGAACAAACTCAAATATGCTGACCATTTGAGAGTTCACACAGTTGAACAAGTTCATCAAGAGATAAGCGAGAAAAGATGTACTGAAAAGGTTCAGGGTCTGCCTTGGGCAAAATACATGCTTTCTTGTTGTAAATAATTTATTGACTTTAAATATTTTCAAGTACTTGGTCTCACATCTGTAGGACATATGAAACTAAACTCACAAGGAAATAAGCCCCATTTCATTTCAGTTTTGGGGGTCTCTATATACCCAAAACCATTCTGTTTCCTGGAGAGGTACAAGTTTTTCCAGATGGAATTTCAAAGTTTTGTTCTAGCTTCCAAATACTGACCCTGTCCACCAGACCCAACTCTAGCCCTTACATCTGGTTTTGGATGGTAATCACCAAACTTAACCATGCCACAAAGAAAGATTTCGATTTGGTTTCTTAATTGAAACCTTGTGATGAAGGTTTCAATTCACTCACTCTCCCCTGGTTAGTACCAGTAAGCTTTTAAATGGATCAACCATCAGTCCTTCTGAAGCTTAGCCCTGAAGTCATAATTCCATCTGGGCCAAACTCAGAGAGTCAAAAAGCTAAATGCTCAACATAGTCTTGACATGTAGTAGATGTTCAGTAAACATCTGTTAACTGAAAGGATGAGAAACAAGACACAAATGAGGAAAATGATCATATATGGTACCAGATACTTCACTGGGTCCCTTTGATATGTTATTTTGCAGATTCTTCCTTTTTAACCTGAGGCCTTCCTCATTTTATACATCAGAAAGGCTGAGAAAGATACGATAATGGGTTTACAATTACACAGCCTGTTTAGAGAGGAGTCAGGATTCAAACCCAAATCCTGATGCCAAAGCTCCTATTCTTTCCACTGAACTACATGCCCTTCTCAGTGAAATTTCTACTAACATATGTTTCACATGCAGATAATGACAACTAAGCCAAAGTAATGGGATTTTTCCTCAGGCTATATTAAACTTGAAAAGGATGCAGCTTTTGTTTTTTAATCTAAGCCTACTTGGTGCTATATAGGATTTATAGAGATAATACAAGCCCCATCTTCAATATTTAAAGTTAGAATTTCACCAAAACTATTTTGTGTAAAAAAAAATTTTTTCATGTCAAATATTCATTTTTCTGTTTTATGTCTACGTAAAGCAATCTGAAGATTGAGTGTTTTATCAGTTAAGAATTGAGTTTTGCTGCAATGTAACAGAAAACATAAGGAACAGTGATTTAAAAGAAGTGTAGAGATGAGAAATTGATGACTGGTATGAAATTTCCACAATGTCATCAGGATGCAGGCTTCTCATATCCTTAGCACAATCTTATTGTCTTCATGGTCCCAAAATGGCTGCTGGAGCACCAACAATTACAAATGGCCATTCCAGGCAAAAGGAAGATAGAAGGGCCCAGAGCAAGAGTGTATGTCAGTTGAGAAAATTCCTTTCCCAGAAGCCTTAACCAGTGATTTCTGTTAACATCTCCTTGGCTACAACTATATCACATACAAGAGGGGTAAGAAAAAGTACATATGTAAGGTAGGTACATTGCCAACCCAACAAAGTGTGATTCTCTTAGTAAGAAAAAGGAAAGACTATTAGATAAGCAACTACAGGGTCTGACACAAGTGCCTGAAACATCATTTAAACATCTAGCATATAATGTGTCCTTTAGTTTCAAGAAACTACAAACTCAGAAAGATTGAATGGTGTGCAGAAGGTAGAATCCTTGCTTCTATGAAGTATAACAAAACCATTTCATAGCCTGTTGCCTCAAATGTTGGACAATAAAGAGGTTAAAAGTTGTCCAGTGGGCTTCCCTGGTGGCGCAGTGGTTGAGAATCCGCCTGCCAACGCAGGGGACACGGGTTCGAGCCCTGGTCTGGGAAGATCCCACATGCCACGGAGCAACTAAGCCCGTGAGCCACAACTACTGAGCCTGCGCGTCTGGAGCCTGTGCTCTGCAATGGGAGAGGCCGTGACAGTGAGAGGCCCGCGCACTGTGATGAAGAGCGGCCCCCGCTCTCCGCAACTGGAGAAAGCCCTCGCACAGAAGCGAAGACCCAACACAGCCAAAAATAAATAAATAAATTTATTTAAAAAAAAAAAAAAAGTTGTCCAGCTTATTTAAAAAATCAATCTAAATGAAAAGAAGGCATGATTTTATCAAGAATATGTGAGCCATTAAATACCCTTGGTTTCTAAGTCTCTGAAGTATTGATCTATGATCATTCCATATATGGAATTCTATATCATTCCATATTCCAGTAACCTAAAGGCACATGTGTCTGATCTTATGGCTAAAGGTAAAACACCCCTAACTATGGAAGACATTATCACACGCAAAAAAACCAAAGATTTCCCTTCTCCTCCTACAGGGCTCAGATCAGGGAGCTGCTAGGAATGACCCTCTGTCCAAGGTAGGAGGAATGCAGAACCAAACTGTGTGACTGGCAAGAATACTGGGTTCTCATATTGGAATCAGTTTTAAAGGTGCTTAAGGTCATTGTCTCCCAACCCAACTCCATCTGTGCAGAGCGAAGGAGAGGAGAAAGAGGGGCTACATGAACAGCAGATGCAGGCTAGTCAGCAGGAACCAGAGTCTGACACCCAGACTTCCAGCTGGAGGCTCAATTCTGGCCCCTAGTGAAGGTGCCCCTCTCCCAGTAACACTACTGGGGAGTTGTTCTCAGGGACACTGCCCCACGTGTTGTGACTTGAGATTACTTTAATGTGCTTCTTTAAGGCCTTGTGGTTAGCTGGGTAGATGTTGGCCAACATTCAGGTGATTGATGGAAGTTAGAACCAGGGATGGTGCAGTACAACCAAAGGGCAACAACCGTCTCAAGAACAAGACTTCGCAATCTCATCCTTGTGTTCCCATCTCCAATGTTCATATCTATTCTTACCACTTGCTTTCTTCAGACTATGTTGGTTCCTTTTTTGATTCATGATAATGCCCCAGAAAGTGCTGACTTATCCACTCTTCTAAAGAAGGACACATTACAGAGCAAGAATAGGTGGAGGAGAAGTATATGGAGAAAACCATTTGATGCAGAGTTTAATGACAAGAAAGACTGAAGATCACGTCAACTCTTACATTGTTCCCATTGACACATCTATAACATTGATGTGCTATGGGCATTTCAAAAGATACAGATCATTATTTTTAAATACAAAATGCACATTAACTTGAAGTCCTTAGATTTGCTTTGTATTTGTGGTTATATCATTTCTTACCTGCCATGGAGCAACCACAACTAGAAGGAAAAAAGGCAGAAGGGACCAGAAATAACTTCTGGAAAACTGAAACCACATAGGCTGAAGTCAACTGAAAATTTTTGTCTCTTTGTATATAAACTTATACACATCCAGGTGTTGTAGACAGCTGCAGGGCCAAGCTCAACCTTCAGAAATATCAGTCTGTAGCAGCATCTCATATCTCTGAACTCCTGTTAGAATTGCAGTCTATCCCACATCACACAACCCTTACAAATGCCATCTTTGGCTGATTTTACCTTTCATGCAAGTTTGTCCTTCAAGGAATTTCAAACTATTTGAGAAATGTTTTTGTTCTTTTGAAGTTACACACAGTCTTTAGTACAATTTTGCACATAGCAGGCCTGCCATAGGTGTTCACTGATTTATGTATGACATGCAATATATCAGCTATGCATCTGTTGGAATCCAAGGGATCGATAAATATTTCCATGGTCCATCCTCCCACACTCTAAGTTAAGAACCGGTTGAGAGATGCGGGGTCATGCAGAAAATGAAAATGTGAACTCCATCACTAATCCGAGCTGTTTTGGAGGGTGTGGCTTAAGTGGTCAACCTCAACTGGCTTCCCAACATCTCCTTCTGGAATTGGGAATTAGACAGATTCGTCCACCAGTCACTGGTGCTGTTGGCCTTCCACAGACCTCCATAGCATGGCCAGCTGGCAGCCCAGGAGACAGCCAGAGACACCCTTTTGAAAGTGAGACGATCAAGAGGGGCAAACCAAACTTACACAGCTCCTTTTCCAAATACGCTTGAGCAGCTAAATCTCTCCTTCTCCCAGGAGAAGGAGTTAGTAAGGGGTTTAAAAACAAATATCACAGTCCTGTCTCCTGGGGATTGGAAGCCCTTTTCTCTCTGAGAAGTGTAGGACATCTTCCCATTTAAATTCCACAGATTCCTGATATTTTTTCCCCCTGGATGTTAATCTACTGTCCTGAGAGGATCATTTATATTTATTATGTGCCAAACCCAACGCCCAACACATAATTCAAGATAACCCCCCTCATAAATTCTATGTATAAGATTTATATACCCCAGATGGGTGGAGGTTTTGATCTTCAGAACTGAACATATTTTTGTAATTCATGAAATGCCCCGCAATGCGCAGAGCTCTGTTCCTTGTGTTTCCTGTGCTGTCTCCTATGTGCTGGGAGATTATGAAGCAAAGACAATGAAATAAATACTAAGCTTGAAGAATTTGTTATAAGGATCTTGATAAATGTTTTTGGGTATATGTGATTTATTCCATAACAATTCCCTCTCTGACTCTTTCCAACAAAGTGAGAGATATAAGTTTAGGAAAGATCTGTTTTTAGACTGCTTGGAACTAACAAAAATGTGTGCCAGTGCCATGTGCAAGGGAATCATATTAAAGGAATCATGATTCTTAATTCTTAATCTTGGGGGGGGTGACCAATCTAAGACACCTTAATAAAATGATAACGCATGATCAGAATCCTTGATACATTAGGGATATGCATGGTCATGGGCTTTCACAGAGTATTTTAGTAGGAAAGGTAGCTAGGACTAGCTGATGTAGTAGACAACTCCTAAATCTCAATAAACATTTGTTCAGAGCCCAGGGCACAGTCCAATAGGAGTGGGGTTTTCCTCCTATTTCAGGGTCCCAGGCTTCTTCTACCTTGTGCTTTCACTTTCTTCTAGGTCTTCAGAATTCTCCCCATTCAGTCCAAGTGTGAGAAAAGCGTGTGAGGATGGAGGTTAGGATGTTTGGCTTGGTTTGGCTTTCAAAGATACAAGCCTAGAAATGGCACACACATCACTTCTGCTTGGACCTCTTAGGCCAGAACTCAGTCACATGCCACACCTGCCTGCAAAGGGACTGGAAATGGAGCTTGCAGAGTGTCCAGGGAGAACAGGACAAGAGTGATGGTGGCTACAGCAGCCTTAAAACAGCCAGGACCAAAAGCAGCCAGTAACAAAAGACCACTGTTATATGATTCAATTCATATGAAATACCCAGGATAGGTTAATCTTTAGAGACAGAAGCGGATTAGCAGTTGCCTAGGATTTGAGAGGGATTATAGGGGAGAAGAGGGGTTATAACTAAAATGTACAGGGTTTCTTCTTAAGGTGATAAAAGTGCTTCTAACGACATTGGTGATGGTTGTACATCACATATATGTGAATACACTAAAACCCATTTAATTGTAAATGGATTAATTGTATGGTATTTGAGTTAAATCTCAATAAAGCCATTATTTAAGAAAAGAACAGGACCAGTTGGATATATGGGAATTCTCTGCACTATCTTTGCAACTTTCATGTAAATATATAACTATTCTAAAATATAAGATTATTTTCTTTAAGTCAGGACCAATTTCAAAGAGTGAATTTGTCTTGCAATATCTTCTCTCTCACCTTTTTCTCTGATGACGCTGCATACCAGAGGCCATACACTTCAAGTCAAAATGCTTCAACTTTTTCTTTTTTTTCTTTTTTTTAAAAGCTTCAACTTTGAGGGAGTTTTTCAATGTGTCTGAGGCTCAGTTTCCTATTTGTAAAATGGGAATAATGCATTGACCTCAACAGTTTGTTGTATATTTAAGATATTAAATCTGAAAACCTGTGGCAATCCAGACATCTAATTGGCTCTTGATGAAAGCATATGAATCATTTAAGCTCTTCAAAGGAAAATAAAATATTAAAAATACAAATAACCCAATTAAAAATTGGTTTAAGACTTAATCACATACTTCACAAAAAGAAGATATTCAAATGCTCAATGTTATGGATGGAATGTGTCCCCCCCAAATTCATATGTTGAAATCCTCCAATGTGATGATATTAGGAGGTGGGAGCTTTGGGAGGTGATTAGGTGATGAGGATGGAGCCCTCATGAATGAGAAGAGACACAAGAGATCTCTTTCTCTCTCTCTCATTCTCTCCCTCTTTCTATCTATATCTCTCTAGCATGTGAGGGTGCAGCAAGAAAATGGCTGTCTACAAGCCAGGGATTTGCCCTCATAAGGCACTGCCTTCCCAGCCTCCAGAATTATGAGAAGTAAACATTTGTGTTTAAGCCACCCAGTCTGTGGTATTGTTATAACATCCAGAATGGACTAAGACGGTCAATAAGCATATGAAAAGGTGCTTAACATCATTAGTCACCAGGGAAACACAAAGCAAACCACATACCTTTACACACTCACCAGAAAAGCTAAAGTTAAAGCTGACTATACTTAGTGTTGACACAATGTGGAACAACTAGAACTCTCATACATTGCTGGTGGGGGTTTAGCATTGTACAATCACTTTGAAAACAAACTGGCACTCTCTGATAAATTTAAATATTCACCTACCCTAAGACCCAGCAACAGCACTCCTAGATATATACCAAGAGAAACAACTGTATAGGTTCCTAACAAGTTGATCCCTAAATAGCAGATTTATGCATAAAAAGCATAAAGTGGAAATAGCCCAGGTGTCCATCCATTGGAAAATGGATAAACAAATTGTGGTATATCCATACCAAAGAATAACACTAAGCAAAAAAAAAAAAGAAAGAAAGAAAAAATTAACATAGATGAATCTCAAAAAAATATGCTGGGCAAAATGATGCATAAACAAAAGAACACAAATGTATGATTCCATTTATATGAAGTTCTTGAACATAAAAAAGAGAATCTGGGCTTCCCTGGTGGTGCAGTGGTTGAGAGTCCGCCTGCCGATGCAGGGGACATGGGTTCGTGCCCCGGTCTGGGAAGATCCCACATGCCGCGGAGTGGCTGGGCCCATGAGCCATGGCCGCTGAGCCTGTGCGTCCAGAGCCTGTGCTCCGCAACGGGAGAGGCCACAGTGAGAGGCCCGCGTATCACAAAAAATAAATAAAAAACAATCTATAGTGACAGAAAACAGATCAGTGTTTCCCTGGAGTTGAAGGTTGTTGGATAAGAATTGACCAGAAATAAGTATGAGATAACTTTCTAGGATGATGGAAATGTTTCATGTTTTAATCAGCATATATAAATTTGTTAAAATTCATTGTGCTGAATACTTAAGACTTATGTATTTTACTGAATATAATAAACTACTGTTAACATGAAAAACAAGGAAATCGTACTAATGGAAGAAGAGCAGAAACTATTTCATCCTTTTTGCTTTGGAAATGAGAGGGTGTATGGTATATATATGCTAATTGTCTACACATACCTCCCACAAGCTGCCTCCCCAGGTCACCAAGGTGAGAACCCTGAAAAATTACCTCTAGTCAATGTCATTTAGAGACAGCCCTGCAAATAGCCATGCCCAGTGGATACTCTGCAGGTCCATCTATTCCATATAACAGTAAAAATATAATAGTAACCTCTAACCTAGACAAGTCTTGGGTCACATTTTTCTTAAGTTATATAAAGCTTATGAAAACAGGAAATAAGGCACATTGAAGACACTGCAGAAAAAAAATATCCAAAATAGACTAAAATGCAGGTGAAGAATATGAGAAGAGGACAGATGATGCATATTTTTTTTAAGTTCCAAAATTATGCCAGCCAAAACACAGGAGAAAAGGAAATGAGACTCCTGGGATGGAATGGCAATCCAAGGCAAGGAAAACACAGAACATTGATAGCATTGTGCGTAAGCATGGGGGGTGAGGGGAAGAAGCTAGATCAGTCTGCGTGTTGACTTACAGCCAGCAACCAGTTAAAATGGGAATTTAATGACTCTTAAGGCTTATGTCTTAGACACAAACAGGAATTGAATGAAAGAGGCAGAATCCTATTAAATTGCTGGAGCAGATTTTGTTCCTTCACTTTTAGGTTTTAAGACTTAAACTTTGGTGAGATAGAAACAATCAGCTATTTATTAATAAACTTGGAATTTTCTTCTAATAGCAATTGGGACCTTAGTGTTGTTAGCTGTTTACACAATATATTTGTTCAGTAGCTAGTGTTTTTTTTTTTAATGTTCACAGATTCTGAAATAAGAACAAATTATGTATATTTGCATAAAGTCTTGTGTGTGTGTGTGTGTGTGTGTGTGTGTGTGTGTGTGTGTGTGTGTTTATAGAGCCTAAAGAATTAATGGATCCCAGGACATGGGCATTGCTTTTTATTTTTTTAATCTTTATTGGAGTATAGTTCCTTTACAATGGTGTGTTAGTTTCTGCTTTATAACAAAGTGAATCAGCTATACGTATATATATATCCCCTCCCTCTTGCGTCTCCCTCCCACCCTCCCTATCCCACCCCTCTAGGTGTCACAAAGCACTGAACTGATTTCCCTGTGCTATGCAGCTGCTTCCCACTAGCTATCCATTTTACAGTTGGCAGTGTGTATACTTCAATGCCACTCTCTCACTTCGACACAGCTTACCCTCCCACTCCCCGTGTCCTCAAGTCCATTCTCTACGTCTGTATCTTTATTTCTGTCCTGCCCCTAGGTCCTTCAGAACCTTTTCTGAAATTCTATATATATGTGTTAGCATACGGTATTTGTTCTTCTATTTCTGACTTACTTCACTCTGTATGATGTCCATCCACCTCACTACAAATAACTCAATTTCGTTTCTTTTTATGTCTGAGTAATATTCCATTGTATATATGTGCCACATCTTCTTTATCCATTCATCTGTCGATGGACACTTATGTTGCTTCCATGTCCTGGCTATTGTAAATAGTGCTGCAGTGAACATTGTGGTACCTGACTCTTTCTGAATTATGGTTTTCTCAGGGTATATGCCCAGTAGTGGGATTGCTGGGTCGTATGGTAGTTCTATTTTTAGTTTTTTAAGGAACCTCCATACGGTTCTCCATAGTGGCTGTATCAATTTACATTCCCACCAACAGTGCAAGAGGGTTCCCTTTTCTCCACACCCTCTCTAGTATTTATTGTTTTGTAGATTTTTTGTAGATTTTTTGACTATGGCCATTCTGACCGGTGTAAGGTGATAGGTCATTGTAGTTTTGATTTGCATTTCTCTAATGATTAGTGATGTTGCAGTGATATTGGCCTGTAGTTTTCTTTTTTTTGTGGTATCTTTGTTTTGTTTTGGTATCAGGGTGATGGTGGCCTCGTAGAATGAGTTTGGGAGTGTTCCTCCCTCTGCTATATTTTGGAAGATTTTGAGAAGGATGGGTATTAGCTCTTCTCTAAATGTTAAATAGTTTTCACCTATGAAGCCATCTGGTCCTGGGCTTTTGTTTGTTGGAAGATTTTTAATCACAGTTTCAATTTCAGTTCTTGTGATTGGTCTGTTTATATTTTCTATTTCTTCTTGGCTCAGACTCGGAAGGTTGTGCTTTTCTAAGAATGTGTCCATTTCTTCCAGGTTGTCCATTTTATTGGCATAGAGTTGCTTGCAGTAATCTCTTGTGGTCCTTTGTATTTCTGCAGTGTCAGTTGTTATTTCTCCTTTTTCATTTCTAATTCTGTTGATTTGAGTCTTCTCCCTTTTTTTCTTGATGAGTCTGGCTAATGGTTTATCAATTTTGATTATCTTCTCAAAGAGCCAGCTTTTAGTTTTATTGATCTTTCCTATGTTTCCTTCATTTCTTTTTCATTTATTTCTGATCTGATCTTTATGATTTCCTTCCTTTTGCTAACTTTGGGGGTTTTTTGTTCTTCTTTCTCTAGTTGTTTTAAGTGTAGGGTTAGGTTGTTTATTTGAGACTTTTCTTGTTTCTTGAGGTAAGATTGTATTGCCATATACTTCCCTCCTAGAACTGCTTTTGCTGCATCCCATAAGTTTTGGATCATCGTGTATTCATTGTCATTTTTTTCTAGGTATTTTTTGATTTCTTCAGTGATCTCTTGGTTATTTAATAGTGTATTGTTTAGTTTCCATGTGTTTGTTTTTTTACAGTTTTTTCCTGTAATTGATATCTAGTCTCATAGTGTTGTGGTGGGAAAAGATACTTGATATGATTTCAATTTTATTAAATTTACCAAGGCTTGATTTCTGACCCAAGATATGATATATCCTGGAGAATATTGATTTCCATTTCCATGGAATATCTTTTTCCATCCCCTCCCTTTCAGTCTGTATGTGTCCTGGTAGAGGGGACTCGTGCCTATGTTCTGGTGCATGAGGCTGGATCTTGTCTTTCTGGTGGGCAGGACTGTGTCTGGTGGTGTGTTTTGGGGTGTCTGTGACCTTATTATGATTTTAGGCAGCCTCTCTGCTAATGGGTGGTGTTGTGTTCTTGTCTTGCTAGTTGTTTCGCATAGGGTGTCCAGCACTGTAGCTTGCTGGTCATTGATTGGAACTGGGTCTTAGTGTTGAGATGGAGATCTCTGGAAAAGCTTTCACCATTTGATATTACCTGGAGCCCGGAGGTCTCTGGTGGACCAATGTCCTGAACTCGGCTCTCCCACCTCAGAGTCACAGGCCTGACACCCGGCTAGAGCACCAAGACCCTGTCAGCCAAACGATTCAAAAGGAAAGGGAGAAAAAAATAAATAAATAAAATGCAATTAAAAGTTATTAGAATAAAAATTTTTTAATTATTAAAAATTTAAGAAAATTAAAAAGTAATAAAAAAAAGAAAGAAGAGAGCAACCAAACCAAAAAACAAATCCACCAATGATAACAAGAGCTAACTATGCAAATAAATAAATAAATAAATAAACTGACAGACAGAACCCTAGGACAAATGGTAAAAGCAAAGCTATACAGACAAAATCACACAAAGAAGCATACACATACACACTCACAAAAAGAGAAAAAGGAAAAAAAAAAGTATATATATATATATATATATATATATGAAAAAAAAAGAGAGCAACCAAATCAATAACCAAATCTACCAATGATAATAAACTCTAAATAGTAAACTAAGATAAACATAAAACCGGAAACAAGTTAGATGCAGAAAGCAAACCCCAAGTCTACAGTTGCTCCCAAAGTCCACCTCCTCAATTTGGGATGATCCATTTTCTATTCAGGTATTCCACAGATGCAGGGTACATCAGGTTGATCGTGGAGATTTAATCCGCTGCTCCTGAGGCTGTTGGGAGAGATTTCCCTTTCTCTTCTTTGTTCGCACAGCTCCCGGGGTTCAGCTTTGGATTTAGCCCCGCCTCTGCGTGTAGGTCACCTGAGGGCGTCTGTTCCCACCCAGACAGGAGGGGGTTAAAGGAGCCGCTGATTCGGGGGCTCTGGCTCACTCAGGTTGGGGGGAGGGAGGGGTGCGGAGTGCGGGGCGAGGCTGCGGCGGCAGAGGCCAGCATGACGTTGCACCAGCCTGAGGCGCACCGTGTGTTCTCCCGGGGGAAGTTGTCCCTGGATCCTGGGACCCTGGCAGTGGCGGGCTGCACAGGCTCCTGGAAGGGGGGTGTGGATAGTGACCTGTGCTCTCACACAGGCTTCTTGGTGGCGGCAGCAGCAGCCTTAGCGTCTCATGCCTGTCTCTGGGGTCCGCGCTCATAGCCGCGGCTCGCTCCCATCTCGGGCTCGTTTAGGAGGTGCTGTGAATCCCCTCTCCTCGCGCACCAGGAAACAATGGTCTCTTGCCTCTTAGGCAGGTCCAGACTTTTTCCCGGACTCCCTCCCGGCTAGCTGTGGCACACTAGCCCCTTCAGGCTGTGTTCATGCAGCCAACCCCAGTCCTCTCCCTGCGATCTAAGCTCCAAAGCCCGAGCCTCAGCTCCCAGCCCCGCCCGCCCTGGCGCATGAGCAGACAAGCCTCACGGGCTGGTGAGCGCCCATTGGCACCGATCCTCTGTGCGGGAATCTCTCCGCCTTGCCCTCTGCACCCCTGTTGCTGTGCTCTCCTCCGTGTCTCCGAAGCTTCCCCCCTGCCATCCCCCATCTCCGCCCGCGAAGGGGCTTCTAGCGTGTGGAAACCTTTCCTCCTTCACAGCTCCCTCCCACTGGTGCAGGTCCCGTTCCTATCCTTTTGCCTCTGTTTTTTCGTTTTCTTTTGCCCTATCCAGGTATGTGGGAATTTCTTGCCTTCGGGGAAGTCTGAGGTCTTTTGCCAGCATTCAGTAGGTGTTCTGTAGGAGTTGTTCCACATGTAGATGTATTTCTGATGTATTTGTGGGGAGGAAGGTGGTCTCCACGTCTTACTCCTCCACCATCTTGAAGGTCCTGCATAATGTCTTTGTATAAATAAAAAGTATATGTTGCAGCAACATGAATGGATCTAGAGATTATTATACCAAGTGAAGTAAGTCAATCAGAGAAAAACAAATATCATATCACTTACACGTGGAATCTAAAAAAATGATACAAATGAACTTATATACAAAACAGAAACAGACTCACAGACTTAGAAAACAAACTTACGGTTACCAAAGGGGAAAGGTTGGGAGGAGGGATAAATTAGGATATTGGGATTAACATATATACACTACTATATATAAAATAGAGCGACTTCCCTGGTGGGCCAGTGGGTAAGACTCCCTGGTCAGGGAACTAGATCCTGCATGCATGCTGCACTAAGAGCCCATGTGCCACAACTAAGAGTCCGCAGGCTGCAACTAAAAGATCCCACATGCTGCAACTAAGACCCAGCACAGCCAAAATAAGTAAATAAATACATAAATATTTTAAAAAATAGATAATCAACAAGGACCTGCTGTATAGTACAGTGAACTCTTTTCAATATTCTGTAATAACCTACACGGAAAAAGAATCTGAAAAAGAATAGACATATATATATGTATAACTAAATCATTTTGCTGTACACCTGAAACTAATACAATGTTGTAAATCAACTGTACTCCAATATAAAATAAAAACTTTTTAAAAGTACATGTATAACTGCTTTTTATGAATTATGCCTATTATACTCTCTTACACTACCTCACTAATGTTTGCCAACATGATTGTGAGTTTGTTTCTCTTAATAATTTGACTTTATATATATATATATTTCAAATCTACATTGTTTGGAACATAAAGATTCATCACGATTCCATCTCCTTTGTGGACTATAAATTTTACCAAACAGAAATAAATCTTTTCCTCCTTTAATGTTTTTCCCTGAGATGTTATCTTTACAACTTTTTTTTTTTTTTTTTTTGCGGTACGCGGGTCTCTCACCACTGTGGCCTCTCCCGCTGCGGAGCAGAGGCTCTGGACGCGCAGGCTCAGCGACCATGGCTCATGGGCCCAGCTGCTCCGCGGCATGTGGGATTTTCCTGGACCGGGGCACGAACCCGTGTCCCCTGCATCAGCAGGCGGACTCTCAACCACTGCGCCACCAGGCAAGCCCCTTGAGACATTATCTTTATCAGCCATCCATATTCCTGTGCTTAGCTTTCCTTCGGCCAGAATTTGTCTGTTCTTCTTATTTTTAGTGTTCTTGGGTTTTTTTTTGGGGGGGGGTGGCACATCCCTGTTAAACAGTCTATGGCTGTATTTTAGTGGTGGTGCTGATGGGTTTTTGCTGTTGTTTGGGTTTGGTCTGGCTTCTCCTGGGCTTTTTCTTTTGTCTGGGAGGACAGGGTTCCTGGCCCTCCACACTTAACAGTGATACCTCCCTCCACCTTGTCCATACAAACAGCAACTCCTGTGGCCCCATCCTCGACTTTGTTGTGACGTGTAGCTGCACCACCACCAGCATCTCACATTTAAGCATCCTACTGTCTGTCTTTGACCACTTCCCCCACTCCTGGCATCAATCTTCAGCAGTTCCTCACCCCCTAGGAACAGTGAACACACTGTTTTGTCACTTCACTCCCTTTTCAAACTAGACTCCACAGCCTGTCACTCTGGTCATTCTGTGCACAAATTTTCATCTCTCTGTGCACATAGGACCCACTCTCCTTTCCTGTCTCTTACCGTCATAAGCACTGGGCAAAGCTAACTCTGGTTAAACCCAGCTTTGCTTATTCTTCATCTGCACCGGAGCAACTAAACATGGACGAATTTGGAGAGTCACTGAAATTGCTTTTACCTCTACAATTATTTTTTTCCTAAGGTTGCTTTGCACCTGCATTTTCTACCCTCTGGTTCCTCTGAAAGTATAACCACATGTTCTCTTATATTCCAGGAATAAAATTTCTGGCTCCCTGGTGATGAAATCTTTCCTTGTACCAAAGGGCATGTTCTTTTTAACAACTTTTCCTATCTCTTCAAGAACTAGAAAGGTGGTACGCAGGTACATTCAACTCACTCTCTTAACCAATCTTCTATCAGGACATATGCTTGTTAGTAATAAACTCAGAACAAATCAAATGATTTTTCATTTTAGTAAAGAAGATGGGACAAATACTAAGGTGGTAGGGCTGAACCCAATAATGATGGCTGGCTGGGGGATTTGCTTCACCTGCCCTGTGGCCCTTCTGGTAACAGAATCAAAGAAAAATCAGTCTAGAGAAAGAACGGCCCAGTATCTATTGCCATGAGCCAACATGTTAAAATTTGCCCCCAGGGAAAAGAGAAAAGTAACTAGACCTCTGAGGAAAAGTAGAGCAGAAAAACATATTACCCAGTCGCACTAAGAACATTTCTCTTTTAAATGCTTGGTGCCTAGAATAAAAATTAAATTTAAAAGATCTTATTATTTTACCTAGTTTCACTACCTCAAAATATATCTGCTAAATAGATCGAGTGCATCCTTTATTGCAGGCCTAATGGCATTTCGGCACCAACAACCTGATCCATTTTTGGTCCTTACCTAATAAAACTTCATGTCTATCAGATCCCTTAATGGACAGAGAAGGTCATTAAAGTTTCAGACATTTCTGCAACCCAGGTCTGGAAAGTAGCAAAGCCCATTTTTTCAAATTTAGTGATGGCCTGTGTCGTACAAGCCGACTCCAAGGATCTAATTGGCCTGAGAATCTCCAATTCTGCTGAAGGCCAATTTGAACCTACATTTGTAATTTATGATTCAGGAAGACGGGACCCATACCCAATGGACATTTTTAGCAGCAAGGAGGAAAAAAGATTAGCCATCTCCTAGCCGAAGGAGGGTCAGTCTTCTAAGCAGGCTGGACAGAGTCAAAGAGGCAGCTCCTGTAGCCCTGAGGTTCGTGGAGTTGGGCTTTGGTCAGTTGGGTCTCCACCCAGAGAAGCATGTTAGAACAAGCTTCTCCAGCACTATAACCCTTGAGGTAGCTGGGATAAGTTTGACGAGATCAGCATAGCTATAGAAACGTTACAAAACAGTGGTAAAATTAAAAAGATCATTGAGTTGGGATGAGTTGGTGGTTTCAGGTGTAGTGTTACAATTTATTTCCTGGGAAGAGTCTGGAGAAGTGGGTTGGGAGTCATTATAACATGGCTTAGTCAGCTTTGGAGTTAGAGCTGTGTGCACCTCAGTTCTGCCACTCATTAAGCCATGTGGCCTCAGACAAGACACCTCACTTCTCTGAGCTTTAGTAAAATGGAGATAGTAGCACCTGCCTTGAAGGATTGTTCAGTGAGATCAAGTTTGTACTAAATATATCATGTTGCAAATCAATCAATACTCTTATGGTAATGAGTTGACCCTTTCCAAAGACTCAAATTCCCAAGGACTTCAAATTTCTCAACACTTTTTCCTGTCCATTACCTGAAACAAGGTGACCAGAGTCAGGGACTTGCATATAGCCTGACACACAGTAGATATCAGGAAATACTTATTAGCTTGGTTTAACTGTATCCTCAACCCTGATTAAACTCTCATTATCACTCCAAGGCATAACAAACTCTGCAGCCCCCAGAAAAAACAGGCTGATCTCAGAGCTTCCAAACTAATCCAGAGATGGTAAGTTAAGGCCGAGGGTGTCAGGAAGAGGGCAGTAAACCAAGAGGTCCACCCTCTGTGTGTGAAATAGTATCTAATAATTAATGTCCCAGGCATGAGGGTAAGGGTTTGCATCATCCTAGGTATGGGGGGGTCACTGCTCTGGGAAATTCCCCATAGCCCACTTTAATTCAGACTTCCAAGAACACCTTAGAAGGCCTAGAAGTTCCTAAAATTACAGGAATGAAATTTTCAATCACCCTACTGGCCAGCCATTCCCCTGAAATGACCAAGCCTCTTGGTCATCCTTCCAATGTGCTGGACATCTTAACCTCGAGAGTTCCTTTTTTGCTGAAACTCAGGAATAAATGGAACAGCTTATGGGAAGCATTTTTTCACCTATGATTAACAGACACACAATGCCCTCACATTCACCCACTCTGATTTATCACTTCATTTGTACGGAAAGCCCAAGATTATTGCTATGAAGGTCATGGAAGAATCCAAGTAAGGTCACTTATTTCTCCTTATCTAGTTGTGGTCATTTGCAGTCAGCTGTGTTCAACCTACATGAAAACTAAAGCCTTGGACTTCCCTGGTGGCACAGTGGTTAAGAATCCGCCTGCCAACGCAGGGGACACAGGTTCGAGTCTGGTCTAGGAAGATCCCATGTGCCACGGAGCAACTAAGCCCTTGCGCCACAACTACTAAGCCTGTGTTCTAGAACCTGTGAGCCACAACTACTGAGCCCGCCTGCCACAACTACTGAAGCCCGTGCACCTAGAGCCTGTGCTCTGCAACAGGAGAAGCCACTGCAGTGAGAAAGAAGCCCAGACACTGCAACAAAGTTTAGCCCCCGCTCAACGCAACTAGAGAAAGCCTGCACACAGCAACAAGGATCCAAAGCAGCCAAAAATAAATAAATAAATAGATTAATTAATTAAAAAAAAGAAAACCAGAGCCTTTATTTCTTGCAGAGCCCTAATTACAGAAGGTTAGACAGTTAGTAGAGATATTTAAGGTTTGCATAGGGACTTCCCTGGCAGTCCAGTGGTTAAGGCTCCATGCTTCCACTGCAGGGGGCGTGGGTTCGATCCCTGGTCAGGGACTAAGGTTCCACATGGTGTGCAGTGTAGCCAAAAAAAAAAGAAAGAAAGAAAAGAAAAGGTTTGCATAAACCTTCATCGTGCAGGTTTGGGATCCAAGTGAAAATGACAAGGAAAGCCATCCCACAGGTTCTCATGTGTCACTTTAATGGCCCAGGTAAGGAGCCAGGAACCCATGTCAGGTGGACACTGCCCTCATGGGCATTCAGGCGTCTTTTCATGTGGCTCTCAGAGGACTCTGCCTGCAGCCCAGCCTTGGGTGCTCAGCTTACAAGTATTAGGATTCACACCTGCTATTCAGAAATCAGGGCTCTCTCTCATCCCCAAAGAAAAGCCCATGGGGGGGTTGTGCTCCACCTTCTTCTTGAATTAAAAGTATAGCTCAGCAGTGGTCTTTGTTTAAGGACAAAGAGTGATCTTTGGCAAAGTTTACCCCAGGCTGCCTTCAAATAAAGTAGAAAAGCAGAGAGAAGTGCACAGAGCTAAATTTAAGCTATTAAAGTACATTAAAATACACATAAGTGCCCTTTCTTTTATGAGAAGTGCTGACATCAGATAGTGGTTATGGCTTCTTAATGCTTTTACTTGTTAAAAACAAAAAGTTGGCAATTCTGTTATATTCCCTCCCTCTCCCATTCCTGTTTTTTAAAATTTTTTGCTGGTCCTTAATATCCAGAAATATGGAACATCTGGAAAAGAGAAAATAACATGATGTCTGTGCTGTAAACCAGCTGTGGGATCTCAAGCAAACCACTGAGAGTCTTTGGTCTTTAGTTTCTTCATCAGGAAATTGGGGGCGAATAGAACCAAAGGTGGGCTTGGGCATGGCTTGGGGGCAGGGGCAAAGTCAAGTCTGGGGTCTCCTGTGGGTCACACACATAATAAATAGTCATCATTAAAAGATATTTTACCGATGGAAATTAATTAGGTAAGTTTCAGATATCCATAATATCATGTAAGGCTAGATCAGGAATTTTTCACAATATACAAATGTTGGGATTATTTCCTGTTCTTTCTTTCTTTCTAACAGTGGATATGAAAGCTCCCTATCCCCAGGCTTCTTTGCTATCCGTGGTCCACTTTTGTTTCTCAAATGCCAAAAGTGGAGACACTGGCACCAAAAGGAGCCTGCGTGCTGAGGTGCAGCCCCATCTGTAACCTTCCTGGCTGTTCTGCACTGTCGCCTGAGTTTCACTCGAGAGCTCATAATTAATCAGCCCCCATTGCAGGGCTTGAAGTTCTGGCCAGCTCTGTCTGCTGCAGTTAAGAGCTCATAAGTCTAACGAGGTAAAGGACAGAGGGCAGCCAACAAACCCCTCTTCGAAAGAGCTGGGAGTGTCAAGGCAAGATCTCTGGGAATATTTTGGACACAATCTTGGCCTCAGGTTTTTGTTCCAATCAGCTAGCTAGAGATTCATAATCCAAAATTGGCTTCTAAAAGTGTGCTCAGCACATACCTCAGACTTTCAGCTCCTCAGATCCCAGAGGAGGGGTTCACTGTCAAGTTTAACATCCTTTGAATCTCCAAGGCTACAGAATCTTCAGACAGAGCCCAGGAAACAAGACATAATGGGTTCAAATATTAGCACTGCTGCTTACCAGCCATGTGACCCTCAGCAACTGATTTAATCCCTCTCAGGATCACTTTCCTCATCACTAAAATGAGATACAATGATGGCTTGTCATCAGGCTTCAATGAGACAACACAAGGAAAACGTTTAGCTCAGTGTTTGGCGTATAGAAGATACCCAAAAATGTTATCATTGTTATGTAAGGGTTTGTCTAGTACAGCAGCTCTCAAACTTCTTGGTTTCAGAACCCCTTTACACTTTTAAAAATTATGGAGGACCTCAAACTTTTGTTCATAAGGGTTATATGTATTGATATCTATTGTATTTGATATTAAAGCTTTAAAAAATGTCTAAAACACAAGAATACAGAAGCTCACATTCCATTAGCTATCAGAGTGATGACATCATCACACATTACCTAGCTTCTGGAAAACTCCACAGCACACGCTAAGAGAAAGACAATGGAATAGGCAAATAACAGCTTAGTATTATAGCTTTGACCTTCACGGACCTCATGGCACACATCGAAAATCATGGGTATGTTATTGTCTTCTCTTTTCAGGAAATAGTATACTTTAAAATGCCCCACATTGTGGGCTGTTCTGCTTTTTTAGATTCCATCAGGTGAAGAAGCCAAGACTTCTTTTACTAAGTTATTCACAAGTTTATATCAAGAATTCTCATTTATAATCTGTGTAATTAGGTCTACAGTTTTTCTCATTTCTTCTAATTCTCTTCTTAACAGAAGAATGGGGGAATGTCCAAAAAAAGCAGTAATTGTTACTATATACTGGGCACCAATGTGCCAGGCACTGTGCCAGGAGCATAAAAAGCAAGTTACCTGTGATCTTTACAATCACCTTTCAATGTACCCATTGTTATCCCAACTTTACGATTTGTCCAAGGAAACAGAAAAGTTAAATAACTTACATAAAATCATATTAGTAATTGATGCACCCAGAATGAGTCTACCAGGCTTCTCTGATTCTAAATATGCTCTACAATTTATTCTGCCTCTCTTGATCACTAAACACGCACTTCACAATCATTTTGTTTTCTTATTTTTTAAGATAAATATAATGGCAGTGGTTGAGTCATGATCTCTTTGCATAGTTCTTCTTTATAAAATAAATTCTATTTTACTATCAAAATCCCAGATGCTGTTTTTGCAGAAATTGACAAGCTAGTTTGAAATTTTATATAGAAATGCAATGGATTCACAACACTATCTTGAAAAAAAGTTGGAGGACTTCCTAATTCCCAATTTCATAACTTACTACAAAACTACAATAATCAAGACAGTGCAGTACTGGCATAATTACAGACACATAGATCAGTGGAATCGAATTGAGCCCAAAAATAAACCTTGATTTTCAACAAGGATGCCAAGGTGATTTAACAGGAAAGAATAGTCTTTTCAACAAGTGGTGCTGGGACAACCAGATATTCACTGCAAAAGAAAAGAGAAGAAGGTGGAACCCTACTTCACACCATATACAAAAATTAAAATGGATCAAGGATCCAAATATAAGAGTTAAAACTATAAAACCCTTAGAAGAAAGCATAGGAGTAAGTATTCATGACCTTGGATTAGGCAATAGTTTCTTAATAGGACACCAAAAGCACAAGTCATAAAAAGAAAAATAAATTGGACTTCATCAAAATTAAAAACTTTTGAGCCTCAAAGGAAACCACTAAGAAAGTGAAAAGACATTCCACAGGATGGGTGAAAATATTTGCAAATCATACATAGGGGACTTGTATCCAGATTATGTAAAGAACTCTTACAACTCAACAATAAAAAGACAAATAACTCAATTTGAAAATAGGTAAAAGAGACAAAGCGAGAGAGAGGCATGGACATGTATACACTACCAAATGTAAGGTAGTGTATAGTATAGTGTATAGTATATAGCTAGTGGGAAGCAGCCGCATAGCACAGGGAGATCAGCTCGATACTTTGTGACCGCCTGGAGGGGTGGGATAGGGAGGGTGGGAGGGAGGGAGACGCAAGAGGGAAGAGATATGGGAACATATGTATATGTATAACTGATTCACTTTGTTATAAAGCAGAAACTAACACACCATTATAAAGCAATTATACTTGAATAAAGATGTAAATAAATAAATAAAAATAATAAAATAAAATAGGTAAGATATTTGAATAAACATTTCTCCAAAGAAGATACACAGATAGCCAAGAAGTACATGAAAAAGATGTTCAGAGCTTCCTTGGTGGCGCAGTGGTTGAGAGTCTGCCTGCCAATGCAGGGGACACGGGTTCGTGCCCCGGTCCGGGAAGATTCCACATGCCACGGAGTGGCTGGGCCCGTGAGCCATGGCCGCTGAGCCTGCGCGTCCGGAGCCTGTGCTCCGCAACGCGAGAGGCCACAACAGTGAGAGACCCGTGTACCGCAAAAAAAAAAAAGAAAAAGAAAAGATGTTCAACATCATTAGCCATCAGAGAAATGCAAATCAAAACCACAATGAGATACCAGTTCGCACCCAACAGAATGGCTAAAACAATTTTTTCAAGATTTTTTTTTGATGTGGACCATTTTTAAAGCCTTTACTGAATTTGTTGAAATATTGCTTCTGTTTTATGTCTTGGTTTTTTTGGTCGCGAGGCACGTGGAACCTCAGCTCACCGACAGGAGATCAAACCCACATCCCCTACATTGGAAGGTGAAGTCTTAACCACTGGACAACCAGGGAAGTCCTGTAGAATGGCTAAAATTTTTTATAAAAAGTTAATAACAAATGTCAGAGAGGATGTAGAGAAGTTAGAACTCTCATACGTTGCAGGCAGGAGTATAAAATGGTGCAGCTACTTTGCGAAACAATCAAACAGTTACTCAAAAGGTTAAATATAGAGTTATCTTACAACCCAGCAATTTCACTCCTAGCTATATATCCAAGAGAACTGAAAACATATGTTCACACAAAAGCTTGTGCGTGAATGTTTATAGCAGCATTATTGATAACAGCCAAAAATGTCTTCAAATGTCTATCAACTGATAAATGGATATATAAAATGAGGTGTAGCTAGCTAGCTAGATAGATATAGAAATAGATATGTGTGTGTGTATATATATATAAAATGGAATATGATTCAGCAGTAGCAAAGGAATGAAGTGCTGATTCATGCTATAACATAGATGAACCTTGAAAATATTATATTAAGTGAAAGAAGCCAGTCACTTGTGGACAATATATTGTATAACTTCATTTTTATAATATGTCTATAATAGGCAAATCCATAGGGACAAAAATAGATTAGTGATTGAGAGAGGATGGGGGAGAGGTAAATGAGGGGTGACTCCTAAAGTGTACCAGGTTTCTTTTTGTGGTGATGAAAATGTTCTGAAATTAGATAGTGGTGATGATTGTACAACTTTGTGAATATACTAAAAACAACTGAATTGTATACTTTTAAAAAGTGGATTTTATGGTATGTGAAATATATCTCACTAAAGCTGCTATTTAAAAAACATGAAATACTATTCTTAAATTGGGTTTTGTATAATTGCATTCCTTCTGTTTTTCTTGACCTTCCAATCCACCCCAGGCAGTGAATCTGGAAACCAAACAAGTTATTAATTTTATTTAGTTGAAGTAATCTGCATTGCTGAAGGCTGAAGGAAATACAGTTTGAACCCAAGCATACCATATCATAAATTAAAGTGGGAAAGTTCATGTAAATAAAACCAGTAATAATTCAAGACTTCAACTTGTGAGTGTAGGCGTTATCCAGAGGAAATATGTTCCATGGGTGGGGGGAAAATGGGCTGGCATTTCATGGCACGGTTGGATCATTTTAAGCAAAGAATAAATGCTTCATCCCCATTTTTTGCCCTCCTGGTTTTTTTCCACAGATCCCAATTGCCACCTGAATTCACCGACATTCTGAAAGCTCCTGGGGAAGTTGTTGGAGACAGCTGACACCCAAGAGCGAGTGCCAGAGTCCTGCCCTCTGCAGATGAAGGCTGTGAGCAGCCTGGGACTCACTGAAGAGCCAGGGACCTTCCTGAGTTTCTCGGATACCAGCTGTCCTCGCGTGGGGTCCTGCCGAAGCTGGCACGTCAGTGCAGCAGTCTGGGAGCAAAGGGCTCCCTGACACTTGTCACGGTGGTGAAATCTGGAAATGCTGAGTGAGTCCACTTAGGAAAGCAGAATGATGGGAAAACTAGATAAAAGAAGTCATTTGGTAGAATTAAGGAGAGAAAATAAGTTAAACCTCCCAACAGAATGTAATACTATCTCCAAGTCGACAGGTCATAAATACTCTTGTTACTTTTTGAGCCCATGAAAAATACTTCAGATTCTTTAAACATGTTACTTCTGAGCTACTCTTTTTTAAAGTGTTGACTAGAGATTTAGTTTACATGTTTCTGCAGGGGAAAAGGGGTTAATAAGAATGGGAGGGTTGCTATTGTTGTTGTTTGGTGTCTTACCATTTTTGGGAATACCGAAGCAACCATAAGTAACCTTAAGAACCATCCACAAAAAGACAAGTCAAGAAATAAGTGAAATAGGCAAAATTTTCCAAGCCCCACCTCCAGCTTCTAAACAACCCAACATTCCTTATAGGAAATGCATCATGTCCCACTTTGGTAGCACTGATGTTTCAACAAAATTTGAGCCTCTCAAAATGCAAATATTTCATTGTCCATGAAAAGGACATTCATTAAATTAAAGCCGAAGAAAGGAAATGGGAAGAAAAATTCAAGAGCTTCAATGAAAATTAAAGAGATGAAAAAATAAATAAATAACTCTGACCAAACCCAATTTTGCTGAGTTATACACAAATAATCAGAACCATATTGTGCAGATTAAATCTCCCTTGAACAACACTTCGATTTTAAAGATAATAAGACAAAGTGCTCAGCAAAAACTAAACCAAAAACAGCAAACATATATGGGATTTTGCCAGGAATCAAAATAGCTTTAAAAAAAAGCTTAAAATTTTGTTTTTCCTAAAACATCTAGATGCCTTCAGGATAATGATTTCCCATGCCAGTGGTGACTAAAATAAGAGAAATTGAGAAGCCAAACCCCCCTCCCTTATCCAAATCTGGATCCATTTACTCTGAAAATTTTCACTACACTTATTTAAAGTGTTTTAACTAATTTGCTGATCAATTTAATACTTTTAAAAAGACAGAAGTTTCTTTGATGAAATAATACTAAATATAAGTCAATACAAAAAGATGCTGAGAGTTTCCCTTCTGGATAAGGGAAGAGAAAATTATGTGAAAAAAAAAAAGTCAACTAGAGACCATCTGAGTCTCTTTGGTCAATATTCAACCTTCCAGTTCTCCTTACAATTCCCTAGATCCCAATCATAACAGGTCATGCCTGACCATAAACACAATCCAGTCAGTTCTGCCATAATGCGTATTTCTATAACACAACCTATTTCAGATTTGATTAATAATATAAGTAGAAGTTACATGGATTCATACGTGATTTGTCCCAGTGTGTTAAAGTGGAGCACAACTGAATGCCAAGTACACAAGCAGGGCTGAAAGCTGCAAACCATGGAGGATCATGATGCTGTACAAGGTGCCATTCATCCCCCGTTCTTCTTTGCTCAGTCCAGCCATGTGCTCTGTATAGCAAGGGCATGTTGTGCAGTTCTCCCCAAATTTTGTGCGTTACACCCTTGTCTTCAGAACTCAGCAGATTCTCCTTGCCTTAGATCTCCTTCAATCAAGCCATCTTCATCTTTGTTTTAAAGATAGAGTTCTATATTCTAGTAATATTTATTTTTTAGGATGATTGTTTGTGCTGTCCAGTTACAGAGGTGGAAAGCAAAAATAAGCCCTGTTGTTTTTAGTGCTCAATTTTGCAGAACTCAGGATTTGGGGGAAGGTACATATCACATGACAAAAGAAACATCTGTATCTGTGGGGTGAAATGATCATTTGCCTATTTATCTAGGATGGTAACTAACCTTGGTATACAGAATTCATGACATTTGTTGGATTGTTTAGTTTGACATGTCAAGCCTCTCCATTAACTAAATAAACCAGATTATTGCCTTTTCCCAAGTTCATTTCCTAACCCACATTGGGTCAGGTGAAAGAAGGCAAAATGAATAGATGGAATGTTCTCTGTCACCTTTTACTGCAAAGAAGATTGGTAAATGCTAGAGAAGAAAGGCCAGAGAAGGAACAAAACCAACGATCAATGCCGCATGTTATCCTGATAAACTTGGAATATTTCTAAATGCAATGTCTCAAACACTGATTGTTTTGTATCCAAACCTCTAAACTGACTCAGCTATTAAAAGGCAATGGCTAGTTTTTTCCATGAGTCCTAGTTTAGTCTAGTTTAGCCAATAATTTGGAATTGTGCCTAGTTGGGATAAATACTGCCTCTAGCTCTTTCATTGACAACAGTCCAAAGTGGATTGGGAGTTTGCCCAAAACAGTGGATCTGAACTGAAAGGGCATCACCAAACACCCCTGATAACCCAACCTGACTCCTGACTCCCAAGACCCCCTTTTGTTTCAAAGCATCACAGCTGCCACAAGCAGAAAAGAAAGAGCTACGGTTATTTCTATAAAAGTTGATGGTCCAGGGCTAGCAATGGAATTTTTGTTGAAGTATCAGTTCTCACTCTGATTGAAGTGAAAAAAAAGTGCTGGTCTGTTTCTGCATAAATGAAAACCATGTTACATACTCAAGGGACCAGGCCCTGGAGAAAGATGAAGCAGACATGGCTCTGACCAGCAAGAAGCTTACAATTTCCTGTCCAGGAAGTTACAGATGTTTACATAGGCATGGAAATATCCACTCTTGCATGAGCCTGAGTGTGGGTGTTCCTTACATTTTGCCCTCTAGGTGCCTTGCTTGCCTCACCCTACTGAATGGATGCAGACTTCATGCTCAGTACTCTTAAAAACTCAAGGTGAGGGCTTCCCTGGTGGCGCAGTGGTTGAGAGTCTGCCTGCCGATGCAGGGGACGCGGGTTCGTGCCCCGGTCCGGGAGGATCCCAC
Organism: Phocoena phocoena; assembly: GCF_963924675.1. Taxonomy (NCBI): domain Eukaryota; kingdom Metazoa; phylum Chordata; class Mammalia; order Artiodactyla; family Phocoenidae; genus Phocoena; species Phocoena phocoena. Next base: position 30,386,715 of record NC_089224.1, on the reverse strand, counting down.
GTGCCGCGGAGCGGCTGGGCCCGTGAGCCATGGCCGCTGAGCCTGCGCGTCCGGAGCCTGTGCTCCACAATGGGAGAGGCCACAACAGTGAGAGGCCCACGTACCGCAAAAAAAAAAAAAAAAAAAAAAAAAAAAAAAAAACTCAAGGTGATATATATAAATTGCACCGTTTTTCATTCAGATAAAAAAGTTGGTCCTAATTATTATTCTCCATCTCAAAAATGGGGAAACTGAGTCTTAGAGGCCACTGAGCACAAAAGCAATGATACCCACGTCTGGCTCCAAAGCCTGTGCTCTTCCGTAGCATTTTGTGACATTTTGTTAAATAATGTCTTAATATAATATATTTATTAGGCAATTATATATATGCACATATATATTATATATGAAATATTAAAAGATACTATATATCTAATATATAATGGCCTGTTAAATAATGGCCTAATGTAGAGAGATAGATGATAGAGAGATAGATAGAAATCTTGTATCAGTCAAGATAAGCTTGGATTAATCGAAGGAAACAAATCCCCAACTCTTGGTGGCATGAAGTATCTCTGAGAGGTCAGGGCAACTCCTCAGGGAAGCTGTTCTCCATGGAATGACTCAGCATCACCTCTCCATATCAATTAATGTTTCCACACTTGCTGAAGCTGGGAAAAGAGGTTGAAGAGCTGAGCATCACCAGTTAAAGTCTTACCTGGGAGTATCACTTCTGCTCATATTTCACTGGTCAATGCAAGTCACATGGCCATGCCCAACGTCAGGGAGACAGGGATGGACAATCTTCCCAGCTGCCTGGAAGCAGAGGGAAACCAGACTCTAATAAAGAGTAGTAACATCTGCCACACTGCTCACCAGCAATAACTAGAAGGACAAAAAAAATAAATAAATAAATAACTAGAAGGACAGTGCAGTGATTCAAAACAAAAGGTGATAACTTGCCATTCCTACTCCCTTTTTCTTTTGCTAATAAAAAAAAGCAACCGCCCAAAAAGATCATAACTGGTGGCTAGGCCTAACCCACCATCTATTCAGGCAATAATGTTAAGACATCTACTGGCAGCCACAGTGAAAACCACAACCAACATTTATAGGATGCTTCACAATTTACATAACATTTTCATATATATTTGCTCTATCAAGCAATATGAGAAGCCTCCCAAAAGTTTTGAAATGTTTCTTTCCTTTGGATTCTCACAATATGCTGTGAAATAAATACCAAGGGCTAGATCGAGTGCTGAAGCTAAGTATAAAAGGATTCAAGGGGAGAGGGGTCAGTGTGTGCCCAATGTCACAGACAGCTTCATGGGAGGGCAACTCGAAACTATGTTGGAGGCTGAGCTTCGTGGGTAGGGTGTGGATATCAGTTCTCTCCACTGAGCCCTCCTCATGCTGATGTTGGGGGAAACAGTTACCTAACCTCAGCTGGGCAGACATTATGAAGTTTGATAAGTGTATCTCATAAATTGGAAGTTGAAAAGTGCTGGCCTCTGAGCTGATTCTAGCTCATGGGTATACTCAGTCTGGCCCATCATTTTAATAAATGAACTGCCATCAAAATTTTGTTTCGAATCATTGTTTTATTTCTTGAAACATTTCAATTTTAGGGGGGCTTTGAAAGACATTTACCACTCTTACAAACTCTCCCACCTCCCCTCCCATACCTGTCCACAGTCTCCAGAGGCTGGAAGAGGCAAGGAACGGATTCTCCTCTAGAGCCTTCAGAGGGATTACAGCCCTGCCAACATTTTTATTTCACCCCAGCAAAACTAATTACAGACTTCTGGCCTCCAGAACTGTGAGAGGATAAATTTCTGCAGTTTTAAGCTACCAAATGTGTGGAAATTTGTTACAGTAGCAATGGGAAGCTAATATGACCAGAATTCCAGATGTTCAGGTTTCCACTTTCCAGATGAGGAGACTGTGGCCCAGTGAAAGAAAATGACTTCTGCATCATCACAAAGCCAGACAGTGGGAGTCCAGACTAAGATATGTGGCAGCCAGCTCCCAGGTTGGGGCTCTTTCCCTTCACCAAAGCATCTCCAAGAGGGATGTATGTGACCATAGAACTTTCTCCAGGAGATCATGGAAAGCAGCCCAGCATGACTTACAACAGGAACCACAAACCAAAATCCATCATGGCTGCAAGCCTTGGGTAAAAGCAGCATGCTGATGTGGAGAAGCTTCTGGAAGAAACACCCAGGCTGTGCCTCTTGCTCGCAGAGTGCTATTGGGAAGGTCCCTCATGTCCCTGGGCCTCAGTACCCTCATGTGTAGAAGGAAGAAGTTGGGCCACACCACTGGTTCTCAGAGACTCCCCACTTGGGATCTTTGTGAGGCCTGAGGGAGCAGCCCCAGGAAGTGTTAGCCTTCATGCTCTGCCTTGACCCCTTCAACCTGAAGTACTCCCTTCTACCAGCTTCCCACACTGCACCTCTGTACCCATTTCTTTTGAACAAAAGTCTCCATAGTTAAAATTAAAAACTACCATCTCTATGTCTTAAATCTTTGCAGTTCCAGAACTCCACGTGGAACAGCATCAACCAATCTACCGTCACTGTGCGTCCAGAGAATAGGTCCCAGTAAGCAAGACCGAGGGTCTTCCCAGGAGTCAGAAAGCACTTAACAGGAACGAACCACAAAGTTATTCCACGCCGGCATCTGTGTCCATCAGAGAGTTCCTCTGTTCGCAAGCCCTGTGTCACAGCTGTTTTATCATGAATGACCTGAGCCACCCCTCACCAGTGGGCATTTAATGGCGTGAGACACTGCCCTGGGAATGCGCAGACCTGTCAGAGTCCTCCTTAACGCTCACCAGGGACTGGGCTACTGTGCTTACACAGGCCCATAATCATTCTAGTGAACACACACTAAAACCAGACAGATAACGGCCCAGGTCTGGAGGGCACACCTCCTGGTGATCGAGCCTCTTAAGCCAAAAAGAATCTGTTTGGCTTTCCCTTTCAGTGATGGTCCCTGACACTTCCGTGGCCATTCTCTCCTATCCACTCAGACACTTGGAAGAAAATGTATGATTAAAAGCAATTGTTGCATTATGAAAACGAATTGAACAAACTAACGTTATTGGCTCTGAGGCCAAGTAATAAAAAGGTAAATGTGAACAGGTGTGCCAGTTAATGTCCCTGGGTAATTGATTAAGTATGGTAACCCCTAAGAATATGCCTCTTTTCAGCTCATACAAGTTAAAGTGCAGAAAATAGGAAGTACAAAATATACCCACTTTTAAAAGCTTTATTTTAAAAAGCTTATTATATTGTCCCCACCTGCACCATGATTAAACCTCATTATTGCAGTAACAATGGCTCCATTGTTTCTTTTTTTTATCCTAATAACCATATTTAAATTGCAGAAATTTTTGAGAGCTATAGCCATAATGAAACTGAGGTCCAGGAAGGTTGATTGGTTTTCCCAAGGTCACAGAGGGGCAGAGCCAGAAGCCTAACACACAGCTCCAAATTCTCAATCCAATAATTGCTTTAAGACATGTAACAAAGGGTCATTCACCACTGTCCCAGTTCAGAAGGTCTTGAGCTTATCCTATTCAGCAACACAAAGAATATATGTAGCAAGCCTTACCATCTGTAGTAGTCTGGGTTCTCCAGAGAAACAGCCAACAGGCTCATACACAAACACACACACACACACACACACACACACACACATCTGTCCCATGTGATATCTGCTGGGGCTTCTTCACTCATGTACCTGGTGCCTCCACTAGAATGGCTCCAACAGCTGGAAGCTGGCTGAGCCAATTGACTGGGTTCGCAGGTGTGTGGCCTCAGTCGGCTGGACTTTGATCTCCTCCATGTAATGTCAGGGCTTCTCCCTCTCCACACAGCCTCTCCAAAGAACTCTCCATGTGGTCCCTCCAGCAAGGATATCCATATTTATTATATGGCAGCTCGAGGCTCCCAAGAACACACGATCACATCTACTAGACCTTCTTAAAACTGAAGTCCACACTGGCCCTGTAGCACCTCTGCTTCATTCTATTAGTTAAAGAAACTCACAGACCCAGATCAGAATCCAAAGAAGGAAACACAAGTGTGTGAGTACCAGGGGTGCTTCATTGAGTCACAAAAGTTCAACATGCTCCATCATTCATGACAGTCTTGTGCTAAATCCATGTACCCATCCAAGTCTTCCCAGGGTGAGACTCCTTTTATCCTTTGGGCAGCTTCTCTTGGATCAGCCCCATTTTCCTGGGCCATAATTTCTCTCTGTAATTTCCCTTCTTCTTTCCCCTGGAGATCGCATGGTACCTCCAAAGCCATTTGCATCTCAAGCCCACTTTTCAGCTAGCTGTTTCACACTAGAGTAGATAACCCATTAGACCCAGAAACTTCCCCCAAAACAAAACTAGTTCTGTTTCCCTTGAGAGTCTAGAAAATTTAATATCCGAATTTTCCAGGAGCTCTAGGGCACCAAAGATATGGCGTTCCATCCTTCTAATGCGAAAACAGGGAAAAAAGAATGAATTGCTTTTCCATTTTCAGAAACTGACTAGTAGAATGAATGGTTAAGACAGCTGAACTCAGAGCCAGCCTGGAATTACTTGTTATCTCAGTGTCCTCATCTATAAACGGGTATCATCCATCCCAGGGGCTGTTGTTAGGACTAAATGAGTAAAAGTACGTAAAGTACTTAGAACAAAGCGCAGTGTTTTCCATGCTCATATAAACAGTTGTATCTTGTCATGCGTGACATGCATCATCCTCAAGTTCACAGTGTGATAAGCAGACGATCCAAGAAGATACAGTCTCTAAGATATTCATCTTAATCCTTTATCTTGGAAAAGGAAGTTCCATCAAGATGTGAAAAATGCTAGGATCCTTCTAGAGAAGGAATATGGGTCAGTATCAGGCTGTCCCCAGTACATCCAGGTATTTGGTTCCCAAAGGAAACGTATTTGGGGGTATTTTCTACCAAAAAATTTATATGGAAATTATATAAAATACATATAATAGGTGATAGATTCTCAGACTCACCCACAGAAGCCTGTAGAAGCCATCATGCACCCAGGTGTAACACTATAAAAGAAGCGAAGTTCCTACCTTCGTACATGGGTTCTCCCCTCCCTTCCTCTCAGCTTACCTACCCAGTCATGAGCCTTGGGATGCCCTGATTCTAAGTTACCCCCGGCCCTTCATCAATATGGTGGGGTGGGAGGATAGGTAACGAAGATGAAGGAAAATCTGTAGGGCCACAAGAGAGAGTCCCCAATGAGAGGGCAAACATGGGTGAGGCTTCACAACCCAAACCACTTCCCTGCCCAGCTCCTTTCTCCTCATCCGTAGACCGAGGCTTAAACTCTTAAGAGACAGTGTCAACTTTGTCTTAAGATGCCATTTACCAGATAGACATTTTTTTTTAACATAGTCAGATGTGTCCTTTTACTGTTTTTCTTGCTTTTGTGGTTTCAGGTCTACCACGTACAATACCCCTACATACGAACATGTTCCAACCCAAGAGCGCATTCGTAAGTCCAACAAAATTAGACTAGGTTCCCAACTAACACAATTGGCTACATAGTAGTGTACTGTAATAGATTTATAATACTTTTCACACAAATAATACATACAAAACAAAAAAATAAAGAAAACATTTTTAATCGTACAGTAACTGAAAAGTACAGTACAACAGCCGGCATACAGGGGCTGGCATCGAGTGAACAGGCAAGAAGGGTTACTGATTGGAGGAGGGAGAGGAGGTGGGAGATGGTAGAGCTGAAGGATTGTCAGCAAAAGGAGACGGAGGGCAAGCTGCAGTTTCACTAACGCCTGACACAGGCGTGAGTTGATGGCACAGTTCCAATAAGGAACCAGATGCACGTTCGCATCTTGGAAGGTTTGCAACTTGAAGGTTCATATATAGGGGACTTACTGTACTTTTAATGCTCTGAGCTTGCCACGGGACATGTGTCAAGTACACCACTCTACCAGCAGTGGCCCGGGGGCGCACCAGAGGCAGTTTTGTAGACATTCTCTGCTCTCACCTACGTTCTCCAATCCTCACTGTGTGCTTGTGGCCGCACAGACCCTGCTCTGGGTGGCTTCTCTCACAGCCCCAGACCCCGACTTCCTTTGGATCTTACAGAGAGATGTGGGTTCTCTAGTTATGAGTCTCGGCTCAACCCCCCTCCACCCACCTGCCGCCTTCTCTAGGACCTGGCTGAGCTCTCCTCGGCTCCCGTTGGCCGGGAACGGCTCTCTGGCTACTCAAGCCCTTCATGAGGTTAAATCAAACTGGGATAAAAGACAAGTCACTTTCTTTGCACTATTCAGCCGGAAGGCCAAGCAGTTGACCAGAACTCCAAGACTGACCATCTTTCTTACTCTGAACTGAAAGGAAACACGGGAGAGCGTCCAGAAAGGCTTCTAGACAAACAACTGATGTCTGGAAACAGGCAGATCTTCAACGGCAAGTGTCTTTTTTATAGCACCTTGAAGTTAAAATGACATTTAATTATGTGAATTAATTCCTGTTTTATAAATGAATCCGAAACATTAGTTTTATTTCTAAGTAATATTTGATGAGTTTCATAACAATCTTTTTACGGAACCAAGGAAAAGAGATGACTCACAAGCATAATAAAATTGGGTTCTCTCACTTCCCTTGGCAAAGCAGATAGTCTCCATAAGTCAATTTTTCTAAATTAACATATGCTACTTTTTAGCCAAGAAAATAATTTGCAAGTGAACACAGAGATGGGTCACGAGCTCCTCCAAGGCCCACAAAGCATATCTCTCAAGCTCCATGTTAGATATTTTTTCTCAGAAGAATCGCTCAGAAATTTTTGTTCCTCTCTTTGGGGTTATAAATGATTCGTTTACTTTTTTCATCTTTGACATTTTATGTGTTGCATATAATATGGCTGAAATCATTTTAAGTCAAGGAAAACTGGCTTAGCAGTTTAACTTTCTGGATTTCTCTGTGAGACTTCTTTTATCACCAGGTAAACTGGGATTCACATATCATCAAAGCCAAGAAAACATGGCAAAGCCAGAGTATTTGAAAACAGCTGCAAAACAATGAGAGTAAAAAACGGGGAGAAAAAAATTTTAAAGACAGCCCAGGAAGATGAGGGAAGTTCGGAAATGTTAATAAAATATGGAGAAATGAAACCATAGCAAAGTTCAGTTTTGTCGAACACAGCGTGCTTTTCACTGAAACTGCATCAATGTCTCTGTTCAGTTCATCTGGGTCAAAACCTTCTGCTAATATCCCCAATGTCATTACCCTTAAGGACTTTTGGCAAAGTTCCCAGTATTAAAATATATTTGAAACAAATTCATCTTCATCTATTTTCTCTTGATGTTTGTGCTGTCTTCATGAAACTGTTAGGAGACCAGTTTTGACTTTTCTCTCTGGGTCTCCATGAAAATATTAGTTCTGATCACTGGAACAATTGCCTAAACCACCTTATTCACCATCTCATTCTCCCACTTTCCCCTTCATTCACTCATCATTTTTTCAGCTAAGCCTTATGAACTCTCCTACTAAAAGCCAGCACAGTGACGTGTAAGACTGTAGTTTCTAGAGCCGGACAGCCTGCTTCTTAATAGCTCTGTGACCTTGGACAGTTCACTTACCTCTCTGTGCTTCTGTTTCCCAACAATGAAATGGGGATGCTAATAACCACTCCCAAAATTATAGGATCATTGTGAGGATTAAATAAGTCAATACTTACGACAGCCTTAGCACAGAGCAAGCCCTCAATAAACGTTATCTATTGATATTGCTACCTACAACTAACTTTCATTTGGTGCTAGATATTTCCAAAGGGAATGCAAAGAGAAAAAAGATGTTCTTGACTTTCCCATGTATCACCACCTAAATTCAATAGGTTTTTATTTTAAATCGTTGCAGCTGTTTGGTTCTGTCTGATTATTGTAAACTTACAGTGCTTTTAGGAATCTGAAGACCTTGTGCATTTTAAACCCTAAAGCTGATGTCCTACCCTGAACACAAGCTCCAGTCCACGTCTGTAATATCTTTGCTATGGAAATGGCTCCCCTCAGTGGACTCATAGAGCAATTATATATCCTCCCCCTGAAAAGAACAGGAGTTCTTCTCGGGCTGGTCTCTGACATCAATAGCTAAAGTCATTTTATAGCATTAAATTGTGTTTAAATTTGTTTTCCCAAGATTCATTCCACAAATCCAAACCCCATTACAATATCATGATGTCCCATCAGAAAAGAGAGTCAGTATTGAGTTGTACCAACAAAAAGCAAAGACATATTTCCACCTGATTAAAATTAAAGGTGTGTACAAGTGGCAAAGTGGTTTACGTGTTTGTTTAAGTCTAAGCATGTTTTAAACATTAGTCTATTGACTGCTAGAGAATCTGGAGGAGAAATGGAAGAACCAGATATTATACGTTTCCCTATGCCAAAGCAGGTCTGGAAATTATTGGGATTTTCCATATTTAAACTGGGATTTTATAAAGTATCTGCAGGGTCTTCAAATTGCTGGCCATGTGAACTATGTAATGAAGATAAATTCTCCAGATTTTCTTTCCTCCTTTTTTGATATTTGGGGATTGAACTTGGTATCTTTACAGTTCTGGAATTAAATAAAAATGAGTGAATTTTCTGAATGTATGTTAGTTGATATATACTTTCAGGGACTCAGTCATGGACCAGGTGATGACTATGGTGACGATGATGATGATGACGATGAAGATGATGATAGCACCACTTATACAGCACTTACGCAGGTATTGTGTTACGTACATCACGTGAATCATCTCACATTTTCCTCACGATACCTCTTTACAGTAGGTGCTCTTATTATCCTCCTTTTACAGATGAGAAAACAGTCACAGGGTTACACAACAATTTGCCCGAGGGCACATGGCTAGTAAGTTACTGAGCTGTAGTTTGAACCCTGCTCCCGTCCTCAACTTCTAGACTATTCTGCATCCTCCATAATGACTGGAAATAAAAACTCTGAACTGTATGTGAACATCCATTTGTAGAGTTGGACTTAATGATATTCATTAATAAGCATGTGGTTAATGGAAATGAAATCTTATTTCCAAAAAGCATTCCAAAGAAGACACGCAGATAGCGAATAAGCCCATGTAAGCATACTCAACGTCATTAGTCATGAGAGAAATTCATATCAAAACCACAGTGAGATGCCACTAAACATCTATTAAACCGGCTAAAGAAAAATGTTTTAAGGCTTACTATATCAAGTGCTGAAAAGGATGTAGAGCAACTGGCAGAATCATACATGGCTGGTGAAAATGCAAAATGGTACAGCGTTTTCAAAAAAGGCAGTTTGGCTCTTTTTATAAAGTTAAATAGTCACTTATCATATGATGCGGCAATTCCATTCCTAGGTATTTACCCAGGAAATTGAAAATATATTCCCATTACAAATACTGGTAGGCAAATATTTACAGCAGCTTTATTCGTAATCACCAAAAACTGGAAATAATCCAAACATCCATCAGCTACTGAATGGATAAATAAACATCCACACCATAGAATGCTCCTCAGTCCTAAACAGAAACAAGCCACTAATACATGCAACGACGTGGATGAAGCTCATGTACATCATTCTCGGTGAAAGAAGACTGCTCCAAAGGCTACACACTCCATGGCTCTGCTCTTCTGACATTCTCCAGGAAGCAAAACTACAGGGAGGTAGAAGAGATCAGTGGTTGCCAGAGGCTGGGGGTGAAGGAAAAGACACAGTGAACTTCTTGGGGTGGTGAAAATGTCTATATCTTGATTATGGTATAATTAACCATATACTAATTATAGTATAACCTTATGCTAATTATATAAGATAATATAGCCATATATTAATTATATAATAATATAGTCCAACCGTATGTTAATTATACCTCAACAAATCTGACATGAAAAGAAAAGGAAAGGAAAGACAGATGGAAGGAAGAAAGGAAGGGAAGGAGGATGGAAGGAAGGAAGGAAGGAAGAGAGGAAGGAAGGAAGGAAAGAAGAAAGGAAGGAAGGATGGGTGGAAGAAGCAACTAACAAGAGAATCAGTAATCAGTGTAGCAAAGTGGTTAAGAGCCTGAGCCTAGGTGTAGACTTCCTGGGTTCAACCACTGTAGGACTTGAGGTACATAATGAACCTCCCTGTATCTAAATCTCCTCTTCTATAAAATGGGATAATAATGTTTCTTACTTCCGAGAATTCCCTGGTAGTCCAGTGGTTAGGACTCGGTGCTTCCATTGCAGGGGGCCTGGGTTCAATCCCTGGTCGGGGAACTAAGATCCTGCAAACCCTGTGGCGTGGCTAATAATAATAATAATACTAATAATAATAATTCTTACTTTAGAGTGTTGTTATGAGGATTAAATTAGTTAATATTTTTATAACACTTAGAGCAATATTTGGCATATAGTAGGTTCTCAATAAATATTTGTACCATGAATGATCATATCATAGACTGTGATGCAACATAATCTACAAATTAGGTCAACTGTGTACTTAAGTACACAGAATCAGGACCTGAGACTTCTGCCCTGACACTGTTTACTAATCCAAGCTGGTAATGGGCATCCAGGTCACATCTTTTTCTACGTCCTGACTCTGAATGTACAACTAAATCCTTAGCTGATTTTCATCGTTCCAAACCAACCTCGAAACTGTCATTTCTGCTAGCACCAATTTTGTCTAGTTCAAACTCAAAGCTGAAACCCAGCTTTCCAGCTGTTCCCATGCACAGCATTCACCATGTGAGTCACTTAAGCCCCCAAACCTCAGTTGAATGTGAGTAGTCTCTTCCTCACGACCCGTCCACATCCCTTCCACCCCTCTTACACAGGAAGGCTTCAGGAGGATTGGAGACGAGCCCGTGAACTCTGCTGCACTACCCCCCAAGGGACCAGTGGTCTCTTAGAAGTGACCAAAGTGAGGCACGGAAGGGGTCTGAGTCTAATGAGATCCCCCTTCGAGAGGCCAAAAAAACCACACTGCAGGGCAGTTAGTCCAGGGGGAGAAGGGTGAGGTTTATGCACTGGCTCCTCTGTCCCAGGGCCAAAGGTCTACCCCACGGGGTGTTAACTCCCCACACCTCACAACTGTGCACAGGTGTACACTGAGCAAGGGTCTTCTGTGTCCCCTGCGCTGTCCTGGGCTGCAGACAAGAGACAGGCAGCACAAACAAGAGGGAGCGCCTGTGCAAAGTCACTGGGAGCTCACTCAGAGCTGGTTGCCATGGCAATAACTGGAAAAACAGGTCAGGCCAACAGGCTATGAATTGTGCACAAGTGGTATCTGAGTTTCCACAATCCAGCGGTTCCACTCCCTGGTATGTCTTGGAAAAGAAAAATCACACATGTCCACAAGGACACAGGTGCTAAAATTGTATTGTTGCATTATTGCATAATAGCAAAGAAGGAGGAGGAGACTATCTGAACCACTAAATGTCCATCAATATGAGAATGAATTATGAATGTGTAATGTAATGAGAAAATGAAACGTTATATATTAACAATGAACGAATTAGAGCTGCAGGTATCAACATGCAAAATCTTACCAGTAAAGAATTAGAATTACTAAAGGATTAGCAAGGTGACTGGATATAAAAACAAGATGTAGAAATAAATTACATTTCTCTGTAACAGCACCAAATGATTAAAAACACAAATTTCCCCAAAGGTACCACTTATAATAGTAACAAAATTATAAAGCAAAAATAATTCTCATATTTCCTCATCTTTTATAGCTGCTATCTGTCACTGGATACCGCCTAAAGATGACCAATCAAGTAATAAACACATAAGTATATTTTCATATGACACAAATATAAATGCCAGAATTAAAATATATATAATTCAGAAAAATCAGTAGATAAATAAGAGAGGAGAAAAGGATGTAGTGTTAAGTCAAAAACAAAAATGTTTATTTTCATGACAGTAGTTCTCAGAATATGGTCCCCAACAAAATCATCAGCACCACCTGGGAACTTGCTAGAAATGCAAATTCTCAGGCCCCATCCCAGACCCGCCAACTCAGAAACTCTGGGGGTGTCTTAGGAAACACTCAACTTATTTTCGACACACATTAAAATTTTGGTAAAACTGCTTTCTAATCCAAGGACACAATAAATACTACTTAAATTTACCAATCAAGAAAGAGGTATAGGGACTTCCCTGGCGGCGCCGTGGTTAAGAATGCACCTGCCAATGACGGGGACATGCATTTGAGCCCTGGTCCGGGAAGATCCCACATGCCACGAAGCAACTAAGTCCATGTGCCACAACTACTGAGCCTGCGCTCTAGAGCCCATGAGCCACAACTACTGAGCCTGCATGCCACAACTACTGAAGCCCGCACACCTAGAGCCCGTGCTCTGCAACAAAAGAAGCCACCGCAATGAGAAGCCCGTGCACCGCAACAAAGAGTAACCCCGGCTCATTACAAGTAGAGAAAGCCTGTGCACAGCAACGATAACCCAACGCAGCCAAATAAATAAATAAATTTATTTAAAAAAAAAAAAGAAACGAAAGAGAGGTATAAACATATTAAATCTATTTATAATAGCAACCAGCAGAAGATCTGGCAGCATTCACTGTTTTCTCTGAAGAGTGGTGCTGAGTTTTTGAAGGCGGTGAGGACTGAGCAGAGAGATATTTTCTATTTCATGTCATTCTGAACTGTGTGTTGTTTTTTTTTTTAAAGACATACACTAAAACAAATTAAGTGGGGGAAATTTTTCCCTCTTTTCTCTTTAGGGAGGGCTCCATTCCTCATGGGTGTTCTATTACCCAGGTCACGCTCAGTCAGAGAATTTGCAAGTTTACAAAAATCATATTTACAAAAAAGGAGCGCTGCGGTGACTATATTACACATTGATGCTTCAAGCCTCAATCCCTGTTTTTCCAACTTTTTACCAAGAATTACTGCCCAACAGAAAGAAACATCAAATGCATTTGTCTTACACCAGATTCTCAGTAGATAAAGCAAAATATCAATTGTTTGAACAATAAGTATCAATATGCCTTCAGTATGCAAGATGAATCAGAGGGAAAAATTATTGGGAAGTTCTAGAAATGTGAGGTCTATCTCCTCCACAAAAGAAAAGTAGCACCCGATTCAATGTAATTTCTTATTACAAGAGGCAATCATTACTCCCCAGCAGCGGTAGTCTCCAGAGATGACCAGCATGCCATTCAAGAGGTGGAGTTTTTTTCTCTCCCTTTGAATCTGAGTTGTCCCCTTGCTCTGACTGAGAAAATATGTCAGAAGTGAATTTCAAACCCAGACCTTAAGCTAGCAGTTTCTATCTCCTTCCTTTCGGAACACTCATTCTTGAAACCCAGGCACCAAATTTTGAGGAAGCCTAAACAGCTACATGCTGAGACCCAAGTGGAAGAGAACGGAAGTCTTCAGTCAGTAGGCTTAGCCATGCATCCCAGGAGAGCCCTCGGATGACCATAGCCCCAGCTGATATCATGGGAGCCGTACTGCTCAGTTGAGTCCATTCAACCTACAGAATTTTGAGATGTAATTAAATGGATGTTGTTTTAAGCCACTAAGTTTTGAGGTTTATTTTGTTTAGGGTTTATTCTGTGGCATTAGATAACTGAAACAGAGCTTAATATCCGGAAGTGTGTATTGTTGTAACAGAAACCTAAAATATGCAGCTTTGGCTTTGGAGCTGGGCGGCAGACAGGAGCCAAAAGGACCTCAAAGAAACCATTAACGGAGCCTGGAAGGAGCGTGAGTGAGGAAATTGTCACTGGAGGCTAAAGAAAAGGCAATCCATGTCACAGATAGGTAGAAAGTTTGGCAACACTATAAAATTTGGGCAACATTTTCTGCAGTGATGCTAAGAATAGAAAGGGTAACTAATACGTGTATGCACCTAGACAAAGAGATTTCTGGGAAGAATGTTAAGAGTGACAACCAGTTTCCTGTAGCTGCCTCTGAGAAAATATGACAAAAGGGAGAGATGAAACCCCCTCAAAAAGGACTGTCCAGTTTGAGAGCAGAATTTACAAAACACATAGAGACCCAGGACTCAACAAAATGTTCTCAGAAGGAATGACATCAAGGCAAAGGTTAAGTCCATGTTTCCATGTAAAATGTGTTCTCAGAGTAAAGTTCAAAGTAAGAATGCAGTTGTAAGACCCTTCTAAGACCTCAGGAGGATTTAAAACAGTGCCTCAAGACCTCCTCACATAGACAAAAAGACTTCCAAGAATCTTAAGGGAGTTTTTCCACAGCATTCTGACTCTCATTCCAAGATTTAGAGGTGCCTGTCTCAAGGAGACTTCTGGCTACAGACTTTGTCTAAAGGAGTGGATTTCTAATTTGATACACAGGAAATCTATAAAGCTTTTTAGGGAATTATACTAATTTGGACTAAAAGAGATAGAGACAGTTCAAAGTAAAAAGAGGTCTCTGGACCCCTAACTTCTTATGCTAAGGAAGTAGGCTGAGACAACCATTCAGCTGCAAGCATAGGTAATTTCTTATGGAAAGGAAAGGATGATTTGAAGAGTTGAGCCATAGAGAACCACTCCCCAGGAGAACTAGAGACTGATTTTTTAATTTGAAAAGAAAAAAAAAAACCTGTTAACGTATGTATGACTGGATTTCAGATTTACTATGGGGCTTCCCTGGTGGCACAGTTGTTGAGAGCCCGCCTGCCGATGCAAGGGACGCGGGTTCATGCCCCGGTCTGGGAAGATCCCACATGCTGCAGAGAGGCTGGGCCCATTAGCCACGGCCGCTGGCCGCTAAGCCTACGCGTCCGGAGCCTGTGCTCCACAGTGAGAGAGGCCACAACAGTAAGAGGCCTGTGTATCGCAAAAAAAAAAAAAAAAAACCCCAAAAAAACAGATTTACTATGGACTAGTGAAAGCTATACACCTGTTGTTGTATTTACTATAGTTATATTGTCCCTTTCTCACATTGTATGTTGGGTGTGTATAGAAAAGATAATGTCTTTTCAATTTACAGGACTCTACACCAAGGAACCACACCAGAGAAGTTGCACCCAGGGACACCCATTCATAACTGAACCTGATTTAGATAATGAGATCCTGGACTTTGAGCTAATAGCATAATGCTAACTGGTTGGGAAGAGTGAGTATATTTTGCATATTGGAGAGAGATGTGAATTGTGGTGGCCAGAGGGCCAATATGGTAGATAGTTTCCAAAGATGGAAACTTCTTGTACATGTGTGCCATTCTTATAATGAGTGTAGAGATTGTTTCCCCTCCTCTTAAATGTGGGCTGGCCCATGACTACTTTGACCAATAGAACGTGGTGAACGTGAGTTCATTCTTCAGAGGACTGGCAACTTTGGCTTCCTTTCTCTGGCATGCCTCTCCCAAGAACCAAGCTGCCATGCTGTGAGGAAGCCCAAGTTGCATATGGAGAGGGCCACATGAATAAGAACTGAGACATTCAGTCAGCAGTCCTAGCTGAGTTCCCAGTCAACAGCCAGTACCAATGGCCAGCTCTTTGAATGAGTCATTTGGGACTTTTCAACTCAATCAAGCTCCCAAATGACTGCAGCCGCAACCATAATCTTGTGGAAGAGAAGTTTCTTCCAAGTGAGCCCAGTCAACCTATTGAATTGGGAAAGATAATAAAATAGTGTTTAAGCCACTAAATTTTAAGGTGCTTTGTTTGTCAGCATTAAATAACTGAAACACCAACTTTGGGCAAGTTTCTAGCAATTAAGCAGTTGTGTGTTTTTGATCCCCAGGAGAATTATGAGTTAAATCTCATTTGCATCACAGAATTGTTTAATTCTTCCTTGGATGGAATTGTGAATCATACTTGCAAGAGGATCAGGAAGAAAAGAAGTCTAAATGTAATCAACCACTGATTTACCCATGTCAATCTGATTGACATTGGCCAGTTGTCATTTTAATGCTTTCTCAGTGAGAGAAAAATAAAAAACAAAGCCCAAAGTCAAAATAGTCAAATGGAAACCAATAAGTATTTGCTGAGTTCCTAATTCTTACTCTGAGAAGCCCTGATTAGTGCCAAATATAAAGGAATCCTTGACCTCAAAGTTCTCACAAAAGAGAGATAAAAAAGCAGGTCAGGGCTTCCCTGGTGGCGCAGTGGTTGAGGGTCCGCCTGCCGATGCAGGGGACATGGGTTCGTGCCCCGGTCTGGGAAGATCCCACATGCCGCGGAGCGGCTGGGCCCGTGAGCCATGGCCGCTGAGCCTGCGCTTCCAGAGCCTGTGCTCCACAACGGGAGAGGCCACGCAGTGAGAGGCCCGCGTACCGCAAAAAAAAAAAAAAAAAAAAAAAAAAAGAGCAGGTCAGGCTTCAGAGGTGGGTGGGCACAGCTTAGCCACCCATTCACTCTCACACAACCATCTCCCACTCTGAGCACCCACTGGCCAGTTAACTGTGACTGCTATTTCCAGGAGCATCTACGTAAGTTCTTAGGACTGACTACGTAAGGGACCTGAGTGTCCAGAGACCCTTGTAGGGTATCTTTCCTGCTAGGATTCTGAGCGGGTGGGAGCAGAAAGAGTATTTCTTAGGGCTAGTGGGAGCTCTGCAGTTCCTCTACTCGAGTCCTGCCTGCCCACCAGTCCTCTGCCCTGGTGCCTGCTGTCACTTTCCTAGCCCTGGGCCTTGGCCCACACTGCTTATGATCACCTCCAGACCCAAACCTGCATGGCCGGTGTCCACATCCATGCCTGTATCCTCCTAACAGCTGACCTCTGTTAACCTTCTGTCCAGCACTGGGAGAAGGGATGCACAGGTCCATTATTTGGTCCTTAGTAACATTGTCTTTTCCTCCATGGCCTAAGCCTGTCCTGCACTGAGAGTCCCAGCATTCCCGGAGTGAGGCTGCAGGCCCAGGAAAGGGTGACATCAGGGGCTGCCCCAGCTTTCAGAGAGAGGCGCAGCCCACACAGAACAAGACCCACTCTTCTTTCCCCTGCTGCTTCACCTGGTGCACATTCCCTTCTTCAGAACTCCGGTCCCTCTCTGAACTGTGTACTCACTCCTCCGCGTCTTTTCTGTCTGTCCACTCTCATGTCCCCACTGAAATGAGGGAGATAGCTTGTCTGTTCTGTTATCATGTACCTCCAACGCACTGTCTGGCACATAAAAGGTGTTCAATAAATGTGGGTTTAATGAATTAGTACTTCTTTGTCCCTTGTGGTGATTTTTTCTTTCAGGAATTTGGTTGTTTTATCCTATAGACCAGCAGGGCCTCTCTATGTCTGAACACCAATGGTAGGAAAAGCCCCTGTCCTTGACTGTAATGTAAATCAAGGAAAGTGGGAACAATAGTAACTCTTAACATCCCTGAGTTTCTAGAGCATTCCATGAACAAGCAGAAGTCTGCTATGTCGGGACATGCAAAGGACTCCAGGGAAATGTGTGGACCCTCAGCCCTGACGGTCTGACAGTTGATCTCAGACCCTGCCCAGTCACCGCGTTACACAGGACAAAGCAACAGTGGTTAAGTGCTGATGGAATGGACTAGAAGAGGATAGATGTTAAACTTCAGCTTGATTCTTTTTTTTTAATTTAATTTAATTTATTTATTTTTTTATACAGCAGGTTCTTATTAGTTATCCATTTCATACATATTAATGTATATATGTCAATCGCAATCTCCCAGTTCATCCCACCACCATCCCCCCACCCCTGCTTCCCCCCTTGGTGTCCATACGCTTGTTCTCTACATCTGTGTCTCTATTTCTGCCTTGCAAACTGGTTCATCTGTACCATTTTTCTAGATTCCACATATATGAGTTAATATACAATATTTATTTTTCTCTTTCTAACTTAATTCACTCTGTGTGACAGTCTCTAGGTCCATCCGCGTTTCTGCAAGTGACCCAGTTCCGTTCTTCAGCCTGATTCTTAAAGAGGTACATTCTCTGGATTCCCTGGTGGCGCAGTGGTTGAGGATCCGCCTGCCAATGCAGGGGACAGGGGTTTGAGCCCTGGTCTGGGAAGATCCCACATGCCGCGGAGCAACTGGGCCCGTGAGCCACAACTACTGAGCCTGCGCGTCTGGACCCTGTGCTCCACAACAAGAGAGGCCGCGATAGTGAGAGGCCCACGCACCGCGATGAAGAGGGGCCCCCACTCGCCGCAACTAGAGAAAGCCCTCGCACAGAAACGAAGACCCAACACAGCCAAAAATAAATTAATTAATTAATTAATTTAAAAAAAAAAAAAAAAACAGGGACATTCTCAGAACCATGTAGACCCAATCCCAGAACAAGTGAATTAAAATCTCTGAGCCTGAGGCTAGAACATGCGTAGAAAATGCAAGCCAGGTAATTCTGATGCTCACTTCAGGTTATGAAACACTGACCTAAGAAATGAAAAAAGGGAGAGGTTGATTGATTTGGGAAAGTTTCACAGATGAGAAGAGATTTGAATTGGCCTGGAAGAATAAATTAAATATAAATAGCGTTAAAAAAAATAGATGTTCATGGTGGGGTAATGGGAAGGGACAAAGCTCGTCGGGCTGACATAGACAGGAAACAGTTTCTCTGCATGCAAGCAATCTACAAGAGAGTAGCGGGAGGTACATCTGAAGAGGTAAAGAGGGAGCTTGAACTTCAATTTATATCCCCTGGGGAACCTTGAAGGTTTTTAAAAGGAAAAAGTAATAAAGGTGATTTTGTTTAAAGGGCTAATACTGCTTTGGTGTAGGGACTGGATTGGCAAGAAAACTGTCTATACCAGGACTCATCTCTCTGTGGTCGGAAATTGGGTACCTATTAAAATGCACCAGCTTCTCTGATCTTGTTGCTTCTACCTCTTCTTAAGGAAAATGTCAATGCAAAACCAAATATCAACCAATCTGACTTTTGTCAAGTCAGGAAAGAAACATTAAGAGGAAGTAATATAGACGCTGCAATTTGCTTTCCAAGTTTTTATTCAAACTATGAGATGTTTGCATTTTTAGAACTAATAATAATAACAATGAAAAGAAGCAACATTTTATTGAAAGACGTTGATGTGTTTTTCAATTTGCATTCCCAAGTTTATGCTCTCCCATTCTGCCAGAAACATCCATTTGCCTCTAAGAGGAATCAAAATAATTACATCTAAAATGCACACATGAAAAAGAGTTAATTTTCAGCTTTGACTACAAAACTTGTACTTTTCAGTCCCTGCAAATATGATAGTTTTGACAATTCTGTGAGTGTCTAAGTCAAGCTTGCCAAAATTGATTCTACAGATTTGCTCCAAGTCATATGTATTCTTCACTCCCACCTTGGGGTAGATGTGGGAAACCAGGCAACTTCCCAAGCATGTCTTTAGGGAGTGGTCATTGGTGTAGTATCACATCCAACAAGCAAGACTAACCATGGTGGGTAAGACGTCTACACAGATGGCCTGAGAACATGTCACTGACACCCCAGAGCCCGCACATGGTCTGCAGAAGATCCAGAACTTTGTCCCTTCCCCAGTAGAGAGACCAGAAGTTATGAGAGGGTCTGTGCCAGCCAAGGTCACAATTAAGGGGCCATGGGGTCTGTGGAGCACACTGACTCATGACCCATCCCCAATACGATACCCAGAAAGCCAGAAGGGACCAGCTGCTCAAGGCAGACTCCATGCAGAGGCCCAGAAAATGGTTCAGCCCATCTGCAACTAGGTGTGGGGTCACTGACCCAGGGCCCCAAGTTCTCCTTCTTCACCACCACAAGTTCAGCAGAGAGAAGAAATCTGAAATCTTGAGATAGTTGGAAAATGTGGACACTCCCTGTGCACCCCCCCATAAAGGACTTGAGGACTTGTAAGGAAATGCAGATGATTTATATGAACTACAAAATTTAGATTCTCTTCATATATTTCATAGTGATGCACACATTTCCATACTCACCACAATTAGTTTTTCCTGTTATAGGGTATTTTCTGAAATCTTTCCCTAATAGAAACTAAGTTATCATTATACTTGGTGATCATCACACTTGTAGTATACTGTCCGTGTAACCAAGAAGTTACACGGACAGTGTACTAACACTTTCTAAATGAATCCACTCTTGACTACCATATTTGAAATATAGCTGTCGTCCATAAGGTGGCACCAGAAGCAAAAAATACAGTCTCCGGAATAGCCCTACCAATAAAAGGGGTTGATTTGAGTAGTTTTTGTTTCCCCATTTATGAGCAATTAATTGAATAGGAAAAAAAAAAAGAATAATTAAACATTGTGCTAACAAATTGATTACCGTCTTCGGTGTTCGTTTTCATCAAATAGAGCAGAAACTCCAAATCACGTGGGCAGCAACAAGGAATCTTGCATGTCTTCAGACGATTTCTGCCAATTTTTTAAACATGAAAAACTGTAGTGACAGTAAAGGAAAAGACCCCCGAAAGATTAGCAATTGTGTATATGGGGTTAAAAACAAAAACAGAAAAAAAAAAAAAAAAAAAAAAACAGGCTTCAGCGATCAGGAAGTTCTAGATTGACAGATTTCTTGATTGTGGCTTTTAATCAAAACCCAGCCAGCTGCCTGTATTTAACATTAATTGTTAGGCTCTAAGTCTCAGCCAATCATCTTGCTTCTGAACTGGCAGTGTAACAACAGCAACAAAAATATGAAACTCTCTCCCTGACCCAGTTTAGAATGCGAAAAAAAAAAAGAGGGAGAAGAATCAGCTCTAGGATTTGGTCAGCTTTCCTATGAAGAACGCATCTCTAGCTTTCTAAAGCAAAACAACACCTGTACCTGGAAACTGGTTTAGCACCTTCAAGATAAACAAATAGCATGTTTATAACCCTGCTGTCCCCTCTCTTTTCTTCCTCCCCACATTAGCACTTCAAAGACACAGTGTTTTTCTTGTGGGCAGCCAGGGGCAAGGTTCCTGAGGAACCTTCTTTCTTAGTTTGTCCTCTGCTCCCCTGTTGGCTAAAGATTCACTCTATGCTATTAATTTCTCTGTTCTTGATCCTTTGTGAGATTTGGAGAAAGACTCTCCTCCTAGCTCGCTAAGGCTCCAAATGTCCTAGTCTCCAATTTTTCCACGGTGGGGGGGGGGGGGGGGGGCGGGGGAGATGGATACCTTAGCTGCCTTCCTCGACCTGGTATGTGAAGAATGCTGCTTCGTTTGAGTGACTGGAGTGAATTCTCAGTAAAGAGAAACAATCCTTCTCTCTCTCTCTCTTTCCTTCCTTCTCTCTCATAGATCATAAATAATGGACAAGATGGAGGTCTTCCTGACAGTGTCTAAAAAATCAGCCGTCTTATATATACACTACCAAATGTGAAATAGATAGCTAGTGGGAAGCAGCTGCATAGCACAGGGAGCTCAGCTCAGTGCTTTGTGTCCCCCTAGAAGGGTGGGATAGGAAGGGTGGGAGGGAGACTCAAGAGGGAGGGGATACGGGGATATATGTATACATATAGCTGATTCACTTTGCTATACAGCAGCAACTAACACACCATTGTAAAGCAATTATACTCAAATAAAGATGTTAAAAAAAAAAAAAATCAGCCATCTTTTAGAATCACCCTGGGCACAGACCTGGGAGGTGGTGTCTTCCTCCAGGACCCACAGACAACCTCCCATAACCAATTTGATTTTGAGCTTGACCTTGAGATCTGACACAAGGTTAGCCAGTAAGAATGGCATCATAATTGGTGCATAGCAACAAGTTTCCTTCTCTCTAGTCATTTACATAGAGACGGCAGCTAATATTCAAATTAGTGTAAGAGGACCCACAGTTGATTGAATTAAATCTCTTCTCCAGCTTGATTTGCATAAACTGCAATAATCAGAATGGAGAGCGAAAGCATAATTGAAAGGAGAAAATATATACTTGCAGCTATTTGGAATTAGGTAGAGTTGAACTAAGCTGGTAAATCCGATACTACTGAAAGCAGAACTGTCCTTGGCTAACTTTAATTTTAAACTATTAAGAAATGTGATTTAGGAAACTGGAAAGTTAATTAACAAATAAAGTCTTAGCAAACCTTTGATTAACAGCAACAACAAAAAATTGTTTTCGAGAGAGAAATGTTGAGCTAGTGGTCCGAAAAGTTTGCTCACATTATTTTACAGGCCCATCAGAAGCAACCTCTGCATATCATGCTCTATCCTAGCCCTGGGAAGGAAAATAATTCAGCCAGTATTTTCTTTATTTTATGGCAAAAACTTACTCCAAGATCTTCCCCATTGTTGTACACAAACTCCAGTTTTCTTTATGGTTCGTGTATGACACCCTCACTTCCGCCTCCTCCACCCCCATTATCAAGAACAAAGCCTGGGACTTCCCTGGTGGCGTAGTGGTTAAGAATCCGCCTGTCAATGCAGGGAACACGGGTTTGAGCCCTGGTCTGGGAAGATCCCACATGCCGCGGAGCAACTAAGCCCGTGAGCCACAACTACTGAGCTCTCACTCCACAACTATTGAAGCCTGCACACCTAGAGCCCGTGCCCCACAACAAGCCAAGCCACCGCAAGGAGAAGCCTGCGCACCACAACGAAGAGTAGCCCCCACAAGCAGCAACAAAGATCCAATGCAGCCAAAGAAAAAAATAAATAAAATATAATGTTTTTAAAAAAAAAGAACAAAGCCTGAAAGAAAACCCCCATGTGCCCATACGAGGACAGGAGACCCTGCTGTAGAGCAATGTATTTCAGATCTGGCACACACGTTCCTTAATTTTCTTAATTTCACCTTCTCTTGCCGTTCCCATCACCTGGGGTCTCAGAGAAGAAAGGGGAAAAGCACAAGACAAGGCAACAACTACTCAGATCCCTAGAGTGCCCACCCCCTTCCTTACTTCTCGTCCATTTCCCAAAAGCAGAGATGGCAGGCCTAGGCCACACACTCCAAATCCAGCAGAAGCAGAGGACCCTGCAGATGGGAATAATCTGAGGAACAGAGTCCCCTCACATAAGCTCTTGTACAACTTTTCAAACATTTCATGTCACAAAATGTTTGCCACTTGACGAACAGAGATTGTTGATATGTAGCAAAGGAGATCAACGGTCCCTCTCGTGGTTGTCAGAGCTTCATTCTCCCACCCACATTCCTTTGTCATAGGATTTCCATAGGAATAGGCAGAGTACATTTTTTAGGATAAGTGTCCTAGATTTGTTGCTGAAATGGACATTTACAGATTATCTATCAAAAATAAAAGTCAAGATGTTCAAGTTTAAGGGTAGACAAGGATTTTATAACAACACGGGTTATAGCGTTCTTTTACTTATCCACAGTAAGCCAGGTACAGTGATCACTGAGTTCAATACTCATAACAGTTAAGGAGATGGCTATGCATATGTGTCCCTTTTTACAGATGAGAACACCAAGGCTCAGCGAGATAGAGTAACTTGCCCAAGACTAGCCACTAGAAAGAAGCAGGCCGCATTTCAAACCCAGGCAAGCTAGTTACAGAATCCACCCATCCTTAACCTCCATGTCGTGCTGCCTTCCTAAATATTCTGAATATTTAGAAACTGTTCTACTTTAACAGACAAGGTGGAGCCACAATTCAGAAATGGTTGTTTGTACCTCAACATTTGGTCCACATTCCTAAGCTCTTCTTTGCTTTATCTCAGTTCATCTTCCAAAGCTAGAGTCAGTGTCAGATGATCTTCATTCAGGCAACTCCTGGAAAGTTCTACTTTTTCCCTCTACTGGAAATTCCAGGGAAGTTAAGGGGGAAATCCTGAGCATCCTGGAATAAACCAAACATCTGAAAAGAGGACAGGGGCCGCTCTAAGGTGGGTGCAGCTGGGCTGCTCTAGATGAGTGCTGAGTCCCGCTCTTTTAGTGCTGAGAACACAGACTCTTTACAGTTGGTGTGAGTGGTGGAGAGCATTGCAGGACACCCGTGAAAAGTCGCTTCTGCCTCCTGGTATAACAGGGACCTGAGAACAACCGCAGTCATGGAGAGGAAGAAACCCAGACAAGCCCCGGAGACCGCTGCAGCGAAGATTCTTCCCCCTCCTGGGAACTTCCCAGGCACTTCCCAGCCTCCCTTGCAGCTCAGTTCTAGCCAACTCCAGGCCTGTCCCTTAGAAACATCCCTTCAGCTAATTCCTCCCCAGTCTCAACATCTTGGGGACCACACGTTCCAGATGGCGTAGCTACAAAAGGAGGAGACTGCCCTACCCATATGAGAATTTGTGTGAGTAACATTATGTTAGGCCACTGGGATTTCAGCATTAATTTGTTACAGCAGCATAACCTAATCCACCCTGATTATATTCCTTCTAGAACAGAGATTTCAGTCTTGATTGGTGCAAGGCAAACTACCTAGAAAGGTATTAGAAATACAGATTCCTGGGATCCATATCCTGAGTTTCTGACAGATTTCATAGGGTACGGGTGACCTGGGGCATAGTGTGTCTGGTACCAAAGGGAATGAAAGATGTTGAGAAAAATACCTCATGAGGAAGCCACAGGATTTTTGTGACAGTTTGGATGAGGCACTGGGGGGAAAAAGGTCAAAGGCTTCTAGCTTGAGAGGCTAAGAAAAATAAAGTGACAGTCTGAAGTGTTCGTTTTAGAGAGAAAGGCAAGTTTGATTTCCAGATGCTGGAGGTTCAGCGGAGCTATGTCTGTAACAGTTGGCAGACTGGGCATGAAGACGAAGGCAATGTCTGCAGGTGGGGGGGTGGGGGTGGGATGGGACTCTTCCAGGGCATTTCTGAGCTCCCCCAGGACTAAGCACACAATAGAGGGCAGAAGAAGAGGCCTCAGCACAGAGGGCTGCCCACAGGACTCAGAGAAAGTAGAGCAAAGAGCAGGCACAGGCATGAGATCATTTGGAGAGAAGCCAGGCCAGCAGGTAAAGGCTGCACCAGAGGCGAGGAAGGTATGTGCGGAGGGCACGGCTGGCCCCCTGCAGGCCCAGGCCTTTGGGCCACACATCTCGGGACATCCAGGCCCACCCCCATTCCCTGGCCCTCAGCTGTCCCCCTTCTTCTCCTCTTCACCCCCACTTGGGTCCACCTACCTGCTCTTCCTCCTCTGCTGACTCGTCAGTGCCCTTCTCACCACTTGTCCCTGCCTGGGCGTGGCCTCCTGCCCACAGTGCCTTTCCCATGCCTTCCTCTCCCCAAAACAAAACCCAGAACAAGTTCCACTCCCTTCCCAAACCCTGGATGACCCTACCGAAGCAGGGTCCCTCCTTCCCCTTATCTCCTCGAGAACCCATTATTTGTCCAGTGGTTCCCAGGAAGACTTCACTGTCACCATCATCTTCAGCCACTAAAGATCTCAGAGCCACTGGGGATGACCTTGTCCGGCCCCTGTGGTGACTATAAAGCATCATAGGGACCTTATCTCAGTGCTCCTAGAAGCAAGAGATCCAGGGTGTGGACCTGTGAACAGCTGCCAGGGGAGGGAGGCTCCGTTTTGGTTTCTCAGGTTGTTTTAGGCAACACAGGAGCAATGGACTCTACTAGAATTTTTCCCTGAGCATGTTCAGATGTGTGAGATTTCATGCCTGAGCTGGTTTCAGCTGGTGAAGATATACACAAACATAAGAGACTCTGACAGATGTTTCAGATGGGCTCGGTGTTGCCCCTGATACTCATCACGCCCCTCCTCCACTCTCCATTCTAGATTGTCCTCATCCTCAGAAAATACATCTACCCATCTTGGTGGGTTACCCGGAAGCATGACCCATCTGAGACAGGTCCTCAGCTCCCCTCAAGCCTGGGTTGCTGTCCTTGTCCATTTGCTATCACACTTGGGCAAGGGAGTATCAAGTAGGTCACCTGGGTACCAAGCTCACTGAATTGTACAAGGTCCTTGATTCACCAGAAGAAGAAATCCCATCCTCATAAAGTATTGCCTCAAAGCTGGCACTGGGGACTTCCCTGGGGGTCCAGTGGGTAAGACTCCATTCTCCCAATGCAAGCGACCTGGGTTCAATCCCTGGTTTCGATCCCTGGGGGAACTAGATCACGCATGCACGCCACAACTAAGAAGCCCGCGTGACTTAACTAAGAAGTCTGCAGGCTGCAACAAAAGATCCCATGTGCCGCAACGAAGATCCCACGTGCCACAACTAAGACCTGGCACAGCCAAAATTAATTAATTAATTTTAAAAAGCCTGGCACTGAAGCTACGCACATTCTTCCAATCTTCAACCACACCAGCAGCTTGGGCGGGGGTGGGGGGTGGCCTGTGACATCACCAATGGACCCCATGGTCATGGGCCTGCTCCTGCATCTCCTTTGATGTAAACTGGGTCCCCTGGACCCCTGACACAGTGTTAAATTTGATCCTGTGCTGGTGTATCAAATATCCCATAAGCCCTAGAATAACAGTGTTGGCTCTTAAGGGAGGGATAACTCACTTTTTCAGGCTCAGAGGGTATGTTGGAATCTTCAAATTCAAGATTTGAAGGAGTATAAACCCAGTTGTGCCATCCATGTGTTGGGATCCAATTTTTTCCCAGCCAGGGCCCTGACCTTGGCAGGCCAGCACTGTCCCAGCTGGAGTTTAACTTCTTGCAGGCTCAGGACTCTGAGCCCAGAGCCTCAGCTTTTACTGCCTTCCCACTTCAGGAGATGAGACTTCTTTATAAGGTACCAAGGATGCCCTCTGACTTTCACACTTGGCGTTTTCTTATTGTTTTCTAGAATTTATCATTTTCAATAGAATTTAGCAACAGCCATCCATCCCATGGTCCTTATAGTCATTCTATCCCCCATACTTTCAAACTCCCGATACATCGCCCCAGTATATTCTCTTCCACTAGAACACTGAATCACCATGGGTGGGTGAAAGGTGTAACAACTGGACAGTCCCCTTGTGCTAGAGCCTATCCTGGCTTCACCCACAATCAGTGATGAGGGGCTCAGGACCAGCTGGGTGGTGTGTGATCAAATTCCAATACTTCATCTTATCACCTACTCTCTTGGGCCACTCCCAGAACAAACGGCCACAGTTTAGGTTCTCCCAGAAGCTGACTCTGAGACAGAGTTAATGCCTAGGATGCTTGTCAGAGAATGCCCTTGGAGCCATGTGACAGGATTGGAAAGAAGTAGAACTGTCCCAGTGGCCTCATCACCTCCATAGGGATTCTAGAGGGGAAATGGTCCGTTAGACTTGTCCGGCATTGGGCTGTGTACAATAAAGAACTTGGCTGGCCCTTGTACCCTGTTCCTGGGAGTGAACCTCTAAGCCCTTGGAATTCCTTCAATGATTAGAATGCCTTTTGTCATTCACGGTGAGCTCCTGGACCACACCTGATGGCTTATGCTAATGAGGTGGCTAAGGATGGAGGTTGCTCACACCAGAAAGACCAATCATGTGATTAGAGGTTTGGGGGTGTGAGCCACTTGAATCAGCCTGACCTTGGAGGAGCAGAAGGGAACTAGAGATTAAGTCACATGGTCAATGAGTTAATCAATGATGCCTTCATAAGGAAGCCCTGATAAAAATCATGGACATCAAAGCTGGGGGGAGCTTCCCTGGCTGGCTTGGTGTACTGTCACGTTGAGGTGCTGCAAAGTAACATGTCCTAAAGACAAGAAGCTTTACCTATAGGACCCTCCCAGACCTTACATTATGTGTCTCTCTCTGTGGCTGGTCCTGATTTGTATCCTTTGTGCTATAATAAATCTTTAATCATAAGTGTAGAGCTTTCCTGAGTTCTGTGAGTTGTTCTAAGAAAAGTATCAGACCTGCAGTGTTAGTGGGAACCTCCAAATTTGTAGCCAGCCAGAAGTGAGAGTGGCCTGGGTGAAGCTGAGTCCCACTAAAATGAAGTTCCCCTGCTGTGCTTATGATTAACCTCTCCATTCAAAACAGTATTCCCTTTCTTGTCCTTCCCTGTTCCCTTCAGGATAGAGGAGTGTCAAAGATAACAGGGGATTGAAACTGAGCAGGACCCTTCAGGGCCCTCCCTGATACAAAAGCACCCCCCACCATGTCCTCTGTTTCTTGTTTGTAGAAAAAGGCTTTTGTCTCCTAGGTCTTCCCCAAGTTCCAAAGAGCAGACTCAAGCAGTGAGGGAATGCAGAGACAAACGAAAAGTAGTCAAGCAAGATAAATAATGACAATAGTTCAGTGATAAAATAGAGTCCTGGTTCCCTCTCAATGGATATCCCTCTCAATGGATATACATACATGACACATCTTTGAGTTGTTCTGTAGGAGCTAAGCACCGCCCCCCAATCCCCCAGGTTGAGGATGGAGACTACCTGTTGACCACAAGCATGTAGATCCCAGACTGTTTGGAACCAGAATGTTGATGATTAAGATTTCCGAAACACCACTCTGTTACCTCATCACGAACCAATCAGAAGAAAGTCCATGAGCTGCAACCCTCATCCCAAATGTTGCCTTTAAAAAGCCCTCACCTGAAAGCCATCAGGGAGTTTGGGTCTTTTGAGTATGCGCTGCCTGTTCTCCTTGCTTTGCACCTGCAATAAATGCTGTGCTTTCCTTCACCACAACCAGGTGTCAGTAGATTAGCTTTGCTGTGGGTTGAGTGAGTGGGCCCAAGTTCAGTTTGGTAACATGGGGACCTGCAATTTGTGGTTTGTGTCTGAAGTGAGAGCATCCTGTGGGAGATGGTGCCCTTAACCTGAGAAGCTTGGCCCAACTCTGGGTAGTTGATGTCAGAGTCATTGCGGGCTGAGATAGCCTTTATGTCCCTGCCTTGATCATCACTGGACATGGCCCACACTAGGAAAGGTGTACTCTTGGGCATGGCATCTCCTTGCAGCTGAGGCAGACTCAGAAGGGCCTGAGAGCTGAGGGCTGTCTGCTGACAACACTCCCAGCAGCACAGGGAGCAGATCCTCCTTTGAATGGGGATGTGGGTGGACATCTCCGGTCCCCCATACATTCCTTCATTTAACATTTAGTTGCTTTGAATTCTAGGACATCAGCCCATAGCAAGGAAGGCTGATATTTTGTCCTGGGTTTCTAGAAAGTCACCAGCTTTGACTCCGTTCCTGGGTTGTGTCACCAACAAATTTATCCAGTGCTGGCAAGGCTAGCTCACCTTTTCCCAAAAGTCTTCCGTCTTCATCCAGAGACCAGAGGGTTCCTCCAGCATCTCCTCGTTTATTCTCAGTTAGTACTGGGTGGGGATAATGAAATTTCCCAAATTTGTCAACAACACATCCCAGAATACATGGTCTGAGGCAGATGGAGCTGCTCACTCAGCAGAGTGGGTACATGAGGGAGAGAAAGAAAAACATTTCATTCTCCCAAATGCAAGCAGATAGTGTAGGGAGTCCCCAGAGAAAAAGGCATGGCTTCCTTGACAGAAGAGAAGCCATTTTTGGCCTAAGCCATTTTGTGATCTAAGCCTCACCACAATGCTTGCCCTTTAACAGGTCTCAGTAATTAATGATCTCAAGGGAACAAAAGAATGTAGAAGACTGTTATCATGGCAAGAGAAGTACCAGTAGCAAAGATCATTACATCAGTTGTAAAGACTCCCAGTTCTGTTTCAGTGGTAAATATTAGCCTGAAGCACTCAACCACAAGGTCAGCTCGAACCTAAGGGATGATGGTGTTGACCTTTTCTGACCCTCGTCACTTTAATCAGCTAAGCTTGGACTCTGTGACCACCCAAGTCCCTTCATGAGTACGCATGTACACTTAGCTTAAAACTTCACCAGCTTTGCTGTTTGAGGAGACACTGCTTTGGGAAAGATCCCCAGTAATAATAATAAATAATAAATCCTTCCTTCTCCCGATCTTTGGCTTGTTTGTGTCTTTTGGCTCAACACCCACCAAGAGGTGAACCCAGTTTTCAGGTAACACAAGCCCAAGCCCTGGGAGAGCTGAGCTGAACCTGAACTGACAAGCACTCAGGTCATGTCTGAACTTGTACAGATAGAATTTTAAGTACCTAAAACACTGAAGCGATTGTGCCAAAAAGCCAGCTTTAGCAGCAGACTTCTGCTGGCCCTGTGAGGGCCATAGGAACAAATAAGCTGATGTCTCAGCAAGGCAGCTGTCTGTCTACTCTTATACCTGCAGAAATATGGCTCCTCAGAAAGCACCTGTGGAAGCGCCTTCATGCTGAAGCAGATGGCATGGGGCATGGGAGCAAGGCCTAACTTGCACCCTGAGGTTGGTTCCTCTCAGTCCATCCAAACCCAAGTGAGGGGCTCCTACATCTTCTAACTACGACCCTCTGTAAGTGATGTCGGGGGAAAGAAATTTTCCTCTGTTACTGAACTCAGGTTCGGCTGCTGACCACTCAAAAGCCAATACTTGAAAGGCAAGTGTTGGTTGGAAAGGAAAGGTTGCTTTATTCAAGAGGCTGGCAACCTGGGGAGAAAGCGGACCCATGTCCAAACACCAACTCCGAAGATTCATCTCGACCATGAAAGTTTTTAAAAGGAGAATCATTTGTGGAAGGGGTCAAATTCTTCTTTATCTTCCACGGTGTGCATACTTTCTTCTGATTGATTGGTGGTGAGGTACCTGGGTAGTGTTCCAGGAATCTTGTGCTCAGCCTGAAGTTACCATCCTCCACTTGAGTGGGGGTCTTAGTTCCTACAGAAGAACTCAAAGGTATTGTTATGTATATTCCTTGAGGAGGAACAAGGACCCTGATTTATCACTGCACTAGTTTCTTAATTGCTCCTCCTTTGTTTCTGCATTCCCTCCCTGGATTAGCAACTGTTTGAATCTGCTATTCCCTGCAAACAGTGTAACAAAGCAGGACCCTTTGAGACCTTCCTGAGGCAGACTCTTTTCCCATATCCTCCCTTAACTACTTGATGACCGTGAGCACATAGCCCCAGGCCTCCTGGAGCCTAAGGACTGATGATGTTAACCCCTGTGACACCACCCTGTTACCTCACCATAAGCCAGTCAGAGAATTGTGCATGAGCTGATCACATACCCTGAGACACGCCCCTGCATACCTTTAAAAAAGCTTCCCTGAACCCTTCAGGGAGTTTGGGGTTTTAGAACATGAGCCACTTGTTTTCCTTGTATTGGTGCCTTTGCTTTCCATCACTACAGCCCTGTGTTGGTAGACTGGCATTACTGCACATGGGCTAGTGGACCCAAGTTTGGTTTGGTAACAACACGAAATGGACATAGAAAGGATTCATACCTGGGAGGACCCCACAGGATCTTGCTCCATTTCACTTCTACACTTATAGGTTCTTCTGGCTGGCCTAAGAATTGCGTTGAAAGGACACAGATTAACAGGAGAAAATTAAACAAAAGTTTAATGTATATGTGGGAGATACCCAGGGAAACTGAGTAGCTCACCAAAATGACTGGAGCCCTCAGCTTAAATACCATCTTCAGCTAAAGACAAAAGGGGATGTTGGGGGTAGTGGTTTGGGACTTTGAAGTGGGGGGAAGGCAATTCACATGGAGAAGGAAAAGCAAGCGTTCGGTAAACAAATGTTTGCTGAGCCATGCACAGACAATGGGACACAGAGTGGACTCAGATCTCTAGTCCCTGCAGAGTTTCCCCACCACCACACCAAGCCCACATTCTTTGCAGATATCTCTGGTGGTACCTCTGTTCTGGGAGCATGAAAGCAAGCAGGACCCTGCAGAGCCCTCCCAGGTATAACAGCCCCTCTGTGTTCCCATTTCTTGTTTCTAGATAAAGGCTTTAGTTTCCTAGGTCTTCCCTGAGTTCCAAAGAGCAGACTCAAGCAGTTGACTATTAGAGAAGTGAGGGAATGTAGAAACAAAGGAAAAGCAGTCAAACAAGAAAAGTAGTGATAGCTTAAACAGTAGTTCAGAGATAGAACAGAGTCCTAGTTTCTCTTCAAGGTGATGCCAAAAGCTTGGCCTCTGTGCACCAGTGCCAAATTGAATCTCGGAGATGAGTTTTGGGTGAAGTAGAAAAGCATAGCTTTATTGCTTTACCAGGCAAAGGGGGACACAGCAGGCTTCTGCCCTCAAAAACTGTGTGTATCAACCCAGAAGGATTTGATAAGGAGTTTTATAACAATGGTTCAAGGATGGAGTTGCTGATAAGGATTAGAGTGTGTGCAGGGCCTGCGCTCCTTTAATCTCATCTCAGGTGGTCTCCGAATCTTGATGAGCTTCTCTGGTTCTTCTAATCTTGCCTCAGGTCATTTCTTGTCTCTGCATCCGCTCTCTTCCCCAACTAACAACTGTCCAAATCTGCCCTTTGGAACCCAGGGAAGGTCATGAAGGCTGGAGTCTGTTCCCTACAAACAAGAAACAAGGAAAAGAAAGGCTTCCATACCCAGGAGCCCCACAGGGTCCTGCTTGGTTTCAAAGGGATATACATAACAATCTGATACATACCTTTGAGTTGTTCTGCAGGAGCTAAGACATCCCCCACCTCCCCACCCCCAGGTGGAGGATGGTGACTACTTGCTGACCACAAGCACGTAGACCCCAGACTGTTTAGAACTAGAAGGTTGATGATTAAGATTCCCAAAACACCACCCTGTTACCTCAACACCAACCAATCAGAAGAAAGTCCATGAGCTGCATCCCCAACCCCAATGTCGCCTTTAAAAACCCTTCCCTGAGACTTCCCTGGTGGTGCAGTGAATAAGGCTCCTTGTTCCCAATGCAGGGAGCCTGGGTCTGATCCCTGGTCAGGGAGCTAGATCCCACATGCATGCTGCAACTAAGAGTTTGCATGCCACAACTAAGGAGCCCTGGAGCCACAACTAAGGAGCCCACCTGCCACAACTAAGAAGCCCACGTACCGCAACGAAGAGCCAGTGCAACCAAATATATAAATCAATAAATATATTAAAAAATAGCCTCCATCTTTAAAAAAAAAAAATCCCTGAAAGCTATCAGGGAGTTCAGGTCTTTTGAGCATGAGTTACATATTCTCTTTGCTTGGTGTCTACAATAAATGCTGTACTTTCCTTCACCACAACCCAGTGTCAGTAGATTGGCTTTGTTGTGGGTTGGGTGAACAACTCAAGTTTGGTTCAGTAACAAAACAGCACTTTATCTAAATTCCTTTAGGCAGCTAGAGAGGGGGTAAAAAGAAAGATTTCTTGAGTCTTCTGTCTCTTAAAAATCCTCAGCCTACATCATTCCTCATGACAGAGAGACACATTTTGGGGTGGCACATTTTGCTCCCTTACAGGGACTAGGACCCATTCTCTATCTGGGTAAAATGGAAGCCTAGATTATACATGTGGGTTAAGTCAAATGAAGACTGAGAAAAGACTCAGAGCCCAAACATGTGACACTCCTGTCGGACTGATATAAAAATGAAGCCACTGGGAAGTGTGATGACGTTGTTGCACTGAACAGGTGCTGTCAGGTGCTTCTTAGTTCCCATATGGACCCTGGATGCTGGTAATTGATGGCCTTGGCTCCAGAGGAGGCTGGTGATCTTTGAGTGTCAATGGCATTCCTCTACTTGGGGTCCACTAGGGAACCTTACAAACTTTCTCCCTTTACATTTCTTCTCTGTCTTTCCCCCTTTACATTTCTTCTCTGTCTTTCCCCACACTCCCTTGGTCCAGGAAGCTTTTTCTAGTAGAAAGAAGGGGACAAAAACTTTGTCTTGTTTTATTTGCATTGTTCCAAATCCATTTTATTGTCTAAGATGCACAAGGGTGATTACAATTTAACTTTTTATGTCACTCTAGGAGCCTACTCTTTTGCATTTTTTTTTTTTTTTTGCGGTACGCGGGCCTCTTACTGCTGTGGTCTCTCCAGACGCACAGGCTCAGCGGCCATGGTTCACGGGCCCAACCGCTCCACGGCATGTGGGATCTTCCCGGACTGGGGCACGAACCCACGTCCCCTGCATTAGCAGGCAGACTCTCAATCACTGTGCCACCAGGGAAGCCCTAGGAGCCTACTTTTTTGAAAGTTAAAAGCCAAGGGAAAAGAACCTCCTAGTTTCCCTCATGCTGCTGCCTCAGCTTTTCCTTCTGATGAGGAGTAGAGGTGCCTAGGCTATTTCTCAGAAGAGACAGCAGTGGGGAAGGGGTAGGTGGTAACAGGGACTCTCAGGGACACACATCAACTGATATTTTAAGAGAGGAGCCCACTGCTTTGAAAATGTCTCAGAAACAATCATTTTCACACCCCTGTGTGCCTAGTCCTCACATAATGGTCATTCTAGGTCAATTTAAGGTCTTTCTGCATGGCCTTCCCTAGCCTGAGGAAGGCCTCTGAGAATGACCAGATAGCCTATCAGTCGCCCTTGTGATCCTCAGACCTCCTGAAGGGCATCAAGCATGGAGTCTTCTGCTCCAAGAGTGAGTATATGAAGGGGAGCCCTGCTGACCTCATTGCCACCTCAGAAATGAGGGGCTCCGGGGGAGGCTGACCCAAGGAAATCTGGACCAGTCACAGACCCTGCAGTGCAGCTACCTGTGCACTTTCTTCTCCCCTCAGCTGGATACCACTGAATTTCTTCTCTTTAGCATTAAAAAATAATAATAGATAAATAAAATAAAAACTATTCTTTGGTGGAATGTTCACAGCCTAAGCTAAATTCAAATTCCCAACTCTGCCCTCAAGTTAACCTTGGTTAAGTTGCTTTAACCTCTCTAAATCTATCTTCTGCAAGCTAGAGTTACTAATACCTGCTTCACAGAGTCAATTTAGAGGAAATGCAGTGCTAGCTCCCCTTCCCCCATGCTTATGGGACAGGACACATGGGTTGTTCTGTCAGACCAGTGATTTGCTCTTAAATGAACCACTCACCATGCTGCCCCACTTTACAATCGAACAATACCATCCACCCACACGATCAGCCCTCTGAGGGAAAATTCAAATGTTAGCAAAGCTCACAAACCAAGAAATAGCTCCTGATTCCTTTTCTAAAAAAAAAAAATTTACAGGCTGCCTCCCTGCTCCTACCCTTCCTAGGCTGTGCCCAATGCACCCCCTCTCAGGGTCCTGCCCTCCACTTCTTTGTAATTCCAGAGCAGACCCTGCCTCTTCCCAGGTCTTTGAGATGTTTCTCATTTTTTCTAAATTGTAGCATGTGTGCAATGGGAGCAAAAAATGTGCTCTTCTGTGCCGTGCTAAGTGCCCAAGACATTGTAGAGAACTGAAATTACAAAACCCAGAGTGATCCAAAAAAAGCTATAGGGATCCTGATTCCATAGGGAGATTTATGCATTTATTTTTCTCCAGGTTTCTCTCTGGTCCTGGTGCATTTTCAGAAGACAGACACCTTGGGGCCCCCAGGGCCACACAGGCAAGTGTATACAGGTTTATTTTTGGCAGAGGAAGGCCATCTTCCGATATCCACCACCAAGTGATTCCTCAGTCTCTTGCTAAGTAATTCCAGGACCCCTATTGTATCATTTCCCACTTACTGTCACCAGATTACCTCACAGTATTTGAGCAATTTAGCTCCTTAATTGTGGGCGTAGTGTTCCATTCATCTCAGCACCCCTCACCCACTATGCAGCGCCTGGCACACAAACACTGTGGTTGAATTGAATGAACCATAATATAACTTGCCACAATGCGCTGTACTTAAAATGTTCACATATGGCTAGAGAGTGGCTGAGCACAGTTGGTAGGAATACTGTTCGTGCTTTCCAGCTGGGAGCAGCTTTAAGTGGACCAACTTGAGAAGTGATTTTGTGCTCTGGCTTTGGAAAGTAGTGGAAAGTATCCAAGAAGAAGGGTGGGGAAGGGAATTGCAGATCATATTAAGTATGGGAGAACTGCTTACCCACAGAAAGGACATTCTCTTGAGTAGTTCGAGGGTCAAATGGAATATTCCTAAGACTTCTTTGGAGGATCAAAATTGCTCTATCCCCGAAAGAATAGAGCCTGAATGTTTTATTTGCCAAAGATGTTGAACCAGAACTTCCAACTGCAAGGTTCAATGGTTTTGATTCTCCAGGATGGATTGCTAGTATTTGGTCAGTGTATTAGTTTGCTAGAGCTGCTATTACAAAGTACCACAGACTGGGTGGCTTAAACAACAGGAATTTATTTTCTCACACTCCTGGAGGCTAGAAGTCCAAGATCAAGGCATTGTGAAGGTCGGTTTCTTCTGAGACCTCTCTCCTTGGCTTGTAGATGGTCAACTTCTCCCTGTGTCTTCACAGGGTCTTCCCTCTGTACCTGTCTGTGTCCTAATCTCCTCTTCTTATAAGGACACCCGTCATTTTGGTTTAGGGCTCACCCTAATGACCTCAGTTTACCTTAATTACCTCTTTAAAGGCCTCATCCCCAAATACAGTCCCATTCTGAGGTACTGGGGGTTAGGACTTCAACGTATGAACTTGGAAGGAGGGACACATTCAGTTGATAATGACCAGTGTTACCAAGACGAATTACTGGGCCACTGTATGTGTTCCTACAAAATTCCAGCAACCAACCTGGGTCAAAAATGAGCCTTTGGCAGCCACCAGGAATCCCTGTTTTAATAAAGTGACAGAACCTTATGAGGGATAACTAATAAGGACCTACAGTACAACACAGGGAACTCTTCTCAATACTCTGTAATGGTCTATATGGGGAAAGAATCTAAAAAAGAGTGGATATATGTATATGTATAACTGATTCATCTTGCCATGCACCTGAAACTAGCATTACATTGTAAATAAACTATACTCCAATAAAAATAAATTTTAAAAAGTTAAAAAAAAGAGAACCTTATGACGACATCACCATAGTGTAAATAATAATCCATTCATTTAAGAACAGAATGATTACCCAGATATATTTGACTAATGTGTCAGCTGGAGATCAGATCTCTACCACCTAGAAAATGAATACACTCAATTACAAAATAGCCACATTGAACATGATCAAAGTTTGGATCCATTTAGCATCTTCTAAACCAATGGAACACAGACAACTCAATCCACTTCACAAGAGACTATACAAATGGTCAGCACATATATGAAAAATGTGATCAGCCTCATAACCATCAGAGAAATATAGATTAAAAACCCAATAACATACCACTACATATTCAGCAAATTGGTTAACATTAAAAAAATAACAATACCAATGACAGGATGTAGAGCAACTGAAACTCTCACACACAGCTGGTGGGAGTGTGAACTGGTACAACCACTACAGAAATCTGTGTTGCCTCCTAAACTCAACAAATCCATGCACTATGATCTAGGAATTCCACTGCTGGATGTAGACCTAGCAGAAACACACACATACCCACCAAAACAGGTATATTATAATATTCACAGTAGCATTATTCATCAATTCCCCAAAGCAGAAATAACCTAAGTGTCCAACAGTAATACAATAATAAGTAACTTTAGCATATTTATGCAATGGAATGTTATAAAGCTGTGAAAATGCAAAAACTACTGCTGCATTCAACAACACAGATAAATCTGACATTGTGGAGACCATACATTGAAAAGTGCAGGACACAAAAAATTACATATTATATTATTCTATGTTTTATTTATTTACCTAATTTTGTATTATTTAGGTAAAGTACAAATTTAGGCAGAACTAACTGATAGGTTTACATTTGGGGTTTTAAGAATTAGGAGGGGGGAAAGAAAAAAAGACCTGAGCTGGCTCGTGAACTGCCTCATGGCAGAGATGAAGCAGCTCATTGACAATATCCTGGAAGAGTTGACATTGGTAGAGATGAGACCATCTATCTCTCTGAGTTCCAGCACGTCATCTCCTGCTCAGTAGACTTTGCCAGTTCCTTTAATATTGTCCTATGACAGGAGCCACAACCAGCACCCTGTCAAAGAATCTTTCCACTGCTGAGCTGTGGCCAAGATTATGCCTGTGTTGCCAGGGTGGATCAAGCTGGCCCAGTGTGCAGTCTCCATGCCAGAGTCTCACCCCTTCTCACTGTCATTGTCATCACTCTATTTGTGTTTCCACTAATCAATAATTAAGGTTTAGAAGTTTGGGTTGTTTTTTTTTTTAAAGGACTAGGAGGGGGCTAAAGTAATGTTCTATTTCTTGAATTAGGTGGTGGTTACACAAATGTATTCACTTTAAAAAAAGTCAATTAAGTTAAAAAGTGATTTGTGTACTCTTTCAGGCATGTTATGAGTCAATAAAAATTTAATCACCACCACCACTCCCAAAATGAAGGGTCAAAGCACTTTGAAATGGGACTTTATAATGGATCTCAAGTCTATCTGATGAGAAAGCAATTAAATAAAACAATGATCCCAAAGAAAGAGAGATGAAAAGATGATGAGAATCCTGTTTTGATGACTGAACAATAGAAAACTGTACAGGTATTTTCTTTGGTTCAGAATCTGTACAAGTGTGGACTGAGTAAGGGAAAAGGGTGTGTGTGTGTGTGTGTGTGTGTGTGTGTGTGTGTGTGATGCCTGATTATTAACTCAATGAACTTAATGGTTTTGAATGACCAAAGTGAGTCTTCCTCCACTCTTGGCAAAGATCTAAAAGGCTTCTAAAAAGGCTGGGGCCAGACCTGTTTGTCAGGAATGTATGGTTCACATTTCAGAGCAGAGTTTGAGAATGGAGTCTCTCCTCAGACTCCCCTAACTCTTAATAAATAACTACAAACAACATCACCTCCCATACGAGAATCAAGTTGCTTTTCTGAAATCAAAAAGAGTCACTAATGAAGCTTTTCTTCCTTCCTATTTGATCTGAGCTGGTTTTTCTCATGGGGCCCGGCACAGCTATTCCCAGCTATAACTTGGGCTGGCATCCCGGCAGCTGTTGGAGGAGCACACCTTCTCCCCTTCTTTATTAGACTAAGCTCTTTGTTTAGCCCAACTATTGAATACAGGTGGTGCTCCCAATTGGCAAATGTGAAGGTTAATTTTATGTGTCAACTGACTGGGCCACAGGATGACCAGATATTTGGGTAAACATTATTCTTCATTGTGTCTGTGAGGTTGTTTCTGGATGAGATTAACATTTGAATCCATAGACTGTGTAAAGCAGATTGCCCTCCCCGGTGTGAGTGTGACTCTTCCAAGCCATTGAAAGCCTAAATACAATAAAAAGCTAAGTCAGAATCCTCTCTCTCTCTCTCTCTTTCTCTTTCTCTCTCTCTCTCTCTCTCTCTCTCTCTCTCTCTCTGTCTCTGTCTATCTTCAAGCTGGGACATCAGTCTTCTCCTGCTTTTGGACTCAGACTCAGACTGGAACTTACACCATCAGCTCTCCTGCTTCTCAGGCCTTTGTACTCAGACTAAAGCTATATCATTGGTCCTCCTGGGTGTCCAGCCTGCCAACTGCAGATCTTAGAATTCTCAGCTTCTGTAATTGCATGAACCAATGTCTTATGGCCTTTCATATTCTCTCCTCTCTCTCTCTCTCTCTCTCCTTTTCTCAGAATACATATATGATGTTTCTCTGGAGAACGCAGACTAATACAGATTTTGGTACCAAGAGTGGTTCTATGGAACAGAATTTTAAGGATGAATTTTGTAAATTGGTTCTGGACGGTCCAGAAATGGCTCTATAAACTGATTAGTTTTAAAGATACTGTTGACTATATTTCCAGTGCTAAAGAGAGCACTGGTAGTCATATATAAGTCATTGGGTACTTCTCATCAACCACTTATAAGAAGCAAGGATCTAGGTGACAGTGCATATGTTACTTTCCAGCATTTTGGAAATCTAACAAATGTAATGATGTTGGCTTTTTGCTCCTAATGTTACTGGACAAAGTGGTAAAACAAAAGGATGAGCTCAGGGATTCAAATTCCAAGTGCAAGCATCACATAAGTGAACTGAAATCTACCATGTACACCTAAAGAAGACCCTTATTTCCTACAGCTGTGAAAATCAAATGTGGAATATCATTCTAAGATACTCTGAATTACAACTCAAGTCTCCAGCCTTGTAGGGTGTCTGCTGTTCAGAAAGAAAAGAGGAGGTCTGGAGAAAAAGCTTCCATCATCTTATTGAATACAGAAATAAGCATGAACAGAATGTTGGTAGAAATATGGACATTAAAGGCCATTCTGGTGAGTTCTCAGATGGAAATGAGGAACATGTCATTGGAAACCGAAGAAAGGTCATCCTTGTTATAAAATGGCAAAGAACATGGTTGAGTTGTGTTTAGATTCTACTGTTTTCTGGAAAATAGAACTTGTGAGCAATAAAACTGGATATTTAGCTGAAGAGATTTCTTTTTTTCTTTTCAATTGAAGACTATAAATCATTTAGTCCTGGATTTTTCCATATAATATTAACAAACTACGGTTGACTGCAGGTAACTGAAACCAAGGAAGGCAAAAACTCAGATGAGGGGAACTACTGTACTTTCTATTCAACATATACTGCTACCTAGAGAAGACAAGGGCAGTTAAATGTGACTCACCTTGTCTATATTCCAAGTTCTGTATGTATACTACTCATTTTCTTGGTGGTCATTATTTGCCAATATAATCATGCAATGTATACATATTTTTTAAAAACACTTGGAACATTCTATGAATAAAATCTGAGTTTTGACTATTTTAAGAGTCCAAAGCACAGATAAGTAATTACCTATTTAATCCATCAAGTGCTTATAACATAGTAGGCAGAGCCCTGACATTCTGGCAAAATTTGAAGGATTGATGATACGTAGGGCACCATTTCCTTGAAAAAATAAATAAATAAACAGAGCAGGCTCTGTAAAGTTTAAGCAAAATAAATAATCGGGAGGAAACACTGAGGTCAGGAATCATGGAAGATTAATATTAAATATATGGCATGTAAAACACATTAGAATTATATCACACTTCTTTCATGAGCCAGAGATAAAGAGGATATTGCACAGAGGGGCCTTAAATTACATTTACAAAAGACAGGAAGATAAAGTGGGACACTGGAATGAGGAAGGGTATTCTTGTCCTAGGTCAAGAAAGCATTTTGAAAACTCTAGCAGCTGCTGAAATTTATTTTAAAGTAGGCAAAAAAGTTAACAAAAGTTGTTAGGGTGTCCGACACTGCATATATTGCAATGGTGTTAGCTGAAGAGATTTCTAAACAAAGTGTTGAGGGAGCAACTTGGTTCTTCCTGGATGCTTATAGTAAAATGCAAAAAGGGAGAAATAAATGGAAGCAGGGATTTTTAAGGGAGAAATTGAAGAAAAACCCAAAACTTAAAGATTTCAAAAATTCTTAGTCTGTCCACATTGCAAAAAACAAGAAAACGTGTTTGGAAGAGAACACCTAGAGTGTAGCAGGACTATCACTAGATAAAGAGATTATGGGATTATATGAGCAGAAACACTGCCAGTTTGAACTGAAGGGTACAGAGATGGGACAAAATGAGGGAAAGCTGTTGGACTTCTTAGATATCACGGAATGGGACCATAGAGTTATTCAGCTGGGAACGTGCACTATTCTTCAAGACAAGGGAAGGATGACTCCAAAGGAGATTCAGAGACCATCAGGGCTGCCTCTTCAGTTTCAGGCAGGTTGTGGAGGCACATTGCCTTGGTTTCAGACAGCAGTTGCACAGATTCTGGGGGGCAGAAGCCTTGGGGATGGAGCCACCCAGATACTTGGGTGCAAGACCCCAACCCCCCAGAGCTGTGGAGGCAGAACTACTGGCCCAGTGGGCCGGAAGGCAGAGCATCAAACCAAAGAGGATTATGCTTGAGCCTGAAGATCTAATGGCATTTGCCTTGCTACATTTGGGGCTTGCTTGGGAACCATCACCGCTTCCTTCTTCCTATTTCTCCCTCTTGGAAGGGAAATGTCTCTCCTATGCCTGTCCCGTCATTGTATTTTGGAAGCACATTCCTTGTCTGGTTTCATGGGTTCACAACTGGAAAGAAATTTTGCTTCAAGATGGATTATAACTCGAGGCTCATCCATATCTAATTTAGATGATATTTAGATGAGACTTTGGACTTTCAGACTTTAGAGTTGCTACTGGAATGAGTTAAGACTTTTGGGCCTATTGGGATAGAATGAATATACTTCATATGTGAGAAGAACATAAATGGGGGGATCAGTGTAGGTCGTTATAGACTGAAGGTTTGTTTCCCTCTAAAATTCATATGTTGATGTCTTAACTCCCAATGTGATGATATTTGGAGGTGGGGCCTTTGAGAGGTAATTAGGTTTACCTAATTACCTAATGAGGTCATGAGGGTGGGGATTCCATGATGGAGTTAGTATCCCTATAAGAGGAAGAGAGAACAAATTCTCTCCCTCCCCCCACGCCCTGCCTCCTCACCACTACCCCTCCTCTTTCTCCATCGCTCTCCATCTCTCTCTCTCTGCCTTGTGAGGACACAGTGAGAAGGCAGCTATCTGCAAGCCAGGAAGAGAGCCCTCACTGGAGAAGCCAATCAGCCAGCACCTTGATCTTGGGCTTCTTAGCCTCCAGAACTATGAGAAATAAATTTCTGTGGCTTAAGCCACCCAGTTTATGGTATTTCGTTATGGCAGCTCCAGCTGACTAATACAATATATAAGCAGGAAGATGAGGGACTCTTCACCAACAATCACCATATTAATAAACTAAGCAATTTTCTTTCTATCTGATTGGGTTTTTTTTATTTAGCAATTGGCTTGTATCTCCTTTAGCTAGCCTCAAGGCCAGCAGCACACTTCTGCACGAGCGCTATAACTCATGCATTGATTGTGTGCTTCAAATTAGCTCAAGTTTAAGAGGTAAAACAATTTAAGTTCTCAGAATAGATCTTTTTTTAATTTGGTTGAGGCTTCAGGGTACTTTTTATCTTGTGGAATTAAAAATCTGTCTTTATAAGAAAGCCCAATACAATAGAAAGCCTAATAGGGTGCTCCAGGGCATCTGTCACTGTTGAAAATCTATTTCAATAAATTTTCAATATTGGATTAATTATTTAAATAACAGGCACTAAAAGGAAAGTCTGTTTGGGTTTTTTTTGTTTTTGTTTTTGTTTTTGTTTTTAATATTGGAAAAGAAATAAGTCAACCAAATGCCCTTAAAGTACACATCGATCTTTGCTGCAATAGCAAAGTCTCTGGGAAGTTAAATGCCTATTTGTAATTTTCTTCAGGGCAAAAATCAGAGTAATGGATCAAACTGTGTTCCCTATGGTGTATCACCAGGAAAAGAAACAAACACCCATTTTTCTCCAAGTAGTTTATGAAAAGAAAGTCCAAAATCATAGCAATGAGTGTTCTTCCTCCTGCTTTCAACTTACATGATCATAAGCATTTTGATCATGTCTGGGTCTTCAGAGAAAAGGCCACCAGCGCTAAGCAAGCAAGACATCTATCAAGTTTGTGTTTCAAGTTTCAGGATCCTTGTTTAACAATGCCTGAAGGCTGTCAGCTTCCTACACGAACATATCAAAATGATGAATGACCCAGGCATGGCAGTAAAGCCTTCACTGGAAGGCACAGAAGAATTTGTGGAGGAGGGGAAAGTTAAGTGGTCTCTCTCTCAGAGTCAAGTCATCAAAGCATAAGAGACACTGATGGAAGAACCTAGGTCATTTTATGATTACTAAAATCCTTTAATTCATTAAAACATAGTAATTGGGATCTATCAAGTACCAGGCACTGTGATGGCTTCTGGAAATACCACGGAAAGGGAGGAGAAAGTTTTGGCAAATGTAGTGGTAATTTCCATTCACGTGAGCCATGTTCTCTTTCAGTTGCAATGTGAATTGCAAAAATTAAGAAAAAGATTCAGACCCAAAACTC
Organism: Phocoena phocoena; assembly: GCF_963924675.1. Lineage (NCBI taxonomy): Eukaryota > Metazoa > Chordata > Mammalia > Artiodactyla > Phocoenidae > Phocoena > Phocoena phocoena. Next base: position 30,343,218 of record NC_089224.1, on the reverse strand, counting down.
AGTCTGTAATGAATATTCATATTCATTCATTGAAAATTTTTTTTTCCTTCTTTTGGCTTCACTGTGCAGCTTGCGGAATCTTAGTTCCCAAACCAGGGATTGATCCTGGGACCCCGGCAGTGAGAGCACCAAGTCCTAACCACTGGACAGCCAGAGAATTCGCCCAAAAATATTTTGAGTGCTAACTCCATTAGGACTTTGGGGTGTTTTTTTAAAAAAAAACAACAAAAAAAACCCTCATTGCTTAAAATCTGTGTCTAAAATTAAGTATCTTAAAACTTACTGTAAACTTTTAATGTATTTTCTGAAGACAAGAACAATTTCGTTTTTTATCATTGTTTCTATTAGTGACCATGTTACCATGACTGCTTGGCTAATGGCATTTCAAGTTTTTTGGTTCCTTGATAATTTTGAAAAGATTTAACCAATTTTGATGATATTTGTTGCACTACCAAATCATGTCAAGATTTGTGTTATCATTCCTTCCTATTAAAACAGAATTATTTAGCAGATGGCAACATTTTTGGAATGACCAAATCTTGTACACACAGACAGCACCTTCACCCATATGTTTTCAAAGTGTATTTATTTTCTGACTTGAATATTTTTCCATGGATTCCAATATTTTGTTGTTTTAAATTACTTATAATAGCTATATTTTAGTAGTTCTATGATTTCACTGATTAAAGTCTCTAGTTCATAGAAACACCAGTCCCTTCCTTAAACCCATACTGAGTTTCTATATCACAGCCTTTTATTTCAAACAGTTTAATTAAGACATATTTAACATATTAAACTACTCATATTTATAGTGTAAAATATGAAAAATTTAACATTTGTGTACATCTGTGAACTCACCACCACATCAAGATAATAAGCATGGGATAATAACCCATCCAAAAATATCCTTTCGTCCTTTTAAAATTCCTTCTTCCCGTTCTTCTCCAACCTTTTCTTCTCCCCACCCTTATCTCCAGGCAACCTGCTTTTTGTCACTATGGATTAGATTGAATATTCTAGAATGTTATATAAATTGAATCACACAGTATGTACTCAATTTTTGTCTAGCTTCTTTTACATAATATAATGATCTTAAGATTCATCCACCTTGTTGTGTATGTCAATAACTTATCCCTTTTTACTTGTATGACTAGTATTCTATTTCACCACAATTTTTATCCATTCACCTGTTGATGAATATTTTGGTTTGCTTCCAGTTTGGGCTATTAAAAATAAAGCAACTATGAACATCTGTGTACAAGTGTTTGTATGGACATATGATTTTATTCAACTTAGGTAGATACCTAAGAGTTCAGTGGCTGGATCATTTGGTATGTGTTTGTTAACTTTCAAAGAAACTGTCAAGCTCTTTTCCAAAATGGCTATACAATTTTACAGTTCCATCAGAAGCATAGGAGGGTTCAATTTGTTTCATATCCTCATCAACAGTCAATTTTTACAATTTAAACCATTTTTATAGGTGTGTGTGGTACCTCACTGTGTTAATTTGCATTTCTCTTATGACTGATGATGTATATGACTGATGAGGTTGAGCAATATTTCATATGTTTATTTGTCATCCATATATCTTCTTTGGTGAATTACTTGTACAAATCTTTTGCCCATTTTTCACTGAGTTTTAATTTTCTACTTATAGAGTTTTGCAAGTTCATTATTGTGATTTATACAAGTCCTTTGTCAGATATGTGATAGGCACACGTTTTCTCTCAGTCCATGGCTTGCCTTTTCATTCTTTTAACACTGTTTTCCTAAGAAAAGTAGTTTTTATTTTAGTGAATTGAATTTTAAAAACTTATAGTTTTTTATTTTATTGATCATGTTGTTGTAGTACAGGTTTGATGGTGATAAATGCTTTCACCTTTGTTTAACTAAAGAAGCCTTCAGTGGTAATGAATTATAGGTTGACATGTTTTTTCTTTCAGTAAACTATTTTTTATCTTGCACTGTTCTGACAAGAAAACAGCTATTATTTTTATTTTTCCCCTCTGTATAGAATTATCTTTTTTCTCTGACTGCTTTTAAGATTTTCTCTGTTTCACTGGCTTAAGTAATATGCTTATGATGTGCCATGATGTAATTTCCTTCCTGTTCCTTATGCTTGAGGTTTGATGAAGTTTTTAGATCTGGGTTTATAGTTATTATAAAATATGGGGAAATTTTGGCTATTCAAATATTTTGTAGGCCTTCTCTCTTTTGGAGACTCCAATTACATATATATTTGGTTGCTTGAAGTTGCCCCCAAGTTCACTGATATTCTCTTCCTATTTTGTTCTTGTTTTCCCTATAACTTCATTTTGGATAGTTTCTATTGCTATGTTCAAGTTCACTAATATTTTCTTCTACAGTGTCTAATCTGCTGTTAATCTCACCCAGTGTATTCTTCTTTTCAGATATCATAGTTTTCAACTCTAGAAGTTCAATTTGGGTCTTTTTTTTTCTCTTCCATATTTCTACATAACCTTTGGCTTTTTGAACCTATGAAATACAGTCACAATAGCTGTTTTAATATCTTTGTTTACTAATTCTATCACTGTGTAATTTTTGTTTAGAAGCAAGACATTATGGATTTTCTCTGTTGGGTGCTGGATATTTTTGTATTTCTATAAATTTTTTTTTTAAGATTCATATTTCTTTTTATTTTTTTGGCCAAGTGGCATGTGGGATCTTAGTTCCCTGACCAGGGATAGAACTCGAGCTCCCTGCAGTGGAAGCACGGAGTCTAAACCACTAGACCTCCAGGGGAGTCCCTAAATTTTCTTGAGCTTTTATGAAATGATACAGTAATAATAAATTACTTAAAGAGTTTAAATCTTTTGAGTCTTGCTTTTATAATTTGTTAGATAGTACCAGAGCAGCATTTAATCTAGATTTAAGTTTTCCCTAGTCCTGACACAAGATGCTTTTTAGATGGTTCTTCACTCTGGCTGTTGGGAACAGGCACTATTTTGACACTCTGTGAACACTGGACACAGTTTCCTCTCATCTTTTAAGGTATTCTTGCCCCAGCCTCAGTTTTCCCAAACACATGCACTGATTAGAACTTAACTGAATACTTCAGATCTTGAGTTCTCCCTATTCACAGCTCTCTCCTCTCTGGTGCTCTGCCCTGCAAAAGCTAGCAACCTTGGCTTCCCCAGAGTTGTATTTCTTCTTCTCAACTCAAGGAGACCACTAGATTTCACGTGAGTCCCCCTTTTCCTGCATTTCAGACTGGAAACTGTTTTCACAGAATAAGCTGGGACAATTGTAGGGCTCCCTTCATTTGTTTCCCATGTTCTGGGACCATTGTCCTTTATTACCCAATGCTCTATGTGTTAAGGGCCATTATTTTTTGGTATGTTGTTATCTGATTTTTTTTGTTGTTTCAGGCGGGGGTGGGGGGGGTAAGTCCATTCCCTGCTACTCCATCTTGGCCAGAAACAAAAGTCTCTCAATCTTCCTTTTATTCTTTTCTAGAACACAGAGCTTCAGGGATCATTTTTGAAATTCCAAATGAATATATGATCAACAATATAAAGTTTGACATTTTGAATCCACTTTCTGAATCTATAAATATACTTTTAAAAATTCTCTTTCCATTAATCTCACCAAGCATATGTTTCAAATTCCACAGCATTGTTTTGTGCATGGTGTCAGCCAGATTATTTTCTTCAACTCTGTTGGACTAAAAAAGCATTGTGTGTGGGGAAGGTTTTACTCTTTTTGTTGCTGTCACTAACAAACACAATGATTAAAAAGTTAGGTTTGACAAGTTCAAACACATAAACAAATGAGTAATAATATTTCTTGAGTTAGAAATACTTTGAATTCTCTCTTGTCCTGATGCTTAAAATTTTGTGAGTCTAAGAACTTTGAGAGAGAAATGCCTCCCACCCTTTAGGAACAGGTAAGGAGCCAGCTTAAGGGAGGATTGGAAATTCAATCTTTATCTTTTGGATTGGCAGCTTTTAGAACTAGAACTGTACCTGCCTCTCACACTTCCTCTGCTCTATCCCCCACACCTATTACTGGTGCTCAACTAACACTGACTGAAAACAAGCTTCCTTTTTTGTGGCCCATCTACAAAAATTGATAAGAGTGAAATCTGAGCAAGCTTATGATTTTAATCAGTACTGCCAAAGGCTTTAATGTCAGGGCATCAAGCATGGTTGGGCCAAAGAGATGAAATTCACCCAGGACCTCACATCAATTTATTTGTTTTTTAAAGACACAGAATCACAACTAGGAGAATACAGCCTTGGCTGTATTGGGGGTTTGTTTTGCTTTTGTTGGTTTATTATGGGGAGAAGGTATTAGATTAAAAAACACCAGAAACATTCCTGAAGGGGGAAAGATTCATGAACAAGTAATTCCCAGCTAAGAGAGAGAAGAAGCTTGTGGATGGGGAATGGGGAAAGAGCTGACTTCTACACAAGTCTCTATCAAGGAAGGGGCAAGGTGGGGACAGAGCCTGAGCTGGAGAATGTGTCAGACTCTCAGTTGTTTGAAACTCACCCAGCAACCATGCTACCGGCTACGTATACACAGATGAAGAGAAGCAAGTAAAGTGTGACTCAGCCAAGGTCTCAGTGCAGGCAGCTGGCTTAGAGTCATCCAGGAGCAGCTAGGGGCAGGTGAGAGAGATGGTCTCAGGTGCAAAGCGAGGGACAGGACCTAGGCTGGTGGAAGAGCCACATATGGAGGAAAAGGCTCTGGTCTTCTTTCTATGTCATCCCTTTTACCAACAATCACTGAGCCCCTGCTCTGGACCAGGCAGTGCTCTAGATGGAGGTACAGATGAACCTCCTACAGAAGTCCCTGCCTTCAGGGTAGTCACAGTGAAGTGAGGGAATTTCCTGGAAAGAACAGTTCCCTCTGTAACCTAGTCAGTTTTTCTTGGTGTGAGGAAAGGCAGTGCAAAGGAAAGGCAGACATCGATAGAGAAAACTAGCGTGGGCTTTGAGAGTGTACCTTACTGGGATCGCTCCTTCTCTGAAAGGAGTCTCCAGCTCTCCAAGCTCTGTGCTTTCTTCCTTTAACTATGACTCTCTGTGCCCCTCTCAATCACACACACACACCACTCTCCAAAGTGAGCCCTTAAACAACTAGCTATATAGGATACAATAGCAGATCTCTAAAGGTGCCACAGGGAAGTTATGGGAAACAGATGAGGGAGGAATCAGTTATTAGAGGAAGGAGGAGACAGAGAAGTTCCTGGAAAAGGGACCGTTGAGCTACACTTTTTAAAAGAATGAAACTCATGAAATGGTTAGAGAAGGAAATTTGGAAGGAGAGCACTAAAGGGAGAGAAAGTGACATGGCCAAAAGTTCAAGGCCGTGGGAAGGCCTGGAGTGGCCTGTGGGACTGAAGACCTAGGGGTGAGGAAGCAGAGAGGCAGAACCGGCTTTGGGGGGCTCCAGACCTTACAAGCTTGCTGATGAACCTGGATGGGCTGGAAAGAGAAAAGAGGGGCTGGAAAGTGCCCTCATGAGAAGTTCTCTGCGTTAGAAAGCTGACGTGGGCACTTAAGTGGAGAACAAAGTGTCACATAGGGAATGACAGAAAGTAAGGAAATCGATAAGAACAAGACATCATGGCTTTTCACATCCCAGAATATTCCTAGCATAAGAGTTTTATAAGTGGACTTCCCTCGTGGCACAGTGGTTAAGAATCCGCCTGCCGATGCAGGAGACACAGGTTCGAGCCCTGGTCCGGGAAGATCCCACATTCCGCTGAGCAACTAAGCCTGTGCGCCACAACTACTGAGCCTGTGCTCTAGAGCCCGCAAGCCACAACTACTGAGCCCGTGTGCCACAACTACTGAAGCCCTTGTGCCTAGAGCCCGTGATCCACAACAAGAGAAGCCACTGCCATGAGAAGCCCGCTCACTGTCACAAAGAGTAGCCTCCGCTTGCCATAACTAGAGAAAGCCCACGCCCAGCAACAAAGACCCAATGCAGTCAAAAATAAAAAAATAAATAAATTTATTTTTAAAAAAAGAGTTTTATGAGCAAATTAAGTTAGCACTAACATATTTATGTTCATTAACAGAATTGGGAGACGTAAGCCCACAAATTTCCCTCCCATTCTCCCCTACCCGACTTCCCACAAAAAAAGATTTTTCCTTACCATAGTGTTTGAGAGTCCGCCTGCTGATGCAGGGGACAAGGGTTCATGCCCCGGTCCGGGAAGATCCCACATCCCGCGGAGAGGCTGGGCCCATGAGCCATGGCCTCTGAGCCTGAGCGTCCAGAGCCTGTGGTCTGCAACAGGAGAGGCCACAACAGTGAGAGGCCCGCGTACCGCAAAAAAACAAAAACAAAAACATAGCTTTAAATTATTCAGAAATTTTACATCTCTACTCTTCACAACACCTAGCTTGGATGCGGGCAAAGAGAAGGTGGTTAATAGATAGTGTTGCCCTTAAAGAAAAGTAACACAGGACAAACTATAACTCTGGGTGTCCTGCTGTTACTCCACAGAAGTGTAAACACCACACACCTCGTAAGTGCCATGGATGAAACCAGGCAGAGTGAACACGGGTCTGATGGTGACCAGTCAGGCACCCACAGCAATTGTGCCCCTCAGAGGCAGAGCCAGCCTTGCATTTTGCCTTCTCCCCTCATCCTCCAGAACTGGGGAATGCAAAGAGATAAACCCAAATGTGCATGATGAGAATGTTATTTAATGATTAATCCTCATTTCAAAAATGCACTGAAACTCATCTCAGAAACAAGGAGCTGTAAAATGGATGTCGGAAGCTTTAGTGGGAGCCCCAGACCTGCCATCAGGGACCAACTGGGCATCGCAAGCCGATTGTCTTTCTGTTTAGGGATATATCCCTAACTATGTCTCCTGGATTGTTTTCAAAACAGAGCAATAAGTGAAAGAATATGATCTGTGAGATGGTATGTAAATGTAAAATATTAACAAACAAATATACGTAACACAGTATTTGACTTTAAAAATTAGAAAAGGCTTTCCTTTATCAATAATCAACATATATATATTGAGTCCTAATATGCGTTAAGATAATATGATATCTTATTTGTAAAAACAAATTTGTAAAAACTCTCCTCCTTCTCTGCTTTTTTCTGTTTATTTTTACTTCTCTAAAAATCATTCTGAGGTACTGAACGATCTTCTTTTTATTTTTTTTTAATTGAAGTATAGTCGATTTACAATGTTGCGTTAATTTCTGCTGTATAGAAAAGTGATTCAGCTATACATATATATATACACATTCTTTTTTATATTCTTTTCCATTTGGTTTATCTCAGGATATTGAATATAGTTCCCTGTGCTATACAGTAGGACCTTGTTGCTTATCCATTCTATATGTCATAGTTTGCATCTACTAACCCCAAACCCCCAGGTGAAAGATCTTCCAGGAATGCCTGCTACTGTTTCTCGAGGCCATCTGCCACTTTTGCTGGTTCTTCTCTTCTCCCTCTGCCCTTTTTGGCCTGTCTCAGACCAAGTCTGAGCCTTGAGGTCATTCGACAAAGCAAGACGGTATCTTAGGACAAGCTCTACCTGAGGAAAGAATTCACAAGAAGCCTCTGAGGGTCCCTTATGTTTACTCATCACCTGGGTGAGCACAGATCTGGCTATGATTCAAAGCTCTCCTAGGGCTTCTCTGGTGGCGCAGTGGTTGAGAGTCTGCCTGCCGATGCAGGGGACACGGGCTCGTGCTCTGGTCTGGGAAGATCCCATATGCAATGGAGCAGCTGGGCCCGTGAGCCATGGCCACTGAGCCTCTGCATCCGGAGCCTGTTCTCTGCAATGGGAGAGGTCACAACAGTGAGAGGCCCATGTACCACACACAAAAAAAAAGCTCTCCTAAAAGCTTTGCTAGTTAGTCTAGTCTTTATTAGCATGTCTAGTGTGTAGACTAGTTAGTCTGCACATCTATCTCAGTAGCTGAAAACAATCACAGAGCTTAGCACCTTTATGTTTTGCCCACAGACACCCAGATGGTCATGCCACTCTTGTTGGCTATGGGCTCACTGTTGGCTATGGGCTCACTACACAAGTACTTTGACAAATATAATTTTTATTCAAGCTATTTGTTCTTCTGAAAAACTAAAGCACAACTGAGGGAGCAAATATTTGCAAAGTTCATAGAAGATAAGAGCTCATCCTGAGGCTGAAGCATGATTTCATAGCTGGAAAGCTAGCTGTTGATCTATGGCCCAGGTTGGCTGGCCTGGCAACCTCAAGTTCAACATCAACAGTTGCTAATATTTAGTGAAGGCCTAGCTCTGTAGTGGTCTGTAGTTAAGCATCACTCTTGTCAAGGAGTTTTAAATACACACACTAGAGAAATATGGAGGTCTGTGGGCAGATACACAGAGTGTCTGGAGATATAGCAACAAGGTTTAAAACATAATGAGGGTCCCAAATTCAAATGTCTTCAGAGCCTATCAAGTAAGATAAATGTGTAAATGGGGGTGGGAGCAGAGGGGAGAGGAGGGTCTTGCAATGAAGTGGAAAGCATGTGCATTGCTAAAAGTCTTTGAATTCCAATTATTTTAAACACGTATTTTGAGACATGTCTGTGGACTGCAATGGCCTGTGGACCACAGCCCAAGACACCCTGATTCTGATATGCTGCCAGAATATTTATTTCCCTATGGCTGTTTCTGTCATGAAATCTCATTGCCATGAGTGCCATCAAGTAGTAATAGGGTTCATCAATTTTTGAGCTCAGTGGTTTGGGACAGAAGGTGGAAGTGAGCTGCAAAATGATGTCATTCACTCAGGCCCACCACCATAGGAGATGCAAATCCCTGACATCTAGGAGCTAAAGGACAATGAGGAGAAATAAAATTTGTAAATAAAGGCCCAGATTATAAAGCAATACCAACAAAACTGGTACAGACTATCCACATCATAGCATGTGAGACTGTGGTCAACTGGAAAAGTGTTACAAAAATATTTGGAATTTTCACTAGGCTTGAGGAATAGATAGGATTTTGAGATACAGAGATGAAATAGTGTAAGGTCAGTTTTCTCACTTATTGAAAAAAATTTATTTTCAAAATTAAAATTTTAATTTGACATCCATGCTGCTTCCACAGATCAATTGAGTCCATCTGTAGGGCTTCATGAAGGTGATAAAGTGAGGCTTTGAGAAAGGGTCTCAAAGTCTAGAATGGAATCTGGAGATGGGTTTTTGGAACACAAATGATCCAGATCAGAGAAAAACAGCATAAGGGTTGGGTGAACAGCTCCTCCCCTTCACTGTGAAATCTGCCAGGTCCAGACCAGTCCCCAACTCCAAGCTACAGTGACAGTATCAACAACTTGAATAACTCATCCAAGGGAAAGTATAAAATAATCCCAAAAGAATAAACCTGTAGAAATATTTGTGTAAGTTGCTTATTAATATGGTTTTGTCCAAGTCCATTTGCTCTTAAACTTCCAACAACGATTTATTTGGTTTGTGGTTTAAAACTTTTGCAAAAGAAATAGAATTCCTAGTGTGGCTATCATCCGAGGATATCTAAATTATTCATAAGCAATATCCTGTCTTCATCATTGTATCCATTAGAGTTCTTGGATTGTAGGCACCAAAACCAGATCAAGCTAATTTAAGAGGAAAATGGAGTTTATTGAATGGCTCACAGAATGGGAGGCAAAGCTAGAAACAGATCCCATGAGGGAGCTAAATGCTAGTATCTCTGGGGTAATACCCTTGAATGAATGAATGAATGAATGACTAAATACTAATTGTTTTCCTCTCTGCCTAAAATTCAACTTCCAAGGAGAAAGTGTGATTGAACTTGAGAACACATGCCCACCCTATGGCAGCTGAATGAGGGATGCCTTGCACACCAGTCCCAGCAGCATTATATCCAATAGAAGAGGTAATGCTTTCCAAAGGAAAATTGAGGTGTGATTTCAGGGGAGTAGAAGATGGATCCTTGACACTCAAAAACAATGGCCACCATGTATAAATGTAGCATCACTATAATTATTATGCCCATATTACGCATGGAAGAACGTAAAATTTTTGAGTGTTTAATCAACTGTAGCAATCTCATTTTCAAATGTCACCTGGAAATCACCTTTAGCCCTATCCTAACTTACAGCAATATAAGGTATGAAGACAGTAACAGAATGTGGAGTCATGATCTTTAGAATAAGATTATGCTTCCAAACATTAGTGAATCTTCCTAGCATCCAAAGGATCATTTGGGTGAATTTTAAGGAGCAGTCAAGGAAAAGAAAAATTTTAACATGTTTTTTCTGATACTGATGACCCTGGGTTTGAAGGAAATCAACATCTTTTGAAAATTTTTCTCTTGCCTTTTCAGATTTCTGTTGATATTAGATTTATATCATCCATCATTTGTTTTTAGCTTAATCCCTCTGTTACCAGAAGAGCTGGTATGATATGCTGTTATTTTGATTAAAAAGAAGATAACTATATTTAAGCATAAAAATTAGAAAAAAAACAAAAAAAGTGGAATGATCTTCCTACTGGGGTGCTTATTTCCTTCCCCCAGATAGTTTCCAAGCAAAGGCAGCTACTGGTCAGGGGAGAGGAGTCTCAGGTATGTTACTAATGGCCAGTTCTTGTGTTCTTCATGTCCATTCCAGTGATAAGAATCCATAGCTCTAAATCTAATTAACATCAATATGGAATCTCAAAGCACAACCAGACAGTTGTAGGGAAGGAAGATATCATCATTTTCACCCACAAATTGCTTAAAATCTTAACACCTGATGAAGCCAATACATTGAATTTATTTATAAAAAAATATAACTAATGGAAAGTATGATGTGTTTCTCTAGCAAGACGTTTCTATTTGTTAATGGAAAGTGACTTTGGTGTTAATAATATTTATAAGTTTTCTACTTTGATGTAGTAGAAGAGCATGATAGCACACTGAAGCATACTATCAATTGCACTAAAACAGACATTATCCAAAATGGCAAAAATTGGGAGCATAAAAACCTTATGAGGTTAACAAAGAGCAGGGGAAAAAAGCTCATAAAACCTCATGAGTCTAAATATAACATTAGTGATAAAGTATCTTTTAATGTGTAAAGTTAAAATCCTTTCTAAATGAACTGAAATGCTGATAAACTCATAGTAATTGAAACTCATACATCATTATGAAACTGGTCATACTACAGAAGGAGGAGGTTGAAGGTCTTCAGAGGATCCTAGATCTTCAATCATTCTTTTAAAACACTTAATGAATGGAAAACAATCTAAAACTGTCCATCCATAAAGAGTGATTAAATAAATCCTGAGGTATACATTCAGCAACATATCGTGCAGCCATAAAAAAGAATGAAGGAGGGGCGCCTTCAAGATGATGGAGGAGTAAGACATGGAGATCAACTTCCTCCACACAAATACATCAGAAATACATCTACATGTGGAACAGCTCCTACAGAACACCTACTGAATGCTGGCAGAAGACCTCAGACTTCCCAAAAGGCAAGAAACTTCCCATGTACCTGGGTAGGGCAAAAGAAAAAACAGAGACAAAAGAATAGGAATAAGACCTGCACCTTGGGGAGGGAGCGGTGAAAGAGGAAAAGTTTCCAAACACTAGGAAGCCCCTTCACTGGCAGAGACAGTGGGTGGACAGGGGGGAATCTTCGGAGCCACTGAGGAGAGTGCAGAAACAGGGGTGCAGAGGGCAAAACGGAGAGATTCCCACAGAGCAGATGGGTGCTGACCAGCACTCACCAGCCCGAGAGGCCTGTCTGCTCACCGGCTGGGACAGGTCGGGGCTAGGAGCTGAGGCTCGGGCTTCGGAGGTCAAATCCCAGGGAGAGGACAGCCTGAAAGGGCTAGTGCGCCACAGCTAGCTGGGAGGGAGTCCAGGAAAAGTCTGGAATTGCCTAAGAGGCAAGAGACGATTGTTTCGGGGTGTGCAAGGAGAGGGGATTCAGAGCACCACCTAAACGAGCTCCTGAGACGGGCGTGAGCCGCGGCTATAAGCGCGGACCCCAGAAACGGGCATGAAACACTAAGGTTGCTGATACAGCCACCAAGAAGCCTGTGTGCAAGCACAGGTCACTATCCACGCCTCCCCTCCCGGGAGCCTGTGAAGCCCACCACTGCCAGGGTCCCGTGATCCAGGGACAACATCCCAGGAGAACAAACGGCGCACCTCAGGCTGTTGCAAAGTCACCTCAGCCTCTGCCACTGCAGGCTTGCCCTGCATTCGGTAACCCTCCCTCTCCCCAGCCTGAGTAAGCCAGAGCCCCTGAATCAACTGCTCCTTTAACCCGCTCCTGTCTGAGCAGGTGACAGGCGCCCTCAGGTGACCTACACACAAAGTCGGGGCCAAATCCAAAGCTGAACCCCAAGAGCTGTGCGAACAAAGAACAGAAAGGGAAATTTCTCCCAGCAGCCTCAGGAGCAGTGGATTAAATCTCCACAATCAACTTGATGTACCTGCATCTGTGGAATACCTGAATAGACAATGAATCATCCCAAAATTGAGGTGGTGGACTGTGGGAGCAACTGTAGACTTGGGGTTTGCTTTCTGCAACTAATTTGTTTCTGGTTTTATGTTTATCTTAGTTCAGTATTTAGAGCTTATTATGATCAGTAGATGTGTTTATTGATTTGGTTGCTCTCTTCATCTTTTTATTTTATATATATATTTTTTTCTTTTTCCCTTTTTGTGAGTGTGTATGCTTCTTTGTGTGATTTTCTCTGTATAGCATTGCTTTTGCCATTTGTCCTATGGTTCCAACTGTCTGTTTCTTCTTTTATTTTTTTTTTGTATAGTTTTTCACACTTGTTATCATTGGTGGATTTGTTTTTAGGTTAGGTTGCTCTCTTCTTTCTCTCTTTCTTTTTTTTATTACTTCTTTATTTTTTTTTCTATTTTAACAACTTTATTTTTTTATGACTTTTTTTCTTTCGTTCTTCTTTTTTTCTCTCTTTCTTCTTTATTTCTCTCTTATCTTCTGAGCATTGTGGCTGACAGAGTCTTGGTGCTCTGGCCAGGTGTCAGCCTGAGCCTTTGAGGTGGGAGAGCCGAGTTCAGGACATTGGTTCACCAGGGACCTTCCTGCCTCACATAATATCAAATGGCAAAAGCTCTCCCAGAGATCTCCATCTCAAAGCTAAGACCCAGTTCCACTCAATGATCAACAAGCTACAGTGCTGGACAACCTGTGCCAAACAACTAGCAAGACAGGAACACAACCCCACCCATTAGCAGAGAGGCTGCCTAAAATAATAAAAAGGTCACATTACCCCAAAACCCACCACCGGATGTGGTCCTGCCCACCAGAAAGGCAAGATCTAGCCTCATTCACCAGAACACAGGCACCTGTCCCCTCCACCAGGAAGCCTACACTATTCACTGAACCAACCTTGGCCACTCGGGGCAGACACCAAAAACAATGGGAACTATGAACCTGCAGCCTGCAGAAAGGAGATCCCAAACACAGTAAGTTAAGAAAAATGAGAAGACAGAGAAACACACAGCAGATGAAGGAGCACGGTAAAAACCAAACAAATGAAGATGAAATAAGCAGTCTGCCTAAAAAAGAATTCAGAGTAATGATAGTAATGATCCAAAATCTTGGAAATAGAATGGAGAAAATACAAGAAATGTTTAACAAGAACCTACAAGAACTAAAGCAAACAATCAATGATGAACAAACAGTAAATGAAATTAAAAATTCTCTAGAAGGAATCAATAGCAGAATAACGGAGGCAGAAGAATGGATAAGTGACCTGGAAGATAAAATAGTGGAAATAACTACTGAAGAGCAGAATAACCTCAACCAAGAATTGAAGACAATCTCAGAGAGCTCTGGGACAACATTAAAGGCACCAACATTTGAATTGCAGGGGTCTCAGAAGAGGAAGAGAAAAAGAAAGGGACTGAGAAAATATTTGAAGAGATTAGAGTTGAAAACTTCCTTAATATGGGGAAGGAAATAGTCAGTGAAGTCCAGGAAGCACAGAGAGTCCCATACAGGATAAATCCAAGGGGGAAAATGCCAAGACACATATTAATCAAACTATAAAAGTTAAATACAAAAAAAAAATATTAAAAGCAACATGGGAAAAGCAATTATTAATATACAAGGGAGTCCCCATAAGGTTAACAGCTGACCTTTCAGCAGAAACTCTGCAAGCCAGAAGGGAGTGGCAGGACATACTTAAAGTGATGAAAGGGAAAAACCTACCACCAAGATTACTCTACCCAGCAAGGATCTCATTCAGATTCAATGGAGAAATTAAAACCTTTACAGATAAGCAAAAATTAAGAGAATTCAGCACCACCAAACCAGCTCTACAACAGATGCTAAAGGAACTTCTCTAGGCAGGAAACAGAAGAGAAGGAAAAGACTTACAATAACAAACCCAAAACAATTAAGAAAATGGTAATAGGAACATACATATCGATAACTTCCTTAAATGTAAATGGATTAAATTCTCCAACCAAAAGACATAGACTGGCTGAATGGTTACAAAAACAAGACCCACACACATGCTGTCTACAATAGACCCACTTCAGACCTAGGGACATATACAGGCTGAAAGTGAGGGGATGGAAAAAGATATTCCATGCAACTGGAAATCAAAAGAAAGCTGGAGTAGCAATTCTCATATCAGACAAAATAAACATTAAAATAAAGACTATTACAAAAGAAAAAGAAGGACACTACATAATGATCAAGGGATCAATCCAAGAATATATAACAATTGTAAATATTTATGCACCCAACATAGGAGCACCTCAATACATAAGGCAAATGCTAACAGTCATAAAAGGGGAAATCGTCAGTAACACAATCATAGTAGGGTACTATAACACCCCTCTTTCACCAATGAACCGATCATCCAAAATGAAAATAAATAAGGAAACACAAGCTTTAAATGATACATTAAAAAAGATGGACTTAATTGATATTTGTAGGACATTGCATCCAGAAACAGCAGATTACACTTTCTTCTCAAGTGTTCATGGAACATTCTTCAGGATAAATCATATCTTGGGTCACAAATAAAGCCTTGGTAAATTTAGGAAAATTGAAATCGCATCAAGTATCTTTTCTGACCACAATGCTATGAGACTAGATATCAATTACATGAAAAAATCTATAAAAAATACAAACATATGAAGGCTAAAGAATACACTACTAAATAACCAAGAGATCACTGAAGAAATCAAAGAGGAAATCAAAATATACCTAGAAACAAATGACAATGAAAACACGAAGACCCAAAACCTATGGGATTCAGCAAAAGCAGTTCTAAGAGGGAAGTTTATAACAATACCATCTTACTTCAAGAAACAAGAAACATCTTAAATAAACAACCTAACCTTACACCTAAAGCAATTAGAGAAAGAAGAACAAAAAAACCCCAAAGTTAGCAGAAGGAAAGAAATCATAAAGATCAGATCAGAAATAAATGAAAAAGACATGAAGGAAACAATAACAAAGATCAATAAAACTAAAAGCTGGTTCTTTGAGAAGATAAACAAAGTTGATAAACCATTAGCCAGACTCATCAGGAAAGAAAGGGAGAAGACTCAAATCAATAGAATTAGAAATGAATAAGGAGAAGTAGCAACTGACATTGCAGAAATACAAAGGATCATGAGAGATTACTGCAAGCAACTGTATGGAATAAAATGGACGACCTGGAAGAAATAGACACATTCTTAGCAAAGCACAACCTTCTGAGACTGACCAGGAAGAAATAGAAAATATAAACAGACCAATCAGAAGCACTGAACTTGAAACTGTGATTAAAAATCTTCCAACAAACAAAAACCCAGGATCAGATGGCTTCACAGGTGAATTCTATCAAGCATTTAGAGAAGAGATAACAGCCATCCTTCTCAAACTCTTCCAAAATATAGCAGAGGGAGGAACACTCTCAAACTCATTCTATGAGGCCACCATCACCCTGATATTAAAACGAGAAAAAATGTCACAAAGAAAGAAAACTACAGGCCAATATGTCTAGTCAACATAGATGCAAAATACTCAACAAAATCTAGCAAAGAGAATCCAACAGCACATTAAAAGGATCCTACACCATGATCAAGTGGAGTTTATCCCAGGAATGCTAGGATTCTTCAATATATGCAAATAAATCAATGTGATAAGCCATATTAACAAATTGAAGGATAAAAACCTTATGATGATCTCAATAGATGGAGAAAAAGACCCCAAATAGCCAAAACAATCTTGAGAAAGAAAAACAGAGCTGGAGGAATCAGGCTCCCTGACTTCAGACTATACTACAAAGCTACAGTAATCAAGACAGTATGATACTGGCACAAAAACAGAAATATAGATCAATGGAACAGGATAGAAAGCCCAGGGATAAACTCACGCACATATGGTCACCTTATCTTTGATAAAGGAGGCAAGAATATACAATGGAGAAAAGACAGCCTCTTCAATAAATGGTGCTGAGAAAATTGGCCAGCTGCATGTAAAAGAATGAAATTACAACACTCCCTAACACCATACACAAAAATAAACTAAAAATGGATTAAAGACCTAAATGTAAGGCCAGAAACTATCAAACTCTTAGAGGAAAACATAGGCAGAACACTCTATGACATAAATCACAGCAAGATCCTTTTTGACCCACCTCTTAGAGAAATGGAAATAAAAACAAAAAAAAAAAAACCCAAATGGGACCTAATGAAGCTTAAAAGCTTTTGGACAGCAAAGGAAACCATAAACAAGATGAAAAGACAACCCTCAGAATGGGAGAAAATAGTTGCAAATGAAGCAACTGACAAAGGATTAATCTTCAAAGTATACAAGCAGCTCATGAAGCTCAATATCAAAAAGACGAACAACCGTATTGAAAAATGGGCAAAAGACCTAAATAGACATTTTTTCAAAGAAGATATACAGATTGCCAACAAACACATGAAAAGATGCTCAACATCACTAATCATCAGAGAAATGCAAGTCAAAGCAACAGTGAGGTATCACCTCACACCTGTCAGAATGGCCATCATCAAAAAATCTACCAACAGTGAATTCTGGAGAGCATGTGGAGAAAGGGGAATCCTCTTGCACTCTTGGTGGGAACGTAACTTGAAACAGCCACTATGAGAACAGTATGGAGGTCCTCAAAAATCTAAAAATGGAACTACCATACAACCCAGCAATCCCACTACTGGGCATATACCCTGAGAAAACCATAATTCAAAAAGAGTCATGTACCACAATGTTCATTGCATCTCTATTTACAACAGCCAGGACATGGAAGCAACCTATGAATCCGTCAACAGATGAATGGATAAAGAAGATGTGGTACATATATACAATGGAATATTACTCAGCCATAAAAAGAAAAGAAATTGAGTTATTTGTAGTGAGTTGGATGGACCTAGAGACTGTCACACAGAGTGAAGTAAGTCAGAAAGAGAAAAACAAATACTGTATGCTAACACATATATGTGGAATCCATAAAAAAAATGGTTCTGAAGAACTTAGGGGCAGGACAGGAATAAAGTCACAGACATAGAGAATGGACTTAAGGACACAGGGAGGGGGAAGGGTAAGCTGGGACGAAGTGTGAGAGTGTCATGGACATATATACACTTCCAAATGTAAAATAGCTAGCTATTGGAAGGCAACCACATAGCACAGGGTGATCAGCTCAGTGCTTTGTGTACACCTAGAAGGGTGGGCTACGGAGGGTGGGAGGGAGACACAAGAGGGAGGAGATACAGTGATGTATGTATATGTAGCTGATTCACTTTGTTATACAGCAGAAACTAACACACCATTGTAAAGCAATTATACTGCAATAAAGATGTGAAAATAAATAAATAAATACTTTGCCACCAAAAAAAAAAAAAGAAGAATGAAGGATCCCATCATGTCCCGATATAGAAATCAAAGTCTAGATCAACTTATATTAGTTGCCATGAAGGAAAAGAGAAATAAATAAGAAAATGCTTGCACATTTGCTTCTGTTTGCATTGAACATCTCCAAAGGGCACATCAGAAACTGGTAACACTGGTTGCTCTGAAGTGAGCTGGGTAGCTGGGGAACAGGAATAAATGGAGATATTTTACAACACTTTCGTTTTTTTTTCTCTCTCTTGTATTAAAATAATGGGAATACACATTATTTGTGTATATTCAATACACAAATGAAAATTATTTTAAATTTCTCAATTCATTAAATTGCTTCTAATAATGGGTGAGATTATGGGATATTAAATTCAGAACTACCTGGCAGTGCTACCCAAAGGAACATTGTCAGTTTGGTAGAGTACATTCATACTAAAGTGGTGATTAGAATCAACCTTCAATCACCATTGTTGTTATTTCCTTGGGCCTCTGCTGAGAACATAAAAGACTCAGTTACCAGGTGGCAAAGGTAAATCTATTGATGATGAGCAGAATCAACAGGACCAACAGAGGAGAGGCTTCCTCATTATTCTTTCTGCCAAAAGGTAGGCCCAAATGCAATGTCTATACATGTCAGAAGCAGGTGTGTGAGATGTTTAGCATTCCTTATTTTCTATAACAACCTAAAACTTCTGTTTTGAGCCCCCCTCTCCATCAAAATTCAATATTCCTCCTTCCTTCCTAAGAATGGCATCAAAGATATAAGAAGATTTTGTTGTGCTGAGCGACTGGGGCAAGGGAGGGAGGTGGTATCAGATCTTCTATGGGTCTGTCCATGAAGGGGTCTGTGAAGATGTCCATTGCCCTGCCTGGTGCCCCATCAAGGTCTGTTCCTGTGTCTAGATGGGCCACCAAGACCACAAAATAAATGAGCCCCATCACTTTCCCTCTGGTTCTCCCTTTCACCTTTCTTACAACCTAAGGAATTTTTTCTTTCCTGGGGGAAGGAAGCCTTGCTTCCTTGTGACTCATGCTGTTTTCTTCCATGTCTGTCTTGTGTCCTTTCCATTTCCCTGCTAGTCTGCTAAAATTTAAACCCAAGAATATATTTCTTTTTTCTCTTTGAATTTTTATCCCTTGCATAAACATCCCCCTAGTCACTCCAGTGGTCCTCAAATTTGGCTACACATTAGAATTCTGAGCTTTTCAAAAATACCCATATCTGGGGGCTTCCCTGGTGGTGCAGTGGTTGAGAGTCTGCCTGCCGATGCAGGGGACACGGGTTCGTGCCCCGGTCCGGGAGGATCCCACATGCCGCGGAGCGGCTGGGCCCGTGAGCCACGGCCGCTGGGCCTGCGCATCCAGAGCCTGTGCTCCGCAGCAGAAGGGGCCACAGCAGTGAGAGGCCCGCGTACCACAGAAAAAAAAAAAAAAAACATATCTGGGCCAGGCCCCCAGAGATACTGATTCATGCACTCTGGGGGTGAAAGCCCGGATAGGGTTAGTTTGTAGAAGATCCCAGGTGATTCTAGTGCCGGATCAGTTTGAGTATCAATGAAGGGGACCTGTAAAGAAAAAAAAAGGAAATACCAGGAAATGAAAACTTTGGTTAATATTTCACAATATTACACAATCATATACGAATGCCAGAAGATGGAAAAGTCCTTCAGAATGAATTTGACTGTGAGTGTGAAAATTAGATGAAAACTGTGAAAACCTTACCTACCACAGGCATCTTGTAACTTTTTTCTTTTTTGTGGCTCAGGGTATCTGAACACCGAACACATCCTGGAAGGGTATTTAGAAAATCTTTGTTTTCCAACTTACGTATTTGGGGCAGCCAAACATGGCTAAGCTAACTAGGATTCTCATGAAGAAGAAAGGGTTCTGGCTTGACTGTGACCCCAACAAGCATCTGAAAACAAATTAAATTCTGACATTGGCTAAAAGGAAGAGGATACTGATCCAAAATTGGAAGAGCTTCAGGGTGGGCACAATGTGGCCCCTGCTTCCAAGTCCTAAGAGGGTGAGGGTTCTGACCCACGTGCGTAAGCCCACACCCAGCTTGCCTTCTCTGGAGGTGTCCCTGAGAGCTACCTGGGACCCCTCAAGTGATGCCAAGGTACTGATCCACGGGTGGATCAGTTTATGACCTGGGCAACAAAATCTCATGATTAGGAGGGCCACCAGCATTCAGTTGGAAGCAGAAGTACAAAGAATGGACTCTGGAACTGGGTCTAAATCCTGGTTCTACCAAGCGCCAGCTGTGTGACCTTGAGCAAGTGACTGAAGCTCTCTGTGCCTTGTTTGTTACACCTGTAAAACAAGGATAATAATAGAACCTTCTCAGTAGAGTTTTTCTGAGGATTCAATGAGAAGATACTGATGGGAGTCTTCATATGGTGCCTCACCCAGGAAGCCTCAAATACGATTTTTTTTATTCAGTTACATGCACAAATCCCTTCTATGACATTCCTAAGAAATGGTGCAGATCATCCTAGAAAGTTGTAAGCGACGAGACAGGAGTATGATCTCAAGAGAGTGAGAAAGAGAATGTATCTTAAGGTAGTAGGTAATGTAGTTTAACATCAGCATTCCAACAGCAAGAGCGGCCTCCTTAAGCCACAGCATTGGAGGGGTCCCCACGTACTCCCTCAGCATGTTATATACAGATAACTGGTTATGAATCTGTCTCAGGGCAGGGACTGTGTCATACTCATCTTGTCCCCCCAGAGCCCAGCACCTAGAATGTCCTCAATAAGCAGGTGGTCAACAGAGCTACTCATCTTGTCTTCCCCTTGCAGTGGCACAGCGCTTCTGTAAATGTGGAAAAAATAGAGAATGACTAAGGAAAGCAGACCAGGGAATGGTCTTCCCCCTTCCTTAGTTCTGCCAAGAGCCCCCAACCATTCCATCTCAAAGCTATTCCTTGCCCGTCTCGTAAAGGCTGGAAGAGAATCAGTCAAGCAGACCCCTCTCTTAGGCTTCCAGAATTCTCACCAGGGAGTGCAGCCCCCCTGGCATTGATCATCTCCCTCCTCTCTGTCTTTCCAGATGACTTCACAAATGTTCAATTCTTCCTCTCATCTGCAAGATTCTAAGGAAACCAAGAGAAGTTCTTTCTTCAGAAGGTGGGGCAGATGCCTGAGTGAGGTATTGCTAAGAGCTCCATACCAGATATAAAATAGCTATGACTTTATAACGGCAAATTTAATGATACAGAAAATTCACCATTTAAAGTGAGAAAAGTGATTTTGAACGTCTTTGAATGGTACTCATAGGGTAAAATATATATTATGTAAAAAGAATGATGTGAGAGACGCCGGCTCCGGCTGCCGACACCGGTGCGAAGGAGCGTTTGGTGCCCTCCTTTGTCAGTGGGACTGTCAATCCAGACTAACTGCTTGGAAGAATGCTTTGTTTGCTCTTACCTGCTGCAGTAATTTGGAAGAAAGCACCCAAGAATGTGACTATATTCGGAGAGTTTAAATAAGGTCATTAGTGTGGCCCCTACTCTAGTACGACTGATGTCCTTATAAGAAGAGGAAATTTGGACACAGATGGCACAGAGGAAAGGCCATGTGAAAGCACAGAAGACGACCATTTACAAGCCAAGGAGAGAGGCCTCAGAAGAAACCAACCCTGCTGACATGTTGTCTCAGATTTCTAGCCTCCAGAACTGTGAGAAAATAAATCTTCGTTGTTTAAGCCTCAAAAAAAAAAAAAAAAAAAGAAGAATGCGACAACAGGTACAATGGGAGTTGATAACTATTATTACTCCCTCCTACATGATTTCCACTTTTCTTCTTGCCCTTGCCATCTAGAGCTGTCCTCTCCCTCACAAAAACCTACCTCAAAAACTTGGTATTTGCACACTGCCAAGCGATACCACACAACCCGACCCCAAGTCCAATAAAAGTCATGGAGAGAAACTGCACCAAAGCATATGATTCATAATTATCTTAAGAAACAAAGCAAATATCCACCTAAGTGTATCTCACCCTTTACCTGAGAACCACCCTATGGAGAGATTCTGAAGGGACGTCTTCAGCTTTGCAACCTGGTCCTGCTCACAGATGCTAATGGATGTGGCCAGGTCAGACAGTCTTGGACCCTCTGGGGCAATGCTTAGTCAAAACCCACCTCTGCACCGCCACTCATGTTTTATCATCAGGACACTTTCTTACAGAAACATAAAAAATAAAGGAGAGGGCTTCCCTGGTGGCGCAGTGGTTGAGAGTCCGCCTGCCGATGCAGGGGACACGGGTTCGTGCCCCGGTCCGGGAGGATCCCACATGCCGCGGAGCGGCTAGGCCCGTGAGCCACGGCTGCTGAGCCTGCGTGTCCGGAGCCTGTGCTCCGCAACGGGAGAGGCCACAGCAGTGAGAGTCCCGCGTACCGCAAAAAAAATAAATAAATAAAATAAAGGAGAAAGAAAAAATATTAAGAGTAGATTAGTATGAGGCCTTGGATCATTTTTTAAAATCTGCCTTTGATTAGTGTTTTTGTTATCTATTGCTGTGTATTAAACCAGCCCAAATTTAGTAACATAAAACAGCAACAACTTTCATTCAGAAGAAAAGGAAGAGGAAGAGGAGGAGAAAAGGTCAGTCTCGGGCTTCCCTGGTGGCGCAGTGGTTGAGAGTCCATCTGTCGATGCAGGGGACACGGGTTGATGTCCTGGTCCGGGAGGATCCCACATGCCGCGGAGCGGCTGGGCCCGTGAGCCATGGCCGCTGAGCCTGCACATCCGGAGCCTGTGCTCCGCAACGGGAGAGGCCAGGACAGTGAGAGACCAACGTACCACACACAAAAAAATTTAAAAATGGCAAAAGGTCAGTCTCACTGGTTTCCATGGGTTAACCAGGGTCAGCTAGGTGGTTCTTACTCGGGGTCTATCACGAGGCTGCTGTCAGAGAGGACAAGGGCTGGGGTCTTCTTGACGCTTCCTCACTCACAGTTCTGGCCGGTGATGCTGGCTCTAGGCTGGGAGCTCAGCTGGGCAGAACAGCTACCCGTGGCTCCCCAGGCATCCTGGGCTTCTTCCAGCAGGACAACTGGGTTCTGAGAGCAAGAATCCCAGGAAAAAGAGCCAGGTGATTGATCACCTTTTAAGCCTGGCCTCTGGGGTCACTGTGCCGCTTCACCATATTCTCATCATCAGAAGTGAGCCTATACTCCAGGGAAGGGAAATTAGACTCCTGATTAGAGGAGTATCAAAGAATATGTGGACATGGTTTTAAACCACCACAGTCAGCATTGTCATACTTTTCCTCATTTGTCCCTTTCAAAACTGTGATTAAATATGAAAAAGACAAACTCACCAAATAAAAGCATCAGATTCATATGATTCTTAGATCTCTCTGCTTTAATTTTTGCTCTGACAATCAACCCTTTCTTCCTACACATTTTTTGATGAATCAAAGCATCTCTGACACCTTCTCCACAACTCTTCCTAAATATATCCTCCCATGGGCTCTCAGGGGAAGACTACTCACCACAAGAAAGCTGAGGTCGGTGTCCACAGTAGGGAGACGATAAAGGAAAAGACTCAGACACTGGCATTCCCTGAAAAGAAAAAGTCTAAGGAGAAATGTACCCATATGCACTATTTAGCAAGGCTGATATGTCTGGATCTTTATGAATGCAGAAGCCATAGGTCAATGGGAACATTTGCAAGGGCAGCAGCATCTTTTAAATTTCAGGGATGCTGTCCATTTATTCATTCAACAAACACCCACTGAGTACCTCCCGTGCTCAGGCACTACTCCAGATGCTGGGATACAGAGGTGAGCAGACCAAAGTCTTGTATTCTAGCAGGTGAGACAAGTAGCTTACATGAGTGCTGGCTGATAAGTTCTATGGAGAAAAATAAAGCAAGGAAAGCAGAAGAAGCATGGCTGGGGGATGGAGAGGGCATTGTCCTTCTCTGTAAGATGGTCGGGGAAGCCTCTGATAAGCCACTGCTCAGTCCTAAAGGAAGTATGAGGGGGAGTCACGCAGAGGCGTGCAGGCAGGGGAGAATGCACGGGGAACGACCTGAGAGAGAAGCAGTCTGGGCACATCCCACTGCCACCCCCACTGCAAGCCCCTTCTCCCAGCATCTCATAGCTTCAAGACAACCAAAAATTCGGCCACATTTCATACCAAGACTGAGTTCCCTGCAAGAGCCCAGCTCATTCTCCCAATAATTGAAAGTAGATTTACTCTCCCCAATTTTTTTTTTAATTTTTGACCGCACCGTGTAGCATGCAGGATTTTAGTTCCCCAACCAGGGATCAAACCCACACCCCCTGCAGTGGAAGCGTGAAGTCTTAACCACTGGACCACCAGGGAAGTCCCATACTCTCCTCAGTTTAAAATCCCCGCCCCCCAGAGCCTGTTAACGGTGGCTCGTGGAGTCACAAACGGATGACGGTAAGAAAAAGAGAACCACGGGAAAAGGGAGAACAAAGAGGAAGTAGAAAAGGTGGAGGAGAAAGAGGAAAAAAAGGCAAAGGAGGAATATCCACATGTAAGAAGACTTCCTGTATCAAACCCATGACGTGTAACCTCGTATCTCAGAACGCTGTGCCTCCTAACATGCCACATATTCTGGTCCCAGGGCAGGTATTACTGCAGTATCTCAAGAACCAAAAGAAGCAAGGCTGAAAGACTTTGAATTAAAAACCTGTAAACACACCACATAAACACAGGACACAAACGTATGGTTTCAAATGTTCAGAAACAGAGAATGGACTTGAGGACACGGGGTCGGGGGTGGGATGGGAGCGGGAAGCTGGGACGAAGTGAGAGAGTAGCATGGCCATATATACAGTACCAAAAGTAAAATAGATAGCTAGTGGGAAGCAGTGCATAGCACAGAGAGATCAGCTCGGTGCTTTGTGATGACCTAGAGGGGTGGGATAGGGACGGTGGGAGGGAGACGCAAGAGGGAGGGGATATGAGGACATATGTATGCATACGGCTGATTCTCTTCATTGTACAACAGAAACTAACACAGTATTGTGAAGCAATTATACTCCAATAAAGGTCTATTAAAAAAAAAACTGTTCCAGATAATGATTAAAGCAATCACATCAGTAAACAATTTTGCCTGAGTATCAGTAACTTTATCTCTACAAAAGTGCACTTGATTAAATAAGGGGATGCCCAGTTTTAAAAATAGTTCTGCATTTCTGTGAATTGTTAAGAAAAATAAATAAATATTTCTTTTTTTAAGCTCTTTTGAAAAAAAATTCCCAATTAAAAATCTTTCCCTCTCGATCTATTTTATACATGTATTTATTTACATCATATGTATTTATATCTCATATATTATTTTATTTCAATTATACCCTGAAAACCTATTTCTTTGACATACTTCTAATTTCCAAAAGCCCCTTCATTGTGTCTAGACAGATTTTTTTCAAAAGAGCATCAGGGTTGTTTGAAATTTACAAAAAGAAAAAGTTGAATGAACAAATGCTAAAGTCTTTATTTGATGCTAAAGTCTTTCTATGATGATTCTATGAAACTTTTTAAATTACCTGCACCAAAGGTTACTGGCCTTTCAAATATGCTGAATCCCACCCTTAACAGCAGCCATCGTTACAGGAAGCAGGGGTTTCTGGGTTTCCAGGCCGTGCTCGGTGGCCACGAATCACTTGATAAATAAGTGCTGATTGAGATGCCTCCTCACCCTCTCTCTGGCTCTGCCACATGGCAAAGAAGTGGTTACACCAGGTTTTCTGACTCAGCTATGACTTGGCTGAGGAATTCTTATCACCAAAGGGGCTTTAGCTGGAAGTTCTTACATAAAATAATACTAAGAATTCATCTGAAAAACCACTGTTCATGATTATTTTTTTGCAGCAACACAAAAAATTACTAATAATAAAATACTAATAAATAATACTAAGAATAAATGTTAAGAATAATACTAAGAATTCATCCAAAATACCACTGTTCATGATTTTTTTTTTTGCCAGCAACACAAAAGATTTGCATTCAAAACTTACAAGATTGAATTTAGTGTCTGACCTTGGAGTTCTCTGGATACTTTTGTATACAAAGTAAAGAAAATCATTTCTAAGGTATTTTCAAAACATAACTGGCAGCACCAAGTCATATTTATATTAATTATACTTAATTACCTAAAGAAGTAATCGACATGCCAAGAGCAAAAACCTAAATTATTTCAAATGTGAAGATCTATAGCAGCCTAGAATGTGGCCACTGAAAGAAATACGTAGCTTAACCAATGGTGTCCAGGTTTTTGGTTAAAAATGGAGGAGTGGGCTTCCCTGGTGGCGCAGTGGCTGAGAGTCCGCCTGCCGATGCAGGGGACATGGGTTCATGCCCCGGTCCGGGAAGATCCCACATGCCGCGGAGCGGCCGGGCTCGTGAGCCATGGCCGCTGAGCCTGCGCGTCCGGAGCCTGTGCTCCGCAACGGGGGAGGCCGCGGCAGTGAGAGGCCCGTGTACCGCCCCCCCAAAATAAATAAATAAATAAATAAAGTATAAAAAAAAAAAATGGAGGAGTGACTTGTCTTCTCTTTGAAACAAACCAAACACTAAAGCTGTATTTAATGCATCTTTAATGAAACTAGAACTGCGTCATCATTTTGAAACATGTACAAGGAAGAAAGACTGCAAAGAGTGGCGACAACTGAATTGGTCGAGGCAAGGGAGGTGTGGTGGGGATTGCTGTGTGCTCACAAGATTCATCTCCTTTTCCTGCCAGCACACAGCCAGAATACATTTCCCAGGCTTCTTGCGGTAAGCTTTGGCATGCTGCTGGGTTTTGACTCATGAGTGTGAGAGGGAATGGGTTACTTCTAAAAGAGGTGTGCCTTCTCTTTCTTTTCCCCACAGCCAGTATGCATAGGCTTGGGAACCAAGGGGAGGGGGTAGAAATGGCCACTTTCAATTTTATACCAGATTACTTCATGGGGAAATTTTATTTTCCCTTCCAACTCTTGGGATCAAAGGGTTTGGTAGTCTTAATGCTCAAAGGAGAAATTCTTTGCCCAAGGAATACAGTTTTGGATCTTTTACCAGAGAAGCTGAGACTGTTCCATGGCCAGTTGGAGCTCTTCATACAACTGAGCCCAAAAGCAGAGGAGAGGGTCTCTGTACCGACAAGGTGACAGGAAGACATTGGATGCTGTGACTCACGAGGTCTGGAACTCAGGAGGTTGATGGGGTACCTCTTAACAATTCTTGCCCCAATACTTCTGGTCAATGGAAAAACTGAGGTAATACAATAAAGACAAAACAACCAAGGCCTCAGACCCCACATGACTGAAGGTTTGAGTCATCCCACCAGGTGAAGAACCCTACGTGGCCAAGATGCTGCAAGAAAACAGAGGAAATGGAACATGAGGCTCCTCAACCCTTCATTGCTGTGCTCTGTCACCATTCTCCTCTGCCTTTGGACCTTTGCACATGCCAGCTTATGGCAAAAGCTGTCAACGCTCACTAATATTCAGGTGCTCTTCTGCATTGAGTTACCAGTATCCTACCTAATTTAACCTTATGAACATGCTAGACAATTAGGTGGGTATCATCTCTGTCAAATTTTTCCTACTTTATTATTTAAATGAGGTCAATTTACTGCATCAACAGGTTAAATAAGAAAAATCTCCTAAAAATTTTAATGGTAACTTTAAAAGAATGTCTTAAAGATGTTTATGCCTTTTAACTCTAGGAATTTATGGAATCTATGGATATCATAAAGACCAAAAAATGTATACACCAAGGTATTCATTGCAGTATTACATGTAATTGCCAAAAGTAGAAACAACCTAAGTATCAACCAATAGATAAATGGTTAATTAAATTATGGAAATTTCATAAGACAATAATTATATAGCCACTAAAAGTATATTTGCAAAGAAATATTAATGACATGGAGGAAGTGGTCATGCTAAAATAAGTGAAATACTATATACAATACAGTCTACATTAGATGAAGCTTTCTAAAATCTCTCTACTTGTTTGTATTTTTTTTTTGTTTTCAGTGAGTGCTATGGTCTGAATGTTTGTGTCCCCACAAAATTCAGATGTTGAAATCCTAATGCCCAAAGGCAGGCCTTTGGGAGGTCCTTAGGTCATGAAGGCGGAACTCTCATGAATGGGATTGGTGTCCTTATAAAAGAGATCCCAGAGAGCTCTCTCTCTCACCTCTTCTACCATGTGAGGACATGGTGAAAACGTGCCTTCTATGAATCAGGAAGCCCTCAGCAAACACGGAACCTGCCAGTGCCATAATCCTAGACTTCCCACTCTCCAGAACTGTGAGAAATAAATGTTTGTTGTTTATAAGCCAACGAGCCTGTGGTATTTTATTATAGCAGCCCAAATGGACAAGACAATGAGCATGAGCTTAAGCTACTTTTATAATCAGGTAAAAAAAATAAAATCTTAAGGGTTCTGTTCACATATGACTTTTACCTTAAATTTCCATCCCTACCACATAGTTAGAGCCTCATGAAGAACTAGGAGTGCCCTCTGAAGTTACAAAATCATAATCTTTATCTATTAACTTGTAACTTTAGGCTTTCCAAAAATCTTAAGAGAATGTGAAAAGCAGATTTTTAATAAGTCTAATCCTTCCAGCCAAGACCTAGAAATAATGTGGCCATGATCTTAACAGAGGGCTACAGAACTGAGGCCTGGATCTTTTCCATGGATTGTGTTTCCTGACACTCCCCTGACTTAAAAAAAAAAAAAGGAACACAGGCATTCACCAGTTTTGTTGTTGTTTTTGTTTTACATCCTGAAAAGCACTAAAGAGACCATTGGTATCAAGAGTCTGCAAAAGAAGTAAACAGTTTTCAATTTGTTGACTTCATGTGTAACTCCAACCATTTTGAAATAAGCAGATACAGGAATTATTTCATGAGAAAACAATGCAATAGAGTTAGTGAAGCTCTCTAAACCAACTGTACTGCATTACTCTTAAAAAAAAAAAAAAGAAAAGAAAAAAAGAGAGAATACCAGACTCTTCCATGCAGTAAGATGCCCTGTGGTTAAATCAGAAAGATAAGTCATTATCCCATATGGAATGATAAAAGCGACAGTGGGGTGGGAAGGTGGGGAAATGGGCAGATATAAAAGACTCTTTCCCTAAACTCTCATCCAGTGATCTGATTATGTTTCCTGGATTATGTAGCAAACGTGCTTAGAAGAATGCATTGACTTCACTGATGCCGTTTGGAAGATACTTACTTGACCTTGCTTTCCTCCTATGCCTACAGAGTAAATCTGAGGTTTGGTCCTCCCTTGTATCTGATGGGGCGGCCAAGAGAATGCTCAGGCATGCACAACACTGTGACAAAGCCAGAGAGCAGCTAGAATCTATTATCACTTGAATTCCAAATTTTTAGGCTGATTTCTCCCACTGTGAGGATTTTCTGTGCCAAGTCAATTAATTACAGGTTTATGGATCTCCGTTTCCCTTCCACTCAAAATAAAATGGATCCCTATCACATTAGAAGTACAAGGCATTCTGTTTCTCTAAGAAAAAATTATCATGCTCAAACATCTAAGCTCCAAAGGAAGATTCAGTTTCGGTTTTTTCTGAAGCATAATAGAACCATGATAAAACTAGCAATCAAAAAAAAAAAAAAAAATTAGGGCTTCCCTGGTGGCGCAGTGGTTGAGAGTCCGCTTGCCGATGCAGGGGACACGGGTTCATGCCCCGGTCCGGGAAGATCCCACATGCCGCGGAGCGGCTGCGCCCGTGAGCCATGGCCGCTGAGCCTGCGCATCCGGAGCCTGTGCTCCGCAATGGGAGAGGCCACAACAGTGAGAGGCCCGCGAACTGCAAAAAAAAAAAATAATAAATAAATAAATGAAGCAGATAACTTTGAAGTTGCTTAATACTACCTTCATGTTGAACTCTAAGCATTTGCTGTCAACTAAAGATGAAGAATCCATTAGTACTGTATTTTATAGAATACTGACATGTTTCATTGTTTTCTCTTCGCCCAATCTTTCCCTGCTTCAACCCATTATCCAGGATGAAACCAGAACAACCTAAAAGCCACAAATCTGATCTCAACACGTCCCTTTTTCAACCTTTCAATGGCTCCCATTTGAGTGAAGCACAACTTCTCCAACATGGCTCCCAAGTTCCCAAATTAGCCGGACTCCTGTCTTCCTCTCCAGTGCTAACAGCTGCCCGGAACCCTTTGTGTCCTATGCTTCTGCCTACCTAGGGCTTCTCAAAAATGCAGCACTACCTCCTGCCTATGATCTGTGTACGTGCTGTTCTCTTGTAGAAACTGTTAGTGCTTACTATGTGTCCTTGTCTTTCTCTCTAACTCCCAGACCCTAAGCATCTAGGAGGATCATGTGATTGATTTTTGCCAATGATGTGTGAGCACAAGTGATGAGCCATCTTCAGTCCAAGGAGTTAAGAACAGGTGTGAGATTTCCACACTCTGCTGACCATGGGTGATGGACACCCACTATTGGAGCTGATCTCGCTCTGTCTCTTCTCTATGTGAGTCGAGTGTTGTTCCATCCATTCCATCTAGCGATTCCGATGCTGAGATGCAATGGCCAAAAGTGTTCAGCGTCTCTCCCTGGGGCTGGAAGATGCGTGGTACACGACTCCCTCAGCATTGATAAACAGTGCATGGTGCTCTGCTGGACGTGAAGTTCCCATTTTTTCCACTCTAAAGCTTCCCCACTTCTCTGCCAACATGTAAGGCCTAGAACTTACCTTCACCTGCCAGGGAGCATCAGGGACTCAAACCTGGCTTCTCATGCTTTGTTGGAGGTGGATTTTCTGAGGAAGCTTAGCTTCAGGGCCCCTGGCCAACACGTAATTGCTGGTGACTGACTCCTTGCTAGAATACACTCTGAATAAAGAAGGGCAAATCTGATCAACTTCTAGTGGTTCCTGTGGAACTTGGACTATAGCATCAGCATCACCTGGGAACTGGTTAGAAACACAAATTCTCAAGCCCCATCCCAGACCTACTGTATCAGAAACTCCGGGGGTGGGGTCTACAATCTGTTTGAACAAGGCCTCCAGGTGCTGCTGGTCCTTCAGTTTGAGAACCACAACAATATAATGGGATCTGAATTACTCTATGTCCCAAAGGCATTTATCCTTTGGGGCCTATACGCATAAGTGGCACCATAAGGCCCCTTCCCCGGGAGAAGATCCTTCCAGGCTAATACTCCCCCAGTCATTGCTACCAAGCTCCAGACAAGCCCCATCTGAACAGCAAGGACAGCACATGCCTCCTCTGGGATCCACGCTTTTTGCATAACATGGCAATCCCCTTTGCAACATGCCACACGCATTTCCTCTCCTTCTTTTTCTGTGCCACCTGGTATTGTGATCTGTTAGAAGACAAACGCACTGAATTTGGCTGTGCCCAGTTACTAAGTGTTCTTAAGAAACAGCCAAATTATTCTTGAGACATGGCTTCCTTCCTACTGACTGTTGCCTTATATTTTTATGAGTGTTCTTCTACCATGTGGAAATGGATGTCCTCTAAGCTGAAATCTCATTTTATAGGAGCCAGAAATAGCTGAGAGGGGATTCAGAATAGCAGTTTCCAATATCGATGGACTTCTCTCCAGGCTCATAATATTGGTTACAAGTACCTTGGAACACGGTAGATGAGACAGATGAAGAGGAGGAATTTTGCCTTCAAGGTTTTAACTTATAAGTTGAAACTTCCTGATTTAGAAGTTTTACTTCTAAATAAAAAAAAAAATTATTTTTTCAGAAGCATCACAGTGGGTTTCAAACAGTTGAAACCAGGGGTAGATGTAGGTGTTGAAGCCTCCAAAGCTTAAACGGTCTCAGGATTCCTCTTTTTTGAAAAGGATACAAAATTGGGTACGATGTGAAGGAAATCAGAAATTACAACAAAATAAAAATTTTGGAAAACTGGTGAATATCGCAAACACCATAAAACCCAGGAGGAAATAATATAAAAATTAATGTAATATAAAAATAGAGTTCTGACACATCTCAAAAATACTTCCTTCCTACATTTTTGGCCACATGTTCTCTGATCACCTCTTCATATGACAAAGATTCTGTAGCAGCAAATACGAGATCAGAGATCTTTTCTCTAGCATCGTTGATCAAATTATTTTAATTGAGAGCTTAGAAGTCTCTAAAGCATCACAACTGTTATTGATAATGTTTTAGGAATTGTCAAATTTGGGAAGATTTCTATCAAGTTTCCTTCACATATGAGCTTTCCAGTTTGAAAGAGTTTTCACAGACTGGCTGCATGCTCCACAACGTGTCGACTGCGCTTCTCCCCGCCTCCCACATATTTGAGTACCAGGCCTTCTGGTGTCTCTCCACCAGGAGAGCAGCAGAGTGGGCCATTCCTCTTTGAGGACAGGAGCAATAATTGAACTGTAGACAGACAGGAGTGCAAACCAAATAAGTATATTCCACTAAACCCAAATTAGATGGGTCCCCAACTGAACTTTCCCTTAGACGGTTCCCAAAAATGCCTCGGCCACTTGACCTCCAGCCATATGATGGGAGATGTACCTGAGGAGAAGCTGGAATAGAGAGAGGCCAAAGTATCTGACATTTGTACCTTTTACAATATGTGACGTTGCGAACACGTTGCTAGGGTCAGTACGATCCAGGGACCCTGAAGCCAAGCTTCCTCAGAAAATCCACCTCCAACCAAGCGTGAGAAGTCAGGTTTGAGTCCCTGATGTGCTCTGGCAGGTGAAAGTAAGTTCTGGGCCTTTAATTGACACCCAAGGAAAAGGGGAGTCCAGAAGGGACAGAAGGAAATGGTGGAGAGAAGGTGACAAGGAAACACTGGTGGCCTGAGGCTACTGTATGAAGGGGATGGGGGGAGGTACCCTGAAGAACATGAGCGCTTGTAAAGGGGCAAATGCACTCGCCTGTGCTTCTCCAGCTAGGCTGCAACCCAGAGCTCATGTGTCAACTAAGCAAATTTGTCATAAATGATTAACTTCTGGAAGAACAAATCATTTGACCTCTCCAGCTGAACAAACACAGAACTCCAGCGACTAAAAGAGCCAAAGGCAAAGCTTCAGCAACACTGAACACATTTTCATAAAAGTCCTGCCATTTCATGTCACGAGAGCCTGAGGGAAGCTTAGGTAATGGCGTCTCTTTAGCTAAAGGAAAAGAATTCCCTGGGCTTGGGGATGTGGCTACAGTTCATGAAAGATACAGAGAATGGCAAAATCAAAGAGTAATTTTGCTGCAGCTTTGGAAACACCCACGGGTTCTTAAACGGAGAGTTTGATTTATGAAAAGATTCCAGTTTCTGGGATGTCAGCAAAGAAATTGAATGAAGATAGCAAAATAGTGCAAGGAGCCATCGAATTACGCCACGTGCAAGTTTCAAGCGACTCTGTGCTTCTATCCTAAGGGCTCAGCCATCATAATCTACACAAAATAGCTTTTGGCTAGAAGAGTTCTTTGGGATACAGAATGCAAATGTGCAATCACATTAATTCCAAGTTTCCCTGTTCTGTGCTGCTTTCTTTCACAAGTAGATTTTTAAATAAGGAGAAAGTACTCCCTGTCCCCGGGGAATTCTTGTTTCATTCAGATGTAGCTTAGCAAGGACTTTCACAAATAAAATGCAAGTGAGAATAGAAAAAAATTAATTAGAAACAAAGATCAGAACTCCTTTTCATTAACTCCATAAAAACCACCATTCCTTCAAAAGAAAACCTGAAGAAATGTTAATACACTAAAATTAAAATGCAAGTCACCACTTGTTTTCTTTGCCATGACCTTGCTAAACTAAAATTAATGATCTGATCAGCCCAGAGACCACATCTTAAAGGGCATTTTCCCCTATAAAGCAGAAGGTCAGAATTCTGTTCTGAGGCCTGTACCTGGCCTGTGGTTATTGAAAAACCAGTGTTCCCCCTTTAGGCTCTGAAAGCCAGCACCCGGTGAACAGTGAGACAGTGACCCTGAGGGACGGCTGATTTCTTTGAATGAAGCATCAAATACATGGCGATTCTTGTAATACGTTAAGAAAATGATTACAGCTTTACTTTGAATTTTACCCACATGCATACACACACAGTAACCTACAGTTTCATCTTAAGTTTAAAAAGTTGAAAAGATAGAAATAACTTATGAAAATTATTTAAAACAAAACACATTCACAGCAACTACATTATATCATTTATATGCAATGCATTCTTTTAAAAAATAAATATATTTAAGGTGTAAAAGTGTGCTCATCACAGGAAACTTGGAAAGAAAAACAGGAGAAAAAAAAAATCATCGATGCATCTAACATCCAGATACAACCATGCCAACCTACGGGTTGATCTTCTTCTGGTATTGCTGTTGTTCATATCTTTTTACATATGGATGTCAATATATGGAGTATTCAAAATTTTATATGCAGATTTTCAGTTTTTCCTGATTATACAAATAACACCTGCTTTTTGTAGATCATCTACATTATATAGAAAGTTGCACATCCAAAATGCTACCATCTAGAGAGAACATTTTAAATATGTTGGTGTAACTCTTTACATTATGTTTTCTTTTTTTTAAAACCTAAGCAAGTAAATATGTTCATATTCTTGTTTAATTATTTTTTCTTTTTCAGAAAGCTTAGGATGTCATAGAATAATAGGGAAATCTAACAAGACAATATGTAATAGAATAAAGTGTTGTCATTGAGAAAATATAGAGAGGTAGGTCCAAAAATGAAAATTAGCACAAGTTCTGGAAAGAAGGAAAACTTTTACACACTATAAGAAAGAACATCCTAATCAATCTTTGGAGATTGATCAGAACAACTTATTTGAGAGTTGTTCATGCTGAGAACATTCCTTCAGTCTCTTCCCACCCCTGGTTCCCACCCCATCCTTCTGAACTCAACCTGAAGTTGAGAATGACTAATCTTAGGTGCAACATCAAATGCTAAGCGGTTTTCTACCATTGGTCATCTTTCCCATTGAAACTAGGAACAAGGAGATTACTTAAATAATATATTTGCATAGCATTTCTTTTTTTATTGAAATATAATTGATATATAACATTATATTAGTTTTTGCTGTACAATATGATTTGACATTTGTGTATATTGCAAAATGATCACCGTAATAAGTCTAGTTAACATCCATCACCATACATAATTACAAAAAATTTTTTTCTTGTAATGAGGACTTTCAAGATCTGCTCTCTTAGGGCTTCCCTGGTGGCGCAGTGGTTGAGAGTCCGCCTGCCGATGCAGGGGATGCGGGTTCGTGCCCCAGTCCGGGAAGATCCCACATGCCGCGGAGCGGCTAGGCCCATGAGCCATGGCCGCTGAGCCTGCGCGTCCAGAGCCAGTGCTTTGCAATGGGAGAGACCACAACAGTGAGAGGCCCGCGTACCGCAAAAAAAAAAAAAAAAAAACTACTCTCTTAGCAACTTTCAAATATGCAGTACAGTATGATTAACTATAGTCACCATGCTGCACCTTACATCCCCATGACTTAATCATTTTATAGCCAGAAGTTTGTACCTTTTGACCTCCTTCACTCCTTTTGCCCACCCCTAACCCCCACCTCTGGCAACCACCAATAGGTTCTCTGTATCTATGAGCTCTAGGGCTTTTTGTCTTTTTTTTTTTTTGAGTCCACATATAAATGAGATCATATGGCATTTGTCTTTCTCTGTATGATTTATTTCAGTTAGCATAATGCCCTCAAAGTCCATCCACGTCATTACAAATGGCAAAATTTCATTCTCTTTTATGACTGAGTAATATTCCAGTGTGTGTGTGTGTGTGTGTGTGTGTGTGAGTGTGTGTGTGTGTGTGTGTGTACCACATCTTCTTTATCCATTCACCCATCTATGGACACTTAGGTTGCTTCCATATCTTAGCTACTGTAAGTAATGCTGTAATGATGTAGGAGTGCTTATATCTTTTCCAGTGAGTGTTTTTATTTTCTTCAGATAAATACCCAAAAGTAAAATTGTTGGAGCATATGGTACTTTCATTTTTTTAATTTTTAAACTTCACGCTATTTTCCACAGTGGCTGCACCAATTTACATTCCCACCAACAGTGCACAAGAGTTCCCTTTCCCCTACATCTTCACCAGTACTTGTTATTTTTTGTCTTTTTGATAATAACCTTTCTAACAGATGTGAGATGATATCTCATTGTGGTTTTGATTTGCATTTCCTTGATTATTAGTGATATTGATCATTTTTTCACGTACCCGTTGGCCATCTGTATGTACCTGTATATCTTCTTTGGAAAAATGTCTATTCTTCTGCTCATTTTTAAATCAGATTATTTGTTTTTTGATCTCTAGTGAACTCAGTAGGTAGTGCAACTATCACCACTATCAAATTTCAGAACATTTTCATTATCCCCAAAAGAAACCCATACCCATTAGCAATTACCCCCCCCCCCCCCCCACACACACACACACAAGCCCTTTCCTCAAGGCCTGGCAATATTTCCTATTTTTTGAGAGTTGACTCTTAAACATTTACTACACACCACTGCTAGGAACCCATCTGTTTCTATAATAACAGTTACTTTTCTCTTTCTTCTCCCTTAATGCTTTGAGTCTCCAAATACCTTGAGGCCTCCTAAACCTGAAGATCTAGATCACAAAGATTTGTATATCTTTAAAAAGAAGTTATTTAGCTCTTGCTTAATTCAGTTTATCCATCACAGAATGAGATGAAAAATAGTCACGCATAGAGAAAATATCAGGAACTAATAAAGCTTTTAAAAGGCTAGATCACTTTCTGCGGGATTAGTATGTGGGATTTACTTCTGCATGAGACAATGAGCTCTTGTCTATTTTTAGATTAGATAATGCATTTCCTAGGACCCATAGGAAGCTTTGGCTTCTCTTATTACTGAGCACACATGCAGAGACCACAGATTTTGTGAAACAGGGGGGAAAAAATGACAAGGGAAAAGGCTTGGTGGTTTGCTCTTTTGATCTCTAATGCAACACCATCAGGAAAGATGAAGCAAAATGCCCAAGAAATTACTAAAAGAAGTTCACCACAAATACACAAAATGCACATGTCAAAAGATGTATATGCATGTACACACTCCTGTGAGCTCACAGGCACCATGAGATTATGTGTTAATGTCCTAATGACTCCCTAAACCCAGAACAGTCTCCCCAGATATGGGCTCCCAGATACCAGATGCATATAATTCTCTGCCCAGGTTGGAACCTTACTGACTGCAGAAAGGCCAATGGCCCGTCTTCATGGATCATGGAAAGTTTTACTTTAAAAAAATTTTTTTATCATAAAAGAAAATAATATGCTTACTACAGAAAATCTAGAGAGCTATGGAGGAGAAAATTTAAATCACCTGAATTTTAACCTCCGAGTGTTAAACCCTTAACATTTTGGCACTTTTTTTTTTGTACATGAGTATGTCCCATGCTGTTTCCAGTGGAATTCTTTATTTTACACAATTGGGAGAATGAAGTACCCTTGTATCCTGTTTTTTTCACAAGTTGTGATTATTGTCATACCCCTAAAAATTCTTCAAGAATGATTTTAATGACCTAATATTCTGTGTGACTGAACCATATTTTATGGAAATATTCTCATCTTCTTGAATATTTTTAGACTTTTTTAACCCTTATGTATGACATTGTGATTAACATCCTTCTGTACAAATCTTTCTGTGATTTTCTGATTTCTTCTTTACAGAATTTCATAAGTACACTTGTGGGGTCAAGTGGTGTGAACTTTACACCTGATTGACACACAATGTAGAACTTTATTGTGTATCATGATGTGGGGCAAGCCCCCCAGAACCTCAGCGGGCAGATCACACTCTCACCAGCCATTTCAACTCCCCAGCTTCTTGGATGACAATTACCATTGCATTGTTTTAATTTGCGTCTCTTTGATAGCCAGTGTGGTTTCTTCTGTGAATCTCCTATACTCCTTGGTCTTGATCTGCTTTTTTGTTGGGGTGCTACTATAATCAGAGATGCTAATATCATCCATCATTAACTCTTTATCTTATCATTTTCTTTTTCCAATTGCCATTTAACTGTTTATAAAGTCATGTAAATGTTTTACATTTTAAATTGAATATACTGTAGTCAAAATTATGAATCTTTTCTTTGTGATTTCTTTGTGATTTCATAATACTTATGCTTAGAAAGATCCTCCCCACTAAAAAACACATAATTAATCTCTATATTATTTCCAGAACAAGGTGAAATAGCAGAGCTGACAGTTACTATCCTAACTTCATTCCTGATCAAGCACAGTGCTGGCTTTTACCAACATCACGTCCTTTGCCATTTTTTTGTGATGTTTCCTTAAATATATATATATCTCCTAAGACATATTCAGGAGTCTGACAGCCAATCTATCTCATTGATCTGTCAGTTCTTCTTCCAGTATCAGATGATTTTAACTATATTTTAGCTTTAAAACACCTGGCCAACTCGGTTTTTACAAACAAGGTGTGCTCTTACTGTTTTACCTTCTACCTTTGGCTTCTTAGGGCATAAATCAAATTTCAAACCCAAAAGCTGATATGTCTGCCCACATTTTTGGCAAAGAAGCAGTTATCTTTTGTCGCTGTAATGTAGAGCTTTAGATATGAATAGAGGTAGGCTCCTCATAGTGCCCTGATAGCTTTGCCTTTCCAAACAAGAAACTGAAATGTACAGAACTTTTTTTTTTTTTTTTTTTTTTTTGCGGTACGCGGGCCTCTCACTGCCGTGGCCTCTCCCGTTGCGGAGCACAGGCTCCGGATGCGCAGGCTCAGCGGCCATGGCTCACGGGCCCAGCCGCTCCGCAGCATGTAGGATCTTCCCGGACCGGGTCACGAACCCGTGTCCCCTGCATCGGCAGGCGGACTCTCAACCACTGCGCCACCAGGGAAGCCCTGTACAGAACTTTTTGACGTGAGGTCCAAAGCTTCATTATATTTTGCCATGCAAAACAATATCCACAAAAAAAAAAAAAAAAAAAAAAACAAACCAGTATCCACTTTCTTGACATAACTGGCTGTTTGGGGATATTAAAAATCCTCTTTAAACAGCTAGGCAAAAGTCTATTTATCTCTATAGCTATTTTTGTGGTTGAAATTGTGAATATCAAGTGTCCTATATTTTCCTGAAGAAATCTTTTCCTTTTCTTTTTGGCTTATCTCACATAGACTCACTTTTTAAATTCCTCACAGCAGGTGTCCTTAAGTAAACTGCTCAAGGGGTGTAGCGAGTGAGGAAGAGTTTGCCCTCAGTGTTCAACAGAACCGCTTCATCTGCTGAGTTCCTTAACTACTATTAGCTTCTGCTTTGTCATTTATAAAATTAAGAAAAGAACAGCTCCTGTCTTGTTGAGTCGATAGAATAGTTAAATGAGATTATGCATGGAAGAGGCTAACAGAATGCCTGGCACAGAATCAACCCTCAATAAATGTTAGCTTAAAAAATAGACCCACTAACTCCAGTCCCCCTCAGTCTTTGCAGATGATCTTGCTTGATCTCTACTTTGCCGAGAAAGTGAAATTCTCAGTCTGCCCCTCCTTTATGCTCATCCTTGACCCTAACAATCTTATTCCCTCCTTCTTCCTATCTCGAGAAAAGAAGGTCACCCTCCTTGCCGAGGCTATCACTGTATGTGTGATCATCCGCCAGTGCAGAAGCTATAATACCTTTATAAACTGGCTTTGGAAGCCACACACTACCCTTTCCACTTTATTCTATTGGTCCCACACACCAGCCCCGATTCAACATGGAAGACAACAGCAGAAGTACATGAACACTGAAAGACAATGACCACAGGGGCCATCGTAGAGGCTACCAGAGTCCAGTAGACACTCTCCTCTTCCCCCATCCACACTGGCCACAATTTCTCATCCTCTGCTCTCTCAGGTAGAGTTCCTATCTGCAAACAATCCAAGTTGACTCCAAGTATTCAGAAGAGGAATTTATTAAAAAGATTTTTGGGGGATGGCTGGTGAACCAAGGTGGCTGAAGTTACATTTCCAAGAACAATGCCCAAACCAGGGCACAGAACTGGCAGGATGAGAAAACAATTCCCATCGCTGTGGCTGTTGTTACTGCTGCTTCACTGGGCATCACAGGGAACCATGGTGGTCACTGTCACACCCCAACACTGACACTTTATTTTTTTGAGTTGGGACTGCAACCTCTGCTCCTCAAAAAGCTAACACCTCTGTTGCCACCCACCCAACAAAAATAATAGAAGATTCTATGAGTAAGTCTTTACCCAAGTTGTTCCTTTCTGAACAGATGTTTCATATGGGCGTGTCTGATCAGTGCTGCGTGAGTCACATTCTTGCATCCCAAGTGCAAGAGAGGCTGGGAGTCTCAATTTTCTGAGTTCTGCTTTGTTTCTGGTGAGACAAGATGCAAAAGGCCAGCAATACCCCAAACGTTCAAGGGTTTCAAAAAGTGTAGGACACCCAAAAAGAAGGACAAATTGTCCACGATACCCACTCCATTTAATCCTTACAATTTGGCTTGTGTCTTGCTGTTCCACTAAAGCTGTTTCTCAGTGGTCCTCAGGGCCATTCAACAAGCCTTCTCACCCTGGATCAGTCCTTTACAAGCTGGAGAAATGAAAGTAGCCCTCGGCCACCATCTTAGGCAGTTTCCCCAGAAGTGGACCTGGAGACAAGAATTCCTTTCCGAGTGATTTATTAAGGAGCCTGGCTGAGAAGTGGGGGAAGCAGAAGGAAGAGGAAAAGCCAAGTGCGGGCACAATTTCAGGCCAAGTCCCATGGAGTAGATTCAGCCTCATTCTGCAGGGAACTCTGGAGGGTAAACTATGCCTCAGAGTTGTCCTGCCCTGAGGCCAGGGAGCTTTCATAATCTACCTTTGCAAGGAGCCAGAGAGGGACTTGACCCTCTAGCTCTTTGATCTTGAAGGTCAGATGGCTACAGTAGCCTGAGGGTAGTCCTCTGAAAAAGAGAAACAGATCTGAACCTTTGGAGATCAAAGCACACAGATCCCTTCAGGGAAAAGTGCAAGCGCATGTTAAAAGGGACCCGAGGACAAACAGAGCCCAGGAGAATCAAGGAGTTAGTATTCAATTTCAAATACCCAGACTCAGGTAGTGGCCCAACCTGAGTCTACAGCCTTGCCAGTTGTGCTGTCCTCAACCAGCCACCATGAAGCCATGTGTCTCACTAATCCCCTGGATCTACCTCAACCTTCATCCAGCTGTACTGTTGGCTTACACACATATCCCTAACCTTTCTTGACTTTCATAGCATCATTTCCTACAGCAAGAAATGCTCCCCCCTGGGTTGCATCTATCGTAGAGCTCCCGGAGAACCTGCTCAAACACTGCCTGGTCTCCCCAGCCCTCAAGCATAGCTCTCTCTTGAACTAGAGGACACTCTAGCTTTCCAGAGCCTTATCACATATTGTAGGTATTTATGTTCTTGTCTTATCTTCACTGATGGATTTTAGACTCCGGAGAACAAAGGCAGCTTCTTATAAAACTATGTTTACTGCATAGCATCTTCTTCATAGTATTCACTTACATGTGTCTGTTGAAAGAATCCTGCTTCTGAGTTCATGAACCATCTAGAATCTTGCAATTTACTTTGAAAATAGAGTATTCCCTAAAGCAGAACCTCCAGTGTAATACCTTAAATATATCCCTCTGTTGAAAGCAGAAGAATAATATAATATACTTTCATGTAATTACTCCTGATCTAAACAGTAAGTACGGAAATAAAAGATGTGACTCTGGGGCTTCCCTGGTGGCGCAGTGGTTGAGCGTCCGCCTGCCGATGCAGGGGACACGGGTTCGTGCCCCAGTCTGGGAAGATCCCACATGCCGTGGAGCGGCTGGGCCCGTGGGCCATGGCCGCTGAGCCTGTGCATCCGGAGCCCGTGCTCCACAACGGGAGAGGCCACGGCAGTGAGAGGCCCGTGTATCACAAAAAAAAAAAAGATGTGGCTCTGGGTCCCAGGCAAAAAAATTCTGGAAAATTTCCCTGGCTTTTGTAGACAGTTCTCATCAAGTGAATTTACCCGCAGTCCCTACTAAGGCAGGGCTGATGTCATCTTAGCTGCTGGGGACCACATGCACTCTTGTGCCCTCATCTACTTAAAATCCTTCAGTAGTTTCCCACTGGTCTTAGAATTCATCATTCACAAGACCCTGTCTAACCCCCAGCCTCACCTCAGCACACTTTTCCTTTGCTTACAAAACTCCATCTGCAACAATCTGTCCTCACTGCTTCTATACACCACAGTTTTCTTTGCTTTAGAACTATTGTCCTCCATGTTCCCTCTGCCTCCCCCTACGTACCTTTCCCTCCCCCACAGGGGACATGGAGGTTTGGCTCGTCTTCATCCTTTTGGTCTCAGCTCTCTTAGCATTCGATCTCAAGTGGCCCTTTCACCCCTTCCCCAGGAGGTGTCAATCCTATCGCTTCATTTATGTCCTTCAAAGCCTTGATGACAATCCTAAATTATCATTCAAGTGATATTTTCTCCCTTTCCCAAGTAAAATTACAAGTTGCCCAAAGGAGATTGCCTTGTATATATGCTCAGGGCCAACAAAAATTCTTGAGTCAGTGTAGGCATTCCATTAATAATTAATGAATGAATGGGAAAATATGCTTTGGAGAAGAAAGGTCTTATTTCAGGACAACAAAACAAAATTATAAAGCAATAGGTAAATTTGACTTCATACCATTTTGAAAGTTTCTATGTGATAAAATGTGAGTAACCATGTAAAAAATAGAAAAAAAAACTTGGAACACACATAACAGACATTATTAATGATCTCCATCAATTTAGGTGACTGATCTTACATGAATGAGAAGGATTTCACTTTATAAAAAGTAAAAAGGAGTCCAGGGCCCTAATAAGAGTAAGATTATCATTAATAACAATGAGAAAATTAATGCACCCCCAAATAAGCAAAGACGATTTATGGCATCACCACTAAATCTCCACTGAACACAGGAATTATTTGACCCCCACTCCCTGACCCCAGTGTATCCCTGAACTACTTGTGTCCACTTAGAACTTTGCACCTCCCCCAAGAAAGGCACAAATCACATGGTCTTACAGCTAGTGGTCTAGGCATCTGTTTGGGAAAGCCTCAGGGAAGGAATGGTGTCTTGTTCGTTGTTCTCCAGAGCCAGCTCAAAGCTTGTCACAAAGCAGGTTCCAAGGTGGGGAGAAGAAGACTGGGAGGACAGGGAGGGTCAATAACTGCAAAAATAAAGCCTTTGAGCAGGTAAGGGGAGATGAAACCCAAGAGTAAAGTGGAGGTGCTGGCCCTCCTTCATAGTCATTAACCGGAAGGCACAGGAAGACGAGGGAGTGTGTGCTTAAGGGGTTTCATTTCCTCAACTGAATATGAGGCAGACACGGAGGAATGTAAAAGATTTGAGGGGAGTGAAGAAGGGGTAAAGCAGTCATATTACATACTAAGAAAACAAAGCCATTAGAAAAGCTTAACAAGGTTGACATTGAGTGTACAATTGAGATTTGTCATCGTGAAACAAAAGCAAGAACGAGTCAAGGCGGTTATGCACTATTTTCCAGCCATAACTAGCTGCTCGAGTGAAGGCACAGAGGAGGTGGAGAGCTGCGTTCAATCAAGATTTCAGGTTTGCTGAGAAGCCACCGGGGAGAGGGTCTACGAAGTTCATGGCATGTGCAAGAGGAGAATGGACCATGGACTCTAACCTGAGTAGGAAGGAAATGAAAATATGGTAAATCCCTGAGAGTGAAAATATAATAGGACCAAAGGATTAGAGTCCTTGCTGAGGCTGCAGAATTGTTGGAGTGGAGGCTCTAGAATAAGGGAGATAGAAGGTCGTGGTCAGAGGATGGGATGCTGAAGCTGATTTTCAAGGATCATGCACTTCAGGATGATGAAAAGCTTATGTTTTCACCATGGTAGTCGATAGTTTAGTTGGGACAAAAGAAAATAATGAACGTGAAGAGGAAGAGGAGCTGAACTTCTAACGTGAAAGACGGACCATCCATGTGATTGTGGAAATCTCTGAGAATGGAGTGAAAGGTGAGTTTTAAATGACTGTGCCATTAAATGCCTTTGAGATACGGAGGGCATTTAATCCTCTCAACAATTCCACATGGCATAACATTTTAATCCCCACTTTACAGGGCAAGGTACCTTGAATACTTACCTAACATCACTCAGAGAGTAAGTGATTGAGCTGGAATTGGAACCTAAGTCTCTCTGGCTCCAAAACTTATTACATGCTCTCTATGCCAGTGTGTGTATTC
This sequence comes from Phocoena phocoena, assembly GCF_963924675.1. Lineage (NCBI taxonomy): Eukaryota > Metazoa > Chordata > Mammalia > Artiodactyla > Phocoenidae > Phocoena > Phocoena phocoena. The sequence continues at coordinate 30,299,138 of NC_089224.1, read as the reverse complement.
CATTTTTCATTGGTGAGAATAAGCAGAAAGGAGTTAAGGCATGATCCATGGCATTCTTGGGCAGTGAATTCTAAGCCCAGAAGGAAGGAAGGACTGAAACGCCTTGGGGAAGAAAATGCAGACCCTAGAAACTCTTAATCTCCGTATCATTAACTTCCTTCTGGATACTACAATCCCAGTTGGAAATATGACTTAATTGTTCAGAGGAATCAGTGAGATTCCAGAAGTAAAGGTACATAATTGAGCCATAGAACTAGAGGGTATCTTAGAAAGTATTTTGTCCAAATCATTTTCTGCTTAGAAAACAGAAAAAGTTAAGTGCTTTGCCTAATATCACAAAGCTAGGTGGTAACATCAGGTCTAACCAGGTCACTGCCAACCCCGTGCATCACACAGACTGTAGCTTTCCCTCCTACTCCAAGAGGATTTTAAGTCAGAATCTTTGAGACTGTTATGTCTCTTCTTAGATCATACTTGCCCACGAGTTAAATCCATTTTGCTTGGGAGTCTTCTCTGTGGTGCATTTGACCTTTTTGTGGCATCCACGTGGCCCTTTTTGCTCAAATTTGCTGACTCGGACCTTCTCTCGGATCCAGGAACAGCCTCCTTCACAGAAACCATGACTGTAACCTGCTCTAAACTTGTGGTCAAATCTTGCCAGAGGCAAGGGTCCTCTTCCTGTTGGTCTCTTTCCCAGACTGGTCTCTTGAGAAACTGGGAGTTCTGGTACCTGTTGTCAAGAAAGAAGTTGGAATCATTGAACGCGAAATGTGACATGTTAGAGGACCAGCTACATACCAGCTGATAATTGGAGGGTTGAAAATGCACTGAACTGTTTTGGCTTCTTCAGTGAAGTCAGATTCAGCAGAGATGAATTAGAAAGTACTTCCTTTACTACAGGCATTTACTTCAGAACAGTTGATCAAGGCATATCAGCATTAACAAATATTGTCTTAAGCATCCTTTGGCTCGAAGACATCAGCTCTCTAAAATGAAGGCTGTTAAGGCAAGTGGCTGTGTAGGGCCTCATAAATTATGAATTTACTAGTTATGGATGAATACAGATAACCCTGCAATCGGAGATAGCTGGTGATTATGAGCAGCTCTTCTTTTCACTCAATTAACCACCTGAAGAATCTGGGTTTTTTTTTTTTTTTTTTTGCGGTACGCGGGCCTCTCACTGCTGCGGCCTCTCCCGTTGCGGAGCACAGGCTCCGGACGCGCAGGCTCCGCGGCCATGGCTCACGGGCCCAGCCGCTCCGCGGCACGTGGGATCCTCCCGGACTGGGGCACGAACCCACGTCCCCTGCATCGACAGGCAGACTCTCAACCACTGCGCCACCAGGGAAGCCCAGAATCTGGGTTTTGATTTGAATTTGTGTTTGAACTCTATAGCCTCCTTTAAAACAAGGGGGAAAAAATTTAATGCCAGAGCATAGTACATCTCTTCCAGATTTACGGTGGAAGAGCTCTCTCTAACGTGGTTAGAAATCAATGAATTCAAAGAAAATTACCTGCAATGTGTTATTGTCGTTAATAATTACCATTGATCAACTCAGGAGGGAGGATGGGCAAAATATGTTCCATTTCTGAAATCTGATCTTCCCCACAATTGGAGACAGGCTCCTGCTCTAACCGGTTTGACAAACAGGAAACCTGTTTGGGCGGCTGCCCAGTGATTACCTAGCAAGGAGGCGGCAGGCCCAAGGTGGAAACACAGAGCTGCTCATTTTCCAGTTTACCGAGTATTGCCTACAGCACCGACCCCCCGCAGATGTTTAAAAGCAGGGGAAGGAAATTCACGAACACTTCTGTATACAGTCCTGTGGTCCTCCCTGTGCTTCCTATGCTACTAACATGTCAGACAAACAGAAAGCGTGCCTCCACCTCCACCCACACCAAGACAGGTGCTTTAATAAAATCTAAGAAATCTAGTCGGCATCCCAGAAGAAAGATGCGCTTAGCAGCAGTGACCTTTTAAAGAAAGGTCACATATATTTTTCCTAAAGGTTTTCCAGGACACTTGGAGCCAAGTCTTCTGATGATTTTTCTAAATATAGTACTGAGAATTTACCACCTGCATTATTACAGGGAGCCTTTCAATATTCAGGCTCCAAAGATAAATATTAATAATGGACATCATTTACTTGGTGCATTGTTTCACAAAGTATGGCCCAAGTACATGTTCAGATACCAGAGGTGGTATGCAAAGTGATTTTAGGTCCTATCTGATGAGTTTCTTTAAAATTGAAGTGTAGTTGATTTACAGTATCGTGCTAGTTTCAAGAGTACAGCACAGTGATTCAGTTATACACACACACACACACACATATTATTTTTCAGATTCTTTTCCCTTATAGGTTATTACAAAATACTGAGTAGAGTTCCCTGTGCTATACAGTAGGTCCTTGTTGGTTACCTATTTTATATATAGTAGTGTGTATATTTTACGCCCAACCTCCTAATTTATCCCTCTCCCCCAACGATGAATGTTTAACTTAAGGTTATATATTTGTTTAAATGTATATTTGAAAACATAATCAGCTCACCAACTCCATGCTTTAATGAATATAATTGCTTGGGATGAAGCTAAGGTTTTTAAATGAGTTAAATAAAATTAACTAAAATATTTAAGTAAATAAGAGTACAGTCAATAATCAAATAAGGTTGAAGTTTTACAAGTAATAATTTGGTGCTTACTATAATTTCCAGACACTTTGCTGAAGGATTGTGGTTTCTGCTCCAACCCTTGTTTCTTCAAAAGCTCAAGTTAATCATATCTGTGAGTTGATGGAACCGAACCCTTTTGGCTTTGGTTTTGTTTTCTGAACACTTTACCTTTTGAACTAAATCCTCTTGGATTTTGGATTTTGCAGGATTATTGGCAGATGTATGAAATCCTTCTGCATTAAACAGTGAGCTTTGGAACTCGTTTGGTGGTGAGATAGCGGCTCATACCCGCTCATGTGAGCCGCTTATGTGCTTCTCTTCCTAACTCTGCATCCAGGAAGAGCACTTTGGTAGATTGAAATTGGCCACAGTGATAGTATTTACACCACGGATATTGGCAAATGCTATAAATTAGGGTTTGGTTTTGGTTTTTTCTAGAGAATCGGTTGTGAAACATTTACCAAAATAAAACTTTACTTAACTCTATTTTAAAGTCTCCCTGCAATGAATCATTGGGTCCCTGCACAAGCAGAAACATCCACTCAAACACCTGCTACGAATATGATAGCAGCAAGTAGGCTTATTTCATTAATGTATTTGGCAATTAATGGGAGGTGCTTACAGGATGTTTTAATGGGGCATAAGGGGCAGGTGGAGAGACAATGGATATAACAGTTTGTAGCAGCAACATACACCTTACTACGCAATGCGCAGGGTTATTGCACCCACATTATTTGTTTTAAAATGTAGTCTGGCCACTCTGGAGTAGATAGAATATGATAGCAGCAGAGTGCATCATAGAAAAGGACCTCCAATAAGGGGCAGCCTTCTTAGGTATTTCCTTTTAAAAAACCCTTCTTCCAACATCTACTTTTGTTACTTGACCAAAAGTGGACCATTAACTTTTTTTTAAATTATTTTATTTATTTATTATTTTTAGCTGTGTTGGGTCTTCGTTGCTGCACGCAAGCTTTCTCTAGTTGCGGCGAGCGGGGGCTACTCTTTGTTGCAGTGCACAGGCTTCTCATTGCGGTGGCTTCTCTTGTTGCAGAGCACGGGCTCTAGGTGCGCGGGCTTCAGTAGTTGTGGTGCACGGGCTTAGTTGCTCCATGGCATGTAGGCTCTTCCTAGACCAAGGCTCGAACCCGTGTCCCCTGCACTGGCAGGTGGATTCTTAACCACTGTGCCACCAGGGAAGCCCAGACCATTAACTTTTTATAGAGCTATCTGGATTGTATATTTTCCAAATGACACTGGGGAATCGATCTGTTCTCTACCCTTTTATGCTACACACCACTCCTAAAATATTGTATCTAAGTGAACTCTGATCCATGACGAACATCAGGCTAATGCCAAAAGAGGAAAGAAGTGAAGATGTCCACAAGAAGACAATAAGCAAGGTGGTGAGGAAGGTGAGGTGAATGATGTATAGACAACCATCCCAATAGTTAATTCCCCTGTATGTGTACAGGAGCCTCAAGTTTTTCTCAGCATCAGCTGGCCCCTCCTGTTTCCACTCAGTCTCCTTTGATGTTCCAGTAGCCTGTCAGAACTTATCTCCAGGGGTCTTGAAAGCTCAGAATTCAAGAGCCCAGTGGCTAGCCTGATTGGCTATCTCCTGTAGAGATTAGAACTTCAGAACATGAGTAAGCATTCTCCTTCCCTCTTAGATATATATTTGCTGCTTCCCACCTGAAAAATAGTACAATCTCACCAGCCTAAAGCTCATTACAGCGGGGCTGGCTAATTCCCAGGTGGGCGTTTCATCAGTGATTTCAAGCACATCCCGTTGACTAATGGATTACACCTTGACTGGGGGGGAGGACAATCAGATAGCATTGACTCCAAGCCAAGCAAGTCACAAAGCTTACTGGGCTCCGCCATGGAGGGAACTTAGCAGCTACAGGCCCTTCACACTGCACAACCCCAGGGAATACATTTTACACTGTCTTCTATGTGCTGGTGACTCCTAGAATTGTACACTGCACATAGATTATCAAACCCTCACAGATGAAGAAAACAAGGCCCTTAGAGAAGATGGCTTCTCCAAGTCGTTTAGCTACTAAGAGAGGAACTGGGATTACACCCCAGGTCTCTGGGTCATAGTCTTTCTACTACAGTAAACTGCCTCCCATATTTACTAATAATAGCAACAGAAAATAATGATGCTCTCTCTCTTACCATATTGAACATTTATTATGTGTCAGGCTCTGCATGTTAGATGATTTACATACATTTTTGTAAACATCATGGATGGAATAAGATATGGACCCTGAGGGGCCTAGGTCTCTAACCTGTTGACCAAGTCATAAGAAAGGATTTGGCAGAGTTTTAGAACTAGAGTCAGTCTAAGTGTGAATGCAGTAGGACTCATGTTTCTCTTTGCTTCAGAGCACAATACAGGCTTCTCTTATCCACTCTGCCCCCGAGGAGGTAAGATGACTTTACTGACTGGTAATCCTGGGCATGTGTAGTTCTGCCCACTGTTTCTCCTCTGCTTTTCCACGACTTAAATCTTCCCAGGCCGGGATTCTCATGTCGACAGAGTCCAGAATATACAGGAGCATGGAGGTATGGCTGATTTGGGGCTGCTGACTGCCAAGAGGCCTTGCTACCGTTTAATTATGTGTTGTACCGATTGCATAAGAATAAGCCCATATATCACCAGGCAATTGAATTAATGTCCTTTCCTCTCTGCCCTAATATCACCTTCTCATCCTGTCCAGGGTCCAACAATGAGACACTGAGAAAGAAAACTAATTCAACTTTTGGAGACTAGATTCCAATCCTTCAAACCTCTATCCATGTGTCCATCTTCACCCAGAGAGCTTTTTCAGCAAGGATTCCATTGAGCTGCAAGTACCAGAAACTCAACAACTGTGCCTTAAACAAGTGAGGGGTTAATTTTCTTATTAGACAAGAAGTCCAGAGGGGGAAGTCCAGAGCTGATATAGGTAGATTGCAGAGATCATCAAAGACCTAGGCTCCCCCTAACTTTTTCTCCGCCATCCTTTGCTTGAAGCATTGATCCTATGGTCGCAAGGTGGCAACACAACTGGGTTCAGGCAGGAGAAAGGGAGCCAGTCAATGGACAAGCAGTGCATGCCTGTGGAGTCTTTCTTTTTAACAGGAAAATAATAGCGTCCCAAGAAGCCTTACCCATGGACTTTCAGACTTATGTCACATGGTTATTGCTAGGGAGCTTGAGAAATCGAGTGATTTGGGGCAGGCGTGCATGCCATCCTGAGCAAAAGAAGAACAAAAGAAAGAAGAAGAAAAAGGGTATTTGATGGTGTCAACCCCCAGACTGGAGTCCCTCCCTGAAGCCCTGGACCAGCAGTCCTGTCCATGTCTGGATCCTTCTACAGATGTCAGAGTTCCCTCTCCAGCTGGAGTCCTAGTTGTGTTTAACAACTAGCTGTATTTAACTCTTAGCTGACTCAGGACTCCCTCTGACAAATTAAACCCTCCATGTCTTACGTCTCTATTAGCCTTGGTCAAAACCCAGAATATAAGTTCCCTGTTAAGCCTAGAGTCTCCTACACAGTACTGTGCTCCGCCAGTGCAAACTCTCATTCTTTTCCTCCCTCCCCAGACTTTGAGTAGCTCCTTCCATCCACAGCGCCTTCATGATTATTGCCTCCACTTCCATGCCCTTCCCTGAAGTTGAATGTCTCCTATGGCCCTCTCAAGTGAGGTTCTCTTCATCCTATACCCACAGAAGCTCAGAGAACTTCCAGACAAGTTCTGCCACCATCCAAATGAGACACAAAGATTCTCACACTTTGGACCCACTCTGAGAAGACTGGTGCCTTCTCCAGACCTCCTTGTCCAAATCTTCCAATCTTTTTCTTTCCAAACTCCTGATCATCTGGTCAGAACCACCATCCAGAAATCAGAGTAAATCTTTATTACTTCAGATAACCTCCCCTTCTAGGAAAGTGGACAAAGAGACATACTGTTCAAAATCCTGCCCACTGGGAGGGTTTCCCTTCCTCACTACCCTCATATTGAAATGCTTTTATTATCTACTTCTGGCAGAGGCTGGCATCTAGGAGGAGTATCTATGCACAGGATCAAGTTGTTTTTTTAAAAAAACTTCAGTCACAGGGAGCTCTCCACGTGGGCACAAGTGTGGGCTGAAGGAAGGACAGATGTGTGGACGGAGTAGGCAGGCTGGGAGCCTGAACCACGTGGTCATGAAACCTATTTGTGTCTTCAGAGCCAGCCCAGGCCTACTCCTGTAGCTGCTTCTTACACTCCATGACTGCGACCCGACTTTGTGTGCACAGGAGGTCGTCAGATGGTATCCAGCTCATGATCATGCATTTAGATCAGAGCCCAGTAACAAGTCAAGAGCTGTTTCTCAAAAGAGAATCGTTACTTGCTTACGGGAGCATGACATTGCTCAGTATTCCTTGGGGGTTTTGTAGTGATTCTCCCATAAGAACTTGCCATGAGCTTCATCTACATTCTGATACACCACAGATCCTCTAGAAATCATTGAATGTTCTGAGCCAAAAGAGGAAAATAAAAGCAAGTCCACGGGAGAGTCATACCTTATTCTAGGTTTCATAAAGGTTGACAGCTGGGGGGGGGGTCCACTTGGCAAATTGGTCCAAATAGAACACACAATATCCAAAGAGGCTCATTTTGAACCATGCCTCTTTCTTGGTGTTAGGAGACATAACATTAAGCAGAATCTGTTTCCTAGTGAAAAAGATAATAACCTAATATTCCCCAGAGCGCTAGAGCTCCAGAAACTTTATATAAGTTATTTTCCAATATCTTTGATTCATGTGCCTTACGAGAGTAACTAAAGAACCTGCTACTTTCTATTCTCCACAGTCTGTCAGCCTAATGTCATCAGTGCAAGCATTAGGGGTTTATACTTTAGAATGATAATTTGGTTGCCATCTTCATGGATTAGGGTGGGGCACAGAGTCAAGGTTGATACCTGCGGCAAGATGGCAAATGTATATTGCTGACCTGTCGGGTGAAAGCAAGATATTTCTGGTGTTCTCCATTTATTAAAACAGATAAAAAATATACCAGCTAAATAGCTGCCCATCAAGTACAAGAGCTTTATAAATTTGCTCCAGTAATAAAATTCAGTGTGATGTGCATCCACAATGGAAATTACCACCTAATTAGATTTATAATTTACCACTATTATACAGGATCATTCCACGTTTTGCATTTGCCAAGCTGGAAAACATATCAGAATGCAATCAAGGACCATTAGACATTCATGTTCAAATATCTCATTGTGACATAATCTCTGAAATTCCCCCAGAAATAGAAGTTTGCTTTCTAGGTACTATTCAGTGGGTTTGGCCAATTACTCTGATCAATAAACTAAACTGACATTCTGTATTACTGAGAATTCATTTAATCTTAGCATATAATAGTTTTCCCAATAAAATAGCCACAATTGTTTGGGGAGAATGTCAGAAGGAACTTGTTAGACGCATGCAGTAATATAGTGCATCCTTTCATCAGTGGTACTCAGCTACAACTTCATTCAAGAGGCTCTAGATTTTTTGACTGACTCATATTATGCAGTTGGGTAAGAAGTCTCATTTTCTAAAGTAATAGCTTGAGCCAAATTTTCCTTTCATCCATGGACTGCCTGTTGATTTCATTTCTAAGGAGCCTGTAATTTAAACACCACAGCCAGAAAAGTATACATGTCTGATAATCTCTTAAATTCTTCACACCGTGCTTACCCTGCTGCATAATGAAATGACCGTATCCACTTGGCTTCTGTTGTCATTTGAACTCAGGCATTCTGAGCTTCTTTCAACAACAGTGAGATCAAGGAACCTGATTCAATTGCAGCATTTGTCATCAGCATTTTTGATCTCTCAAGAACAGGTTGTAAAGCTCTTTTTAAATATTGTGGTGCTTCTCTCATCAACACAGTCTTCATGGCAACGGTAGAGGGAGAGTCTTCTCAGACCTATCTGGAGATAGAATAAGGGGGCAGGCCAGGCACACGGGATAGACCCAGTTCGGCGTCTGTTAGACAAACTCTTGAAATTACTGTTCCTGCCTATAAGACCCTTACCGGTCTTTTTGTGTCATTTAGTAAGGGCCAGCATTTAATCCAAGATTATATAAACTAACCCAGAGAACAAGTAGAACCACAGCTGGTTAGCTAACCCTAGCCCACTTTATGCTGAATTTCTAGTAAGTACATCCATGTAAATAGAGTTGCATCCCTGGTGAAACATCCTCAGAATCCGTTTCAGAAAAATCCATCTAGACATTTAATGATATAAATTTACAAATCCTTTTAGATTCTCCTAAACACAGTGTCTAAATTTTGCGCTTCATCCTCCTAAACCATACTGTGTTTAAGATCTTTGGAGCATCAGTAAGAGATGGGGCATGTGGAAAATTATTGTCTTTCTTCTACATAGAAGATGTGGCTTCATCTGTTAAGGGAAATGCTGACTTTAGAAAGTTTGGAGGATCTGAAAACACTTTGAATCTCACCATATTTCCCATTCCAGTTACCGAGGTCCCTGGTCAAAGCCCTAATGTTTAGTAAAAGACCTGGTCAGATTGTAAATTAAACTGGTACTTAAATTAGCAACCTGCAGAGTCAGTCTGTGAATTTCATTTTTAGCTATTTTAGCCCCACGTCCACAAGCCAAAAGCAAGCTATAAGTATTTAGTGTTTTTCAAGCACTTTTGGCCATAACCTACATTATTCATGTAAAATAAATGTTCTATCACAAATAAGTTCACACATACATACAGTTGAATGAAAAATTACGTGAAATATTTCTTACTCCAGCTATATGTAATGTACTATCGTATTTTCTCTTCTGTTATACGTTATTTTTAAACTCTTGGTAATGACTGCACAATAATGGGTTTCAATCACAATCTCATAAAGATTCTGAGTTTTGTCCCATGTCTTGAGGAAGTTCAAAGTCTGATACAGTTAAAATATCCAATGATGTTAGAAACCATCCTATTCCTACGCTCCCAGAATTTCTCATTCTCTTAAAATTAATTTAATAACGAATTCTAATAATCCCCATTCCTTGAGGACCTATATTCTACAACCCACCCTTTCATTCTCTTTCCTGTCAATTTTTGTATGATTCATGGATCTTTGGATGCCAATAACAACAATCAATTCCGACTATCCCAAGTAAGAAAAAAAAAAGGGCTAATTGGGAATGAACTCAATAACATAAAATCAAAAGAACTTCTTAACAACCAAACTTTGGAAAAAGTAGGAATGATAAGTTTCAGGAACCTCAGCTTCAGGAATGTATAGGCTGTCTCCTGAAGGTTCTCTTCCAACCACATTTGTTAATGATTCGAATTTGTGAAAAAGAGAGTCTGACTGACCCCGCTTGATGTGGTGTGCCAACCCTGTGGTTGGCATGGTAACAGGGTCTTCTGATGTGTAGCCGCATCAGAACCACATGGACCAGGATGAGAAATAGGTCCCAAAGGAAGAGATGTTCCCAGACACAAATAACAGATGTTCACTATGGTAAACTGTATAATCAAGCTAGCCACCCATTTTAGAACTGGGTTCAAGGAAAGTCTAGTTCAGCAAACTGCAGAATCCATTTTAAGCATCTCAGACAGATGTTCCTCATTCTCAGCGTAGGGACCACTCAGTGACAGGGCTATGTGATTCTGGCACTGATGGAGAATGCCAGATGTTCCAGATCTGGCCAGATGTTCCATGTTCCAACAGGCACTGCTGCCCTGGCAAGGCTAATGGGATTTGGGGTGGGTGTCATTCTCAATGCTAAGTCTCCCTCATTATTTTTGAGATGAGGCTGAAGCATTAAAAAAATTCCCACATTAACCAGAAATGCCTAAAAACAGTAGCTCTCACAAAGAATGCCCACCAGTATAAACTGGGGTGCTCTTTCAAAATAAACATGACCATAATACAACCTCAGATATTGTGATGGAGCCCAGATACATCTGTTATGGACAGAGAGGTATTTCTCAAGCATAGCCAGGGTTAAAACTCACTGACTTGGATATCAGAGCAGCCCAAAGCCTGGAGGTGAGAAGCACTGTTTGATCCAGCTCTGAAACTCACAGAAAAGGGGGAAGGAAGGCAAGCAAGTCCCTGAGATTAGGGGAAGGAGGTGACATTACAATGAGGTTTTCTATGTGTAAAGTACATTCACCTAATAATTTCTCTTTTCCCCTCATCTTATCTTCAGATCTCCATAATTACCTGAAATTCTGCCATTAACAGTTCCTCGTTGAGGCAACCTTGCATATTAAGCCCTCCTAGCCACTAACAGGTTAGAAAAAAAAATTCTAGGAAAAGAGCTGGGAATCAGAGACAAGTCAGGAGACTTTTGATATAGAGTAAGGAGTGGCATGAATGAAAGAGTGTAATGGGGTGGGGGTGGGGTGTGGCAGAGACCACTGGTTGCCTTTACAGTATCGATTTTCCCTTCTTCCTCACTAATAGAACTGTAGTGTAGCCTAGTTCAAAGACTACATTTCCCAGGCTTCCTGGCTGCTAGGAGCGAGCAATGAGATGTAAACAGAGGTGAAGTGGTACTCCCTTGATCCTTCATAAAGGGGACTGACTCAGCTGAGAGGTGTACCCCTCCACGCTTCCCCTTCTCCTTGATTCCACAACGAACTCAGATTTAGTGACTAAAGTTCCAGATGCCATCTGGAACCACGAGGCCATCTGAGTATGGGAGATGCTTGCCGAAATGGTGGAACAGAAGGACTGATGGAGCCTGGCTCCCTGAGATGTGAGCTTCAACTGCCTCATCTCAGCCTTAGACTGCCTACCTCCAGAACTTCCTTACAAGAGGGAGAAAGAAACCTCTGGTTTGTTAGGTTGCATACTGGGGTCTTCTGTTATATGCAGCCACGCTTAATCCTGGGGGAGAATCTGGAGTACAGCCCTATGCCCAAAGAGGTCATTTTCAGGAGAGGCTCTCAAAAGGAGGGCTCTGAAATGTCTAACGTATTAAAAAAAAAAAACTTTAGCTTCCATCAGGTGGAAAGTAAAAGAAACCTATGGCTTCCTTTTTTGTAACATACCCACACACACATCGTGTCTGTTTGCAATCGGTCCTGCAAGCTTCACCCCAGCAAGCCTCCCACCCCTCACCAGTGTTTCTCTCCCATCCCAGTAGTCATTGCCTGTCCATCCTCAGCCTGTCCCTCAAGGCTGACTCTCCTGATAGCTGTCCCAGGTGCGCTGTGGTCTTCTGTGGTCTTCCAACCCATCTCTACCAGTAATGCTGCTTTGTGTGAGCACCTGTAGGGCCCACAATCCTCACTAAGAGAGGTGCCTCCCACCTGTCCGCACAAAACCCAGACAATACATAGCAAGGAGAAGTTAGCGTGGTAATGGATGAAGAGTCGCAGATTAGAGCTGATTTATTCTCTTAAAGAGCTTAGAGCTAGAATTAAATTCTGTAAATGAAGATCTTGGAGTAAAACCTTAGTATTTTGGAGATTGTGTTTAGTTGTTTTACATGTGTTTAGATATCCTTCCCAAGCTCACATCCTATAAGAGGCAGTTAGGAAAATGTCCAAGATAGGCAGAAATTGGGTGTTATACAGTTATTTATGATTGGCAAATTCAGTTGCTAATAACAGTAAGTCCCAGGCTCTTTGCAGTGATTAGTAGTGAGCACCCAGCCACTGACCTAGCAGCCAGCAGGGTCCAGAGATAGATCTCTCTGGGCTACAGAGGGAGCAGAGGCCTCTGTAAATGGGCTGGGTGGCAGTTGGACTATAGCAGGCATGGCCATGCAGTCCCTTGGGTAGCAGGGTTTCTGTATTCCCCATCCTCCCTGCTGACCCCTTCTCTGGCAACCTGAGAGGGCCTCCTTCTGGTGTGCTTGACATCCTGTTTCCATGGCTGGGCCTTATATGCATCCTTCATTGTCCATCAGCTGTATTCATAGACAGGACTCTCCACATACTCAAATCCTGTATTGTTCCATAGTTTCCGTGCTACACCAAATTGGCTTTCCAGAAACCCATGCTCCCACCACCACACAAACGCACGTGCACACCTCCCTGCTTGGCTCTCAAAGCTGTCTGAATCTCCCATTATATTTCTGCAGTCCCTCCTCTACCTCTGCTCGCACACACACACACACACACACCCTCCCACTCTTGAAGGCTCACACATCTTGAGAACATTGACCACTACCGACTTTGGCGTTGTCTAATTTGGGGACCTTGGATGAATCACTTAGCCCTTCCCACTTCAGTTTCTTCATTAGAAATTGATGAAGTTGAACAGTGAACTTAAAGATCCCTTCCAATTCTGAAAGACTGCCATATTTTGCATGCAGATATCTTTCCTGATTAATAATATAGATAATAATGGTGATAGCTAACACAGAGCACCTACTATGTGCCAGGCATAGTGCAAGGTGCCTGACATGCATTATGTCAGTCGACACCTCGTAACAATTGTATTAAAGGTGAATACTATTACCCTCCCTTTTTTTCATTGAAGAAGACCAGAGCATTAGAACTATATGTCCAAGGTAATAAAGACAGGACAGGATGTTGAGGCTGACCCCAGAGCTCATGGTCATAGCCACTGCACTGTCCTAAGGTAGTGTCCGGAGCCTGATGGTTGCACGTCGGTGTCAAGAGTCCTAAGCTCAAACTCTGATGCCACCATTTACAAGCTAAATATTGAAAACTGTTGGCATCTAGTAAATGGCCAATTATTATCAGCTATTATTCTTGTTGCTTTCAAAGTTCTTCCGTTACTGTTCTCTCCTAGGAGCAACAGATTCCTTTTGGCTGTGATATACTGATATTACCTCTTAAAGACAAAAAAATAAATTAAAAGGGGGAAATAACAAATAAAAAGAAAAGGAAACTCCAAAAGAAAAGTGACACTATATAAGTCCTTGGGAGAAGAATTCTTTTGTTCAAACCTTGACAGAATTCAACCTCCACAAACTATGGTTTTTTTCAGAAGAACTTCTGCTTTCTTTCTTTCTTTCTTTTTGTCACATACAGAATTCAAAGAACTGACTTAACAAGAATTTGAGTTCCACTTAAAAACTCCACACTGATATATAGCATGCTCTGCAGATATTATGCTACTGGGTAAGGAAGCACCGCTGTTTCTAGGCAACAGACCAGAAGCAACGAAGAACTAAGCAAACAACTCAAGCTCAAGGGCTGTGAATTCTATCTCCCACTTTGCTTCTCTGACCTTGAGCAAGGTCTGCTCCATATGCCCCCCTTTCTACTAAGTGACGATAACAAGTTCAGCCTTGTTTTGAGAAAGCCACTTCTAAAAGCAACCTGCCGATAAAATGTATAATTAAAATGTGTGGTAGAACATTATTTAACCATTAACATAATTGTCTAGCCATTACATACATGTGTAGTCTTGGTTTTCACGCATTAGTTATTAAGAATTCTTCAATCAGACTCTTCCTGAATATAAACTAGGGCTAAATTTGTGTTCTACAATTAAGATTGAAAAATACGTACACCTCAAGGGGTCCCAGGTCTGAGAGCTACAATATATACAAGGATGCAAATACCTTTGATATAATTGCTCCACTGCCCATAGTTACTTCAGACTAAATTAACCTTTATTTAGATAGATCCTGAAAGCTCTTTAACATCTCAGTAGGGAGGATGACCCACGATGCCTCAAGGTTCATGTGTCACTTCTGCATAACTAATTATTATCATCGTCCTTATTATTAACCATAAATGATGAAGCCCTAACTAATTATTTAATAGAGTAGTCAAGTGTCAGTAAATATTGAGAGGCCTTCTTATTTCTCTTGAGTTATTATTTAATTCAGCTGTGAATGTGAAGTTCAACCTCACTATACATCTGCTTTCATTTTGATGGAGATGAAAGAAAAAATATTCAGCTAAAATCAGAGATAAGACCTGCAGACTTACTGCCCTTTTCTTCTAAGGAATAGCCAATTGTAAAGCCTGCACAGAGTTTGACCTGGTTATTTCTGTATTTGAGAAATTGGAGAGAAGAGAGACACTGAAAATGACCGAAAGGAAAAAACCGATTACTAAAGATTAATGACTAGTTTATCTATTTCCCTTTGTCATGATAGTAACTCAGAATTTCTCTCCCATTTTGTATTTTCTTTGATTTCTCCTTCTGAGCACATTTGGGAAAAACCCTCAGTCAGAATGTTTACCTTAAAGAAGAAGACTGAGTGGAATCGCCTGCGAATAGCAATTAAGAACAGAGTGTGTTTACAAGCAGCTCATGCAGCTCAATAACAAAAAAACAAACAACCCCATCCAAAAATGGGCAGAAGACCTAAATAGACATTTCTCCAAAGAAGATATACAGAATGCCAACAAACACATGAAAGAATGCTCAACATCATTAATCATTAGAGAAATGCAAATCAAAACTACAATGAGATATCATCTCACACCAGTCAGAATGACCATCATCAAAAAAATCTAGAAACAATAAATGCTGGAGAGGGCGTGGAGAAAAGGGGACATTCTTGCACTGCTGGTGGGAATGTGAATTGGCTCAGCCACTGTGGAGAACAGTATGGAGGTTCCTTAAAAAACTACAAATAGAATTACCATATGACCCAGCAATCCCACTACTTGGCATATACCCTGAGAAAACCAAAATTCAAAGAGAGTCATGTACCAAAATGTTCATTGCAGCTCTATTTACAATAGCCAGGACATGGAAACAACCTAAGCGCCCATCATCGGATGAATGGATAAAGAAGATGTGGCACATATACACAATGGAATATTACTCAGCCTTAAAAAGAAATGAAATTGAGCTATTTGTAATGAGATGGATAGACCTAGAGTCTGTCATACAGAGTGAAGTAAGTCAGAAAGAAAAAGACAAATACCGTATGCTAACACATATATATGGAATTTAAGGGAAAAAAATGCCATGAAGAACCTAGGGGTAAGATAGGAATAAAGACGCAGACCTACTGGAGAACGGACTTAAGGATATGGGGAGGGAGAAGGGTGAGTTTTGACAGGGCGAGAGAGAGTCATGGACATATACACACTAACAAACGTAGTAAGGTAGATAGCTGGGGGGAAGCAGCCACAAGGCACAGGGATATTAGCTCGGTGCTTTGTGACAGCCTGGAAGGGTGGGATGGGGAGAGTGGGAGGGAGGGAGACGCAAGAGGGAAGACATATGGGAACATATGTATATGTATAGCTGATTCACTTTGTTATAAAGCAGAAACTAACACACCATTGTAAAGCAATTATACCCCAATAAAGATGTTTAAAAAAAAAAAAAAAAAAAAAAAGAACAGAGTGTGGCAGGACTTCCTCATTTTCTGTATTGGTTTTTGTTTGTTTATTATGGTTTTTCTTTTCTTTTTTTTTTTAGCATTTTTTAATTGAAGTATAGTTGATTTAAAATATCATGTTAGCTTTAGATGTACGGCACAATAATTCAGTTATATGTCTCTATATATTCTTTTTCAGATTCCTTTCCCTTATAGGTTATTACAAAATACTGGTATTGTTTCCTGTGCTATACCTTTTCTCTCTCTCTTTCTTTTTCTTTTTATAAAATCATGTTGATTTGGAAACCTTCCAATAAATAGCATTTTATTTAGAGAGTTCCATTTCCTCATTTTAAAACCAGCTCTGGTGAGCAGAACCCTGTTTTTGTTTGTTTTGTTTTGTTTTGTTTTTTAAGTTTAGAATGTCCTTTTAATTAATGATTTAATTAAACGTTACAATAATGCAACATAGTAACAAGGAGCCATCTAGGAAGTGAGACTTAGGCTAAATAGAAAACCCCAAAGACAGTTATTAACTAGAATTTAATATCCACTGAAGCATAATTTTTTCTCTCTAAAATTACCTTTATTTCTTCCACATATGGCCAACTTAAGACTAATTTGCTTGCAAAATAATTCTGGCTTTTAATAAACTTGGCCTTATTATTTACCTAAGTAAAATTGATCATATAGGCTCTTTGATTTGTTTGTTTGTTTTGTTTTATTTTGCTTTGGTGGAGTCTTAACCACTGGGCCACCAGGGATATAAGCTCTTTTAAATTGGTTTTGCTGGAACTTTCCATAAGGAATCTCAGATTGAACTTTTAAAAGATCTCTCAAGACCAGGAGAGCCATGCCAAGGACTTGTCATCAGATTTCTCCTACAATATCTACAGATTTGTTTTGGTTCCTCTCTTCTCGAGTTTCTCAAAATATTTTGAGGTTCCTGTACCTGCCAGAAAGTGACCCTTCTTATTTACCTGGTAAGGTTTCTGGGAACCCTGTAAGCAAGGTACCAGGTTGTTTTTCCAAGGAGCTTTATGGCTCCATAAAGTCCACCGTAGTTCTTTAAAGCCATCTGGTCTTACCTGATTCTATGCACATTCTCGAATATGACATTCCAGTCAAAGCCATGATAATATGACCAGTGTTTCCAATTATGTCCTATTATAAGAAAAACAGATTCTCATTATACTTATGCAAATAATATTATCATGAAAATAACAATCTCATTAAGAGTTTCTAGATTGTGGAGGGATCAGTTAGAGAGAAAAAATGTTTCAATTCTGCTCACAGAGGTATAATTTACCAAATTGCTGTAAGCCATAATTAGCTTAAGGGGAAAGGTTCCCTTGTATCTGGAAAACAAAGATTAAAGCCATTATATTTCAGAAAAAAAGTCATAAAAATTATCATTCAGCTCTATCTAATTCTTGTTGATCTTGATCTTCTGTTAACAATTTTATGAAGCCATTAGGTTTTACATTAGAATTCTTTATTACCCAATTCAGTGGTATGATCTGAAAGTTATCAGAAACCTTGCTTGTCAAAAATTTCTTTCTATGGTTCTTCTTAAAGATGAAGGATTTTTGCAAAAGCAACATAGTAAAACAATAACTGTCTGTAAATGACAAAAGACTCAAAAAGTCACAGTTTAAGGCCTGATTACAATGTAATAGTCAAAGAAATTTTGTTATTTTTGGACATACCATATTAAAATGTTAACTAGAATTATGACCAATAACATTATACCAGGACACATTCAATTATTAGAAATTCCATATCATTTCTAGAACATTTATAGTAATGACATTTACGCATACAATATAACCTCAGAAGGTCTATAACCACTCATTTGACAATGTTTCCCATGCAATTTAACATACTAAATAAGGCTAATTAGTTTAATATCTCTCTGAGATGTTCCAGGGGCTCTCTGAATCATGTCAAAGTTAGCTAGAGGTCAAAATAACTTCATTTAGAATTTGATTTAAGGAAGTTTATCAAAGATATCAAAAGGTTTTAAAACACTTGGTCAAATATGATCATAGGTCACTGTGAAACAATACTTATTTATTTAGCCTAATGACAATAAAAGATTTCAAAGGCAAATACAGAGAGTTGCAACAGATTACTTAAAAGGTAAAGAGATGTTATAATGTTATCAAAAGCAGATCGCTAATAAAACATTGTAAATCAACTATACTTCAATCAACAAGGAAAAAACATCAGAGCAATAGTCTAAGAAAACTTAGTCCTCTTAACAGAGAGAAACCAAATTCTAACTTGGTACCACCTTACCTTTACTATTAAAATTCTTTCCAATCTTAGCCAGTTCTGATCACACATAAAACTCCTTTCCCAGGGTTTCTTTTCCACAAAACTTCAAAGATTCTCTCTTCACCTTCAGATTCTGTCCTTTTCTCTTTTTTTCTTTTTGTAAACCCTTTATTAGGACAAAATGACCTTCTTTACCCTTAACAAAATGCACTTCCATTCCTTATATCTTCTTTCTTTTGCATATAGTGATGTTTTCCCAATTAATTTTTAGTAGCCTTAATTAGAATATTTTAATTAGATTCTTTAACCTTTAAAAAACCTTAATTTCTAGTAAAACCTAAGAAGTAATCAATTATAAACTGTCCTTTACATTAGCATTCTGTAGAATGACAATCTTAGAAATGCTATTTATAATTTCTAAAAACGTGCTTTCTTATAGAAAACGTCTCAGTGTGGCACCAAACACACTTATTAATAGTCCTAAAACTTTTCAGTTTTTCTGTGAAAGGAAGCCTATGTTCAGTAATGTTTCAGTATCTTATTTTATTTAGGAATGATCCAGATATTCAATAAACGTCCATCATTTCTATCTATGTCGTCACAAACAGCAGGATTTCCTTCCTTCTCATGGCTGAATAATACTATCCATTATTTATCCATGGAGCCATTCATTTATTATTGATGAATACTTAGGTTGTTTCCATGTCTTGGCTATTGTGAATGACATGGTAATGAACATGGGGGTATAGATATCTCTTCAAGATTCTATTTTTCATTTCCTTTGGATATATATATCCAGAAGTGGGATTGCTGGATCATATGGTGGTTCTATTTTTAAATAACTTCCATACTGTTTTTCATAGTGGCTGCACCAATTTACATTCACCAGACTTCCCTTATTTCCACATCCTTGCCAACGCTTACCTCCTGTCCTTTTGATCATAGCCATTCTAACAGGTGTGAGGTCATATCTCATTGTGGTTTTGTTCGTATTTCCCTGATGATTATTAATGTTGAACACCTTTTCATGCACATGTTGGCCATTTGGAGGTCTTCTTTGGAAAAATGTCTATTCAGATCCTTTGCCCATTTTTTAATTGGATTGTTAGTTTTTTGCTATTGAGTTGAAAAAAACTCTTATGAGAAATTTTGACCTGGAAAAAAGACTTAACTGTAAATAAACTTCAAGAGGTTAAGGACTGCATCATTTTCCCTCCTGTTGTACTCCTCCAGTCTCAAGTACAGCTTCTGATAAGGTAGTAAGTAAAATTTCTTTTCTGAATGAATTGAATAAATAAGTAATAATTTAAAACATACAAGAATGATATGAAGTGATATAAGATATATCTGAAGGGTTATTGAGTAAAATAGGAAACCATTTTCCTTTGTGGCACCAGAAGGTAGAAGTAGCAGTAAGTAAAAGAACACAGATTGTTAGGCAAATATTTTAAAGAACTTGTCAATAGTCAGTACTGTCCAAATATGTAATGCACTGCTTGGTATTTGGGAGGAGATGGGTGGCCACAAGACAGAAATAATTTTACAGAGGGATGGGATATTGGACTAAGGTCTTAAGGTTCTTTGCAACAGAATATTTCCCCTGTGAGCTGAGGGAAACATGCAGAGAAAGGGATGTATCTAGAAATGTAAAAAAAAATTTTTTTTGCATTTAAAAAAATATTTATTTTATATTGGAGTATAGTTGATTTACAACGTTGTGTTACTTTCAGGTGTACAGCACAGTAATTCAGTTGTATGTCTATATATATTCTTTTTCAGATTCTTTTCCCTTATAGGTTATTACAAAATACTGGTATAGTTTCCTGTGCTATACCTTTTCTTTTTTTTTTTTAACAAAATAAAACCATGTTGATTTGGAAAGCTTCCAACAAACAGCATTTTATTTGGAGAGTTCCCTTTCCTCATTTTAAAACCAGCTCTGAAAAAAAAAAAAAAAAAAAACCAGCTCTGGTGAGCAGAACCCTGTTTAAATCAACAAAGTAAGGGGGGAAATGTTGTTAACTGTTATTCATGGAACTCTCCCTGCAGTTCCCCAAATATCATTCATAACAACCGCTCGAAGCAGATGTCCCCTCATTAGGAGGTTAGTGGTATATAGGCTGGAAGCATCAAGTTGAACAGTGAAGTCAATATTTGTCTTACTTTACATATCAAGCTAGAAAATCAAGCAAACAACTCTTGTTATAACAAATGAATTGGTCTTGATAATTTTGTTACGCTATTTTGATAACAAGCTTGCCAGGGCCTCAGAAGGTATTTATCGAGGAGGTCACACACAGAGGTAACACGCTTTTCATAAGACCACAAATATTATGAAAATGTTATACATAATTGTTTGCAATTCAAACATCCCATTCTTTAGGTGTTGACAGAAAAAGGCCACCACAGTGTATCTGAGGACCCAGGCAGCTGCCTCTGTTTACCTCCAAGTACAATGGGAGGTTACCGGCACAGGGGTGGAAGCAGGTATTTCTTGGTAGTGGCATTTGTCTCCAAGAGGAAGAGCTGAGTTACCTCACCAGAAACCTCCACCTCGCTTTCACCCTCCCAAGCACAGACCTGTTTCACAAGGTTAAGGACTGTTCCGTTAACAACTTTTTTTTTTTTTAACATTGGAATATAATTGCTTTACAATGTTGTGTTAGTTCCTGCTGTATAACAAAGTGAATCAGCTATACTTCACACTAAAGACTCTTGAAAAGGTTTACTTTGCAAACAAGCAATTCTTTTTTTTCTAACATAATGACTTTTAACCCCACAGTTTAAATAGCAAATAGATTGCTCAACATTACAGTTCGGGCAAAGCCATACTCCATACTCGCGAGTTTACCCAGAGACGCCCGTGAGGGATGATTTAGGATCGTGTTCCACGTTCGGGTGACTCTGAGATGTTTTGCTTTGCCTAGATACACCAGAGGGATGTAGAAGTGCCACCTCCAACAACTCCTCCCCCTGTGCTGTGCAGCCTGTTTCCAGGTGTTCCATCACAGCTCTTTCATTTTGCCCCAGAAATGTCTTTCTGAGTTAAAATTTCATTTTGCTGTGCAGTTTTAATGCAAGAAAATCATGAGCCCTCAAAAGGTAGAAAAATTGTTGAAGAAAATGGAGCAGAAGAGAGAAAAAGACTTCATGGTGTCTCTCCTCCATCAACCACCAGGAGCCATCGTCTTCCTTCTTGGGGACCAAAACCTTTAGCACATCATGGACAAACTGTATTTATTGACCTTCAGACTGTTCTTTAGGACCTATATAAAAGTATCATTGCTCAAGTGATATACTTTTCTACCTATGCACATGGTTTGGGCATCTTAGTGCTGGTCTGGAATACATTCTAATTTTTCCTATTAAAATTAATGGAAATTTTTCTTCCCTTAATGGCTTTTCACTTTATAGCAAGATATGCAGGAATGAATGACACTTACTAAGCAAGGGATAGCTATAGTCTGGTCTTAACCTGATCTATACAAATGCATTCTTCCACCTCCTCGGTGGAATCTTCTCTAATCGCTAATCTGGTATAGCGATTAGATTAGCTAATCGGTATACTTCTGGTATATTTACTGGGCCCCGAAAATGGCTCTGTTTTCCCTGCCTCTTTCCTTTTGGCAAGTTATTCCTGTTCCCTGCAGTTCTCTCTCGTGGCAGATCACCCTATGCAGATCGTGCACATGCTTCAATACCCTACTTGAATGCCTCCGCTGGCACTGCTTTCTCTGACATTCTGATTGTCTGGTTGGTTGCACCCATGTAGCCACATCTTGCTGAACATTATGGTAAACTGGTGGACAGGTCCAGGTCCTTCTCCCCAGTAGACTGTAAATTCTACTGTTTGCTCTCCCAACCACCATCACCCAGCCTCACAGCACTTAGCAGGGAGCTGGACAAGATGTAGATGCTCAATAAATATTTATTGAATTGGAATTCTATGGAATGAATTATCGTTTTCTAGTCCAGCATACAGTGGAGGCCAAATCTCTGCATGCCCAAATTATTATTTTTATATAAATTTATTTATTTTATTTATTTATTTTTGGCTGCGTTGGGTCTTTGTTGCTGCGCGTGGGCTCTCTCTAGTTGCGGCGAGCAGGAGCTACTCTTCGTTGCAGTGCACAGGTTTCTCATTGCGGTGGCTTCTCTTGTTGCAGAGCATGGGCTCTAGGCACACAGGCTTCAGTAGTTGTGGCACATGGGCTCAGTAGTTGTGGCTCGTGGGCTCTAGAGTACTGGCTCAGTAGTTGTGGTGCAAGGGCTTTGTTGCTCCATGGCATGTAGGATCTTCCCGGACCAGGGCTCGAACCGGTGTCCCCTGAATTGGCAGGCGGATTCTCAACCACGGTGCCACCAGGGAAGCCCCAAATTATTTTTAAAGAAGTACGTTGTTGTATTTCTTCCTTCAGGATGGTCTGAAACAGGCAAAGGCATTTTTGCCCTGACACTGATGGGGATAATAATACAATGCTTCGCTAATTGGCTTTGTACTCAGACCCCTGACTGTGACGCCCTGCTCTCCTGGTTACTGGTTGTGGGACACTGAGTTAGTTTCTTAATCTGTCTAAGCCTCAGACCCTTAATTAGCAAAGAACAAAATGACACCTCCTTTTCTAGTTATTGTAGGTTCAAATGAATGTTTTTCCTTCCTCTGTCTCTTGATTTTAGACATACTTTATTTATTGATTGAAGTATAGTTTTTTCAACATTTATTTATTTGTTTATTTATTTATTTATTTATTTATTTGGCTGCACTGGGTCTTAGTTGCGGCACGTGGGATTTTTTTAGTTGCAGCACGCGGGATCTTAGTTCCAGCATGCAGGATATAGTTCCCTGACCAGGGATCGAACCCAGGCCCCCTGCATTGAGAGCACGGAGTCTTAACCACTCACCACCAAGAAATCCCTGAAGTATAGTTGACTAACAGCATTGTGTTCGTTTCTGGTGTACAGCAAAGGGATTCAGTTACATCTATGTGTCTATGTATGAGTATATATATGTATGTGTGTACATACATATGTATTCATTTTCAGATTCTTTTCCATTACAGTTTATTACAAGATATTGAGTATAGTTCTCTGTACTATAAGGTAGGACTTTGTTGTTTATTTTATATATAGTAGTGAGTATCTGCTAATCCCAAACTCCTTACTTATCCCTCCCTAACCCCTTCCCCTTTGGTAACCATAAGTTTGTTTTCTATGTCTGTGAGTCTGTTTCTGTTTTGTAAATAAGTTCATTTGTATCATTTTTTTAGATTCCACATATAAGTGATACATATGATATTTGTCTTTCTCTGGCTTACTTCACTTAGTATGATAATCTCTAGGTCCATCCATGTTGCTGCAAATGGCGTTATTTCACTCTTTTTTATGGCTGAGTAATATTCCATTGTATATGTGTACCACATCTTCTTTATCCATTCCTCTGTCGATGGACATTTAGGTTGCTTCCATGTCCTGGCTATTGTTAATAGTGCTGCAATGAACATTGGGGTGCATGTATCTTTTCAAATTAGAGTTTTCTCCAGATATATGCCCAGGAGTGGGATTGCAGGATCATATGGTAACTCTGTTTTAAGATTTTTAAGGAAGTTCCAGACTGTTTTCCATAGTGACTGCACCAATTTGCACTCCCACCAACAGTGTAGGAGGGTTCCCTTTTCTCCACACCCTCTCCAGCATTTGTTATTTGTACACTTTTTGCTGATGGTCAATCCGACTGGTGTGAGGTGATACCTCATTGTAGTTTTGATTTGCATTTCCCTAATAATTAGTGATGTTGAGCACCTTTTCATGTGCCTATTGGCCATCTGCAGACATATTTACTTTAAAGTCATTTTCAAATTGCTCCATTATTTTCATTTCCTTGGGAGTAAATCTTTTTTTCAGCATCAGCTTTCTTCACATGCTTTGTACTTGGAGTCTGAGAGCTCCTCATGAGTAGGAGTTCAAGGGTATATATGTTCCCTTCTCTCTAGTTTAGTCTTCCCTTACTGGCAACTTTGCCGTTTCCTCCACAATCTAACCCTGTGCTTCCAGGGAGATCCAGATCTTTTTTTTTTTTTTTTTTGCGGTACACGGGCCTCTCACTGTTGTGGCCTCTCCCGTTGCGGAGCACAGACTCCGGACATGCAGGCTCAGCGGCCATGGCTCATGGGCCCAGCCGCTCCGCGGCATGTGGGATCTTCACGGACCGGGGCACGAACCCATGTCCCCTGCATCAGCAGGCAGACTCTCAACCACTGCACCACCAGGGAAGCCCGGAAATCCAGATCTTAATGGAGAATCTCAGGGCTCCCACGTGAAGGTGATATTAAGGTATCACAGAGGTATTGACTGTGGCTACCGAGTCGATTGGACCCCTTCCTAGAGTGAGGCTGCATCTGTTTCCTTCTGCCACTCAGGCTCATAAGTTTATGACACTGCCCCTTCAGGTAGTACCAGCACTTCCCTCAGCCTCTGTTTGTGCCAGGATTTGGTGGAACTCCCCAGTTTTAGGCAGTGTGCCTGATACACCTCTCATGAGGTATTTGGTCCCAATTACCCCACAGACATTGCACTGTTCCCTCAGACCCAGAGAACAGCCCGTCGTAGTTGCAACCCTGCTCACTGCTCTGTCCTGTGTTCGAGTCTAGAGAGATCTTTATCTTGCTTGGAGGATCTTTATCTTGCATGCCTTTGTTATTTATTTATGTATTTAATATTTTGATATTTTTGTATATTACTGATGTGTGTCTGGAGCTACAGATAGAACGGGATGGTGATGGGGTTGCTGTGCGTGGTTGAAATCACAATGCTGTCCTAACCTGCCAGGAGCACTGTGGAAGGCGTCCTGAAGGAGGTCCATTTGAACTGGGTTCAAGAGATGAAGCAGGACAGGGAAGCAACCCTGAGAAGGGGCCTGAGCTCTAGTCTAAGGAAGAAACATGTAAGCGGTATGGCAGAGAAGACAAAGAGATTGCTTTTAGTTGATAACCATAGCTCCCAAACAGAAAACTGTATTAGATTGAACCATCTGAAATTGCTTTTTACTTGCAAAAACAGTGATTTCATATGGTTCAACCTAATGTGTGTGTGTGTGTGTGTGTGTGTGTGTGTGTGTGTGTAAGGAGATGTCATGGGAGTTTAGGCTGAAAAAGGAGGCAAGAGCAAAATTCAAAGCCCACAGAAATTAAATGACATACCAAGATAGCTAAGCTCTGTCCTCCTCGAGGCACCTAATTTTGAACAAAACCACAGCAAAGCCATAGTAGGGGATGGACAGCCACACAGGGAGGAAGGAGGAGGAAGCAAAGAGGAAGAAGCAGTAGAGGGGGAGGAGGATATGGAGCAGAACAAGGAGGAGGAGTAGATATAAAGAGGAGCAGGGGGCTTCCCTGGTGGTGCAGTGGCTAAGAATCCGCCTGCCAATGCAGGGGTCACGGATACGAGCCCTGCTCTGGGAAATTCCCACATGCCGCAGAGCAACTAAGCCCGTGCTCCACAACTACTGAGCCTGAGGGCCACAACTACTGAAGCCTGTGCTCTGCAACAAGAGAAGCCACTGCAATGAGAAGCCCGCACACCGCAACGAAGAGTAGCCCCCGCTCACCGCAACTAGAGAAAAGCCCGTGCGCAGCAACAAAGACCCAACGCAACAAAAAATAAAATAGATAAAATAAAATTAATTAATTAAAAATTTTTTTTAATAAAATAAAATAAAAAATATAAAGAGAAGGAGGGACAGGGGAAGAGAGGAGCTAGGAGGAGCAAGAGTACTGTTTTCTCAGGAAGTTTACGCTTTGGTTCTGAATGTCCAACACTCATAAATAGCATATATACAGGTTTGATTCTCAAGATCTTTTACAAAGTAGAGTATGGTAATGAGTGAAATGGGATAAACCACAAGTGAGGGCATGAAAATGAAAAGAAGGACCCCTGGACGTGACTGGAGATCATCTAGTCCAACCTCCTCATTTTATAGGTGGGGAAACTCAGACGCAGAGAGACTCAGTGACTTGCCTGAAGTCATATAAATTCAGACCCAAGACTAGCACAGTAGTCTTGTGCAGTTTTCCTCTCATTTCCTCATCAGGGAGAAGTTAGTTAATTGAGAAATACTCACTGGAACAGATATATTTTGAGCCAAACGAAAGGAAGCAGCATTTATAATTTTGGTTCTTGCAAATGCAAATTTTGTAGACTACTATGTTGGTGGGTCTAATGATTTGCAAAATGTAATGGAAACGTCTTTTGAGCAAATAAAATGCATTCCATATAAATACTCTATATTTTGGAAAATGACATAATTGACAGAAGAAAGGAGAAATCTTTAAAAAAACAGGGTGGCAAGAAGCCATCACTGGTCACAGGGAGCTATGGTCATGAGTGATGACAGACCAATAAGGCAGTCACCTCTTGACTGACTCCTTAGACCACTGGACTCTGACATTCCTAATGTGCCTGTTGACTTCTGGGAATAAGCTCCTGAAGGAGGAGATTAACGTCTAAACTGGACCATGTTTTTCCCTCAAACACAAACTTAATGCGTAGATACGGCATCTCTTTTCTTTCTGATCAAAAGCTGACCTTCTATACACAGCCTCTATACAATGAGTAGTATTGAATTTTGACATTTTATTAAACTTTGGTTTGGTTTCTAAAGCAAAATGCAGCACTCCATACCTACTTTAGGAGACACCAATAAAATAAAGGAATTTATTGCCCTATCCTAGCCATGCTGTAGTTCTAGAAATTGTGTTATAGATGGGATAATCTTTTTATTGGGAAGACTGTGATTTTTATCACTTTTAAAGTTCTATTTTCTTAAAGAGAGAAGTTTAGATATTTTAAGCTAGTAATTCCCTTTCTAGGAAGTAATCCTAAGAAAACAATCAGAAACTCAGATTAATATACAGATATGCTCATCATTTAATCATTTATTATCATAAAAAATTAAAATGAGTCTGCATGTCAAGAAATAATAAGGTAATTAAATTATCACATATACATACACTGGAACATTAGATACTGTTGAATTCATGTTTCAAAGAATATGTGACAATATCTCCTATAGAATGTGAGCTTCCTGAGGATACAGACCAGGTCTGATTTTCCCCAACACTGTATTCTCAATTCTTAGCACAGTGCCTCAATTAATATTTGTTGGACGAATGAATGGGTGGATGAAAGTATTAAGGTAAAAAATAAAAAGAATTCAAAGCTATGTATATATTGTAAATCACACTATTTCTTCTCAAGTAAAACACTCCAAAGAGATACTGTCACTATTATTACAAACAAAAGCAATATTACCAAAAGCATTACCTTCTTGTGGCTTCACACCACGTAAATATAATGAAAATGTGTTTGCATTAAAAAGCAGAAATATGTTCTTGGGTGCTCATGTAGAGTTTTGGTCCATATGATAAACAGGTTGAGAGTAAAACAGAAGATAAACTGTCCTTTTATTTTAATCAATTTTCTCCCCAAATTCTATTATATTGAACCTTATTTTTCAAAATTCGTTCTTTGTTGCCATAGTGATCAGCTCCCAGTGTGAAATTATATCACACTGGCTTTCTTTCAAGTTTTAATAACATGCCGTCACCACCCACTTCTCTTTCAAAATGTTCAAATTCTCTAATCACTCAGTATCTTAATAGCCTCACTTTTGGGGAGTTGAAATGGGAGTCTGGAGCTAGGAAAGGGTTGTATACAAAGAGTGGGAGTGAAATAAAAGGAAAATAAAAAAGTAAAGTTTGGAAATAAATTATTATATAAAATAAGGTTTGACCTTCTCCATTGAGCAATCTACTCTTCTCAACATACCTCAAATTTTCCTTTTATACATTATATACTAACGAATGAATTAAGCCTTAACTTAGAAGGAGAGCAATTTGAGAATAAAGGTACATTGTCTGTATTAGCACTTATAGATTATCCTTAATATAGAAAGAGTCTTTACAAAGCAATAAGAAAATATTTTCATATAAAAGAATGAAGGAAAGTTATAGATAGACAATTTACAAAAGAAAATAATAAAATTGTCAATAAACACATAAGAGGATGTTCAACTTTGCTAGTAGTCAAAGAAATAAAAACAAGATACTGCCTTTTGTCTGGTGTTTGGTAAAAATTAAAAAGGACAATAATGCTAATATAGCTAGAGTTTAGAGAAACGGGTACTCTTATACATTGTGGTAAGAATGTAAATTGGTACAGCCTCACTGGGTATCTTTTGAATTAGGATTTCCACTCCCAGGAATTTATCTAAAGGGGAAAAAAAATAGAGAATTGGG
The DNA here is from genome assembly GCF_963924675.1 of Phocoena phocoena. Classification (NCBI taxonomy): domain Eukaryota; kingdom Metazoa; phylum Chordata; class Mammalia; order Artiodactyla; family Phocoenidae; genus Phocoena; species Phocoena phocoena. The sequence goes on along the minus strand of NC_089224.1, from coordinate 30,270,619 downwards.
GATATGTTCCCATTCACAAAGATGGATATACAATGATGTTCATCTTCTCTTTGTTTTCATACAATAAGTGGAATCAACCCCAATGTCCATCAACAAGGAATATTATATAGATTATGATTTAACCATATAATGGAGTGTTCTGAAGACATTGAAAATGATGATGTAGGTCTGTATTTCTTGACATGAAAAGTTTTCACATTGACATGGAAAGATATCCACATAACATGAGGTGGGGGAAAGACATATGGAGATTTGGAAGACTTCTGAAAATACCCTAGGAAAAACAAATGTGTATGAGTCTTCACAGAAACAGGTCTAGACGTGGCTACACCAAACTACAGACTGTGGTTATGGCTGAGAGGTATGTTTACAAGTGATTTTTATTCTATAAATTTCTGTATTGTATGAGTATTTATAAGTGGCAAATTAAAATCAGGAGAATCAGCTGAGATGGTTCCATTTTTGTTACACACCAAGTAAGTTTCTCACAGAATTTGAAACTTAAGTTCCCAGACACATAAAACTCTTAGGACTGAAGTGGACCTTGGAAATCAGAAATGAAGTGGTGTTGATTGGGTTGAGGAAGTCTTATGGAAACACCTGACACAAATCTGTTACCCAACAAGTAGTTATTGAATAAAAGCCTGGATTTAGGCCCTCATTTTACAAGACAGGAAGCCCAGGCTCAGAGGATGCTTACTCTGGGTCACACAATGAGTAAGGGAGTAACCCAGGCTTCCAGACTCTGAGTCTCCTGGTTTTCTCACCTGAACAGGCCAACCCCATTGAACAAAGTAACCTTTCCCTCCAGCAATTTCAGGTGACTGCCTGTTTTGTATAGCCAAAGGCGTTGTTTTCTTAATGGATGACACATCTTGGGCAAAGAAAGAAACATAGCATGACTCAAACAGTGAGCTGAGTTTACATAGAAATTATAGGCTGTGCCACTGTTTGGTAAGAGTTTGGAACTAATTACCAGGTATTCCCAAAACAACACCTCTTTGGGCATCACATGCATTTCTGAAGATTTCCTGTGGAGGACTGCTGGCCAAGGGCATTTCCTCTGTGAAAATCCAAACATTGCTTGTTTATTGTTATACAAGATTTCTAGGAATCTTTCTAGTAACCATAACCAAAGACTGGATGTGTAGCCTCTCACCATGGACCTTCCCACATAGGGACATATTCAGATAAGGAAGCATTTCTGTTGTTAATGTAAACCATCACTCCTGAATAAAAGTGATTCCATTCTGTCTGCCTTTAATACAGAAGATGGGTATAAATGGAGTCATATTAATGGGAAAAGCCCATATTTCTCTGATCCTTGACTGAAAAGTGTCACAGGTTTTGTCTGAGTGTCCCCGACTTGTGTCTCATCTGGGCTCCAAATCTGACCCCTAGCTATATCCCCTACATCCCCAAAGAGGGACTCCCACATTCTTTCTCTCTCCTGGTCTCTTCTTTGAGGCTCTCTGCTCTTAGATACACTGACCTCTGCTGCCAGTGCCCATCACACGGAGGTCCAAGTCCATGGTCTGGCTCTCTCTGAATGCTCCCGATTGGACCAAACTTCAATGATAGTCTAGTGACATATTCTCCGAAGACTGGGGAGAAAGCATCACTGGCTCTGGGCCATATTTTGTCACCAGGAGCTTGAGGGAGCTGAGTCTCTCACCAATGACTCCCCAACGCCAGCAAGGTAGAGACAGGACAGGCGCAAGAACACCCTCCCCACGCCCCTCTCTCTCCCCAGACACACCAAAATCCTCCTCACCCTTCCTGCAACAAAAAACAGGCTGGATGCAGACCAACTCAGGCAAATCACCGCCTAATGACAGTTCTTCAGACAGGTCTGAACCTTGTCACAGGCTCAAGTAAAGATCTCGGCTACATGCATTTCCCTCGTCATTTTATATTCCAAAACAAAAGCCTATTTTTTTTAAAAAAAGATTTTTTTGATGTGGACCACCTTGAAAGTCTCCATTAAATTTGTTACAGAGTTGCCTCTGCTTTACGTTTTGGTTTCTTGGATGCAAGGCATGTGAGATCCTAGCTCCCGGACCAGGGATCGAACCCGCACCCCCTGCATTGGAAGGCGAAGTCCCGACCACTGGACCACCAGGGAAGCCCCACAAAAGCCTATTTTGAAAGAATGAAACTAGTTTGCACTGTGCTAAAACAAATTTAACAACTGACTACTGTAAAGCACTCTGTCGATTCAGGCTGAGCTCACTGGGAAGGAAATGCAAAGCAAAACACATAAACATGGATATGAAAACCAAGGAAGACAACAATGAAATCCAACAGTGAAAATGATGCCCTTTCTTTTTGGCTTCAATTTGTCATTTCTGTCAGAACAGATCAAACCACTGTGTGGACAACTTTTTTAAAGTGAGCAAGTTAAAGTTAAGTTTAAGCTTCATTTTATTTCAATTTTCAAAGTGAACTTTAAAAAGTGCTTTAATGTGACTTTCATGAATAAACTGAAACACTAAACACATTTCCCAGCAGCTGAAAGAGAAGACAGACTCCGTTTCCGTAATATATGGCTGGGCCCGAGTGAATGCGCTCAGATCAATGTCAAACATCAGGGATTAGCTACACAAACACACAGAATTTAGCACTGCTGAAGTTGACCACTCAGACTTAAATGCAACTGTTCTCAGAGAAGATCAATGTTTATAGCCTTAAATTCATTCGATATTTCATTTAAATGCAAGTTGGTTTATGCCTGAAGCCAAGGCCTGACATTTCACGGGGGATTCATCCCCAACAGCCCCAACCCAGCATAAAGCCTCACGCAGACTCCCAGGTGCCAAGGAGGCTTCAGGACCACAACCTCAAGGCCCACCGACCAGAGGTCCAGAAACAGTGCAGGAAGGCACACCCACATATGCAACCAAGTCCTGAAAAGCCTAACCCCAGCTACCTAACTGGTTTCTCTGCCTACCTCTTACCCCCTCCAGCGGTCTCTATGGGGCTACCAGAGCCATCCTTCCAGGGGCAAGGATGAGTAACATTTACCCCACCATTCAATTCAAGGCCAAGTTAAACACTTAGGAAAGCATTGCCAAAGAGCGGAGCAGACATAATAGTTGAAAATTAGAAGCAGAACCCAAAGAAAGACTCCAAATAAATCTAGGTCCAACTCATATAGTTTCTTTCGCTGGGTTTCTTTTCATTAGCTTGCATTTCAAAAGTTGTACACACCCAGCACAGGAAAATCAGAAAGAATACCTCAACAGCCACACTTGCATCTCCTGGAATGGCATTTTTGTACATATCTTTCAAGATCCTTCCTGTGGGCACACATACACAGAGATAATATTTTTACAAAACTGGACCCCTGAAGTAAGTGCTGTCTGTTACACACCATACTTTAGGTCAGGGGTTCATAAACTCGGCTGCTCATTATAATCACCTGGGGAGACTTTGAATCCCTTGATGGACAGGCCTCAATCCTGACCTCTAAATTAGAATTTCTGGAATGAGACCCGGGCATCAGTATTTTTTAAAACTTCCTAGGTGTATCCAAGGTACAAAAGAGTTTGAGAACAACAGTCTCGTTCACAGTAGCAGACTAGGACACCCCAAGATATGCATATGCGTCTTTGGCATAAAGATTATTTTGAGAAACTGCAGACACGGGAGAAGGTCCGAAAACAGAGTAGAAGTTATCCTTTACTAAGGGACATTTACATTCATAAGGGAAATCTCCATCTGTAGGGATGTCTCCCTCTATACCAGGAGTAGCAGGATGGCTGTAAGTCACAAGAAACTTGTCAGTGGAGAAGGCACCACTCAAGTCTGCGGAACAACCTCACTCTCCTTTCCTGGGCTTTTCCTGGTACCCTCCCACAGCTGGCTCACCTCCTGCACACCCCACACCTCCAACACCTTTCTTTTGTCTTTCACTGAAGATATATTTACGGTGGTAGCTTGGGCCGTTTCAGGGAGCTCTACTCAGTTTTCCTGGGCATCTCCTATGTATATGTAAGGTATACATGTTAGTAAACTTTCATTTGTTTTTCTCCTGTTAACCTGTCTTCTATCACAAGGGGCACTCAGCCAAGAACCTGGAAGGGTGAAGGGAAAATTATTTTTCCTCCCCTACACTTTCATAAAGAACCGAGAGTAAGGAGATTGGGTTTGGGGTGAGGTAGGGCGGTAGCAGACAAACTTTGCTGTGTATCCAATCCCCTGGGGAACTCGGTGAAGATACCTGGTCCCAGGCTGTCTCCTACTGCCATGAGTCTTGGACTCTGCATCCTGTATTAGCTCTCTAGGCAATTCAGATACACACCAAGCTGGGAGGCCACCAGCTCAGACGACCAACCTCCTGTTGTGTGATTGCCTCTTAGGTGACCCTCTCCTTCCTCATGCTCACTAACCATAACCTCAGGAGCTGGGCTGTTCTCCATGGCAGAAGCCTCTAGCCACGTGTGGCTATCGAGTGCTTGAAATGTGGCTGGCTCAAATTGAGAGGCGCTGCAGATATAAAACAAACACTGAATTTCAAAGACTGAGGACACATTGAAATGACAGTATTTTGACTATATTGGGTTTCTCTCTTTTTTCCTCTTTTTTCTTTTTCAGTGTGGCCACTAGGAAATTTAGATTACGCGTGTGGCATATAACTTATTTCTATGGGACAGGCTGCTCTAGGGGACAAGACTTACGCCTGCTCACTACTGTCTTTCCAGCACCTAGCTCAGCGATTTTGCATCAAATAGGCAATCCATCAATATTTTCTGGAAAGAGGGAATGAGTCAATGAATTAATGAATGAACATATGGCAGCCCAGGCATTCACGGTATTATTCCACAGACAAAGGAGAAACTTTCGAAAAATAGTAGCTATGTTGGTTTGGGATCCCCCAGAAGCAGTCACTGAGACAAGGAGTCAAGTGCAAGTGATCTATTTGGGATCTACCTATTTGCTCTCCCATCCCATCCTAGAGGCGCCGAAAACAAAAGCCAGGGAGTGGAGAAGTGAAACTGTGAAGGAAGGAGGCTAATAAAGGGTGTGATCTCAAGCCAGTTACTACTGTGGGCGACTAGAACTTGATCCTGCTGGGAAACCTTAGGAAACAGCACAGAATTAGTGCTTTGAAGTTATCTCCTTCCGCCAGGGTATTTCTACACCATTCCCATCTATCATTAGTTAAAGCTGCTGGGAGGGCTACATGTGTTCATCCCAGGCACTCTGTCCTACTGTGGGACGCAGACAGAGAAAGCCCGCAGGCAAAGAGACATCAGTGTTAGCAGGTGGCATGTGCTAAAGTGGTATGGCTGAGGGGCAGGGTCATAGCCAATGACACCTAACCATAATTCCTTTCAAAGCAAGCCTGTTAATTCCATCAGCTAATAATTAAAATTGGTACCACCATCATACAGCTCTCCACATCCACAAGACAGTCAGTAAAGCCCCTTTGGGATCCTGTGGCAGCTCTTTCCTTGTTAACTCCACTTCTTGCCCTCCCATCCCATCCGAGAGGCGCCAAATGCATATGGGGAAGAGGTTACCAGTAATGAGCCCAGTGTGGCTTAATGAAGTGTTGCCCAAGTTGGTTAAAGATGACCCCAGCTTTGCTGTCACTGAGTCACAGCTCTGACCTTCATCTCCTGTTAGTTCACCCTAGGCAGGTGTTGGTGGGCAATTTTCTTTTCTTCTGGTTTCTGCATCACGATGCGTACTCACCCAGAAATGTGACTGGTCCTTGTCTTTGAATTGCCCTCAATACAGGTACACATGAAATGATACATGTGTGTGATACATGAAGTGGTAGCAGCTCAATATTTTAACAAAGAGTCACAAATTTCTAGTTCAGAAAATATGACTTCACTCAGTATTAAGTCATTTCACAGAAACCAGACCATAGCGGTTCTGTTTTTGGAGGTTAATTTCTTCTGGTTCTAATTTGAAATGAATCAGGAGAGGCTCCAGAATAATTTCATTAAGCACAGCGAAGCAAGGCAAATAAAACAAGTAGTAAACAAATTGAAAATAAGAAATGGCTGATCTAGGGGGAATTGAACTCAAAGTAGTCTGGAGTCTTTATAGTAATTTTAAATCTACTTGATACCATAAAAGTGTATGTGTTTTCCATGACCAGCGCAGTTCACTAAGGGCCTTGGTTTCATTCAGAGGACTCAGGGCAAACCACTGTCACAACCTGTCACTGCTGGAACTTTGCATTCAAGGCCCTTTCCCCGGTCTAACATTCTAGCATTTATTTTCCCTTCCTGGAATTTAGGTAGTGTAAATATTTAGGTTATTTAATTCAACTTTCAGGTTATAAATAATCAGGTTATTTAATTTAGATAGATAGATAATCTTAAAGGCCCTGCAAATAGTTGGGCCACCGTAACTTTAAAAAATAAACTGGATATTCCAATAAAGATATACAGATTTAAATTAATTCCCCAATCACTGATCCTTCTGTACTTAACAAACACATGTGAAGCATCAAGAGTTGGCAAACACGTAGTTTCTACTATACAACAAAGTGAATCAGCTATACGTATACATATATCCCCTCTGTTTTGGATTTCCTTCCCGTTTAGGTCACCACACAGCACTGAGTAGAGTTCCCTGTGCTATACAGTAGGTTCTCATGATCTATTTTATACGTAGTATCCATAGTGTATATATGTCAATCCCGATCTCCCAGTAAGAGGACTTTCTGTGAGGGTCAGGGGCAAAGGTGGGACGCTGGGGCCATCCGCAGGAGGTCTGACAGAGTGTTTCTCAACCACAGACAGGAACTGTGTAGAGAGAACGGCCTTGTACGGGGTCCTCATAAGCAGCACGTGATGTCTGTGACACAGAACATTCAGAGTCAAGAGATCACTGCTAAGAGGACCACCAAGCAATACCCCTGAGTTCCTCCTGGTCCCCTCAACCCTGCTGTGACCCAGAAAGACCCAGAAGTAGGGAGGAGGAGTGATGGGTAAGAAAAAGGGGAAGAAGATTCCCACATCCCTCCCCACTTCTGACCCAGGTGAACTCAGCCTCAGCTACAGGAAGAGGGCTGTTTCAATATGGAGGGACAGAGAAGTTTGGACTTCGACGTGATGTTTTAATACCTGAAAAGCTCTAAACTGACCAAATGGGACTTGTTCTTATGAATGGAAGCAGCCCAGGAGGCTATAGAGTGAACCCAGGAAGTTGTATGGGGGCGAGGAAGGGGGAATCTCCCATTGCAAGAGCTTGTGGTGGGGGAAGGATGAATTCGCTTCCTTTTGCACCCCAGCAAGTTCATCAACCTGGTTATGCTGCCAAAGATCCTGTGCTTACAATAACCTAACACCAAACTAGTGACCCTCTTCCTTGGCCTTCGATCTGACTTGAACTTCCTTTTGCAAGGAAAATTGATGTTGACTTTATAGCAGGAAAAAAAAAAGAGCTGGCAAACGCAGATGGCCATAGTGCATTAGAGAACAGCTCTGCCTGGGCAAAGAACCCCCATAAAGATTCCAAATTGCGTGCTTCACTGGTGGCGCAGTGGTTGAGAGTCCACCTGCCGATGTAAGGGACACGGGTTCATGCCCCATTCCGGGAAAAGATCCTGAATTGTTGCCATGGAGGAACATGGGCTCCATCTTTCTTAATCTACTGATTTTATGAGAGAAACTGAATCCACAAATTTTTATGAGAAATACCCCCTTTTTTGTTTAACATTGGCAAGTAATTTTTAAAATTTTAAAAATACTGTGCAGATCCACATGAAAAGAGCCAAGCAGGGGCAGGCAAGGTTGTGACTTTGAATCTACCATGGGGTAAGTACAGTCATAGGTGCTAACTGGGTCAGATACAAAGATCTGTAGCATGTGCCATGTCCTCCAGCAGCTTCCTATCCAGGAGGACAGATGATGCATACAACTAAACTGCATACGAAGGGGAAAAAAAGGCGGGGAGCAGCGTGTATTAGTCAAGGTTCTCCAGAGAAACAGAACCAGTAGGCTCTCCTCCTATTGGTTCTGTATATATATATATATATATATATATATATATATATATATATACACCAATGTATATTGTCTATTATCTATATCTATCTATCGAGAGACAGACAGAGAGTTTGAGATTTATGATTTCTTTGAAGGAACAGGCATGGGGACTGCAAGCCTATAATTTATAGGGCAGGCTGGCAGGTTGGAAATTCAGGCAGGAGTTGATGCTGTAGCCCTGGGGCAGAATTTCTTCTTTTCTTCTTTTCCAAGGCACCTCAGTTTTTGCTCTTAAGGTCTTCAATTGAATGGATGAGGCCCACCCACATGATCCATGGTAATATTCTTTACCTAAAGTCAACTAAAGTAGCTAGCCACATCTACAAAATACCTTCACAGCAACATCTAGACCAGTGTTTGAATAATTGGGTAGTACAGCCCAGCCAAGTTGACACGTAAAATTAACTATCCCGTGGATAAGTGCTGTAAGAGAGGTACGAAAATTACTACAGGAGTTCAGAAAAATCTGAAATTAAGGAAGGTTGAGAAACAATCCCCATGATAAAAGACTAAAGAAATACAGACTTCTCAATAGAGAAGACCAAGAAGAAACACTGCTAATCAACAGTGCCAAGCACGTGTTGGTGGTTATTACGTGGTATTTCATTTAATCATCTCAACACCCCCTAATGAGGTAGCAACTATCATTATCCCCATTTTCTAAATGAAGCCACCAACCCCAGTGTTTTCAATATTATATGACTATTAAGTGATGGAGATGGGGACTCAGATTCAGGCAGTTTGAAATCTCTTGAGCCTTAACCACTACTTATACCACCTCACAATGAAATCATACCCCACATGTTACCTCATTAATTCTCACAAAAGCCCCGTGAGGTGGGTATTACTATATCCCCGCTTGACAAATGAGGAAGCTGAGGCTTGAAGTACAAGGTAGCTACACAGTTCCATCCTGGTCTCTCTGATTCTGAACTTGTGCTCTGACCACCCCCAGCACCCTGCATGCCTCCCACCTCAGCTCCAAGTATGCAAAGAATAGCATGTCAAGTGCTCTCGTTTATGTCCACATGCGACCCACAAGAGGAATGGGGCTTAAATTCAAGCAGAACAAAACATTGACAGAAAATTGGAAGTGACTTCCTGGTTGTACATCAGGGAAATACACACCTCAACAAGAGAAAGAAAGGTTTATCCTTGGAGACCCTGCTGCTTTCAACATTCACCTCCCGAAAGACAAGACAGGTTATAGTCATTTAATGGGAATGTGTATTGAGACTCTGAATTTTGGTTATTGATTGGCAAGAATAAAAACACAGCCACCCACACAGAAAACAACAGCAAAGTTGGCTTCTCCTAAATGAAAATACTTCTTTGGCTTTCTCTTAGCTACATATTTTTAGCAAAAATTAAACATACACTGCAAATCATGCCTTCATTTCTTGGGTAGGGAATAGACTCATTTCAATCTAACTTCAAAGGAGCAACCAGGAGACTCTTCTTTCTCAGCCCAATTTGAAACACTCCCACACTTTTTTATCCTTTTCCCTCTGTGAGTTATTTTTTCCCTCCTCAGAACGTAGAGTATGTGAGAAAATGTACTGTTCTATTTTTGCTGAGGAATGAATTTTAAGCTCATAAACTGTTAACTATTCAATTGTTATCCTTTCTCTACACCTTTATATTAGAGTCAATGCTAGGTCTTCCTTCATCCCATGATCATAAAGATAACATGAGATATAGGCTAATAATTCAGCTATTGTCTAAGACTAAATGATGCTCTTTAATTGTAAGCATTATTTTTATTCTAATTATATCTCTATAACAGTAATCATCCAACCCCTCATAATTTTATGTGTGGTCATGATATTGTAGGTCGAATAATAAAAACAAAATTTATATTCATTGAGCCCTACTGTGTGCCAGGCATCAGGCTATACACATATTTAAAACTCACATCAACCTTCTGAGGTAGGGACTAATTGTCGTCCCCATCTTTCTAAGGAGAAAGCCGAGGTATAGGGGACTTCAGTAACTTCCCTGTGTTTACACGGAATGGGGCTGAGATTTAAAACGAAGCACCTAACTGCAGAGACCATCTGTGGTCATAACAACGTGCACAGCTCCCACTAAAAATTGGTGAGGTTTTATTTTCTTGTTTTACTCTTCCTTCGTGGGAGTTTGAAACAACGTTCAATGAGGGCAGAACAAATAAATAAACACAAATACTCCAAAGGGAAACACGGCGAATACGTAGGTGGCCTTATCCTCACTCAGTGGAGATGCCAGTCAGAAGGTGGGCTGTGAATCTACACGAGACAATAAGCTGTAACATGGAGGTGGAGGTTTGGGAGGTCATTTACAGCAACCACTTGACCTTAAGGACCATAATAGGATTTCGGGGGGGGAACAAAGCTTATGAGAAATCACAGACATAGAGCTTGACACCTGTCTTAGTCTGTCCAGGCTTCTATAATAAAATATGATAGACTGGGTGCTTGTAAACAACAGAAATTTATTCCTCACAGTTCTGGATGCTGGAAATCCAAGATCAGGGTGCCAGTGTGGTTGGGAATCTGGTGAGGGCTCTCTTACGGGCTGCAGACTGCCAACTTCTTGCTACATCCTTACATGGTAGAAGAGAAGGGAGCGCTCTCGGATCGCTTTTATAAGGGCACTAATCCTGTTCATAACCGAATCCCAAAGGATTAGGGATTTGGAGGTGCTAATACCATCACATTGAGCACTGGAGTTCAACATATGAATCTGCTGGCAGGGGAAACACAAATGTTCAGTCCATGGCAACACCCAACCCATCTCCCTCTTTTTATCGAAGTGACAACAGAGGTCTAAAGTGGGAAAATGGTTTACCCAGATTCATAGAGTTTTTGGTAAAACTAGAGCCATTTATTCAGTTAACCAATTTCTCTGCACCTCATGACCTCTCAAATAGGTGAGTTTAGTTAGGCAAAAGGGTGTGGCTTTCAAAATCAATTCAACAGCTCAAGTTAAACACAGAGACAAAAATATTACGGTACCAGATGTTCACTTTCTTTTTTTTAATTGACGTATAACATTATATTACTTTCAGGTGTACAAATAATGATTTGATATTTGTATACATGGTGAACTGATCACCACAGTAAGTCTAGGTGACATCCGTCATCATACATAGTCACAAAATTTGTTTTTCTGGCGCTGAGAACTTTTAAGATCTACTCTGTTAACAACTTCCAAATACGCAATTCGGTGTTATTAACTATAGTCACTATGCTTTACATTATATCTCCATAATTTGTTTCTTTTGCAACTGAAAGTTCGTACCTTTGGGCTTCCTTCACCCATTTTCCACATCCCCCAGTCCCGCCTCTGGCAACCACCAATCTGTTCTCTGTATCTGTGAGCTGGTTTTTTGTTTTTGTTTATGTTTTTTAGATTCCACGTGTAAATTAGATCATACAGTACTTATTTCACTTATAATGCCCTCAAGGGCTATCCGTGGTGTGGCAAATGGCAAGATTTCATTCTCTTTCACAGCTGAATAATAACCCACTGTTTAGCACAATTTATCCATTCATCCATCAATGGACACCTAGGTTATTTCCACATCTTTGCTATTGTAAATAATGCTGCTGTGAACATAGGGGTGCATATGTCTTTTTGAGTTATTGTTTTCATTTTCTTTGGATAAATATGTGAAATAGAATTGCTGGATCATATGATAGACCTATTTTTAATTTTGTGAGGAACCTCCATACTGTTTTCCATAGTGGTTGCACCAGTTTACATTCCCACCAACAGTGCACAAGGGTTTCCTTTTTATTTGTCATCTTTTTTTTCTTTTTTTTTTTTTTTTAGCAGTACGCTGGCCTCTCACTGCTGTGGCTTCTCCCATCGTGGAGCACAGGCTCCGGATGCACAGGCTCAGCGGCCATGGCCCACGGGCCCAGCCGCTCCACGGCATGTGGGATCCTCCCGGACCGGGACACGAACCCGCGTCCCCTGCATCGTTAGGCAGACTCCCAACCACTGTGCCACCAGGGAAGCCCTATTTGTCATCTTTTTGATAACACCCTTTCTAATAGGTGTGAGGTGATGTCTCGTTGTAGTTTCAATTTGCATTTCCCTAATGATTAGCGATGTTGAGCATCTTTTCACGTGACTGTTTGCATTCTGTATGTCTTCTTTGGAAAAATGTCTGTTCAGATCCTTGGCTCATTTTTTTTTTTTTTTTTTTTTTGCGGTACGCGGGCCTCTCACTGTTGTGGCCTCTCCCATTGCGGAGCACAGGCTCCGGACGCGCAGGCTCAACGGCCATGGCTCACGGGCCCAGCCGCTCTGCAGCATGTGGGATCTTCCCGGACCAGGGCACGAACCCGTGCCCCCTGCATCGGCAGGCAGACTCTCAACCACTGCGCCACCAGGGAAGCCCCTTGGCTCATTTTTTAATTGAATTGTTTGGTTTTTTGCTATTGAGTTCTATGAGTTCTTTATACATTTGGGATATTAACTCCTTATCAGATATATGATTTGCAAATATAATCTCCCACTCCATAGGTTGCCTTTTAATCTTGTTGATGGTTTCCTTTGCTGAGCAGAAGTTTTTTAGTTTGATATAATCCCACTTGTTTACTTTTGCTTTTGTTGCCTTTGCAGTGTTGCTCACCAACACTGACGTCAAGGAAATTAAAGCCTATGTTAGCTTATAGGATTTTTATGGTGTCAAGTTTTGTGTTCAAGTCTTTAATCCACTCTGGGTTAGTTTTTGTGCATGGTATAAGAGAGGGGTCCAGTTTCATTCTTTTGCATATAGCTGTCCAGTTTTCCCAGCACCATTCATTGAAGATACTGTCCTTCCCCTATGGTATATTCTTGGCTCCTTTGATATAAATTAATTGACCATATAGGCGTGGGCTTATTTCTGGGCTCTCTATTCTGTTCCATTGATGTATATGTTTGTTTTTTATGCTAATACCATGCTGTTTTGATTACTACAGCTTTGCAATATAGTTTGAAATCAGGGTGTGTGATGCCTCTAGCTTAATTCTTTCTTCTCAGGATTGCTTTGGCTATTTGGGGTCTAGATGTTCACTTTCTATGTGGCATTACAGCAGATTTTAGCAATATCTCAGTCCCTCCACATCTCTATTAACTGGAATTTCCATAAAAGATGCTCATAATTCTTCAAGATTTCACTGTTCTTTCTGGATCATTAAAGAAAAGATAAAATTGTGGTCAGTGCAGTTTTGCTGTTATGCAATCGACTTTATTCTGTCTCTCCATATGGCATTTTATCTTGCATCTTCTAAACTCAGAGTCTGCTTATTAACCAGAGCAGCCAGGCTGAGCAGGAATGGTTAAAAGTTCGTGGAGGTGGGTCTTGTTTCTCTCCAGAAAACTCAGTAGGTTCTAAGTATAACTGGAAGAAAACTGGGGCAAAATATCAGAGAGAAAATAGCTATAATACAGCATCACCAGCGTGAAGGAGAACAGGAAGCAGGAGAAATACAGTGCGGGTAGAAAAAAAAGTAATTAATCGTACTTACATATGCAAGATGTTTTATGTTTTTCAAAATTCTGTGTGTGTGTGTGTGTGTGTGTGTGGTCCCAGTATGCTAATTCTGCCCCTAGAATATTTATATTAAAAAATATCATCTGGGGCTCCCCTGGTGGCACAGTGGTTGAGAATCCGCCAGCCATAAATAAATAAATAAATTTATTTTTAAAAAAAATCTGTGAATGAATGTGATAAATGCTTGTAAAACAGCTAATCAGAATGTCTCTCTCTGTTTCTGTCTCTGTCTCTCTCTGTGTCTCTGTGTCTCTGTCTCTGTCTCTCTGTCCCTGTCTCTCTGTCTCTCTGTCTCTTGTCTCTCTCTCTGTCTCTGTCTCTCTCAGGCCTCTGGAGTTGTGAGCAACACCTAACATATGAGTGAGTGTCTGGAGCGTGTGGTTTTTGTAGGGGCTGAGCCGCAGCAGATTTCATTGGCTTCATGACCATTCTTGTCCAGGAAGCCATCTCTAGTGGCCCTTTCTTCTCTTCACCCTTCACTTTCCTCATTCACAATGTTAAATGACATCACCAGTTTTTGGAGATTCACCCAAGCTGTGAAGATGGCGAGGTAATGTCACCACTATGACAATAACATCACTTTAATGTTTAACCAAACCACCCACAGTGCTGTCGGTGACTCAGGACAACCATTAAACATCTTCCTCAATCCGGCCTGGGGGATTGAAGCGTTTTGTGCGGGAAAACATAAAATAGGGAAAGATAAGACCTCAGCAGTCCTAACTGTCAATCAAACATGACTGCAAGAGGTGATGTTAGAAAAGAAACTGGATGTCTCCCCAGGTGATCATATCCTGTTGTTGTAAGACCGAAGCATAAATGAAAAAACGAAAGTAAAAGGTAGGTCCTAGGACTGCCTATTAAGTTCAGGGGTGGACCACGTCCCGTAAGCTGGTTTGAATGCTTTGCAGAGAAGGCATCATATATACACTTGAGGGACTGATTGGAAACTTCCACTGCTAGCTACTCACAAGTGATTCTTTGATGTCACTTCCTTATTATCATAATAGGTGGAACCTAAACCTTCAAGGCCAATTAACACATCCTTTATTCAGGTATTTGCATGCTGAGAACTATTGAGGAATGTCCTTGCATGGCAACATCATCCTGTCTATTCTCAAGTGAAGAATTAATTAATGGCCTTGCTCCAGTATAAATACATTGTGTTTTCAATAAAACGATGAAAAGCTTATTTTTTTAAAAAAAGTATCTTGCAAGCCACTGCACTTGAAATTGTCCTTCAATACAAAATGCTGAACAATTATTTTAAACAAATCTATCGTAATAACAATTGATGAGGATGTCAATTCTGTAAGTTCTCTGACAACTAATTCAGCCAGAGACTTTAAGAATACATTTAGGATTTCCCTGGTGGTCCAGTGGTTAAGACTCACAGGGGGCTCGTGTTCACCTCCCGGTCTGGGAACTAAGATCCCACATGCCGTGTGGCAAGGGCAAAAAATTTTTTTTAAAAAATTAATTTTTAAAAGGAATATAGTTATATTGTATATTACATGTAAGACGGTATGTTCTATCACATCAGAGCAGTACTCTCCTTGAAGAATTTCAAGAGTTTTCTCAATGCCACTCTGACTAAAATTCTGCAATTCTTTTTTTCAAAAGAAGTTTTATTGAAATTCACTTGCTTTAAGTGTTCAATTCAATGATGTTTAGTACATTTGTTATTCATTTTCAAAGTGATTTTCCCTGGTAAAACCATGCATTGAGTTTTCCTCAATCATATGAATCATTTCCAATTTGGGTGTTTTGGTTGCTCCTGTATCTAGGTTACTCATTTGTACAGAACTCCCAATTCTTGCTAGCTAGAAAACTGAAAGGCCTGGGTTTCCCTGATGACAGCTTTTAACAAATATTTGGTTGCCTCTGCATAGTAATCAAAATACTGATAAATCCACCTGGTTAATCCTATTTATTGTCACAAAAGACTCCAAGGGCAGGCCATTTACATTTACAAAGCTGCATATAAGTCTGTCTTTTGCAATCATATTTTAAAATGGTTTATTCCACTGTCAAAATACAATGCATTTGATCATCATTAAATAAAATAGTCTCGGGCTTCCCTGATGGCACGGTGGTTGAGAGCCCGCCTGCCGATGCAGGGGACACAGGTTCGTGCCCTGGTCCGGGAAGATCCCACATACCGCGGAGCAGCTGGTCCGCTGAGCCTGCGCGTCCGGAGCCTGTGCTCTGCAACGGGAGAGGCCACGACAGTGAGAGGACCGCGTACCGCAAAAAATAAATAAAATTTTCTCTGCTTTTTGGCAGGTGGACAACCTATCAGTCATTGGGAAAGATTGCCACAATGCAGAATTTAAAGGTGTTGTAAATTTTGCACCTTAAGAACACCTGTGCCTTGGTGTGCTTAAACAGCTTTCAGTGCATATTAAAAGCCAGCTGATCTAATTTAGCAGTACAGTGATCCACTTGGAAAATAGGTAGAACGGTTATGCTTTCAATTAACATATATGTAATCAAAAGGTAAAGAAGGAAAGCCTAGGAAAGAAACAATTATTTGGCAGTTTTAAATGAAATCCATGTGTGTACCAGGTGTAGAACACTCAGCAGTTATACAAAGCACGTTCCTGAAGAAGCAAACTCTGTACTGAGAGATGAGAGCAGCAAACATGGAACAATGAAAGCTATATAAGGGAATACATATATGGGAATAAATTGTATAGAAAGACCTAAAGGGTCAAAGCAGTTTAGAGAAGAGAGATCAATGTAGACCATAAGTATTAGGGAAATTTTTATGGAGAAAACAGGACATGCTCTGGACCTAAGGGATAGTTAATATTCTCAACAGAAAGTTTCTAAATTTGGGAATACTTCAGTACATACAGTAATAATTTTGACGGAGTGGCATAATCTATATTTATATCCAACTAAATTGACTTAGGAATAGCACATAAGTAAAAGTGTATCCATATCCTTATATGCAGAACAATAGAACTGGAAGATATAAAAAGTAGTTTGCACATCTAGAATTCCTGGGCAAAAGAGAAGATCCAATAATTTAGGGAGCCCAGGCTTACCAAATTCCTGACTTGGAGTCCTACAAATGATGATATTAAAGGTCTCAGAAGTTGAGCTGAAGAGAAACTGTTTAACTCTACTGTAGAACATGTGTGGTTTTTGTAGGGGCTGAGCCGTAGCAGATTTCATTGGCTTCATGACCATTCTTGTCCAGGAAGCCACCTCTAGTGGCCCTTTTTTCTCTTCACCATTCACTTTCCTCATTCACGATGTTAAATGACATCACCATTTTTTGGAGATTCACCCAAGCTGTGAAGATGGTGAGGTAATGTCACCACTATGACAATAACATCACTTTAATGTTTAACCAAACATACTGGAGAATTCTGTAGAATTCTCCATGATTATCTGACCATGGAACACTCTCACAAAATACATGTTACGCAGAATACACATGTCAAAGAACTGAATTCCATGGGACACAGATTGGAAATAGAAATCTATAACAATAAAAAACAAGCAACCCAGTTTTAAAAATGGGCCAAAGACCTTAAAGGCACCTCACCAAAGAAGATATGCATTAACGTGTACGCACTACTGTACGTAAACTAGATAATCAACAAGAACCTACTGTGTAGTACAGGGAACTCTACTCAATATTCTATAATAACCTATCTGGGAAAAGAATCTGAAAAAGAATGGAGATATATATATATATATATGTATAGCTGAATCACTTTGCTGTACATCTGAAACTAACACAACATTGTAAATCAACTATACTCCAATAGAAAATAAAAAATTAAATTAAAAAAAGAAGGTATGCAGGTGGCAAATAAGCATATGAAAAGACGTCTGCATGATTTGTCATCTGGGAAATGTAAATTAAAACGACGAGATACCACTACACACCTATTAGAATGGCCAAAATTCAAAACACTGACAGCACCAGATGCTGGTGAGGATGTGGGACAGCAGGAACTCTCATTCACTGCTGCTTCAAATGCAAGATGGTACAGCCACTTTGGCAGACAGTTTAGAAGTTTCTTACAAACCTAACCAGGATCCAGTAACCACGTTCTTTAGTATTTACCTCCCCAAATTGTAAACTTAACGTCTATACAAGCAACTGCCTATGGATATTTATAGCAACTTTATTCATAATTGCCAAAACTTGGAAGAAACCAAGATGTCCTCAGTAGGTGACGAATAAATAAACTGTAGCACACGCAGACAATGAACTTATTCAGTGCTAAAAAGAAGTGAGCTATCCGGCCATGACGAGACATGGAGGAAAGTTAAAAACGTATTCTTAAGTGAAAGAAGCCAATCTGAAAAGGGTACATACTGTATGATTCCACACATGTGACACTCTGGAAAAGACGGAAACTATGAAGACAGTAAAATGATCGGTGGTTGCCAGGGATTAGGGGTGGGGGAGGGAAGGATGAATACTCAAAGCACAAAGGATTTTTAGGGCAGTGAAACTAGTCTGTATGACACTATAATGGTAGATACATGTCATTGTCAATTTGTCCAACCCCACAGAATGTACACCACCAAGAGTGAACCCTAATGTAAGCTACGGGCTTTGGGTGATGATGATGTATCAATACAGTTTCATCAATGTGACAAATGTACCACTCTGGTGCAGGATGTTGATGGTGTTGATAATAGGGGAAATTGTACATGTGAGGGGCAGGAACTCTATGGGAAATCTCTGTACCTTCCCCTAAGCTTTCCCCTCAATTAATCTGCTCTAAAAAATAAAGTCAGGCGTGCATTACACATCAGTGGAATCTGGTCCACACACATATTTTGTTTGCTACTTTACCTACTTACATTTCCTGTCTGGTACAAAGCTTCATTTTAAAAAGAGAGAGAGAAATTGGCATTGAGAGCTATTATGTGACTTGCACAAGGCTCCATGGTGGTGTTCATGGCACAGTGAGTGGTGGAACCCAGGTCTCCTCAACACCAGCCTTGCGCTTCTGCAAAGTTCTACCTTACAGAAGCTTCCTTGTCTGTATCCTGAAACGCTCAGAAAGACAGGTGAACAGTTTAGAACAATGTCACAACTAATATTGAGAGGAAAAAACTAGGAGCCTAAAATGTAACCTACTTAAATGTGGCCAACTATAAATAATCTTTAAGGTGATGAAAGAAAAATGCCTTATGGTTTTAAAAGTGTCAAAATTGTTCAAATGCGTAAAGATGATCACAAGAAGAATTTGCAATCACTAACCAATTCCATAAGGATTTCTGGTCTTTTTTTTTTTTTTTTTTCTGCACTGCGTGGCTTGTGGGATCTTAGTTCCCTGACCAGGGACTGAACCCTCGAGCTAGGCAGTTAAAGCGTGGAGTCCTAACTACTGGACGGCCAGGGAATTCCCTCTGGTCTACTTTTTAACCACACAAATCTATTATTTCTCCTTAAGAACTGGTGTACTTCCACCCAATCCTTACCTTGAAAAAGCAGACATTTCAAAAAATCATGGCTGAATGCAGTATTTGGAAAATGATCTGATTTAGTCAAACATGTATAAGACCCTCAGCTCCCACTTTTCATCTTTTCACATGGAAGTTCTTGCATTCCATACTGCCTGACAGTAACCTAACGACCCTTTTCCATTTGTGTCCTTTTATCATTTTTAAGTTTGATTCCTTCTTCAATGGCTTTAATCATTTTAAACATTCTTATTTTACAACCTCTATCCAATTGTCCCATTAACTAAAATTCTGGGGAGAGAAGTTATTCCCGACATTGATTAAGTCTAGTGGTTCCTGGTTCTGTTGTACTGGCTCCTTGAGGGTTCTACAGTTTTCAATTATGAGCTCATCTTCAGTGGGGTTTGGGTACCCTTCCTGGGGTGAGATGAGGGCAGGTCTCTCCAGAGGAGTTTACCAGTTCAGGACTACTTTCCTGACGTAGGTGATTCTGGACCAACATAAAGTGTCAATTTTAAACTCAATTCCATGTGAGAAGGAGACCTGATGTTAAAAATTCTCAAACACCTTGTGGCAGATCAGCTTTTGTCATCAACCCATATTAATGGGTGGGGTTTTATCCAGTCCAACTCTTACTGAAGGTTCAATCTCTTAAAGAGTGTTTTTATCTAAAACTGCCCAAAGTCTCAACTCCTGTCCCACTTGAGTATTAAAACTCCCAACCCCTTATATTCCTGAGGCTGACACCCATCCCCAGTGCTGTCAGGATCCACTTGTACCTTTATTTATTCTTTTGGTTGTATCTTTCTTACTTTCTTTCAGGTACAGATGTGCATGTAAATGATGTTAATAGTGTTTCTAATACCTCACAGCTAGAGGGTTTTAGGGTTTCTTGTTCACCATACAGCCAAGTTCAAAATGCCCTTTAGCTTTCACTGCACGGCTTCTGTTAGAGAACAAGGGAACAGCTCAGGCTGGTCAGATTATGTTATACACCTTTCTTGATAACTCTATTACAATACATAAAACTACTATTATAAGTTCAAAGTTTTCCAATGAACTGGAAAATGCTGTTGTGTATTCTTTTCTGGGAGTTTTCCTTATATTTCATGATAAACAGAATTTGTAAATAAATTGAGGAAGGGAGAGATTTTTGGTCACATTTGAGATTCTTAAAAAAATACTTCTCTGTGTAGCAGCCATTGATGTCAGCAAGTAACACATGTTCATAACCTCATACCATCCTTTGAAGCAGCACTGATGAATTTCAAAGCTTCTTGTTGCTTTAAGGAACTTTTCTAAGAGAGAAAGGGGAATCAGCTCAAACCTTCTTGGACAGATCTTGGAAATTCGGCCCATGCCAATTATCCCCCAATGTCCTTCCAAACTCTAAGAAGATAAGCACAATTATTGTTGATGAACTGTTTAATTAATGCATATATTATTCAGCGTACTACTTTAACTAGAATTTATGATACTATAAAGTTGCATTTTATGTGATATACATAGAGTTATTGTTGCTGAGCCTTGGCTTTTATGACATATTTTTGCTTACTGCCATAGTTTTTCCTTAGTCAGTAGTACAACCTCCAATTATTGCATTCTTTCCATGGAAAAGCGCTATACATTTACACCATGGGCTTCGTGATGCTCTAGTTTCCTGGAATGCATTTTGGTTAAAAGCAAAAATTGTTTGTATACCAGAACATGATTGTAGCTAATTAATTACACCAAAAGGCAATTAATCCAGGAAAAAATTTCCCTGTGTGCCATCATGTGCCTAGTACCATGCTTTTTTAGCACTATAGCTTTTTGAGATATTCCAAAAGATATAAAACATGGACCTCTAACACTGAAGGGGCCTACAAGTATTTTAAAAGTTTATATAAATCAAATACCTAATCAAATATTTGCAAAACATTTGATTTTGCAAATCAAATGGACAAAACCCATTTTTAAAAAGATGTATTTAAGTCATTTAAGACATACTTAAGTCAATTAAAGTGTAATAATTTTTTTGGTCACGCTCTGCGGTATGCAGGATCTTAGTTCCCCAACCAGGGATTGAACCCATGTCCCCTGCAGTGGAAGTGCCGAGTTCTAACAAATGGACTGCCACGGAATTCCCCCAAAATGTAAATTTTTCTTTAATGTAAGAATCTAGTTAATATTTGAAAAATTAATCACCTTTGCAAAAAGTTAGGATAGGATGGGGGGTTGGGAATCTATGTTTTTTAAACATGAAGATAGTGAGGTAGACTGGAGAGATGGGAGCAGCGTGGAGGTCTGCAGAAGAGGTGGGAAATGCATTTTCAACTATTGTGTCTTTTTTATTACATAACCTTGATTAGGAACTACTCTCATTGATTGTGGCTGGAGAGCTCCACTGGGGGGATTTCTTCTAGGAAACTGAAGCAGGAAATTTCAGAAAAACCAAGTAGATCCTTTCTTTAAAAGGATTCTACAGAAATATAAAACGTGGCTACTTCTTAGTCATTATTCCCCGGGTTTGTCTTATTCACCATTATCCTTACCATTCAATAAATAATTAAATCAATGAGTGAACATTAAATTACTAGAAGTAATTCTGAATTCCCAGGAGGTTATAAACCCAGTGTAGTGTTCTTAAGTGGTATTTCCTCAGAAATTTTCATCATCCGACATTTCTTAAAATTAAGAGAAAATGGCAGAAATACTTAAACAACAAATTAAATTAAGTCCATTATTCTTTTTTTTTTGCGGTACGTGGGCCTCTCACTGTTGTGGTCTCTCCCGTTGCGGAGCACAGGCTCCAGACGCGCAGGCTCAGCGACCGCTGCTCACGGGCCCAGCCACTCCGCGGCATGTGGGATCTTCCCGGACCGGGGCACGAACCTGTGTCCCCTGCATCGGCAGGCGGACTCTCAACCACTGCGCCACCAGGGAAGCCCAAGCCCATTATTCTTATACAGTTTTTTGAGAAGAATATATTTGGACTTATTAAGTCTAAACAAAAAACATCAATTATCTATAGGTGTGCAAATTTATGAGAATACAGCACTGAAAGGGTCAAAGATTATTGCTTTATTTGCAAATCTTCAGACTGACAAAACCCTCTGGAAAAATTTATGATGTTTGTCTTTTTTAAAAAGCAATGTTTCTATAAACCCTAACAAACTGCTATGAATAAGGCTGTAAATCATTTCACTGGCTTGAGTAATGGGACTTGTATTTCATGAAACCATGCCAAGAAACCTGGAGGCTTTCATTGATATTGAATCTCCTGTAATATTTAATATCTCTGTGTCCCCAAAAAAGACAAATTTTGATACTGACCCAAAATACTTTTACCATAATTTTTTTCTGAAAGGAAAATAAATAGAAATCAATGATATTGTCTGATGGCTTTAAAGAGGTTCGTTAGTTACCAAAAGAGAAAAAAAAGTTAGAAGCAGTAGAAAATAAATAGAACTACCGTCACTGAATCAATGTGGCTGTAGGTTTAGATTTTATCTGTAATTATGATTTATTTGTATATCATATCCAGTTCTAATGGATGAATAGTGTTGACTTCCTTCTGGATGACTTTTCTTTCAGTCTTGCTTTAAGTTTGTTTTGACAAAACAGAAACTCTGTTGAATGTTCCACTCTTCCCCTTCCCCATTATATCCAAATGGATATAATCCCAGTTATATCCATTTTATGCAAATGGGGAAATTTGTAGAATCTGGTAGCTAACTGCACTAAAAATCCAATAGCAGGAACTCTGTGGAGAGAGAAACGTACGTGTTATATGAATGCTACATTTGCATTTAATAGTAAAATAAGCGACATGTACAGTGCTTAGAGACAGCTCTGTGTACCTCTAATTAGGAACCTGGCTGACATTCTGGGCCATGAGTTTTATGAGTGCTGTTCAGTGTTACCAATCTTTTGCTTCAGGTAGTGTCTGAACCTAAAAGAAATTGGGCCAGGAATAAAAGAAATCAGGCTAAGGACCAAAGCAAACCTGCATCCCCAGATGTTTATAATCTCCTGTGGCCTTTCAGACACTGGTCAGTGATTTGTATGTGTTTATTTACATACCTCTTGGGGTTTTTTTTTTACAAAGGATTTAATGAGGGTTAGCGATGCATTCAATACCACAGGATACAATAAATAAAAATTGGAAAGAAACTGAGTCGGAGGGAAAGTAGGTGTAGACAAGTAGGCAAAATCCATGCCATGGGGTCTTAAACTCTGGGTCCCATACTCCAGTGCAGAGGGCCAGGCAGGTAATGTCAAGCCCTAATCTTTAAACCCATGAGCTACAAAAAGGCTGTGAGTCTGGTACAATGGCAGGAGAAGGGGTCGGAGAGGTGCTTCAAACAGCTCACAGCTCAGAAGGAGTTGTGTGATGTGCATTTGATATTTTGTTTGTGAATATTCAATCCTGTTACAGAAAACAAGAAAATAAATGGGATGGATGAAACTCACGAGATTTGTTAAGCACGGAGAGGAAGTTAGTAACCTATTAGACCAAGAAGACAGCAAATATTTATGATGCACTATACATACAGGATACATATAAGGCACTCAATATTCATGAGGTCTTAATTCACCACTCATTGGTGGTACCCATTCTGACTCCAAGAAACACAAGTAAAACCCATAGCTACTCAGCAGACTAATTGGCAATCTATAGCTACTGGCGAGGCATACTTGCCCCTCTGTATTTGCTTGAGTTAATATGCTTCTGTTCTCAAGAGTTTTGCCCCTAGCACTCTCCTTTTTAGTCCTTCATCCTGTTCCTAAATGGCCTCATCTACTCTCATGCTTGAATCTCCTCTGGTGTACACCAAAATTACCCTCGGCCATCCCATAGGTACCCAACTCCACCTGGACATTATCTAGATGCCCCATGGGCACCTCAGACTTCATATCTCCCGGACTGACCTCATCTTCTCTTTCCCCAAACAGCTTGTCCGTCTGTATTTTAGCCCACATAGCAGCAATATCTACCTAATCACTCAACCAAAAATTTGGATACTGCCCTGACTCTGTCCTTTTCCTCTAGTACCAAGTCCTGTGATTTCTACCTCATTAAAGTTTCTCATTGTTTTTCTCTACCCACCATCTCCAAGGATGTGCCAGATTAGCACTAATCACACTGGGTATCAAAGAGTCTTCAGAGCGAAGACCTAAGTGTCGAGCACAATGGACAGGACTGCAAAGATCTCCCTTGGTTTACCTCTCCGCTCTCCTCCAAGTCCTGGACACAGTGCAAAAGACGCTTCCCCTCTCTACTCTTACCCCTTGACATTTCACTGACTGAATTCGGATTACTTACAGGTTCCTGAACGAGCCATTATCTCTCACATCCACGACTCCATCCTCACTGTTTTCCTCTCTCTAGATGTCCTTCTCTCCCACCTCTACAACCCCACAGTCCACCACCCCATCATCCACCATTTTATTCTGTTAACTCTTAATCTTCTTTTGCATGTTTTAGTGGGACTGTCAACTCCTCCAGAAAACTCCCCTGGAACCCCAGGCTCACCCCTATCATCATCCTCCATCCCTGGACTTTATCTGAATTAAGTGCCCTCCCTTCGTATTTCCACAGCAGTCTGTCAGGGCTGCAGAGGAAGGAGATGGCACACTCAAATTAGGATGATTCAAGGAGGTGTGGGAGAGGTGCAGGGGAGCCATAAGGGACGGGGCAGGAACCCCAGGTTAGTAACGTGGAGCTGCCACCAACTCTAGGTCTGAAGAGACTAGGGGAGAGAGTGGTTACCAGCACCTGGACAGAGAAAGTCACGTAGAAGAGTTTATCTGGTGAGGAGCATTTGTTTGATAGTGACCAAGGCAAACTTGCAGTGAGAAAAGCATGACAATAATTACCCTGGCCTCATTCTTCTCCCTTCTCCTTGACGCCATGCCACGTTCCCCGCTGGCCAAACCAACCTGCAGCCAGAACATAAGGAAATGAGTTAAAATAATCTTACAGCTCAGCCTGCAGACCTGTAGGGGTGGAGAAGGATAGAAAATACATCTAGAGAAATAAATGGATTATATCTAGCACAACCACACTTTAATAGAATTGTCTCTTTGTTCTTTAGTCTCCATCACTAGACTGAGTTACTCGAGGACAGAGAATGTTTAATTTATCTTTGCATCCTTAGTATCTAATATGTATTAGACAATAAAAGCTTATTCAGCGAATATGGCAAATTGGCCATAACTTGGAGGATTACATTTTCTGATCTTGCCACTTGCTTTCTCACTCTGGAAAATAGAGAACAGAGTGAGCTCTACAATTTTCATTGTCTGACAAAAAGGAAACATCATTTGGTCAGGAGTAATGAGTTCTCTTAGCACTTGGTGCTGAGAGGAATTAGAGTCAATCCTGTGACTGTCTACCTAAGAGGCACTCAACTGCATAATGGGCAATATCTTCAACGTGGAAAGCACAGGTGCAGAAACATTCTTCATGGGGTCATTTAAAAATATTAGCCCTTGATAAAAGCCAAAGGCATGTTATTAAAAAGTAATCCAAAGGTGAACTGAGCTAGTGTGTTCCACTCTGATTAATCTTAGAACATCTTGCCCAAGAAATGGTTAAGCCTTAGACTTCAAA
Source organism: Phocoena phocoena (assembly GCF_963924675.1). Classification (NCBI taxonomy): domain Eukaryota; kingdom Metazoa; phylum Chordata; class Mammalia; order Artiodactyla; family Phocoenidae; genus Phocoena; species Phocoena phocoena. Next base: position 30,245,037 of record NC_089224.1, on the reverse strand, counting down.
CCTGACCCACTAAAAAAACTCCAGTCCTCTCTGGATTCTCTCATCTCTCATCAGCCAATAGATGAAAAGGATCAACGTAGAAACTCAATGCACTGAGGAGTCATGGATCCATTAGAGGGCAGAAGCCTGGGTCCCTGAATGACTAGGTGGAGTGGAGCCCTTTCTCTAATCTCTGCAAACCTCTGTGCTGAGAGCAAGAAATAAGCCTTAAATGTGTCAAACCTCTGAGATCTGTGGAGTTTTATAGCAGCAGTTATTTTACCCTGACTAGTGCAGTTATAAAATAATGTCCTAAATTCTATACTGGAGTCTGTTTTAAATGTTATCACCATTATTATCATAAGCCATAGTCCATATCATATTCAATTTCTTTTCATGGAAGTCCTTTCCAGCTTGAATCTCATAATATCAGGATTATAGTATTGTCTTCCATAGGAGAAATGTCTCTCAGAGCTCTTCTTGCTTGGACTATGATAGAAAATAAAACACCAACATTCTGATGTATTTTATAATGTAAAAAGCCCTGTTTCGTGCATTATCGTTTAGAATCTCCCAGCAACTCTGAGGAATACACTCTATTATTATCCTCATTTTTCAGGTGGTGAAACTGAGACTAAGAAAGATAAAGTGGAGAAAACAATTTACAGAGTTGTTTGAAGATAAAGCAAGAGAATAATTTAGTCTGCCTGGCATTTGGTACATGTTAAGAATTAAGTTTTCTTACATGTTATCTATTGCCTCGTAATAAACCACCCCAAAATAATGACTTAGAACAGCAGCAATCATTTACTCTGCCAGCAGAATTTGGGCTGTGAAGACACAAATAGCTGCGGGTGGGGGTAGGGTGGAACAGCTGGTTTCCTTGGGCTTCTCTCTTTCTGTGGTCTCTCCACATGGTCTCTCCACATGGCAGCCCCAGGGTAACCATGGCAGCTGAAGGCTTCCCGAGTGAGTGGAGAGAACAAGAGCAAGAGAGCAAGCAAGAAAAAAAAAAAAAAAGAGAGAGAGAGAAAGAGAACATTAGGCAGAAGCTCTAACACGTTATGACCCAGCCTTAGAAGGATATCACACTGTGTCACTTCTACTACATTTTCTTAGAATCAAGCCACTACAGACAACTCATATTCACGGGGAGGAGAATTAGACTCTGCTTCTTCATTGAATTTTGGGGCACATTTCCCTCTCTAAAATGCTTTCCTGAATTAGTACAGACATGAAACTAACAGGTAAGGGACACAGCCAGGGTCATTCACAGCTAGGGTTAAATGGTTCCACCACTATTAGATCCAAATGTGTGACTGCCAAGCCCCTGCTCTTTTTCACTACTCCAGAAAATCTCCTGTGATCAGCATGTCGAATAGGGAAGACACGCTAGTCCCCAAACAGAGGCAGTTCTTCTCATTGCCTTGGAAAGCACACTTAAACATGTATTTTGCAGGAAAATATTACCCTTAAAGCAGTCATCCATAAGCACTTTCCAAGTATCTGTGTTTTTAATCTTCCGCCAACAGATGTATTCATTTGCATTTCTCCTAGATGAACCACGTTTTTTTGTTATTTTTGACTGTATATCTCACTTCTCAAGATCCTTTTGTATTAATTCTCAAACCCATCACTAAGGTTGATGCCGCCACCCAATTTGGAATCTTCCCTTGATTCCATGATCATGAATGTGTGCCCTTCCTGTGGGCCATTGAATGAAATGTTCTTTAAGAGGAGGGTCTGACATAAGATCTGAGGGGCATTCTTTTTTTTTATCTCCCAAGAATTTCTATTGAACTAAAGAGAGTTTAAACCATCTCATTTTAGAAAATCTGGAAATTTGAACGATGACATGGATCTGAAATCTCAGAGCGTTCACATACCGGTTTTTGTAACTCTCAGCAGTAAGGCAAATTTCCCTATAGGAGCTTTTCTCTGTTTAGGGATCCCCAGCAGTCCCTATGGGGAAACAACCTTTTTGTTCCCCCTGAACCCCAGGGCTTGGTGGGGGCCGGGGGTAAGAAGTAGAGAGAATGGATAAGGGTCTCCAGTGTAGACCAGCACAGTCCACAGGAATATAACTGTAAGTCACATAGGTACCATATTTTCTAGTATCTGCATTTTAAAAAGTGAAAAGCGAAATTAATTTTAATAATATATTTCATTTAACCCAATATGTACAAAATACTATCATTTGAACATGCATTTCATATTAATATAAAAATATTCAAGAGATTCTTTCATCCTTATTTCCATACCAAGTCTTGGAATCCCCTGTGTATTTGACACCTCTTGCACACCTCATCCCGGACTAACCACATTTCAACTCATCGACGAACAATACTGTACTGGAATGCACACATCAACCCTTCGTTTCTGTTGCTGCATTGGGCCTCTGAGACCTCAAACCTTTCTTCTCTGATTTCATACCTTCTTACGGTTCAGATCTCAGCTCAAAACACCTATCCTGAACAGAAATCCCTTCTAATGCTGTCCATTCCCGCCCGCCCTGTCATTCTCTATCCCGTTACCCTGCAGTATTGTCTCCATGGAACCAATCCCGTCTAAAATGATCTCATTTATTCGTTTACATATTGATTGTCTAGCTTCTTCACCAGAATGTAAGTTTCAAGAGGGCAGGGATTTTTTTTAAACCTATTATGGTCTCCGTGATTTTCCGGTGCCGAGCACCGTGCCTGGACCACGCGGGGCGCTCAGGACACCTCTGCAGGATGAAGGAATCTCATTTCTCTGGAGCCCCGCCAAAGGGGGCAGCGTAGCAGCGTGTCACAGGTGGGGCGCCCATGTTGCGCGCGGCCGCGCTGGCTGAGCTCCTGGCGCGGGTGTGGGGTGAGTGGGTGTGTGCGGGGGTGTGCGCGGTAGAGCGCGCCAGCGAGCCCAGAGTGCCGAGCGGGGAGGAGCAGCCAGCGCCGCGCAGCACCCGCAGCGCCGGCCCGGCCGGGCAGCTCGGAGGTGGGTGGGCCGTGTCGCCAGCCCGCCTGCGGGGTCCCCATTGGCCGCCTGCCGGCCGCCCTCCGCCCGGAAGGCGGCGAGGAGCCGAGGGGCTGCTCCGGAGCAGGAGCGGGAGAGCCCGGCCGAGCCGACGCCGGACGGACGCGCGGGGTCCGCGCCCCCACTCACTGCCTCCCTGCGCTCCCGCGGCCGCCCCGCTTGTCGCCGGCGCTGGCGCCTACCGTCGACCTCCGACAGCGCCCCGGAGAGACCCGGGCAGCTCCCGGGCGCCCGGGTGAGTGGCCGCTCGCGGTTCCCCGTCTCCTCCCGGGCCCCGCCGCCTGCTTTTGCTTTCACGGCCGCGGCGCGGCGGGGTTGGCCCGGGCAGCGCCCAGGGCAACCGGGAAGGCCGAGGCGGGGTACACTTGACTGAGGGGAAAAGGGGAATGGCAGCCAGGAGATGACCCCAGCCCCGCGGGCCGGGTGGGAACAGGTGGCGCGGGCCGGGCGCTTTGTGTCGGGACGCGGAGACCGGGAGCGGGCGGCCGCGCCTCCCTCGGCCGCTCCCTTCCCTCCCTTGCTCCCCCGGGCGGCCGCACGCCGGGTCGGCCGGGTAACGGAGCTGGAGTCGCCAGGAATGTGCCTCTGGGGACTGCTTGGCTCGTGGGAGGAGAGAAGGTGGCTGAGGCGGCCGGGGAGGTGCGGGAGCCGAGAGGTGGCGCGGGGGCTGCACCGCCGCTCCAAGCGGGAGAGGGATGCTTCCAGCTAGGCGCGTTCGGCCCCGGCGACGGCTTCATTCTTCTGCTGCGCCCCTGGAGGTGGGGAGCTGGGTGGGCGTGTGTGCAGAGAAAGGGGAGGCGGGGAGGCCAGCCACTTCCGGAGCGGGTTCTGATCCGTGCCGAGCGCCCTGCTTTCGGGGACGCGGACCTCGGGGTGCGGTTGTGCCCGGCCCCACGCGTGCGCCGGCGATGCGGGGCTGGGGGCGTCCCTGGCCCGGGTTTAACAAAGAGTGCTGCTCTCTACCCGGCGGGGTGCGGCAACTCCGGAGAGGTGGTCTTCAGCGAGCGAGTCTTAGCCCTCGGGAGGGGTACTTCGTTTTTGGGTTGTCATTTTATTGTTGTTATTGCCTTTTTTTTTTTTAAAGGACTGTTGACTGATGCATGAGGGGCCCACGGAGGCGCAGGAGCGGTGGTGATGGTTTGGGAAGCGGAGCTGAAGTGCGCTGGGCTTCCGTGAGGCGTGACAGTTTATCATGACCGTGTTCAGGCAGGAAAACGTGGATGATTACTACGACACCGGCGAGGAACTTGGCAGGTACTGGGGGTGCCGGAAGCGCACGTTTCTGGGTTGTGGGAATGCACAGTACTGCGAGCAGTGGGCGGTAAACAAATGCAGTTTGAATTCAGGCGTCTCCCTCGTCCTTCCAGGAGATGTGCAAATTATAGAGAAGAGTTAACTAACCCAGCAAGGACTAGGGACCGGAAATAAACTACCTAAAACAAGGAGCTGGCGGTGGAGAAGCTATTTCAGTGTAAGATTATGATGCAGAGTGTATTGATCAAGACCCCTGGACAAGAATAGATTTAGTTGTCTGCAGTAACGCTTGTCAGCTTTTGCCCTTCTGAGACAGTGAGGCAAAAGCTGAGACATAGTTGAAACTGGAGTTAGCTCCAGTTACCTGTGAGTTAGCCCTTATGTGTACAGAGAGTACAAACTAATTCATAGGCTTTTAAAGGCTTAATACTTTCCCTCTTTCGGAATTTTCAGAATAACATGCACAAGTATCGGTAGGTCACACTTGGAGACTTGCCAGATGTTGATGTTGGGTTTGGATTTTGAAACTTCCTTGAACCAGGAGTTAATTACCCAGTTGGTGTCAGTGGTTGCTTTGGTTTCATTCACGATGTTAAATTTTTAACACGTCCCTAGTTGAGAGTCTAATATGGCTATCTGGATTCAGAGCATACTTCCATTGCTACAGGAGCTGTGATTCTGAATGTGAAGCCTTTCAGTGCCAGGTGAACAAAGAATGATTTCTTTGGGGGCCTCTAAGGGCTGGATGGGTTTCCCCTTGACTGGGGATTTGACAGGGTGTGTTACGCTCTGGTCTAACTTGAGCAGAAAACCCAGTTTTCACTCCTAAATTTAAATTCAACATAAGAAATTTGACTGCATTGTATTTGTATCGTGAGTCAAGTAGACAAAAGGATCTTTAAACCAACAAAAAAGTATGTATTTACTTACATGTGTATCAAAATATGTATTTTTCCGTACACACCTGATGTCCTGATTCAGTGCTTCCTGTTTCCGCATGAAAAGGAAATTCAAAACTACCCACACCCTAGATGACCTTGTGAGAATTGTGAAAGTTGAGTTTAACTAAAATTTTTTCAAGTTCAAGTAATAGTTCAGACCAAAAGCAATTTTTAAAAAGTTACTGTATCAAAATATTTCTGTATACATTTAGTATGGATTCAGAACATCACTGGGAACTTGTGCTTAGGGGGAGCTTACTATATATTGGAGATTTACTGAGTGAGTAAGTAAGAAGGAAAGCTCTCAAAAATATTTCATGGATATGTTTAGTGTTAAGGTTTAAGGGTATGTGGTTGAAATAATTGGTTTAACTAGAATTAACTAGAATTAAGTCACTTTATTCCTGTGGTTTTTAGCAAGGTGAGTGGTACGTGGTGTTTTCCTTTGGGAGCAGGGGAAAAAGGCAAAAAAGTATGTTTAAATTCTGTTTGTGTAGTGTGGCCTGATTATATGAATTCTCTTATAAAGAAAGATGATTAAAAGTAGGAGAGATGATTGCTGTATAGGTTAAGTATGTTGACCTTATTTTCATTAAGATCTTTTGGTAGAATTATGTGTTATGAGAAGGAAAAATAATGAGGCCTCCCTGTGGCTGGCGGGGGAGTTTGTGATCTTTATTTCGTGGGTGGGATGACAGGCTCTCTGCCTCTGCGCTGGAGAGCAGTTTGCTCATTTGTCACTAGATTTTGCTTTGATTTTGGCTCATTCTACATTTCTGTGTATAATTTTCTCCCCACTGTGCAAGACTAATTGACAAATTGTTTATTGAATAATTTAATTTGTGTGACCTGTGAATTTGAAAGAAGTGCTTTGACAAACTGGGAGTTGGGAGTTTTTAAAAATAAAGTATCCATGCCGATCTGTCTGATAGGTCTTTTTCTTTTGTTTAAAAATGCAGTAGATGGTTGTTTTTTTATTTCAATGTTTTTTTCAAGTCCTGTGAATTTTATGTCTGCCAGGAAATAGCCACTTCCTGAAAACAGATCCTGGCATAAGATGGACATATAGGAAAGATGCTGCTTCATGTGTCACTGAGAGAAGATTGGGAGTAGAGGCAGGAGCTTAGTAGTGGCAAATGAAAATGGACAGATGTTTAACACAAAAGCAAGCGTGTTCTAAGCAGTGAGTTATAAACAAACCAACGTCTATGATTTAAAACTTCATCCACATATCTTTAGCAGTAATCTACACAATAGCTACTCACTTACTTTATAAATGGTCTAAGACAAAGTCCATAGCTAGAGGAGGGAGGATGGGTTTTTAAACAAGTAGGATATAGTATTTTGATTATTACTATTGTTACTTTACTTTTAGGAAAACACAGAGTGTGTGTGTACAAGGGTGAGAGTGTGTGTGTGTGTATGTGTGTCTGTGTATATTAGTGTGTGTACTGCCCAGGTGTACTGTAAAAGCTGTCAACTCTAAAGAACTTTATAAAGTATTATGATTATTTGTAGTAGTGATAGAGCAGACAGACCACTGGACAGATATTCTGGTCCAAAATTGGCCCTAGAACTTGCTAGCTGTATAACCTCGAATAGGTCACTTACCATCTCTGACCCTCAGGATCTTCATCTATAAAATGAGAGACCTAGTGCTTATTTCATGGCTGTTGTGAATACCAAGTAAAAGAATTTTATCAGCCGTCAAGAGTTAAACAAATATAGATATCATCAGCAGGACTGGTTGAGACATGTGAGTATTCCAGGCATGCTAATAACTTGGTTTGCAACTTGATATTCTTTTTTCTGTTTACCAATTTGGGGAAGGGAGGTCCTGTGGGAAAAGGGTCATGGGGGATACCCATTGCTGACAGCCCTTGGCCTCTCCACTCTGATTCTGAATAATGCAGCTCTGGCCTTGAACTTGCACACCCTTCAAGTAGAAACAAGTCCCTGCAGTGAAAAGGACTGTCATGGTTAGAATATTGTTTGGTGACCTGTGTTGACTCCAGGAGGCCCTTTGGGTTTCACCCTCTATCCCAGGAGGTGGAATGAAGAACTGCTTCTGTCACATGTAGTGGTTTCTGGGAGGGGTTCTTTCAAATGCGGATTTCTCCATGTGCTGTTACACTGGGTCATTTTAATGCCCCAGGTGCCTTAGCATCTCTTATCAGTTGGCACTCGGGGCAGCTGAAGGCCAGCTTGTCCCACCATCGCGCTCCAGTTACATCCCTGGCTGTGGTTCAGCCTAACCTGCGAGCCTTCTTGGCACCTCTGTGCACACCGCCTTCCCGAGAACTGGCCTTCTTTCTCTTACACCGTCTGACCTTATGTGATCTGAAGACCTGGGTCCCACCTCCTGAATAAATCTCTCCACAATGATCTCTCCCTTTCAGAAGCCAAATGACTTGCTCTCTGAAGCACTCCACTGGTTATGACCACAGACTGGCCCGTCCATGCTTGCTTTGTGCTGTTAATATTCTTGTATGACTCCATGTAGCCGGCTTAAAAGTTCCTTCAGGGTGCGCTGTGGGCTCTTTTCTCCCCTGCGGGGGTGCAATGTGCTGTATCATTCTGGGCAAAAGTTTAGTCGATGCCTGAATCGGCAAATGCAGGCCAGCAGGTACAATACTGAGACCAGAATGGGGATTTGAGATACAAATGCTGATGCGGGTGCTGAGGCCGATGGAGAGGTGGTGTGTAGCGTGGGACAGCCCGGCACCCTCCTTTGGGAAGTGGGGAGACACCTACCTTTGCAGGATGCTATACGAATTAGAGGCAGTGGCTGTAAACATCTCACACATAGTCGCTGCCTCAGATATTATTTTTAATAACCTCTTTTCCCCGTTATAGCATTTTCCACAACGCATACTCATTACTTGTTGGATTACCTGCTTTTGCCACAGCTTGTCACAGGGTTGTGACCTTGGACTTGCTCGTCATTTTTTATCTCTTATGCCTAATGAGGTGCATGACGTAGGTGCTCAATAAATGCTGACGGATTGAATAAATGGATTAATATTTGTAAAGCACCATGAGTACACACACACATGCACCTATATATGGTTACATGTACATGGCCCTCAATGAGTGATGACTCTGGTGGGGATGAATTTAGGATATTAAAGGCTGCAGCTCATCAAAATAAAAGATGTTTTTCCTTTTGCGTTCTGTGGCTAAGGTGCACAGCAGCCAGCATATCCAAGCACAAGATCAGTTTTAAACAAAACAAAGTGGAGCATTAAGTATTCCACATTTGTTTGGATGGTTGCTGGAAGCTAATAATTTAAAGTTAAAACACTCTCATTTTGGCATAAAATCCAGAGGCATTTTAATTGACGTGAGGAATTGTAATAAACCCTGACAGTCTGAGTACATCTTTCTGTTGGTTTACTGTGAACTGCAGGAATCAGTCCTAAGACTGGCAATCCCGTGGGGATGGGAGAGGGAGAGACTTCCCAGCGTGTTTTCTCCTTGGAAGTGGGACTCGCAGGCTTACAAGGTTGACTAGTGAGATCATCCTGTAGGACCTCCCTGAATGTGACTTTTCTCTTCTCATTTCTGCTTCTGTGTGCCCTCAGCTGTTTCCTCTGATGGGAAAGGCTGCAAAGGTTTAAGAGAGATAAAGTTCAAATATACATATTAGAGGTAACAATCAGGGATTTTAAAATTTTGTGCATTCTAGCATGTGAAGGGAGGGCACGGTGACAGTAGTGAGGGGCAGTTGAGTTGAATGCTTGCTTGCCAGCACTGGGAATGCGCCTCTGGACCATCTGGGGATGTAGAAATTAGGTTCACTGGGACCTGGTGGGACATACCATCAGGAACATAGGGTATAGAGACGCTAATTGATGGGGAAGCCAGGGAACGTTGAAGCGGCCTTTTTGGTCCTCCTGTGCCCTTTTACCCTAGGCTTGTGTCTCACCCAGCCGCTTAGGAACCTAAAGGCCCCTTAGCGTTGGCAGGCCTCTGCAAAGCTGTGAAAAACACAGTAAGCTTACAGAGATGGATGGTCAGGTGAATTTCAGTAATTGCAATACAGGGTTATATCAGAAGAGGTGACATTATCAGACGTATCCTGTGGTCTCCCAGCAAAGTTGTAACCCCAGAAAGCTAGAGACCATTTCCTTCAGGCATTGGGGTGGGGGTGTGTGGATACCTTCAGAGGTGGTGTGGTGGGGGGATGATGGGGGAGTGACAAGGTCAAGATTAGGTGGTCTGACCTCTGGGACACCGTGTAGGGGAATGAGTTATGAACTTTCACCCCTAATTCTACCCAGTTGCAATGTGTACCTAACCTAACCTAATCAGGCATTTTATATGCATGAAATAAAGCATGATTTTAATGGAAACATATTTCTGATCAGGAGACAAAGAATGCCACCTGCTGGTAGAGGGGAGGGGCTTTTGTTGGTGAAGGGTAGCCCAGGACCCTTGGGCACTTAGACCTAGAAGAAGCTGAGCAGTCAGTGAGTCCTTCTTTCTTGTTTCATCCCATCAGTCCTTAGGTCAAGTGGCTTTCTCAAGGTAGCTGGCTATCAGGTAGCAAGAGATGGACCTAGACTCCCGAGCAGGACTGTTTTCATTATATTCTTCACACTACTTAGGATTTGGCAATTCTCATTTTTTTAGAAGCCAGATAATGTTGATATCGAACAGAAGTGATTTGGGCAGCCATCTAGTGCCTATCCATCTTAATACGTGCTTGGAGGGGATGGTCAGGAGTAACTAGTAACCGCTTCATGGTGGGTTTTCATTTTCACCCCATGGAGAGGCTGACGCTTTGAGTTCAGAACTCTCGTGGGCACTTGACAACACACGTGACCTTCTTGCCTTTTCCAAATGGCTCGTGCCCCATAGTTATGAATGGTGCTAGTACGTGCCGTAGTCCTACCCAAGTGCCAAAGTTCATAATTTAGCTTTTTAGAAAGTTCACAGAACACTTTCATCATTATTTAACCTTTGAGTCATGGAATGTATAAGAGTCGTGGCTCTGCCCAGTAGGCCACCCCCCTAAAAGACAGTTTCTCATTTCATTAAGTGGCCCTAGTCTGTCTGGTTTAAGGCTGGGGTGTGATTGTTTGAGGCTTTATGTGGAAGGTGATACTTAATTGTTTTGCTTTGGTTTGCTGTGGTAAGTTATCACAACAGAATGCATCAACCCTCGGCCTTGAGAGAGATTATATGGTAGTATAATTATTTATAATATATCCAGTCTATCACTTTGTTTACATTCTAAATTAATTCCTGTAAATGTACAGTTAGGAGAGAGTAGAGGAAAAAATGACTGACCTTTGGTTTTTCTACATCATCTAACAAAAATGGGTTTAAAAATAACTTTGTCGGGCTTCCCTGGTGGTGCAGTGGTTGAGAGTCCGCCTGCCGATGCAGGGGATGCGAGTTCGTGCCCCGGTCCGGGAGGATCCCACATGCCGCGGGGCGGCTGGGCCCGTGAGCCATGGCCGCTGAGCCTGCGCGTCTGGAGCCTGTGCTCCGCGGCGGGAGAGGCCACGACAGTGAGAAGCCCGCGTACCGCAAAAAAAAAAAAAAAAACAAACTTTGTCTAACTAGTACATCTTTCTTAGGTAAAACAGAAAGTGTCATGTGCCCATTCTAGGTTTAATGTATTAAAAGGATTTTTACAGGGAAGAAGTCTGAAACCTGAAATAGTTGGTCTTATTTTCAATCCCAGTCCAGAACAAAACAAAACCAGTCATGTGCTGGTAACTAATCTCTGGTGATAACTGACAGGTGTGATCCTTAGTGACTCTTGTTTATCGCTTCTGTCTTTTGGAGGTGACGTTGAGAGCTCGTGTGGCTTACAGACCACACTGGTGTCATTTAAGTATAATGTTGCTAACCTCTGAGACGTGACCACGGGGCTTTCCCCTATGTCCTACCTGTCGACATTCCAATTGTCAACTTGAGAAATTTTATTCAGTAATATAATGTATTGATACATTCAGAGATGTCAGGAGGGGAAGGAGGTGGGGAGAAAGTTGTTGATTTTTCCCTTTATCAAGCATTCAACTTTGGACGAGGAATGTAATGTTTGAGCAAATGAATGCTGTGAACTGCCGATCTCTGGTGTTTGAAAGGTTTATATTGATGGTGCTTATATTCATAAGCTGGATGGCTTTCAGCTGGGAAATTTAGCTCTGTGTGTGGACTCTTGTGGGACACATTTTATTTTCGGTCAAAACTGTCTGATTACTCTTTCTTAGATAAAATGTGATGAATGGGGCTGGTTTTCAGATATCTCCAGTACAGTTGATATAGTAAGTTTTCACGTATAAGGAATGAGTGAATTTCCATTTTTTTCCATTGTTAAATAGTTTTTTCTGTAGTTCATTGTTTTCTACTTTTGAAACCATGCAACCCTTCCCTTTTTAACTTGTAAGAATTGTCAGGATTTTCGAGACCTTACTTTGGTCCTCCATGCCCTTGTCCCCGGCCCCCCAGTGTGGAATTTTCCAGTTGCAAAAGAAATGTAGGAGAGGTAATCAGTACCTTTTTTTGGGTCCCATCATGAAGAGGGTCAGATTTCCCTCTGAACTGCCTGTCTTTATGTCCGCCTAGCAACTCATACCACCGTCTACGACCAGGCTGTCCTGCCAAGGGGTTTCTGATGTACACTTGGAACGTGAATATAGAAAGTTGTCTTTCTAAATGTTGTCCTTGCCACTCAGAGTGTCTAGAATCAGCATGTGAACTGCTGTTTGTAATGCCAGAAACTTCCACCCAAATATCCTCAGGAGCTCCCCTGTCTTTGGATAATCACAGGTTTATTTCCTTCCCCTTCCGTGGCCAGCTTACACTTCTCTGCAGACCATAATTGCAGTGGCACCAGTGTGCTCAGGACAAGGCCTGGCTGATGTAAGGCACCTCTGCTCTTGTTTTCTCCCTAATGTCTCTATTTCCACATTGAACAATCGGAGTGAAGGAGAATCCTCACCTGTCATCCCATTTGGTGGAGAACTTATAAAATGACTGCTTGAGACCTTGTTCTAGGAATTTCTTTGCCATGTAATTCAAACTAGCTTTGGAATGGAGGGAAGATATTTACAATTCCCCATTTAGAATGGATAAGGTTTGAGCACCTGGCCGATATCCCCCCTCAGGAGCGTCAGGAACTGATTCAATTGTTTGGGAGAGGAAGTGAATTAGAACAAGTGGAATATTTTCCAGGATGAAGTTTTATCGGTCTTGCTTTCCTCCCCACCCCTCCCATGGCACGCAGAGATAGGAAAGCTTGGGAAATACGGCGGTGGACAGGCAAGGTAAGTCGAGGTGGTGTAGAAGCATGAAGTCCCTCGGTTTTGCTAAACATGCTTCGGGCACTGAATGAGTATATCCGGTTTTATTAATGTTACCAATTAATATGGACCACCCTTTGTAGGCCTCCTCTTCAGAGGCAACATTCTCTTTCATGCAGATAATTAAAAACATTAAAAAAAAACACTTTTGCACCCACAGGGCAAGGTCAGGCAGAGCAACCGCGGAGCAGGACCCCGCGTCCCGGCGGGTCTGGGCTCCCAACATTCCCGAGTCTCTGGCGCCCCTTCCCCGCACCCTCGCCTGACCCCGCGCCCCAATGTGCCCTTTGACCCCATCCAAAAAAGTGTTCTGAACCAAGCCGCCGACGGAGGAGGGGCCCACAGCGACCTGAGGGACTGCTCTGCCGTGCAAACGCTGCGGCGCAGCCGGGCACCTGCTCGGGGAGGCTGCAGGGCCTCGTACCCCGGCGCAGCCTGCCCTCCGCCCTTCGCCCTTTGCCCTTCGCCCTTCGCCCTTCGCCCTTCGCCCTTCGCCCTCCGCCCTCCGCCCTCCGCCCGCAGGGCCGGGGTCCTGACCGACCCACGCGCCCAGGCCTGGTGGAGGAGCAACGCGGCGGCGCCGAGGCCGGTGTCCTCCCCGACCCCGGTGTCCTCGATGACCCCGAGCCTCCTCCCCACCGGCCCAGGCTGGGTGGGTGGCAAAAAAAATTTTTTTTAATTAAAAAAATTATCTGTATTAGAGACAAGTTTTAACCTGGAGAACTAAAAAGCGAATGCGAAGTGAACTGGCCTGTTTCGGCCTGCAGGCTTCTGTGGAGCATGTCCACAGCTAGTCGTGCAGATTCTCTCTTTTAGTTCCTATATCCCTTAACAATGTGCGGTAGATAACTGGGCACTTGGTATTATTTTACACTTGGCTTGTTCATGTGATTCTTGGCTGTCTCTGAATTGTGAGTTTTCTGAGAGTAGAAAACATGGCTTTTTGTGTCTCTTACATGGGGTGGGATTCAGCTAAGCCCACAGGAGGCTTTGTTTATTTGCCTTGTGAAGGTACATGTCCAGAAATTAGAATGTGGTTCAGAGCTTTTGACCCAAATCCCTAACTCCACAGTGCACTAACTGTTGCCTTGGGAAAGTCACTTGACTTCTGTGAGACTCAGTTTTCTCATCTGTGAAATGGGGATAATCATACCTCCCTCATAAGGTTGTTGTGAAGACACACGTAATGCGTGTAAGGCACTTGGCCCAGTAGCAGGCACACTGTAAGTGCTGGAGAAGGGGCAGCTGTTTAATAAGACAGAGAGCGCAGGAGAGACTGAACATGCTTCTGGATCCTTGTCACCGGGGTCCTGCCTTTTTCTGTTAGTTCCTCATTTCCCTACCGGGGTTCTGACCTGGTCTCCAGGGGCGGGGTGGGGGTGACGGCCCACTTCACCTCAATTCCATCCTTCCTCCTTCTCTTCTTTTCTCCTCTGTCTCTCTCCCCATCTTTGGCTCAGCCTGCAGGGTGAGCTCATTCTACCAAGTTTGACGTCGTTTATGTGATCTGCCCTTCTAGCTGCCTGTTCTGGCTGGCTCAGACCCAGGACTCGGTCTATGTGCTGGGCTCCCTGGTGGGTCCGCCCAGTAGCGTGGTCAATGATTTGCAGAGCTCCTGAGAAACAAGTTAGCCAGGAATTTAGCCGTGCATTTGAAAGCGGGCTGCTGGAGATGGGGCTTGCAGGGATGCCATTGCCAAAGTGCACCCAGACGCCCCTGGAAGAGGGAGGGAGGAGCTCATGGCAAGGAGGGTCTATTAAGATGGGAAAACATGCTTTCAGGGAAGCCAGGACAACTAAAAGCTGAACAACAGCCGGGAGAGAGCTGCTCGGAAATGCTCAGAGGGACGGTCATCCTGGCGTCATTAAGAACCTGAGGTATGTCAGCACACAAATTTATGTTTTAACAGGGTGTACTGTAACTTACCGAAAAGTCAATTTCATTTTTCTAGCTGCTTTTTAAATGAAAAAACTGTCTTAAGCAGCTCAATAAGAGACTAGGAATTTGATCAGATGAACAAATCATTGATTTTTCTTCCAGATCTTTATGGAAGAAGGGATCTGAATGAGTGTGTGAGTTCCATTCTGAGATGAACTTGCTGCAGAAGGCAAGACGTACGGCAGGTCTGAGCCTCCGTTCAGTTCTGACACGTACTGATTTAAGATGTGAAAATAAGTGTTTGGCCAAGCCAGAATTGCCTGTGCCAAGAAAAGCCTATTAGGTTGGTGGCTGAAAGGCTGAATTGTTAGGATTTACTTAATGGCGAGGTTCTGCCAGCTGCTGGGAGTGAATGCCCACTTAGGCATTTGAGTGCATCCTTGTTCCCTGGACTGGGGGCCCATTTGTTCAAGGAGCATGGCGGTCGCACCAGAGGCCCCTTTAAAGGATGCTTCCTTATTCTTTGGGCCATTGAGTAGAGATATCTGTAGTTTATAAAAGTGACATTAGATGCTCACAAATTTGCAAAGGAAAATGCCCAGAAATTGGGTTTATGAGATAAGTTCAAGAGAAATATCAGGGAGTTAACAATGCTAACTATAAACAGGCAACATAAATAGACCATTAAACAGAAATGTCGTGTGAACTGTGATATCCGTTCATCACATATTCATTCATCCAGGGTTGATTGGACTTCTGAATGATAGAGCACTGGCTGGGGTGTCAGGCAGGACTGTTTATCTCAGCAAGTTCCTAACCAAGTAGGGCAGACAGACTTTATACAACCAATGATAATAGAAAACCTAAATAAGGAGTGAGAGGAATTCAGTATGAAAAACTGTTTCTGGAGTTCAGGCAAGAAGAGGCCATTCTGACTTGGAGTGTTCATTCATTTATTCACTCATTCATTCAGATTCTTGTGGGGACAGAAAAACATAAGCAGGTGGGTGCCTGAGCGGATATGTGTGCGTGCACGTGTCCACCCATTTATTCCCTGGAAGAAATTGGAACTCAGACATGAAGGAGGAGACAAGGAAACTAAGATTTACTGGGAACCCATTTTAGACCAGGGGCTGGAGGGAGGTATTTAATCCACATTTTACAGATGAGAAAACCGAGGTTTGGAAAGACATTGGCCTTGGATAATGTGTTTAAGATGGTGGAGGCAACCATTGGACACCCAAAATTGCTAAGTCATGACTAGAGATTGGGTGATGGGTGGTAGGGCTTACTCTGTGACCTGTTTCTCTGCCCTGTCATGGAAGCGAGAAGTTCAAAGAACTTTAAAACATCCAGCACAGTGCCTGGCTCATACAATGTGTTCAATATATGTTTCCTTCCTTTTTTTTTTTTAATAAATTTTATTTATTTATTTATTTATTTACTGCGTGGGGTCTTTGTTGCTGCACGCGGGCTTTCTCTGGTTGCATCAAGCATGGGCTACCCTTTGTTGCAGTGCGCGGGGTTCTCATTGCAGTGGCTTCTCTTGTTGCAGAGCACGGACTCTAGGCGCACAGGCTTCAGTAGTTGTGGCACACGGGCTCAGTAGTTGTGGCTCGTGGGCTCTAGGACACAGGCTCAGTAGTTGTGGCTCACGGGCTTAGTTGCTTCGCGGCATATGGGATCTTCCCAGGACAGGGCTTAAGCCTGTGTCCCCTGCATTGGCAGGAGGATTCTTAACCACTGCGCCACCAGCGAAGCCCGATGTTTCCTTCCTTTAAACTGAAAGTTCTCAACCTTGGTACTAGTGACATTTTGGTAGGGGTGATTCTTTGTGGTTGTGGAATGTTTAACAGCATCCCTGGCTTCTGCCCGCTGGATGCTAGTAACATCTGCCCCCACCCCCGCCTCAGCCCATTGAGAACCACTGGGCTACAGTATCAGGACAGGGAAGTGTTAACAAATGGACCTAGGGGTTGGAGCAGGTAGTAGGCAAGGAGGATCCTGCACCCAGTGAGCAAAGAAAGTGCCCCTTTAGGAAGGTATTGACCTTGGGTGTCGAGAGCTTAGGAAGGAAGAGAGCAGGATGCAGATGGTGTGAGCCAGAGGTCTGAGGCAGGTGTTGTCTTAGTCTGGCTTTTATGTACTGTCCCTGGAGTGGGTGTGTCTGCTGTTTCCCAGAGGCATGGGGTGGCACTGACAATGAATAAGACCTGGAGAGACTTCCGGATGTCGCTTGTCCAGTGTGGTAGCCACCCATGACCAACATCGAAGTTTCTGCCTTGCCCCATCCTGCTGAGCAGGCTGCTCTGAGTCATGGCTTGGCTGGGTTCCCATCACTGCCAGACTTCAGTCCACCCTCCTGTCTCCTAAGGGGGGCCTTCTGCTGCCATCTCCACGACTCTGTTTTTAACCTGCTGAATAGCTTTGTGTGTGTGTGTGTGTGTGTGTGTGTGTGTGTGTGTGTGTGTGTGTGTTTAATGCTGATTTCTAATTTTTAGTCAAAGCTAGATACCTCCTTGCTTTTTATTCATTTTTCATTCTCTTAGCCCCCGGATCTTGCCTCTCCAGCAGGCTGGATGGCATTAGCATGCTGTGTGACTGTGGGGAACCCATATAGCTTAGTTATTGCCTCCAATATCCCCTCTTCCCAGCAGGGGGCTTTTAAAGGTGAAAAGTCAGGTCTCAGGATGTGGCAGGAGGTGTGAAGAGTGCCCTCTCCCAGCTCCCTGGGGGAGGGGCACTTATACGGAAGTCACCTGGGGAAGCTTGTCAGTGGTGGAGGGTGTGAAAGGACAGGGGCTGATTTGGAGGACACGGTGGGGAAGGGAAATGGGTCAATCAGGGTGCTGGCAACAAATGTGTCCACTCCTCTTCCCTGGTGGCACAGTGGCACCTGCCAATGTAGGGAACATGGGTTCGAGCCCTGGTCCGGGAAGATCCCATGCGCCGCGGAGCAACTAAGCCCATGTGCCACAACTACTGAGCCCGCGTGCCACAACTACTGAAGCCCGCACACCTAGAGCCCGTGCTCCACACCAAGAGAAGCCACCGCAGCAAGAACACGCGCACCGCAACGAAGAGCAGCCCCCACTCGCCACAACCAGAGAAAGCCCGCGCGCGCAGTAACGAAGACCCAACACAGCCAAAGATAAATAAATAAAATTAAAAAAAAAGAAATGAATCCACTCCTGATGGTCAAGGTGAAGGACGGCCAAGTACACACAGTCTGGGAAGCTGATACTGTGCCTAGGGCTGAGCTGGGGCCACTGAGGAGGGCCTTCAGCACATAGGCCACTTTGGGGAAGACACACCCTGACCTCTCCCTCCTCCTTTCTGCCAGTGCCTCCTCTTACCCCCCCTCGCCCCCCAGGGAGCAGGATGTGGGGCAGCCTCCAGCTGGGCAGAGAACGGTGAAGAACAGATTGGGGGTGGGGTGGGGAGGGGCGGGTGGACAGATGGAGGAGATGGAGAGTAACCAGGAGAGAGGCGTCCACTAGTGACAGCTGTGAAATAGCACTGGGTTTGCCATGGAACTGCTCCCCTCTTTTGGTGCAGGTGATCAGAATCTGTACTGTCAGTGTGCAGGGTCCTCCTCCCTACTCTGAATACTGGATTTATATTCCATTTTTCCCAGGAAGTCACTCCTGACCATCCCCTTTCAAAGTGTTCCCTCCTCTTGCAAACTCCTGGATATTTCCTCTTTGGCACAGTCATCCAGCATTTAGACTCTCCACGTTGCATTGCTGGCCGTCCCTGCGTGCGTGTGTGTGTGTGTGTATCCGTGTTTATCTTCCCTAGATTGTAAGCCCCTTAAGGTGTCATAGTTCTTTTGTTCCCAGCATCTTGCACAGAGAAAGTATTCCAGAAATTCCTGTTGTCTGAATTGGTCATATTACAATATTCTGAAATGAAGGACTGTACCATAGTTCCTATGAGTTTTAAAGGTGGATAAGTAATCACTAAAAAGTTCCTTAAGATGCATAGTATGTTTTCATCCTTGGAATAGCCCTGGGTAGCGACAGCCCTGTAAAGGTCCAGAGTGGGTCCCAGTTTCAACTGCTAGCTGGAGAGTAGGATATGGACAAAATGGCTATATCCTTTCCATTGTACAATTTCCATTGCAGAAATCCTGATGATTTCCCCCAGATCTATAGGTACTTTTTTTTTTTTTTTTTTTTTTTTTACCATGTTACCTATTCTCATTGTCTGATTTTAAAGTCTGGGGGAGTCTAGTGGGAATACACTGTGGTTGACCCCCTCTCAGTTACTGAAGGGAAAGTAGGTACTAGAGGCAATAGGCACCAGCTGTTGATGTGCCCATGTCACAGCTAGTGTGGTTCTTAGAGAAAGCAGCACATGTTTGTGCTGAGCCTGTGAACAGAGCCTCTACAGCACAACTGTTTGCCCTGGAATATTTGCAGTTTAAAAGTGAAAACCATGGGACTTGATGTTAAACCTTTCTGCAGTCGGCAGTCTCTTCAGTACCATCAAATTTGCTCTCTTTTTTTTTACGATGCTGGAAAACTGGGGCTTCAGAAAGCAAAAAGGAAGTCTGAGTATAGAATTGACTTCTTCCCCAGTAAATTTTAATTGATTCTAGTGCGAGTAGAAAGGTGTATCATGTGTTCTTAAAAGATAGGATTTAATTACGATTTAAAATTAATTCTCTAGAAAGTGCTGGAGTTGCACCCAGAGAGAAAAAACAGAGGACTCTGGTAGAATCCTGTAAACGGATTGATGGGAAAGTGGGCTCCTGCTGCTGAGGGTTTGGGAGCGTTGCCAGCCTTACGACAAGGTGTCAGTTAGCCTTCCCACTCAAGGAGCAAGTGGAGGGACTGCCAGCCTGGGGGAGCGCTGCTCTGAGGGGGCAGGGACATCTGGAGCCAGAGCAGTTTCCAAGGCGGTGCAGCTCTTGTTTCTCGGGTAGCATTCCTTCTTGTGGTAATAAAGAGGTTACAGGCGAGAAGACAGCTGCTCGAAAGCCAAGGACAGTTGTTGCGAACAGGTATTTAAAAATCAGCCACCGTGGGATGGGAAGAATCAGGATATTGGAGACAACTAGGGTTCAACTTTATGGCTTAAAGTTTCTTTTTTGACCCTTGAAGGCAGGTGGGAAGTGGTTTTTTTATGCTTCTTTTTCAGATTGGGAAACCAGAGTTTAGAGAAGTTAATCTCAAGGTAGCAGAGTTCAATTCAGTGTGAATTGAAATGCGTGTATGTGTGTATATACTTACATACGTATATATATATATATATATATATATATATATGCACATACATATAATGTACACATGTATATGTATACCATACATACATTTATTGTAAATTTTACTAATGTAAAGGATGTGTAACAATTTACAGATAATCACAAAATATCCATATTCATTATTATAAATTCCATATATATAGCCAGAATGCGTTTGTTAATTTTTGCTGTGGTCAACCTGTGCTTGATGATGTTTTGACAAATGGAGAGGCATCCCCATCTGCTAATTCTTTTCCCAATAAATTGATTGCCACTCAGTCTGGCATGTGATCTACTGTCCAACGATTTCTCACCCTTGTACAAATTATATTCAGTAAATTGAACCCTCTTTCAACTTCAGCACTGCTGATTGCAGTAGTGCTATCTTTTTTGCTTTTGGTGTCATTGCCGGGATTGGGACATTGTTGGATTCTATATTCTTTAACAGTGGCTATGTGTAACATGCAAAATTTCTGCAAAATGAGCAGTAGGCTCTCATGAGCAGCATGGACTGGCTGGAGCGCTTCCCCAGCTCCGTGTTTAAGCAGTTGTCTGAAAAGGCAACTGCTTACCTGTCTTACTCACTGCTGAGCCCAGTTCCAAGGCTGGTGCCAGATGTGTGCTTGGAGACTCAGAAAGTGTTGTTCACATGGATGAGTGAGACTTCAAAGCTGGAACCAGTAGCCAGTTCATGGGACTCTAGTTTGCACCCCATGAGGACAAGGTCCTTGCTGGACAGTGAGGGAGCTCAGGAAGGAAGAGGCACCAGAGACCATCTCCACCATCAGAACTGCCTTACAGAGCCCTGCCTTCTGGTGGGATGTTAGCACTCGGGCAGTGACACAAAGAAGAGGAGAGAGGACAGCATCTCCTTCTGTGTCCCTTTCTTCCAGCTTTATTAAGTCTGGCATTTTTCTTCCCCATCTTCTAGGGAAGGCAGGGCCTTCTTGTCTACCAGTGTAGGGACTTGCCCTAATCATCAGTACCCGATGCGGGTAACCAGTTATGGGGAACAAGAGACATATAGATCCCTTTACGTCTTCTAAAATGAAATGGGTCACACCTTTCACACAACACAGACGTCAGAGAGAACATGCAGGGAAAGTCGTGCCCCTTCCTCTGTCTTCCAGCTACCAGCTCCTCAGCTTCTTGGGGATCCTTCCAGGTAGAGCCTGTGCATATTTCAGTCAGTAAGCTTATGCATATTTTCATGTTTTTACTGAGATCGTATCATATTATATGCATTGTTCTACACTTGGTTTTTTTCACCTCACAACATATTTTGAAAATCATCCCATTACTGCAGAAAGAGAAAGGCTTCTTTCTGTCCTTTGAGTTTACCGTAATTTATTTAACTCTCTCCCTATCTATGAACTTTTAGGGTTCGTTTCTAATTTTTTATTACAAATAATTCTTCAGTGAATACTTTTGTATAAAAGGTTGAAATTATCTGTAGGATAAATTCCTAGAAGTGAAATAGCTGGGTCAGAGGGTATGAACATTTGTCATTCTGGTAGATATCGCCAAGTTGCTCTTCACAGAAGATAAGCCAGTTTACAACCCAACGACCCAAAATTGAGAGAGCTGATTTCTCTACCTTCTTTTAAAACTTCTGGGTGTATTCTATTTTGATAGGTGTGGTTTCATTAATTTTTTTTTTTTTTTTTTTGGCCCTGCTGCATGGCTTGCAGGATCTTAGTTCCGCAACCAGCGATTGAACCCAGGCCATGGCAATGAAAGCGCCAAGTCCTAACCACTGAACCGCCAGGGAATTCCCTCATTAATTTTTAAATATGAATGAGTATAAGCTTCTCTTCATGTGTTTAAGAACTATTTGTCTTTGCTGTGAACTTTCAGTTCATACTATTCGCTCATTTTTCAATAACTTTTTAGACCTCTATTCATTTGTAGGAACTCATTATATATTAAAAATTGCTTTATGCCTATGGCATGATTTAGACATCTTTTCTCTAGGTTGTTCTTTGTCTTTTGACTTTGTTTCTGGTCTTTCCCCCCCATGGATAGGTTTTTCTGTATTATGGTAAAATATACATAAAATAAAATATACCATTTTAACCATTTTTAAGTGTACAGTTTAGTGGTATTAAGTACATTCACATTGGTTATGCACCACAATCCAGCTCCAGAACATTTTCATCATCCCAAGAGGATATTTTTTTAGGGTAGTCAAATTTATCAAAATTTTTTCATCTTTTTTAGGTTTTGTATCACATTTAGAAAGTCTCTGCTCACTTTGAGTTCATTAAAAAATATTTTCTGTAGTTTCTTCTAGTACTTTTATGGTTTAGTACTTATGTTTAAATTCTGTCATCCATCTGGAATTCCTTTGGGTATAAAGTGTGAGGTATGACTCCAAGTGTACTTTTTCCAGATAGGGAGCTCCTTGGTTGCCACTTGGCCATCAAACAGGTTTGAGGACTAGCTAGATTCAGTTCTTGGTAGCTATAGGGAAGCATCAGAGGAAGCCACTTTGAGCCGTCCATGTGAGCGTGGGAGACTTCAGAAGTTAAGCCTGACCTAGACTGAGGAAGTTGAATTGTAGGAAACTATGAACTCCTAGGTATTTATGTTTGCTATCCTCAAAAAAAAAAATCACAGACATGCTAGTCAGTACTTTGAATTTGCTGAAAGACAGTCTGTTCCCCCTGACAGAGGTGGATAGGATATGTACAGCACACAGGACAGAAATTCTGGCTCTTAGGCAAGGCCATCCTGCAGGACGAGCAGTTTGTACCCTGCCAAAGGCTCTGCAGCAGGCTGAGAAGGAGTGGGGTCAGGACTGTAATCCAGCTGATGCTCTGGGACCTCTTCCTGGAAGAGGGGGCACATGTTTCGCAAAGGCTCCAAGTAGGCCAGAGGTGCCCTATCACTAGAACTCAGTTTCCCAGGTCTCTAGACCCACTGGCAAGCACCCTTCTGGATCCTCCCAGGCTCCTCGAGTGGAGGATCAAGGAGCATCCCTCACGTTCCAGGTGGACTGGGCTGTGGTTCGGTGCCCTCACTCTCAGGGTATCTAGGCAGGGCCTGGGGTCATTGGAGCCCCCTGGCTGGTTATCTCAGGCTGCAAGAAGCATAGATATCCTTTCTATATGGTCCATGATGTGGGATAGAAAGGTTGGGAAGCACAGACTTGACCTCTTGAACTTGCATCTTTCTCAGAAGCCTGCAGGTGGAGCTGGGGTGGGTTTCCTGCCAGAACCACCTCCTCACAGAATTCCAGGGGACACCAGTCACAGACATTCACATCCAAGCTGTATGAATGGTGTGCCCTGCAGTCTCCCCAGGGTCCCATTTTATCCCATGGAAGCCTGTGGTGGCCCAATGGAAGCAATTGGGGTGGATGAATGTCTTTCTATATGTGGGGGTGAGTTCCAGGACTTTCTGCATCTCTGTTTTTCACTGTGCTTAACTCAAAAATGAGTTGAATTAATGAACGATGTGATGTCAACGTCCAGAAAAACCTGTGGTATTTCTTTTTTTTCTTTTTTTTTTTTTTGTGTGTGTGTATGGTATTTCTTTTGCAAAGCAGCCAAAGCAGCAGGTTGGGGACTCTGGTCTACCTCCCCCTTCCCCTGTGAGCTCTCCAAGGCCTGACACTGGGGCATCTCCGTTTTGCCCAGCTCCTCTCTCTAGACCTCACTCCTACTGGATGCTTGAAAGTTTGAGGAGCTTAATTACCTGTCCCTGTTGCTCCGAAGGACACAGCCAGTCAGTTGAGCCACCAATGTGCAGAGACATGCAAGTTTGTTTTTATGTTTTATTTTGTGTTTTATTTATTTTTTAACTTTTAATTTTATCTTGGAGGATAGGCAGTTAACAATGTTGTGATAGTTTCAGGTGCACAGCAGAGGGGCTCAGCCATATGTATACATGTATCCCTTCTCCTCCAGTAAGTTTGTTTTTAAATATTAAAGTGGAACTCACCTAGAAACAGCAAATATTTAAATTCTTTGCTGGGTTTTGCTCTTTTTCCTGGTTACTACTAGATTTTTTATTTTTGGCCGTTTTTTTCCAGATATAGTCTGCATGCAGTAACATTATACTTTATATCGTACAATGTTATAAGTTTTAACAAATACATATTGTCATGTAACCACCACTGCAATCAAGAGGTACAGTAGTTTTGTAATCCCCTCAAATTTCCTTGTGCCTCTTGTAGTTAACACCCCCACTGTCCCCAGCATCTGACCACTATTTATCAGTTTTCTGTTCCTCTAGTCTCTCCTTTTCGAGAATGCTATAGAAATGGAATCATAGCATGTGTGCCTTTTAAGTCTGGGTAGCATAATGCATTTGACATTCATCCAAGTTGTTGCTATATCAGTCATCCCTTTGTATTGCTGAGTACTACCCTGTCCTATGAACATGCCACAGTGTATCCATTCACCAACGGAAGGACGTCTGGGGTTTTCCAGTGTTAGCATTTTGACTCCATTTGCTAGTGGGTGGGAAGCTTTCTAGAGGATCATTATGGTCCTAACCAAGTATGTTTGGTATCTTTTTCGAAGACATTCCCCAAGACACTGCTGTGTAATTGTGCACTGAATGGTCCTTTAAGGTGATGGTAATGGTGGTGTCACTGCCCAAATCTGGTTGACATCTCACCATTCAGCCATCCTTAATTGTTCTCTGCTGCTCTCTCTGGTGAGTGACGCGCCTTCTTTGATGTTGAGGCCAATTAGAAATGTTATAAAGGCATTTCTCTGAAAAACTCAGAACCCAAACTAAACCACCTCCATATGCTGTTTTCTGCTTCAAAGGCAGTGAGAGGCTAGTTCGACACAATTCCTTCCCATAAGAACAGAGAAGACTCTTGGCAGTGGGGCCAAGGAGGAGGGGATGGAAAGAACCACCTGAACAGAACACACTGGTCTCAGGCAGGCTGTGAAAGTAGATGCCTGAAGGGTGGAGGGCCAAAGGCCATGTTAGTTGTCTGTGCTTACTTAGCTGATGGAACAAACATTCCACAAACATTCTGTGAGACCAAAGCCTAGTAGGCGGCTGTACACTCAAGTGAGGAGAGCTGGGGTCTGCATACTTCACTGATACGTTGTTTCATTTGGGGCAACCCTCTGCCTCTCTAGGTCTTGATCTCCCAGTGACTGAAAAAAATCCCAGAAGGGAATTGAGGAAGCTCATCTTTTGACCTTGACTTGTGTGCTCTTGAGCATTGTGTGTCCTTGGGTGGATCACCTACCCTCCAGTTCCTCTTTGCTAGAATGAGGGGCTTGGAGGGGATGGGCCTCCTGGGTCTCTGACACTGATCTCACCCTCTCAGAGCCCAGCACATACTGGCTCTTTGCATCTGCTGGGTCTGCAAGTCCAGAAGCAACAGCTCGGTACCGCAGGGAAGCCCCCGCTGCCATCACTGCTCACCAAGCATGGCGGTGGGGGGAATGCTCTGTGGTAGGACAAGCCTGCCTGGCCAAGCCCCCCTAGCAGAGTGCAGAGAGAGCTTGCTCCCCCTGGGAACTTTCCTGGAAGCTTCTCTGATGCATTCTGAATCCAGGCCTGTAAGGAAGGTGATCTGGCAAAAGATCCCCAGAGCCTTTGAAAATCCCTTTTATAGATGTGCATACAATACTGTCTTCCAAAATACAAACTTCATGTTTTCTTTGGGTCATTTCTAAACACTGAGCTTTTTTTTTGAGCTGTCACTGGCTGAATTATTGGGACTTACCTCAGGTGGTTATTTCACATCCTCCTCTTCTCGCAAGTGACATTTAAAATACTTCTCCTTTGATAGCACGCTATGTTAAGCCAGGAAAAAATCCAAGGACTGGAAGGGATCTTTTGGCTGAGGTCTTATCTGCAAGTGATCGTTTGTCGACTGGAATGCAGAAACCACGAGTCTTCCTTTGCTGCTGCGTTCTAGTGACTTTGAAGTGGAAAGTTAGATTTCAGAAACACTCCCAGTGCACTGTGCAGGCCACATTATTTCATACTCCTGTATGCATAGGTAGTTTGAATTCATCATATACATTCATCAACATAGTAAGCCACATTTGTACAGAGAATGCCGGTGACACTAACACGAACGTGCCGTGTAAGCCTAATATCCAGATGGTTGAACACTGTTCTACGTTAATCATTCTTGCGAGTACTTCAGCAGTATATGGACGCTTTATCCATTTAAGCTTATTGTTGGAATGCGATGTCTATTCCCTCTTCCTGGGATGCTCTTCCCCCCCGAGAGTCATATGTTAACACCCTCACCTCCTTCAGCGTTTGCTCAAGTGTAACTTTCTCGATGAAACCAAACTTTATCACCCTATTAAAATCACCTCTCACCCCACACTGTACCCCATTTTCTGCCCTATTTCTCCCCCAGCACTTAGCACTTTCTAACATACTACTAATATAACCGTACCTTTTTAAAGTTAAGGATGTTATTTATTCTGTGACTCTTTGGGCAGAGATCTTTGTCTCTTTTGTCCTAGGCATCTAGAACAGTACCTGCCTGACACATAGTAGGTGCTCAATAAAAAGTGATGGAGTGAATGCATGCATGAATGGGGGGATGAATGGCATAGTTATTTGGTTACTTGTTTGTTTTAATTTCTTGACCGCAGAGCTGGAGGGAAGGCCCAGGTTGCATTGGAGGAGACCGAGCTTTAACACCACATGGGCTGCAGCCCATATCCCTTTTCCTGCTGAATAACTGACTACATTGAGGCTGCCTGGAGCAAGGAAGCTGCCAGCCCCAGAGGCTCAGGCTGGCCCGGGAGAGCCCAGGAGGAGGGGTCCTGGTCGCCTGCCCCTTAGTGCAGGGCAGATCCCCTCTGTTGCACTGGGATCTGGTCTCCTGCTGTAAGTTTCTTCCTTGTTGCCTCTGGCCCTTTAAATTTGGGGTTTTATGAGAATACCTGGGGTGGTGGAGTATCTGATGTCTCCTTCACTTCTCAGGACTCCTGCTTCCTCATCTGCAAAATAGGATCCTAAGAACTGCCTTAGAGATCTGTGTACATTAAATGAAAGAATGTCCATAACTTCTTACTGCAGTGCTGTCATTACTTTTTAAGCTCACTGCTCCCTCCCTGCTACCATCCGTATTTAGAATTAAAAAGCACAGCCTAATCTTGCCCTCCTGTTTTCTCCAACAAGAAGCTATATGGTTTCTCTAAAATGCAGATCAAAACTACAGTGAGGTATCCCCTCATACTGGTCAGAATGGCCATCATCAAAAAATCTACAAACAATAAATGCTGGAGAGTGTGTGGAGAAAAGGGAACCCTCTTGCACTGGTGGTGGGAATATAAATTGATACAGTCACTACAGAGAACAGTATGGAGGGTCCTTAAAAAACTAAAAATAGGACTACCATACAACCCAGCAATCCTACTACTGGGCATATACCCTGAGAAAACCATAATTCAAAAAGAGTCATGTACCAAAATGTTCATTGCAGCTCTATTTACAATAGCCAAGACGTGGAAGCAACCTAAGTGTCCATCGACAGATGAATGGATAAAGAAGATGTGGCACATTTATACAATGGAATATTACTCAGCCATAAAAAGAAATGAAACTGAGTTATTTGTAGTGAAGTGGATGGACCTAGAGACTGTCATACAGAGTGAAGTAAGTCAGAAAGAGAAAAACAAATACTGTGTGCTAACACTTACATATGGAATCTAAAAAAGAAAATGGTTCTGATGAACCTAGGGGCAGGACAGGAATAAAGACGCAGATGTAGAGAATGGACTTGAGGACATGGGGAAGGGGAAGGGTAAGCTGGGATGAAGTGAGAGAGTGGCATTGACATATATACACTACCAAGTATAAAATAGATAGCTAGTGGGAAGCAGCCACATAGCACAGGGAGATCAGCTCGGTGCTTCGTGACCACCTAGAAGGGTGAGATAGGGAGGGTGGGAGGGAGACACAAGAGGGAGGGGATATGGGGATATATGTATACGTATAGCTGATTCACTTTGTCATAAAGCAGAAACTAACACTCCATTGTAAAGCAATTATACTCCAATAAAGTTTTTTTTTAAATATATATATATATATATAAGCGCCTTTTCAAAAAAAAAAAAAGGAACTTACATGGTTTCTCTTGTGTTCTGTTATTCTTCCATTCAGCATAACTTATGCCATAGCAGCATAGCATTTTCCAGAATGTGAGAAATAGCTGAACATTGAGACTGTCACTTTTGTGCAGTTGTCAGAGATCTAGGAGAAGCAGTTGAGAGCTCTTTTGACTTTTAGCATCAACCTCAGAGACCCTGTGTTAACAACGTAGGTTGTGTTCTCAGTTCATGCCTTTAGTCTTTGAAAGGTAGCTTGATTTTCAGTTTGCAAGTTGATTTCAAGTTTGTTTTGTATGCACAATTCATATTCAGCACGTTAACAGCCTCGATCTCTCTGAGGGTCAGATAATAGGTCTGCTTTTCTGCATTCATTTTGAAGTTAGCAGAGACTTAAGTTAATAGGCAGCTGCGTGCCCTCCCTTTTAGTTTTAATAACGTCCGAAAAGTTCTTTCATCCACTGTATTTCTTCGAAAATTCCAGAGCAGTTTTCCTCTATTTGAGGAATATTAATGTGGCTCTTTAAAAAGATAAACATGTTATTTCATTTCTAAACTCGACTTTCCAATGGAATTCTGGCATTCGGGGACAGCCTGGATGAACTGGGTTGGGTGTTGCTACATGAAAAAGATGTGCAGTGGGGAGCCTTCGTGGCCGGTGGGAAAGGACATCCAAGGATATCCCTAAGGGGCCCTTTTGAAGGTCAGTCTCCCTGGAACAAAGATACTCATTGGGCCCAGATCCGTGACCTCTTCATATTCATGCAGGTCTCCCCTTCAAAGGAGGTTTTTAAGTAATTTCCTTCCCCAGGGGGACAGAGCAGCCGTGAACCAAGGATTAGCATCAGGCCTTTTAAAGATAGAGACCGATGAATTTAAGAAATGCTTACCCTTTAGAAAGTCAAGTAGAGACATAGATATATTTTAAAGTATCTATCTATCTATCTAACCCTCTCCCTCAAAGGAGACGGAGAGGGAGGGAAGAGAGCCAGAGAGTGTGAGCGAGAGCTAGAGAGAGGTGCATTTGTGGAGGAGATGGGGGAAGGGAGGAGAGGGAGAGAAGAGACAGAACCATTTTTTAGGGAAAATATAGTCTGATGGTTCTGGGTCGCACGCAGTGGGTTTGGTTCCGTGTGCTTCTCGTTTGCACCCCATGATGGATCGTGGCTTGTTCACAAGTCCTCTTGTGCACGGTCCCCTCCGAGTGGAGGGCTGTGCCCCATGCCCTCTGCTGGAGTGCATTACTGGGCCACCAGCCTCCAGCCTGTTGTTCAAAGAAGAAACAATATTTGAAAGCTGGCCTGATTTTTTTTTTCCCCGTTGGGCTTTCCTGCATTTTCTTTACTGAGCGTGTAATACGTTGTATTATAATTGGGCAAAACAGAATAAATAGCAAAAAGAAGGGTCATGAGGTGAGACCATCTGAAGGCTTTGTAAGTTGTGAGAGGGAGAGGTGGGGTGAGGACACAGTCACTGGGCAGCAAAGACTGGTGGGTTTCAGGCCAGTGCAAACCTCTGCAAGATTAGTGACCCGGGACGAGTAGAAAAAAGTCATCACTTCTGCTTAATGCTAAGAAAAAGCCACCCCCTCTCTGGTAGAGGGCATGGAATCCTTCAGGATTTCATACAGGACTAGATATTACGTATAGTTTTAAAAGCTAGTTACCTGAAAATTAAACTGTTATTGTTTTCTCTGGCTTACAGGAGAGTTACAGAATATTGGAGTGAGGAAGTGGGGGGGAGGGGCCTGAAAGATGGGTATCAGTTCAGAGCAATCCCCTGGACTCTCTTATTTCTGCAGTTCTCCCCCTGTACGTCCCGTGGGCATTTGCCCCATGATCTGTTACAGGTAGTGCTGAGAATGTTCCTGGCTCTTGATTTTCCTTTTTTGAGGCACCATCTCATATTCCTAAACGGAATATGAGTGCTGTGCTGGGCCTGCTCTCTGTCTGGCCACATGGGCATTGATGACACCCTTTGAGCTCCTCCTATATGTAAGCCCTTAATGTGCCGTTGATAACTGGGGCCAGAAGTGGCCAGGGTACTGTGGTTTATATCAGGGGTCACAAAAGATGACTTGAAGGGCAAGTCTGGCCCAACGCCTTTTTGTCCAGCCCACAGGCTAAGAATGGTTTTCAAATTTTTAAATGATTGGAAAAAGTCAAAAGAAGATAATATTTTGTGACATGTAAGAATTATATGAGATTCAGATTTAAATATCCACACATAAAGATTTATTGGAACACAGCCTCACCCATTCTTTTACATTTGGTCTACGGCTGCTCTCATGCTATAGAGTTGCGTCGTTGTGGCAGAGATCTGGAGCCCTTGAAGCTGAAAATACTTACTATCTAGCCGTTTACAGAAAAAGGTTTTCAATCCCTGGTTTACATCATTGGGCTGTGCATGTTGTACTGTTGTCCTGTTGTTTAAATTTTGAGATCTGAAATGTATTAAATTAATCCCACTTACATTATAATGTAACATTTTTGTTTTGACAGCACTTTTCATGCCCCCTATAAAAATCTGAAAATGCCAGACAATGACTCAATGTTGAAACTGTTGAATACACAGAGCCAGGTGTCCATAACCGAACGCTCTGATGCTTTAAGAGAAGAAAACTCTCATCCCTCCTTTTCCATCCCCTTCTTTTTTTCTAACATGTTATTATGAAAAATTTCAAATATGCAGAGAAGCTGATGGAATATGCAGAGAAATTTACTATGCAGTGAACACTGATATGCCCACCACTGAGATTCTGCATTTGCTAACATTTTGCTTTATTTCCTCTATCCTGTATCTATCCATCAGTGTACCTTATTTTCAATGCATTTTGTTTTTTTTTTTTTTGTTTTTTTTTTTTTTTGTTTTTTTTTTTTGCTGTACGCGGGCCTCTCACTGCTGTGGCCTCTCCCGCCGCGGAGCACAGGCTCCGGACGCGCAGGCTCAGCGGCCATGGCCCACGGGCCCAGCCGCTCCGCAGCATGCGGGATCCTCCCGGACCGGGGCACGAACCCGCGTCCCCTGCATCGGCAGGCGGACTCCCAACCACTGCGCCACCAGGGAAGCCCTTCAATGCATTTTAAAATAAGTTGCATATGTTACTACATTTCAACTATGGGTTACTTTTATGTCCACTGTTGACGAGGCATAACCAGAAGGGTGTGGAATGTTTTCATTCTCAGAATGGAATAAAAGGGAGGTGGTAAAAGCAGATAGGAGCAAACAGGAAGATATAATGTAATTAAAGCCTGGGTTTAAAAAAAAAATACATGTGTTTGTGTGTGTTTGTATGCGCACACACACATTGTAAAATTGTGTGTGCATATAGATGTGTGTGTATATATGTATGTATGTCTACATATAAAATAAAGGACAAAAATTGTCCTTAAAGTAATGGAATCTTAGGGAAGCTCATTGAGAGGCAGCTGCTGGGAAAGAACTATGTGTAGCTGTGCCCGGACACCAGGACAGTGTTGTGAAATTAAAGATGCCAGAGACAAGGCCATGCTGAGTGTCTAAACTGGGGGCAGATGTGTTTTAAGGAAGGAAACACGTGGCCACCTGGGTAGCCCTGTTTCTAGCCAGGCCACGTGGCACCGCCAGGGCAGCCTCGACTTCCCTGCCCTTCGCTGGCGTGTCCTCTGGAAGCCTGAGCTCTCCTGAAGTTGTAGTTGTGTTGCAGTTCTGCCTGAACCTATTTGGCTGTGCTTCAGGAGAGCATCCGAGGAGCGGGACGAGGCAGGAAAAGTGGTGTCTGTGTGTTCCAGGCGGCTTCAGATGGGTTGAGAACTACCTTCAGGATCGGAAGCCAGCCAGTCCAGAATGTGCTTGTGTCTCCGTGTGCAAGCAGCGCTCTGGGGAGCAGAGCCGGGTGTCTGGGGAAAAGTCTGAAGTGCATTAGGCAACCTGCTACCTGAAGGACCAGTGAGGAAACATTATCAGAGAAGCCCTTTAGGACAGGAGCAATTAATCTTTAACTAACTCATTATGTCCATTCATTTTCTCACAGGCTTCTCAGCTCCCTGTCCTGACGGCCTATTTAAATGCGTTTGCATAGCGCTTTACAAATTTTTTTTTTTTTTTTTTAAATATTTATTTATTTATTTATTTTGGCTGCGCCAGGTCTTAGTTGCGGCACACAGGGTCTTTAGTTGCAGCATGCAGGATCGTTTTGGGGTGTTTTTGTTTTGTTTTGTTTTTTTTGCGGTACGTGGGCGTCTCACTGCTGTGGCCTCTCCCGTTGCGGAGCACAGGCTCCGGACGCGCAGGCTCAGCGGCCATGGCTCACGGGCCCAGCCGCTCGGCGGCATGTGGGATCTTCCCGGACCGGGGCACGAACCCGCGTCTCCTGCATCGGCAGGCGGACTCTCAACCACTGTGCCACCAGGGAAGCCCCGCTTTACAAATTTTAAAGCACTTTTCATGGGTGTTATTAGCCGTCACTATGATCATGTGGGGGTTATTATCCCAATTTCTTAGGAGAATTTTTTTTTTTTGCAAATTGATTTGAGTTCTTAGGGAAAATTGTGTAATAAACACTAGAGCCTATTTACCAGTAAATGTACATAGAGCTATACACCACATGTGGCAAAATACAGATGGCTTATTTTGGTAATTGTCTTTGGTTTTTGTTTTAATGCTATAATGCTGTTCCAACTGGTTTGGCTTAGAAGTTTTTTAATTGACAGTTTTTGCCCCTCCCAATCTTTGCTCCCTGAGGGCTCCGGTACTCTGTTGGACATTTAATCGAACCTTCTAAGGCCCTTAACATAATGCTGATCCTCGTGAAGATACTTTGTAATGTTTACTTTAAACTGACTTTGAGTTATTGATAGGATGACTTAGTTTTGATTCCATCTCTGACTCAAGGATCAGCAAAAACAACTTTAGGCACACTCGGTGTTCTTGTCAGTAGATACTGTTGTGAACAAGTGAAATACCTTTCTGTTGGTGATCATTATTTCAAAATTATGTTCTTCCTTGTGTTGTATTCTTCCTTGATTTGTTTTCTATAGTCGATTTGATTTGTGCAAATGTATTTGTTAATATGAAGAATACTTTTTTGGAAGACATGTTATTCAGAAGATTAAGGAATAAATAAACAGTTCCTGGTTTCAAACAATATTGCAAAGCTGTAGTAATCAAAACAGTATGGTACTGACATAAAACAGATACATAAATCAATGGAATGGAATAGAAAGCCCAGAAATAAACCCACACGTTTATAGTGAATTTTCAACAAAGGAGACAAGACTTTACGAAAGGACAGTCTCTTCAATAAATGGTGTTGGGAAAATAGGATATCCACATGCACAAGGATGAAACTGGACCCCTGTCTTACACCATACACAAAATCAACTCAAAATGGATTAAAGACTTGAATATAACTGCTAGAAGAAAACATAGGGGGTAAGCACCCTGACATCAGTCTTGGCAATTATTTTTTGGATTTGACACCAAAGCAAAAATAAACAAGTGGGACTACATCAAACTAAAAAGCTTCTGTACATCAAACGAAATCACTAACAAAATGAAAAGGCAACTTATGGAATGGGAGAAAATACTTGCATGTCTAATAAAAGGTTATTGTCCAAAATATATAAAGAACTCATATAACTCAATAGCAAAAATACCCAAACAATCTGATTAGAAAATGGACAGAAGAACTGAATAGACATTTTTCCAAAGAAGACATACAAATGGCTAACAGGTACATGAAAAGATACTCAACATCACTAATCATCAGGGAAATGGAAATCAAAACCACAATGAGATATCACCTCACACATGTTAGAATGGCTATCATAAAAAAGATAAATGTTGGTGAGGATGTGGAGAAAAGGGAACCCATGTGCACTGTTGGTAGGAATGTAAATTGGTGCAGCCACTATGGAAAACAGTATGGAGGTTTCTCAAAAATTAAAAAATAGGACCACCATATGATCCAGCAATCCCACTTCTGGGTATATCCAAAGCAGATGAAAACAGGATATCAAAGATATATATGCACCCCCCCATGTTCACTGCAGCATTATTCATAATAACCCAGATATGGAAACAACCTAAATGTCTCAATGAATAAAGAAGAAGTGGTATAGAATATTATTCAGCCATGAGAAAGAAGGACACCTTGCCATTTGTGACAACATGGACAAACCTTGAGGGCATTATGCTAAATGAAATAAACCAGACACAGAAAGACAGACACTGCATGGTATCACTTATATTATGTGGAATCAAAAAAACTGCCCCCAAAACCCAGTCAAACTCACAGAAAAAGAGATAGAAAAGTGGTTACCAGGGGCTGGGGGCAGGGGAAGATAGGGAGTGGTTGTCAAAAGGGTGCAAACTTTCAGCTACAAGATGAATAGGTCTGAGGATCTAATGTATAACATGGTGACTATAGTTGATAACACTATATTGCTATTGTATGATTGAAATTCACTAAGGGAGTATACACACACACACACACACACACACACACACACAAAAGAATAAATAAAAAATCTTCATCAGCTCTTAGCTGCTGGAAATCATGATGTAGATGATTGGATGACACAGAGACCATATCTCTTTTTTGTGTTCTCTGTGTGTTTCTAGCCCCTGGCTAATCCTCTTGTAATGGCCCCTGTTGTGTTTTCACCATGGTTCATGAACTGCTTTTCCATTAACTCCCCTTTTCTGGGTTTACCTGACTCCGGATTATTATTTCCTCAACAGCATCAAGCAGAAATCAGCAGAGAGATGCTTGTGAACATGCTGTATCACCAGTGTTCTTAGATTTATTTTAGTGTTCAATCCTAGGAGTGACATGAAGTTAATTTTTTTGATATTGATTTACATAAAAATTATAAGTCCTAACTTTTGAGCGTGGTTTAAACAAATCCTGTAAATTTGAAACTGGTTCTTCTGTGGGATCAGCATTTTATATTGTAAATTATAGACACTCAGAATAACTTACAAGGAGGTTCAGTTGAGCCTAACGTGGAGTTCTCACGTGTGAAGGTCTCCTTTGATGTCAAATATAATGTAATATATTTTTAATGTAATACTGTCTATAAATATGATATTTTTCTCTAAGCAAGGTTATAGTCTTACCTTAGTTAATTTAGATACATAGTCCTTTAGAATTTTATTTCCCTTTATATCATAACATAATTCACATAATTCAGGATATCTTAGAGTATTTCCAGATCCATAAATTTGCTTCACCAATTCTTTACAAAATTATTAAACTGTTTATTATTTTTAATAAAATAGATGATGATATAGTAAATGTCTTTTGCCTAAGACATACTGTTAAGGCAACTTAATATGTTTGTACGTATAGGGAAGAAAAGGGTTAGACATATAAACCAAAGGCCAGTGGTGGTTATCTTTCCGTAGAAAACTGCATTTTGGTGATTTTTGTTTCCATTTTGCTCATCGGTTTTCTAAAATTTCTACAGTAGATGTTTTACCTAATAAAATGAAACAAAATGATACTTTACTTTTTTTTTTTTTTTTTATTAATAAAGTCAGTTATACCTGCCCCTCAGCTTTTCTCCCCTCCCAAGTGAGGCAGGACTCACATGAATTTTTTTTTTAAGCTTTATTGAGGTATAATTGACAAAACTTTAAGATATTTAAAGTGGACATCATGGTGATTTGATATACATTGTGAAAGGATTCCTCCCATTTAGTTAGTTCCATCCATCACTTCATGTGTATATGTGTGTGTATATATAATTTTTATATATATATAAATTTTTTTAAAATGAGAACATTTAAATGCTACTCTCTTAGCAAATGTCCATTATACAATACACTGTTATCAATGGCAGTCACCTCAGGGTTCTACCTGGTGTCCTTGACTGCCTTCTAGGTTAGGTTACTGCTCAGGTCAGCCCCAGGTGCTGTAGGAGCTCAGGAGTAAGGGTAGTCTGCTGTCACCATGCTGTGGCCTCACTGGCTGAGACATGGGTGTGGAGACAATTTCATTTAATTAAATTGTATTTAGAAAAAATTGATACTGATGAGAGATGAGGATTTGATGTGTTTTGGAAGTCCTGTTGAGGACATCAGCGTCTCCTGTGATACAGCACTGTCTTACCTCCCCCACTGGACAGGCTGGGGGTCCGGGGAGATGTTCCTGGGTGTGGTAGGGTCTGCGTATATGTGTGTGGTATATGGGATGCATGTGTGTGGGTGTGTGCGTGTGTATAGTATGTGATGTGTAAGGTGTGTGTCTGTGTGTTCTCGTCAGGAGTAGTGGACGCCATAAAGGATGCATTCTCACGCTCTGCTAAATGGAGGGAGAAGGGTTTCAGGAAACAGCAGGTGGAATGAAATGTGCAGCTGTAAAGTTAGAAGAAAATGTTGTTGAGGACCAGATTGGTTCTCAGGCCCAAGAAGGAGAAGGAGCATCTTCATAACATCCACCACTTTAAACTATGAACATCAGATAGAGCCTCAGGCCACCCAGGGGCTGAGAGGAGCTGAAATGTGCTCTCATTCACAAAAGCAGTGGCTGCCAGCTTCGATCCACAATCCTATGGGAATTACAACTGTTTTACTGGTCCCAAACGCTTTGTAATTCAGCAGATGGCTTGAAGAATTCAGTATCTTCCCATTTTTACTGTAAAGTTAAAGGGATTCTAATTAAAGCTAAAGCTACAATCTCAATGTCATGTTTAAATGAATTCACTAAGACTATAGCTGTGGAATCTTTTTAAAGACACCTTAAGATGTTAATTTCCTATAGAAGTGTAGTATACTAATAACTGAACCAAATAATTACACTAAAGAATGATTTAGGGATCTGCCCTTTTGGAGAACATTTTTTTTAAAAAAAGAATTTTTTCTTTCCTAATTATAAAAGTAATAAATGGTCATTAAAAAAAAAACCCTGAAAGAAAAGAAAAATCACTTATAATCCCCCCCACCCAAAGAGAATCATTGTAAATATTCACTCATTTCCCAATCATAAATGCAGATGTCTGTGTATTGGCTTGTTTTGCACGTCTGCAGTTAAAAGCCAGTATCTTTCCATTCAACTTAAGATCCTATTATTGTCTCGCTTTAAAAGGCCTTTATCTGAAATCCCTAATATGTCACAGTTCACACGTCCTGGAGACCTGCTGTTAGAACAAATATTTGAACAGAATTCTTTTAAAATCCTGAAATATGCGAGATACAATATTTAAGCAAGACTGACTTTCTGCCCAGATGTTTTGTTGCTGGCTCATTCTACAGGAATTGCCCATATGACTAAAAATTCATTGTGAGAGATTAAAATAAATAAATAACCAACAAAACCAACCTTACGTCTGATTAATTAAAAATTTTAAATTTACCTATGTTAAAAAAATTAAATTACAAAACAACAATGAATTAGCATAGCTTTATAAACTGTTTGTTGTTTTAATTTTAACAATTTTTAAAATTAGGTGGTTTTGAGTCTTTAGCTGTGATGTCTTTGTACTTGTTAGACAGTAAAGGCCTTTGTACTCTAAACAGCGGGCTAAACACCCTAACTGGATTATATATTTATATATATTTGGAGGCCTTTTATGAAAACTCTTGGTGTTAGCTTAAGTGTCCTAAAAGTGGTAAGACTTACGTTATGACAGTTACTGAAATTCAGGATGTGTAGATTTTATATAGACTTAAGATGTATAGATGTATAGTTTAAGATGTATAGGTTATATGTGCTGGTAAAAGCTAGATGTAACCTTTTCCAGGCTGCTATTAAGTTAGTTTAATAGGACAAATAATTGTAGTTGATAATAGGAGTATCAGTGTGACCACAGTAACTAATTCTATTATTACACACATTATATGACAATGTAGTGGCTCACTTATCTGTCTCTTTCCTAAACTGTGAGACTCTTAGTGAAACCTGTGTCTTAATTATTTTTTAATTCCTAGGGCTGACATGTACTTGAGATAGAAATAATTGTTGAAATAATGAAAGACCTTCTCTCTGGACTTTCTCTTTACCCAAGTTCATTTGGACTGTGACATACATCCCACAGAAATCTGTTTCAGTTTTCCATGTCAGTCTCAACCTCACACAGAAATGAAAGTAATTTGAAAGACTTTCCAGGAGCATTCTCATACTTTCCCACTTTTTAACTAAAGTACTCCAGATTTTCAAAAAGAAATAGTAATATTATTATGTATAAATTATCAGAAGTAGTTAAGTAAAGACAAAATCAAGACATTCAAATAGAACATCCTTTTACTAAACATTGAATATTGGTTACTGCTTTTATTCCTCCATCAGCCATTTCTGGTAAATGCTTATATATTCCTGTGTAGTTTATGACCAGCTCAAGTATAAGTGATTCTTCCTCTAACACTTAAAGAATGATGACAAGAGACAACGAAAGGCAGTAGAGCAAACTGCATGCCACTGGAGGAAACTTGTGACTTTCTGAAAACTTCCTCAAAACACTGTGGTTAACCAATGAAGAAATGCAAAAGGGGAAATGTGAGGTTTATTTTTAAACTGGAGATAGTAGTAAGAAGAGCTAGAACCTCTCAAGAATATATTTTCATTAACTACGATCACACATCACATTCCCACAGGTGCTATCGTGATCTGTAGGGCCATTCCTGTTACTAATGTGATTGATTCATTTTTCTGTTATATATCTATCACATATCTGTGTAGTCCGTATGTATTTATGCTTTTCCTGTTTGTTACAATTGGATTTTGTTGTTTTCAGTGGTTGCTTGTTTCTCAGGTCAGAGAATGTCTTTGCTCATTTTTAAAGTGGTATCGATAACTACACAGAATTAAATGAATTTTTGAAGAAACTGAAATCAGCAGGTTGTTTTAGACCCTGAATTTAAGGACTACAGCAGTATTTATAAGCCCTTTGCTCTGATAAGAAAGAATCAGGGACTTAGTTAAACTAAAAAAAAATAACATAGGGTTTGTCAGCAAACTTTTGTGCTAATCTGTCCCTTCATAATGATTTAGCTCACTTTAATCCCAGACTAACAATAAAAAATTAATAAGGTGCAAAAATTACTTATTAATAATAATGGGTAGCATTTCCTGAAACATGAGACAAGTCAAGACAGTGTTAGTGTTTAGCAGTGCTTTCTGCAGATTATCCCACAGTCATCACAACGATCATAAGAGGTTGCTGCTGTTACGCCTATTTTACAGATGAGAAAACCGAGGCTTGACAGGTAAAGGGATTTGTCCATGTCACACAGAGAGTAAGGGATAAAGCCAGACTCTGAGCCCAGGTGTGTCTGGCCTCCTGGTCCCAGACCTTGTGCTCCACCCATCATTGCTAACTTTGTCAGCAGTCCAGCATATGAACCTGCAAGCAATGCACATGTCATTGCCTCACCAGACCTACCCTGTGCTGCAGGGGTTGCAGCTAGGTTTTCCTATGCATGTTAATGAGTACTTATCAAGTACCTACCCTGCTGGTTGACTTACATTCAGTGACTTTTTGAAGCCTCGCCAAACCCTATGCAGTTAGAAGGATCATGCCCCTTTTAAGGATGAAGAAACTGGCTTTGTGGCTAAGTCACCAAAAGACAGATGGCCAGTGAGAAGTGAACCCAAGTCTGTCTGAAGTCAACTGTAACACCCTCGCCGTTGCCCAGGGCTGGCTTCAGAGTCAACGCAGAGCCACTCTCCAAGGCCTTGAAATGATTGGATGCCCTTATCACCACAGAGTTCATTGACAAATACGGGAAATGTTATCAGGATCCTAAATAGATGTTCAAATAACCTGGCGTATTGTTAGCATGTCATTTTATAACTAATTATCCTAATGTGACTGGACAGGTGACAAATCAGAAAATAAATTTTTGTTGCTTCTACCGTGAAGCATGTAGACATTTTGTAGGAATTATTTTAATAAATATTTAAAATATGGCATATATTATATAGAACAAGTTAGAGAATGTTAACATAAAAGAGGTTCTTTTTTAAAATTAATTAACTAATTTATTTAATTTTTTGGCTGCACTGGGTCTTTGTTGCTGTTTGTGGGCTTTTCTCTAGTTGCAGCGAGCGGAGGCTACTTTTCCTTGCGGTGTGTGGGCTTCTCATTGGGTGGCTTCTCTTGCAGAGCACGGGCTCTAGGCGCGCGTGCTTCAATAGTTGTGGCCCTCGGGCTCGGTAGTTGTGGCGCACAGGCTTAGTCTGCGGCATGTGGGATCTTCCTGGACCAGGGCTCGAACCCGCGTGCCCTGCATTGGCAGGTGGATTCTTAACCACTGCGCCACGAGAGAAGCCCAAAGGAGGTTCTAAAAGTATTATTTAAGGTTGCACATTTATGTGCAAAATATGTAATTCTTGTCTTGATAGTTCTGCTTGTCTAAAACAAATCATCTGATAAGGAACATGTCTTAGCCCCGAAGGTGAGGGGGAGGGGCAGGAAACCTTTATAAAAAACAAAATTATGGTGGCCTCCTTAACAGGCATAAGGTTGAATCTTTCTCAATGCTCATCTCTTAAAAATCGCTTTTCATGCAGAAAATTTCCTTTGCTCACCAATTAAATATAACTATTAATCATTTTGAACCCAATTTCTTTAAAATACACTGTTGTTAATAAATGTTTTCTGGTGGTAGATAAGCGGATTCTGACATAGTTAATAAAAACAACACAATCAACCTAAATGATTCTAAGGATTATCTTTTCATTTCGTGGAGCTTTCTGCATATTTATCATTTATCCCTATCTGGGTTTTTTTTTCTGCAGTTGCTTTATTAAGCATTGCATTATTTGGTAATACAGATTGTGAGTTGAATGAAGTGGTATAAACTTGGGAAAAATGTAAAAGCCTCACTTAAGTATCCAGATTAAATTCAGTATAGTCTTATGTGTTTAGAGTTTGTTTATTGTAACACTGTACCGTAGGTTTAAGGATTGAGGACTTAGAAGACGATTGCAGCCTGAATTGGTGATCTGTCGTATTTTAAGCAAACTTGTGATGATATATTAAAGATAGAAGTTGTAAATATATAATCCTCCAGAAGGCAGGGGTTCTATCCAAAAAATTATTTCAGATAATGTTTCAGAAGAGGAATATACATGATTAAATATATAAATCTATTGTCTTAGGAAAAATTATACAAGGAACATGATTCATTATCCAAATTTTGAAAAAACAGAAGAAAATTCACCCACAGCTCCACTGTTTCAATAAAACTCTGTCATGATTTTGAGTTAATAAATGCTTGTTGACAATAAAGATAAAACAGTGAGCTCACCAGATTTTCATTTTTAAATATTGCATGCATGAGCAGAGAAAAATTTTATAAATACCTTACTCAAGAATATATGGTACTTGAGAATCTGAGTGTGTACAGAGGTATGTGTATCCATGTATACATATACGTACACACGTTTCAGGAAGTTGTCTAATATTTCTTACAAAACACAATACGCATCTTTATGAAGGTAAGTATTTTTGCGTTGTATTTAGTGACCATATCATTTATGTTTCATAGCAAGATTTGGGTGGTCCCTACAGATGGTGCTCCCTTCCAAACTCTCCCTGGCAAGGTGGATTCTATATGTCCCACTTCAAACAGGGAAGGCAGGACGACTTGAAAATGTTGAATTTTAAATGAGAGTTTAAGATTGACATAAAGTTAACTTCCCCTCGGGTATCCAAAATGCAGGAAGAAAAAAAGCATTTTTCTCTAGGATGAAATAGAAAAGTGAAGATTTTCATTCGGTCCCTGCCCCACCCCGCTCCCAGCTCCCCCAGGTGGAACTGGCAAAACAGCTCTGCTTTGTGGCAGGTAAACGATTTTCTGCACGTTTGTGGCCCACTCTCGCACGCTGTGTGCGGGTCTCACACTCCCTAGGTTGCTTTCAGCATCTCACTGCTTGCTTTCAGATCTGCTTCCCATCTGGAAGATATTGTGAGCTACCACTGTACTTCGCAGGCGAGGACAGAACTCCTGAAGAGCAGAGGCTGTCAGACCAGCTGTTGAAGGGCTTACCACCTTTTATTCAGAAAGTCAGAGGCCCCCAGCAGCATGGTCTCCCTGCTTCTCCCAGAGCAGGCTCCCGGTTGAGATGTTAGGAAGGACTTAGCTTGAGAATGGTTCCTGAACCCACAGCTAAACTATTTATTAATCATCTCAACTCCAGCAGGTACTTGGGATGAATAGATCTTAATGGCTGCTTAATGAAAATATACATAATATAGAGGATTAGACAACCGCAAGCAAGAGTCTACGTCAGTTATTAGTTTCTTTCCATTTTAGGTGAATGTGGACCAGACTGAGAAAAATATGCTAGACAGACATCAGTCAGAACATTTAGGATCCAATCCTAGCTTTGCCCCTGCTGGTGACCTTGGGCGAGACGTTTCAGCTGTAAAATAAAGGTGTTTGTGTGATCATCTGACAGGTTTGAGCGATTGCACATGGTCCTGTAAGATGGACCCTTTTGCTGCATCCCCAAAAAACTATAAGAGTTTTGTTTTGTTTTTTTCGTTCGATTTGGTATTTTGTTTTTTCTGCTTTGTTTCTTTTTTTGTCTGTCTTGCAGAACTTACATATATCCTCAGTACTTCCGACAGCACAGCTGAATAACACACTCCAGCTCTTTGGCTAGGAAATTGATTTTCAGTTAAACAAACTTGAGTTTTCCAGTGGTGAGACTGGGCGTGGTGGGGTGCAGCTGTTTCCAAATGTAGATTTTGTTATTATTCAGGTATGGGGAGGTCAACAGGCCAGGAGACTACTGCCACTGGAAAGGTGGTTTATTACTGACGGTTCCCAAGAGGAGGGGGCACACCACGTTTGGTGGGGGGGCACCAGGGGAAGCACCGGGTGGTCAGGAGACAGAAGGACTGAGGGGAAAATGTGGATAAGAGCCTTTATTGTGGTTTCCGCAGAAAGGAATGGGCCAGACTGCCTAGTTTGAGTAGCTTCAGAAGGCCCTGCGGTACAGGAGTGGTCTGAGCTCTCTGATACCTGACCCTGGAGTGAGACTGAGGGATACTGGCCCAGAGTGTGAGGGCCTAATAGCGATGGTCGGGGCAGGGTGGTCTGGGCTCTGGATTGGTTGTTTTGAATATGAAAGGTACACTGGCAGGTGTGTTATTATCTAAGAACTGCCTAGTCCCGGGAGAACATTCCTTCCTGGGTTGCACGGTCCTGGAATAGAGCAAAGCATCAGAATATAGAAAATAAAAAGGCATGATTGATGCAGACAGTGTGTTGGTTTTGGATGACAAGAGGCACATCCTTTTTCCCCCTCTTCCACACCCTGCTAATATGCACCTCGCTTCCTTTCTTCTGCCCTGTTCTCTCTGCCTTCTACCTCATCTCTTTTTGTTTTCCTCGCCTTTCCTTTTACCAGAAGATTCAGATCAAGTCCAAAAACGGCTGCACTGACTAGAGCAATCTGCGTTCTTTTTTACCTTTATAAGTAAAAAATTCACAGGGGGAGTTTAAATACCTGATATAATGATAATAGCAGTAACAACAACAGTAATAAAGCCAAGACCCTCCCTGCCATCTTAGCAGATTTTTACTTAGGAGCCACTGGCTTCCTAGGGAAAAGGCTCCTTTCCTTCTCTAGAGGAGTCCCGTCCAAGAGAGCTCTCTGAATGGAAATCTCTATCTGCACTGTGCAGTACGGGAACCACTGGCCGCATATGGCTATTGAGCATTTGAAAAGTAGCTAGTGAGATTGAGGAACTGAATTTTTAATTTTAGCTCACCTAAAGTTAAATTTAAATAGCCACTCCAGCTGGTGGCCACAGTGCTGGACAGCACACATGTAAGGACACTCTGCCTGTTGTGTGCCAGGCACTTCACCTGGGGCTCCACCAGATAAGTGCTATTGTACATTCTGTAGGAAACATTGCGGAAGCACCTAGTCAGTCACTTGCCCAATGTCACACAGCTGGTAAATCGGGATTCACACCCAGGCAGCTTGGCTACAGAGGTCGTGCTTTACCACCACCTCTACTGAGCCTCCCCTAGCTTTGAGGGGCAGAGTTGCTTTCTAAACATCAGACTTTTTTCTCATGGGGGCTGAAGTCAGAAGGCTTAGGTTAGAACCCTAGTTCTGCCCCTTAAATAGCTGTGTGATGTGTATGTCACTGAGTATCTGTGAACCTCTGTATCATCATCTGTAATATAGGATGGATAATTCTTTCCCCTTGCATTTTTTTTTGAGGGGAAGGAGGGTCCTAACATTTTGTTTGCATTTCTCTCTCTCATCATCTTGTGGACTACATTTTTCTTATTGCTGTATCTATTCTGCAAAATACAAGCTTGAAAATGTCATCGGTAAAAGGCATTTGGTTATTAAAGAGTTATACTGATTTACATTATTTTTTCCTTTAATACTAAAATGCTGGAATTGCTTCTTTGATTATACAGGA
Organism: Phocoena phocoena; assembly: GCF_963924675.1. Lineage (NCBI taxonomy): Eukaryota > Metazoa > Chordata > Mammalia > Artiodactyla > Phocoenidae > Phocoena > Phocoena phocoena. The sequence goes on along the minus strand of NC_089224.1, from coordinate 30,200,973 downwards.
ACAACTAAACTTACGTATTCAGAATTACCTCGCTTACTCAAAGAGGAAAGCATGGCATTGTTCTTATTTGTGTAAGGTTTTCCTTTTAAGTAACTGTCTCTGAGCCGGTTCCCCATATTTGGCTGCCGTCTTGGGGAGCATGGTACTGATTTTCCTCCTGGTGTGCACACTCTGAGGTTCTTCGTTGGAATCTCCCCATCAAGTTTCAGTAGCTGGTTCTGCTTTTCGGAACTTCTGTCAATGCCGCGCCTCCACACGAGGCTATATAGGACACAACTTTTGAGAATTCAGCACTGAATGTGAATTTAATTTTTATGTGGTTTGTTGGTTTGGGTTATCCTCAGGATTATTAAGAATAGACATCCCTCATAAAAAAGAATGAAAATTTTGCCATTTGCAACAACACAGATAGACCTGGAGGGCATTATGCTAAATGAAATAAGTCAGACAGAGAAAGACGAACACTATGATATCACTTATATGTGGAATCTAACAAATACAACAAACTAGTGAAGATAACAAAAAAGAAGCAGACTCACAGATATAGAGAACCAGCTAGTGGTTACCAGTAAGGAGAGGGGCAACATAGGGGCAGGAGATTAAGAGGTACAGACTATTATGTATAAAGTAAGCTACAAGGATATATTGTACAACATGGGAATACAGCCAATATTTTATAATAACTATAAGTGGTGTATAACCTTTAAAAATTGTGAATCGAGGGGCTTCCCTGGTGACGCAGTGGTTGAGAGTCCGCCTGCCGATGCAGGGGACACGGGTTTGTGCCCCGGTCCGGGAAGATCCCACATGCCGCGGAGCGGCTGGGCCCGTGAGCCATGGCTGTTGAGCCTGCGCGTCCGGAGCCTGTGCTCCGCAACAGGAGAGGCCACAACAGTGAGAGGCCCGCGTACAGCAAAAAAAATAAAAAATAAAAAAAAAATAAATAAATTTAAAAAAAAGAAAGGCACAGACTGGAAGAAAGTATTACATCATATATAAGTTACAAAGGACTTGTATTCTGAATTTATAAGAACCTTCTACAAATTCAAACAACAATAAAAAGACAATCAGAAAAGAGACTTGAAGAGGTACTACATAGACGAAGTTATCCACATATATGAAAATGTGCTCAAACTCATTCATCCAGACAATCAGAGGAGAGTCTGAACCCCTGTGTCATCTCAGGGACTTGGGACCAGGAACAAGGATGAGATGCCCCAGCGTCCAGAAGCAGCAATATTCAGGAAGGCAAAGACAAAAAATATGTGTGTGTTATATTTTTATATATAATAAAAATAAATAAAAGCCTTTTCAGGGTTGTGCAGAAGAGCCTGGTGCCCAAGGTAGAACTCTTAGAGAGCCTGGGAGGGAGAAGTTGCTCCACCCACAGAGAAGCCAGAGGGGCTGACTCAGGATGGAAGGGTGGATGTTGAAGGGCATTCCTCTCCAGGCCAGAGGACCCCAGCTGGTGGATTCCCCCACCCCCACCCCCACCCCCACCCCCATCTGCTGTGGGCAGCAGCCTGGAAGTGTTGCTGGGATACAGTCCAGTTGGGAGGCAGCAATTACACACCACAGACCCTCCTTCTTAAAAGTGGGTGACATCTTCATGTCCCTTCATTTAGATCCTAGGCCAGGATCTATTGGTCTCCCTCTAAAGTTAGTAATCAAGTCCCTAAAGACCCAGTGGCTGAGGGTGTTACTGGGACAGCAGAGCAAAGGGAGGTGGGCAGATAGTCCCCAGGCCTCTGCTGGCAGCTGATGAAGGACAGAGAAGAAGGTGAAGTCCTCCAGAGCTGCAGGGAAACGGGGACAGAGTTCCCTGGGCATCCTTGGGGGCCAGCCCAGCAGGATGTCCCTTGCATCCTGCCATGGGGAAGCAAGCGATCAGCACCCCGCACGCTTCCAAGGCAGCTCAGGTGCCTGATACATCAGCACAGAGAAGCCTTAACGAAACCAGAGGGTGTAGAACCCTGACGGCGGATCTTAAAGATAAGCATCTGCCTGTACAGTCATCTCCCTGCAGCGATAGACATGCGAGCCTGAAGCTGATGCGGGAGTTTCAGATCCCTCTGTGGGATGACAATCCACAGGCAATCTAGATGAACTGCACTCCAGATAATCTCAGCTGCCAGTAAGCCTGGGGGCTTTGTGATAACCAAGATCAAGTTCTGAGATGACCAGGAGGCCCATGTAACTCTCCCCACAAGCAGCTCACTTTTCAGGCTGCTAGTGACGGAAACGTGATGCTGTCCGGGGTCCACTCTCTGGGCCCCGGCAGGGAGCCCAGGAGCAGGCAGGAGAGCTTGCAGCTGGTGGCCATTCCGAGTGTGGGGACTCGGTCAGATGAGGCTGCCAGACACCGCAGCTCTGGTCAGGGATGCTCAGGGCTTCCTTTCCAACCCTGAGAATGTCCCAGAGGAGAGAAAGGAGGGGAGTGTCGGCCTGAGCATGGACAGGGAAACTGCCTAAGAAAGAACCTGGCAGGCATCAGGGTTTGTGAGACTCTGGGCCCAGCAGACTCATCTTCTTTAGCACCCCCGCAGAAATGGGTACCAGTAACATCTCTTTTTGCCAATCACATACAGAAAAATCAACACTACTTTTTTTTTTCTTTTTAAATTGTGGGAAAATGTACATTCCATAAAATTTACCATTTTAACCATTTTTTAGTGATCGGTTCACTGCCATCAAGTACATTCACATTGTTGGGCAACCATCACCACCATTCATTCGTCTTCAGAACTTTTTCATCTTCCCAGTGAAAACTCCGTACCCATGAAACACCAACTCCCCATTCCCAACCTTCCTCCTAGCCATTCTACTTCCTGTCTCTGAATCTAAGACTGCTCTTGAGCTCATCCTTGACATTTTTGTTGATACTGTCAATGAAAAAAAACTAATCAATAGTTGATCTAAGAAAGAAATGGAAAATTTTATTCAAGCCACCCTGAGGATGATAACCCGGGAGACAGTCTTTCAGAAATCTCTGAGAAATCTCTAACCAACCGTTAGAGGTCAAAGCACAGTTAGAGTAAGTATTTGAGATAAAGGGTTATACATCAAATGACAGTATTGTTGACAGTTTACACAATCCAGGTCTACATGTACAAAGCGAGTAGTGGGTCATGGGTCATCTTGGCCTCTTACAGGATTAAGAACGAAGGTTGTCTCCTGAGGAGTTGTGACCCTTGATGAGATTAAGAAGGAACGTTATCTCCTAAGGAGGTCTGGATAACGCAGATGTACAACGCACGCTAACAGGGAGGGAGGAGGCCCAACGAGGCAGAGGAAAATTTTATGTTTAAATTTTTCTCATCTTGCCGTAAAATATGAATTTTATTTCATCAGTACTTAAGTTTCCAGCCAGCCAACTAGGCAAGAAACCAAACAAAATCTCATTCATCAGGTTCTTCGAATATGTTCTTCCTTGATTTTTGTCTGTGACGTGGGGTGGGGTTGGGGATTGGAAATGGACACCTACAGAGCAATCTCCGAACCTCCCCCAGCTTTCTGTTCGTATGCATCTCAATAATCGTTACATAGATGAGATCATCTATCTGTGTGTCCTTCTTTTCCATCTGACTCTGAGCTCCCTGAGAACATGGGCCCTGTCTGATTTGTCCTTGTATCTCCAACACTGAACACTACGTCCAGCACATGGTGCTCAGTATTTATTTATTTATAAATATTCTCCAGATGAGGGTGACAAGGAGAGGAGGAAGAAAAGGAAGAAGAGAGAGGATGAGGTGTGTAACTTGTGGGCAGAAAGGGGAGGCAGGAAAACATCCCCGTATGTATCTTCCACCAAGATTTGACATGTTCAAGGGAATAAAAGGAACTGGATTGGGTAAATTTGCTGTCGATTAAGTAGACTCTAAACATTTTGGGGAACTCCTCTGAGAATAGTTGAGAGCTATATATACCCCTTTCTCAGAAAAATGCCCTCAAATACTCAAACACATAGCCTGCTCACAGACCTGCAGGTCAGAAATCCTGTCCTGAGGCATAAAAAATAGAATTTTTATTTTCATGTAAGTAGTTTAGTTCATAAGGAGCTACAGATGCATTAAAAATTTTACCCTAGGTTTTGCCCTCAATGAGTGCAAGGGAGTCAAAGGAGGATATTCTCAAATGCGGTCACACCGATGCTTTTAAGCGTTCTTGTTGCTGACTACCATTTTGAAAATGATTATTACTCCCGTCTTGTGCAATGCCTCAAGGCATTTTTTAAAAATTATTTATTTATTTTGTGGCACGCGGGATCTTCATTGCTGGGCACGGGCTTCTCTTTCGTTGTGCTGTGCGGGCTCCAGAGCGTGAGGGCTCAGTAGTTGCAGTGCTCCAGCTTAGTTGCCCTGAGGCATGTGGGATCTTAGTTCCCCAACCAGGGATCAAACCTGTGTCCCCTCCCCTGCATTGGAAGGCAGATTCTTAACCACTGAACCACCAGGGAAGTCCCCCCCAAGGTCTTTTTTAAGCTCAATAGCAATCATTAATTTAATTAATGATTAAATAATTGTGGAATACTGGAAGCAATAAAAGTAAAATGTAATACCAAAAAAAAAAAAGTCATCTTCATTTCATCTAGAAAATTCAGTTTAAAGAAAAAAATCCTGTCCCTCCAGACATAACAGTGACTAAGCCAGAACACTCCCTCTGACTCAGCAGGACCTTGGGGGTCCCAACCTACCAACTCTGTACACAATCCCCCTCCAACCCCGCACACTGCCTTGACTTAGGGGTGCTCACTTAGCTTCCTCCAGTGGTCCTGTAGTGGGGGCATCCAGGGAGACTCCTGATCTCCATGGCAACCTGGATCCAAGTAAGCAAAGCCCATCAACTGTTCTGGGCTTGCTGACTACTCGGAGGGACAGAGGCAGCTGGTCCCGCCCTGGCTTCCTGCACCACCTCCCCTGGAAACCTGGAGCAGGGGGTTTGTGCTCTCAGCTTCAGCTGGTTCTCCAGGAGGTCTTTAAAGAGAAGCCCAGCTGATGACAAATTCTCTACCAGAACCTGGAGTGCTGTCGTAATGATGGCTCTTTAGATGGGTCAGGGAGCCAAGTGACTTGCTGGAACAGAGGAGGAACAGTGGACCGGCCTCTCAGAGCCACAGCAAAGCAGATACAGGAGAGCTGTGTGCTCAGGGCAGCCTCACTAGTATAACTTTTAAGGACTTGGGGGTTTACATAACATCCCTTTTTCTCAGGTAAGTAAGTTCCTTCTTTCTGAACCTCATTGCTCTGAGAAGACCCAGTTCCTGATCTAGCTGTCCCATTCGAGCATTTCCCTATTATAGCATGTTCTTAAGCAGATGTTAAATCAGGAAGCAATTAGATCAGAGCTAAGCCTGGTCTTAACCTTCTAAAGCAATGTATCTGTCCTTCCCTTTAGCCTGTCTCCTGTCTCATGGACACAGGGAGAACCTGGGACTGATACCCTGGGGTCATCTGGTACTTTCCTTGGGAAATATTAGTAAACAAACAACAAAAACAAAACAAAAAGTTTAAGCCCCAAGTTTAAAAAACTAAGCACTAGAAACACCTTAAAACTTACTGTTAAGCACAAGTGTGCAGAGTGCACTATTGTAAAATTACTGGCTAACTAAAAAGTAGGTGAGTTCCATATCAACATGATGAAGCAGTGCACAGAAAAATTATTATTTGAAGGAGTGGAGGTAGTCACGTGCTGCCACCGCGGGAGTTACTGTTTTATTCTTAAAAAGACAATTGAGAAAATTAAGTATTATGAATGAAGGAGCAAGTGCGAATGTGACCATCATAATTACTGCCGAGGAGCAGAGGAAGAGCCATTTATCTTCTTTCTAATCTTGGTCACTGGGACTCATTGGTGAGGCAGGACCAAAAACAGGAGAAGGCAATTTGGGGTGGACATTTCATGAAGAGCAACTTGTGTGGCCCAGCAGCTGTGAGGGTCGGGCACCGCACCAAGTGCTTTTTCACGTATTATCTCGTTTTAATCCTTGCAGTCCTTGCATATTCATTTTGTGGGTGAGGAGGCTAAGGCAGGGAGCTGGAGGGCCTTGCCAGAGCTTCCCTGTCAAAGGTGGCAGGGCCGGGTTAAGTGCCCACGTGTGCCCCCACACCCTCTCAGCTACTCACGACGCCCAGTTTGCTCTCTGGCTCACTGATTTACCACCGTATATTGATGGGAAAGCTGCCACACACTGGTCAGCGTTTGGCCCCTGGGGTACCTCGGTGGACAGGACAGCATGACCCCGTGGTCTGGTAAGGGGGAGGGTTTGGCGGCAGTGCGGCAGGTAGGGCCACCGTGTTCTCGCGCCGAAACCCACTGAAGCAGCTCCACTGCCCTTCCACGGAGGGCAGCCTTGGTCTCCGAGAGGTGAAGTCGTTTGCTCGAGGCCAAGGTATTCAGAACACGATGCGAGGATTCTGGCCCAGGCCTGTGTGGCGCCCAGCCCCTCAGGAGGACGACTTCCAGGCTGAAATGGGGTGCGGTCACTGAGGTAGGGCCCAGAGGCTGGGAGCTTGGGCCTTCTGAGCTGCTCTTCCCAAGGGGCCAGCCCAGAGGTAGAAGCTGGGCGGGCAGAGCTCCTCGGACCTGGTGGTGGAGGTGGATGGAGGACTTGCAGCTTTTCCCGTCTGGCCAGCAGCTGCTCACGCCCTTTATGGGTCAAGGAAAGAGGAAGGTGGAGGCCTGGCCTCTAACCCCATCCTCCCTGAGGCCGCTCTGCAGGAAGCCTCCCGGAGGGCCAGCACCTCCCTTCTCGGCCGGATGGCTTCTCAGAGCTCAGCGTCTGGCTTTGTGAGGCCAGTGGTTTTCAAATCCTCTTTGGTCTCGAGCCCTTTGTTCAAAGCGTGTTACCTGGCAGCCCCACGTGTGCCAGACAGCCCTCTGAGGCACGCGTGGGACTCCTGAGAAGAGTCCAGAAGCCTGGGGTCTGCCTTTTCCTCCGGGGCTGGGCCTCGGGAGAATCACCTCTTGTCTTTGTCCTGCCCTCCGTTCACTACATCTGGCCCCTTCCTCGTGCTTCTGATGTGCTGTATTCGAGAAGAATATTAATTTTCCTTCTGTGACTCAAAGAAGCCTCTTTTGTGAGCTCTAAAGCCATGCAGATTAAGAAATTGTAAATTTAAAATAACATTGAGGGGCTTCCCTGGTTGCACAGTGTTTAAGACTCTGCCCTCCCAATGCAGGGGGCCTGAGTTCCATCCCTGGTCAGGGAACTAGATCCCACATGCATGCCACAACTAAGAGTTCACATGCCACAACTAAGACCCGGTGCAACCAAATAAAAATAATGAATAAATAAATATAAAAAAATAACGAGTGTTCATTGCTTTTCTTTTCTTTTTTTTTTTTTTGGCCATGCTGCACAGCTTGTGGGATCTTAGTTCCCCCACCAGGGATCGAACGAACCCCGGCCCTTGACAGTGAAAGCACAGAGGCCTAACAACTGGACCGCCAAGGAATTCCCCATGTTCGTTGCTCTTATTGACAAACAACTTTAGTCATTAGTTTTTTTTTCTGTCTCCTACGGAATCCTCCTCTTGTTACTTAAACCATTACTTATTGAGAAGTTATCTGTTAAGAGAAAAATGTGTTGGGTTTTTAAAAATACCTAATCCTTTAGCCAAGTGTGTCTCTTGGAAAAGTCAGTTATTAATCCTTAGAGCATTTTCCTTCTTTCACTTACCCAACCATGATCAGTCTTTAATTTTAACTTCAGTGATCAGGATCCTGAGTGAGAGCCCGACGTGGTAACTGGTACTTAGCTCGTCACACGTCCTATCGTCTTGCCAGCCCCTTGGAAGCCAAGTGCAGGATACAGGTGATCCGTCTGGTTTCACATCATGGTCACAGAATCTCCCGGGCTGATGTCTTATCTGCACACTGGGTGTCTTAGCCTGTCCATACTGTCCTTGAGGCCTCCTAGGAAGATACCAAACAATATGGGTCATATCCTTTTGTCATGAGTAAACCAACGGGCAGCATTACAAAATCTGAGAATAAACCCACAGACTAGTGGGAGAAAATAAACCAAGCAAGCCTATAAAATTAAGGGATATATTATAACCGTGAAAAAATCTTAAATAAGTAAAGGAGCTTGGAATCATTTGAATATATGCTCCACATACATAAATGCACACATATATATGTCCACACACATAAACATGTACACAGTAGCAGATAGGCAAGGTGCAAGACAGTCATTGCATGTCAGTGCCCCTCTTGAGGGACACGAACAATTCCTGGTACCAGCTTGTCCCTGGGTGTCTGCTATCTATCCCGCAGAGTCATTGGAGGGAAGGGCTGCGATGAAAGGGGTTCCTGTTGACAGGGGCAGCAGTTTTCCTCTGTGGATCCCTCACTTGCCTCGTTGAACAGCCTGCTGGGGCCAAGTGGGGGCTCAGTCAGAGTCTGCTCTGGGCTGCGTCTACCCATGTGGCCTCCCACCTGTGGTCCCCATCCCCTCATTCCCTCTGGTTGGACTCCTGAGAGGCAGGTGGGAGAAGGGAGACCAGACCTCCCTGCACCTGGTCACCGTGCCTGGTACCTGGTGGGCCATCTTGGAGGTGCTGTCCATTTCAGTTGTTTAATCAGGATGTGTTACGCTTTCTGTGGATGGGGAAGGTGTACAGATGACTGATTCATGCTCTCTTGCTGCAGGGAGTCCCAAATGTATGTGTGTTTGTGTGCATTTGTATTCTAGTTGCGCCCTTCCCCAAAATAATACCTAGCATTCATTGAGCTCTTACCATGTGCCTTACAGGTGTGATCTCGTTTACTCCACTTAACAAGCCTATAAGTTACATGCTAATACTATAACTTATGTATAACATATATATATATATGTTAGGTGTAATACATTTTACACGTGAGGAAACTGAGGCAGAGAGAGGTTGTGTGTCATCACTGGTACCCCCCAAGTTCCCAGTGTCCCAGGAAGGCTTCTTCCCATTACTGTATGGTATAGTGTAGTATACAGTAGTGTCTATACCGATGCTGTGCGATAGAACTTTCTGCAATTATGGAAATGTTCTGTGCTGTCCATTGTGGTGGCCTAGAGGTTCCTTTTGAACTGAATGGTATTCCACTGAATGTATCTCACATTTCCTTTATCCATTCATCCACCGATGGATATTTAGGTGCCCTTCCATCTTATCTTTTCTTCCTTTCCCTCCCATTTCCCTCCAAATATAATAGGTAATTAAAATATCTAGACAATTATTGTATTAGATGAGGAGCAGTTTGTGCTTATTTCATATTTTAAGAGCAGCAAGTGCTGAACCTTTATTCTCTCCCCAGCATCACCCCAAAATGTACCAAATGTGTCTGCCAAAAGTGGATTTTTAGTCTAATGAGGCCTCCTATTGACTTTTAATTTCTCTGGGTCATTGACTTTCCATAGAAAAAAGAAATTCCCCAGGTCTGCTTAGGGTATGACCCTGTTCAGATGGTAAGTTGGAGAGGCTTTGCATTGGGGCAATGTTTGGGTATGTTGGGTGACAGTAGTCTTGACCTGTTAAAGGGTTAATTGTTCTCTCCTACAAAAGTGAGGAAGTAAGTGGCCGAGTGTGACATGGTGGCCCCTCGGTGCCATTGGAGACACAGACTCCTGGGTTTCTCCCCTGCCATCCTTAGGGGTCACTGTCATCTGTGAGGTTCCGTGGTGGCCACCAAAGCTCCATCCGCCATGCCCATGGTTCAGGCAAGAGGGTGGGAAGTGTAAAGGGTCCCAGAGGTGCCACCTGAGGCTCTGTCCGCTTATCAGCCAGACTATGTCACACGGTACCCTGGCCCCACTGCCGGAGCATGGGAGGCAAGGCACGTGGCTGCCATGAATAAAGTTTAATTCTGCTGGGAAGACAGAAGCGGGTGGACATAGGGCAGGCAGCCAGCAGCTCATCTGGTGGCTTCAGCATCCACCCTCTTGGGGTTCAGGCTATGGTACCAAGAATTGGGGGCACAGACCCCTTTCAAATGGCCTGCCCTTGATACTAGAGGCATTTGTCTGCTTCTTTTGCTGCTAGAGCAGGCCAGCTTCCCTTTGTGAGTGCAGGCTCTAAATTCTTCCAAAAATAGAGGAAAAGGGTGTGTTGTATCCCTGTCTGGTTTCTTTGTGCGTCTGGTCACGGAGAAGTGTGGGATAAAGTAGCTGCCTGTGAGGTCTCCTCTGCATGGGTCTGTTTTAAAATTCTTCTATTTAAATGGGTTTTAAAATGTGAAAGGGGAAAAAAGGGTTGTCCCCTTAAAGAAGTCTCTTTCAGACGATGGTTCATCAGACTGCAGCTTAATAAAGACACTCATTCATAGTGATTAGGTCTTTGTTAGAAAGGATGGGGGAGAGTTTTTGAGGCTGGTTTGCAGAGACTGCGATTGCCCAGATACCCTCGTGGTTTGAGCAGACAGGTAATTTACTCTTCCTCCGCGCTTCACAGGGGGCCTGTGAAGGAAGGGGGTCACAGGGAGTGTGGGGATTGTCATAAGTCCTGACTCCTCAAAGTAGTGAAGTAGGAACAGGGCAGTCAGGGTTCCAGGCCCTACTTTGGAGGGCTCAGCGGGAGTGCTGGAGAGTTTGGGCAGGGTTTCCTTGCTGAGTCGCTGTGAACAGAAGTGGTAGGCTTTGGGCGTCCAGGGGCTGGCCTTTGAGGCGATATAGCTGTGGGACCAGAGAAAAGAAACCTCTTGGGGAAGCAGGGGAATCTCAAGCCTCGGAACCCTCAGACCAGCTGTATAGAGGCAGAAAAGGCAAGTCAGATTCCAGGGGAAAGAGAAGACAGGCAGGAACTGGCTTCCATACAGTGTATGTACTAGTGTCGGGGGGACAGTCTATGAGTCAGCAATGAGCCCAGGAAAACAGCCGGGTTTCAGACCTGGGTTTGCTACTTACTCTAGGCAAGTGGCTCACTCTTTGCTACTCAGGTCAGGATTGTGAATGAAATGGCCCCGATGGGCAACACGAATATCCTCTGACCCTATGATCTAGACTTGGGGATGCTGTCAAAGGGGTCAAAGCCAAGATCCCGTGCCAGAGAGGAACTTGATAGGCCGCAAGCTGTCTCCCTTAACCCAGTCACTTCTGTGCGTTTCCTGCAAAGAAAGGAAGTAAAGCAGTTTCCTAAATTCGAGGCAGGCAAGGAGAGAGAAGTAGGAGCAATTAGGCAGAGGGAAGTGAGGAGCACGTAAACTGCTCTAAAACCAGGAGTCATCTTGCTTAAACGGGCTATCACTTTCTTCCTCCCAGCAATTAAGGATACTTACGTGTTCAGCGTAGTTATAGTAAGTTAGGACAGGCAAAGTCATGCCGCTGTAACAAACAATGCCAATGCCCAGTATGAGTGAGCTGGGGGCTCTGTCTCACACGTCCTGACCACGGGACCAAAGCTCTACCATCTGAAAAATGACAGTCACATTGGTGAGGGAAGAGGATGTGGCATATTGAGGATTGGCTCTTGAAGCTTTCATCCAAGGCAAGTACTTTGGTGGCCAAAGGAAGTCACATGGCCAAGCCTAACTTGAAGAGCATGGGGGGCGCCCTCCTACCATATCCTGACCGGAAAGGTCCCTGAAATATGTGATGAATAGCACTGCCACAGTAGTTATTTTAATAAAGAGTTACATTTTTACAGAAAAGGGGTCAGGAACTGCTCATCCAAGTCCCTACATTATTTATACCTGAAGAAAGCTGAGATTCCCATATAACCTTACCATACCATTTAGCTTAATCTCAAGCACAATGTCCAGAAGGAAATAAATCTTGCCAGGTCTAATTCATAGAATGATATCTTGTCAGCTGTTCAGATTAGGAGGACAGGTTGAAACAGCGGTCTGCTGTTACTGCCGAGGAAAGACAATTTGCTGTGTATTAAGCTTAAAGGGTGATTTAAAGAGGATTCTGCCCAGACGTGATGACTGCTCTGCTTTTTCAGTGGAACCTAAAGCAAGTGCTGACCTCTTAAACTTTTTTACTTCCCTCATGACACATGATGAGATTTGGAGTGAAGGTTGGTAAATGGAGGGAGAGCAACGGTCTCCCTGGAGATTTGTTACTGGTGAATTTCGGGGCACATACTCTTTGTGAAACGGTCATGTTCTTACTCTGTCGTCTCAACGTTTTTTGTAAGCAAAAGAGACTTTTTATTCTTTATTAACTGGGCCTTTGGGAATTCTCTGCTGATAAATTCCAATTCCTGAGTTTATAATTATGTGTATTTGTGACAATTTAATTAATCCACATGAATTTATTAAACACCCACTGTGTGGAAAGAACTATGGGAGTTGCAGTTGGGGCTACAAAGGTAAATAGGATTTTAGGCTACTTGAATGCTTTTGAATTAAGGGCCCCACAGAGAAGGTATAAACTCATGCCCTAATAATACCTCTTTCCATTCTGGGGTGCATTGTAATATTCATGGTCGCTAAGGAACCTCTTGGTGGCACACCCCTTGGCAGTTTGGCATTGCTGTTCTTCCCTTCCCTTTGAATCAGGACTGGCCCTGTGACTTGTCCTGGCCAACAGAATCCTGCAGAAGGGATGTTGTGACTTCCAAGGCCAGGCCTCGCTCTCTTGGTACACGTTATCCTCACATAAGGGCGCTCTGGGTAACGTCCTGGAGGATGAGAGGCATGTGGAGGGAGGAGCCCAGCTGACGGCCAGCAGGCACCACCGGACACGTAAGCAAGGCCATCGGCCCCCGTCAATCCCACTGGATTGCAAACAGGTGAATGAGCCCAGATAGCACCATGAGGAGTAGACAAACTGCCCAGATGAGCCCAGCCCATACTGCAACCATCAGAACTGTGAGCAAGCCAGTTATTGTTATTTGAACTACTAAGCTTGGGGTGGTTTTTGTGCCCAGTGGTTGACTGTTGCCCAGTCCCTGCACTGACCCAGCCAGACCGACCTTCTTGTCATTCTCCAACATGATGTGATTTTTGGCTCCTCCTTGGACGTGTTGTCCCTTCAGTCTAGAATGCCCGCCCCTCACTTCCTTTCTCGGAACTTTCTGTCCTATCTTCAAGATCCAGGTACCTCTCTGAGTTCCCCTGGAGCCCTCGATACACATGTCTTTTATTGATACTTTCTCTGTCGTCCTGTGGTTCTTTGTTTACAGGTTGGTATCTCCCATAAGATAGATGCTGACCTCCTAGGGGAAGAGGCTGTCCTCTCCTTCACTGACTCCTGGGCCTCTACTCAGATCCTGACACACAGTGGATGTGGCAGTCCATTGGGAGACAAAGTGTGGAGAATAACTCCTTTGTGAGGGTGGGCACTGCACTGGTAGTGGGAACATGGCTGCCGAGTCCTGACTATAACTGGATATCATACAGCAGTGCCTCTCACACTTTAACCATGTGCACGTGATCGCCTGGGATCTTGTTAAAACGCAGGCTCTGATTCAGTAGGTCTGGAGAGGGACCAAGAGTCTGCATTTTTTTTTTTTTAACATCTTTATTGGAGTGTAATTGCTTTACAATGGTGTGTTAGTTTCTGCTGTTTAACAAAGTGAATCAGCTATACATATGCATAAATCCCCATATCTCCTGCCTCTTGCATCTCCCTCCCACCCTCCCTATCCCACCCCTCTAGGTGGTCACAAAGCTCTGAGCTGGTCTCCCTGTGCTATGTGGATGCTTCCCACTAGCTATCTATTTTACATTTGCTAGTGTATATATGTCCATGCCACTCTCTCACTCCGTCCCAGCTTACCCTTCCCCCTCCCCATGTCCTCAAGTCCATTCTCTGTGTCTTTATTCCTGTCCTGCCCCTAGGTTCTTCAGAACCTTCTTTTTTTTTTAGATTCCATATATGTGTGTTAGCATACGGTATAAGAGTCTGCATTTCTAACAAGCCCCTACAGTCCACACTTTGAGTAGCAAGGCCATACGATAACCCAGGTGCCCAAGAACAACAGTCAGTAGTTACAGAGGTCCTCAGTGGTTCATGGAGAAAAAAAATAGGGATGAGTCTTTTTTTATTGAAGTACAGTTGATGTACAATATTATATAAGTTACAGGTGTACAGTATAGTGACTCACAAATTTTAAAGGTTTTACTCCATTTATAGCTATTATAGAATGTTGGCTGTATTTCTTGTGTTGTACAATATATCCTTGTAGCTTATTTTATACATAATAGTTGGTACCTCTTAATCCTCTACCCCTCTGTTGCCCCTCCCCACTTCCCTCTCCCCACTGGTAACCACTAGTTTGTTCTTTATATCTGTATCTGTTTCTTTTTTGGTTATATCCACTAGTTTGTTATTGATATATTTTTTAGATTCCACATATAAGTAATATCATACAGTATTTGTCTTTCTCTGTCTGACTTATTTCACTTAGCATAAACCTCAAAGTCCATCCATGTTGTTGCAAATGGCAAAATTTCCTTCGTTTTTATGGCTGACTAGTATTTCATTGTGTATTGTACACCACATCTTTATTCATGAATTTGTTGATGGACACTTAATAGGGATGAGTCTTTTTTTTTTTTTTTTTTTTAGGGATGAGTCTTAAGAGCAGTGCTGATGGCCGTAGAACACAGAATATGGCAAATAAAGTGAGCTTGATCATTTTGAGGGTGCTCCAATTGAAGAGCAATGGTAGAAGGAGATATTTATTGGGAAAGGAGTGTTCTAAATAAGCTGAGGTTTTTAAAGGATCTACCAGAAATAAGGTGGGGAGAATGAACTATATCAGTACTGTTGACTACAGAACTAGCCTAGATTCTGACAGATACTAAATACAGAAACAAAACAAAAGAATTTTGTAGACTGGTGTTCTGAAGAAGAACAAGGATGGGATAGACACATTAATCGGCTTCTTAGAAGGATGAAAGGAAAGCAGTGAACACTGGGGAGCTGGTCATATCAGGCTAACCTTACTTTCTTATTGGAAAAGATGACTGGGCTGCGGGAACAGAGAAGTGTGGTCCTGGCACACAGCAGGTTTCAGCAGGGCATTTGACTCCTACCTGGGACACATCCTGTGGTCAATATGGAAAGAGCATGTATGTTTTGAAGTGTACAGTGTGTATGTTTGGAAGTGTATGGTGTGTATGTTTGAAAAGATATTTGTACATTTTGATGACTAGTTGGAAATCAAGACAGCAAGAACGCTGATTGATCAAGTTTACCAATGCAAAGAGAGGTGGCCTAGAATTCGTGCTGTAGTTCTTCTGAAGATATAGTTGGACTACTTACGAAATATAGAGTTCCTTCCAAAACAAATTATCAGGAGATTAAAATATACTCTTTCTATTGACACAGCAAGTAAAGGCAAAGTCGAGGGGACTTGAGAAATGCTTGGCGTCCCCCCGCTGGTGGCTGGTGCCAAGTCAATCTGTAGCTGTTTATTGTCTTGAATATGTACTCAGATTAGCTGTGTAGCAGGCCATCTGCCGTCTCCTCCAGACTCAGTTGATAGGCCCTGGGAAAGGGAAATCCTGCCAAAATGCAAATAACCTACTAAACTGATAATAAAGGGAAAGATAAGGTCTGTGGGGGGATGGGTAGGAATAAGTGACTGTCTTCTCAGCTCCTCTTTGTCTTTCTTCTGCCTGTATTTCTTCCTGTTAGAGAAAGACCAGGTGTGGATCAGGAGCCCCAGGTCTCATTTGGAGATGCTGGGTCAGACCCGAAGTAATGGGGCAACTAGGAGGCTCAGTTGTAAGACTACGTTTTGCAACCTCCCAAACTAGTCTCTTCGTTTGAACTCAGCAGCTGGCTTGGTTTCCACTGGTCGGCTCGCCGAGGTGGAAGCCCTGGTCAGATTTGCGCTCTTCCAGGTGAGGGTTGTGGTCTCTGCCCCCAGGGGGCTAGCACCTGGATTCCCCAGGTTGCCTGCCGTCACATTAATTCATGAGCCCAGTCTCTTCTCCCCCCGCCCCTGCCCCCAACTGCCCTCCATGGCGTTCCCACCCAAGCATGATTCAACTGTTCCCAGCAGCAGTCTTGAGCTGATTGGACAACTGTCATTTACATGCGCCTACTACTTTAGCTTCCAAACACTTTTATATTCACCTTCAGCTCCTTTCAATACTCATAGCCACCCCAGGAAGCTGTCACTACCCAATTGGAATAGTAATGTTAAAGAAATTAAGGCTCCATCCCAGGAGGAGGTTGTGACCATCTAAGACCTCATAGCTAAGGAGTAGGAGACCAAAAATGTGAATGCAGATCCTATCACCAGTTCTGTCACTTTAGGGTGAGTTGTTGAGTAAAGAAGAGTTTGCCAACTCAGATGTCAGCAGGGCCTCTGCTCCTAGCAGCAAATGTGTGAAGCTGACCAGGTATCAGGCAATAGGGAGCAGTGAGGCCTGTGTCCAGCTGGTGAGCACAGGGCCATCCCAAGGGGGCTGCCGTTATTCACCGTGTGATGGTTGTATGTGCGGACTGGGCCAGCACTGCCAGCTCTATCAAGTCTAGGCAATGCTGAGAATTCATTTTAAAATATTGACAATGGATTCATTTCTTTTCACACTTTGTGGCTCGAACAACAATCATCCCCACAACCCTCCAGTTTGATCAGTGGATTAAAGTAACATTCCCTGGTGAATGAGGCTTCGCTTCTTTTGAGGGTACTTGCATTTTAAAAGAGTTTGTTGAAGCAATTCATTTTCTAATTAATGCAGTCCATGGGGGAGATGTTTTTTCATCCGCGTCACTACCTTCCAGAGCCTGCTTTAAGTCCCTCAGCTTCAACAAATCTTGGCTAAAGAGGGTTTGAAAATGAGATGCAGTATGCACGGCATCACCCCGCAGCTTAATCATATTGCCCCCATCCAGGGGTCTAAACTCCACAAGGTGGCTGCCCACCAGGATACAGAAGGGGAGGCTATCTAAACTTACCTTGGGGGATGCACAGAAGTCATTAAAAAAACATTTTCCAAAAATCCTTGGAAAGGGGGAAGAGGACTGTCTGAGCTGTAGTTTATAGTTTGGAACTGTTGCAAAGCAGATCCATTTTTAAATTGCAGTTGTTAATCACCCACGCCCTGTGTTTGAAGGAGGATCTTGCCACAGGAAGGGACTTGGTGTAATCCTGGGCTGAGGTAATGAGCAGACTTAATACTGGGAAAGGAGTTTAGAGGAACATAGAGTCAGCTCCAAAAAGGAAGTGTCAACCTAGCAGGAGTGATTTAAAAAAT
Organism: Phocoena phocoena; assembly: GCF_963924675.1. Classification (NCBI taxonomy): domain Eukaryota; kingdom Metazoa; phylum Chordata; class Mammalia; order Artiodactyla; family Phocoenidae; genus Phocoena; species Phocoena phocoena. Next base: position 30,183,840 of record NC_089224.1, on the reverse strand, counting down.
ACGGGGGTTGGGGGGTTCTCTTGATATAGGGAACGCCTTAGGCCATCTTCATTTTGCATAAGCGGCACCAGTCTGCGTTAGTCTCAGTGGTTCTGGGGGATATCCTGGGAACTTTAGAAACCACTGCTACCCAGGCCCAGCCTCCAAGATTAGATTTAATTGGTCCAGGTCTGGTCTAGGCACCTGCATTCTCAACAGCTCCCTGTAACTCTGGTTGAGAACGATTACTCCAGGTTTGGGGGTTTCAGACTTCACAGCATCAAAGAGCCCGGGGGGCTTGTTAACATGGGCGTTGCAACGCCTCTCCTGTCCAATGAATAAGAACCTCAGGGAGGCCTTGGACTCTTTATTTTTTAAAGACCCCAGATGATCCTTGGCTTAGGTTTTGAGCAGCCCTTTGTAAACCACCCCCTACCCTGTGGGCACCCAAGTACGCGCACAGAGATGCCATTTGCAACCAATAAATAGAAATACTTTAGTGTCCCACTTTGGCAAGCACTTGAGGTGAAAATAGATCTCCTGAAACAGATGTCAGTTAAGGCACAAAGGCTGTGACTGCCTAACTCTTAACTGCCGGGGAGTGGGGTCAGAGGGGGCAGTGAGGACTGGATCAGGCCGGGCTTCTGGTTAAACTCAGGCTTTCCCTATGAGAGGTCTTCCAGCCCATTGATCTTGTGTCATTTGTAGAAATGGTGCCAAACAGCTGTAAATGCAGGGCTGAGAGCTGTTTGTCCCCTTGCTTTGTTCTCTTTCAGATTACAGAAAACACTTTTGACCAATAATGTAAACAAAGTTTTACTTACTCTCTTTTGATTCAAAAAATCGCCATAAAACACAACTTCAAAAACTCTGAATGTCATGATTTTATAGCTGGCAATATAATATTTGTGTTTCTGGGTCTTAAGTTCTTAGAAAAGCTTATGAAACAAAAGCAGTTTGTTTTTCCCCGCATCTGATTCTTACACCCCTCATTTTGAAGTTTGCAGTGCACATTTAGTGTTGGTCTTTGCATAACTGAGTCACTTGCTAATATAATTTTTGTTGTTCTTTTGTGATAAGAGCAGAATTTCTGTGAGTTGCAGTCCAGGAGACAGAAGGTACAAACACTGCAGATCAAATATCACCTGGGCCTGTATGGACTCCTGACCTCATTTCCCTCTTGTATCTACAGGATATGCACTTCATTCTGACTGTTTAAGCCTCTCTGTCTACTAGAAACTTCCCTTCTGATTCCAACCTTGTCTAATTATTAACACTCTGAGATACTACTATTGAGTTGATCAGAAAAGGGGAGAAAACTTGGGTTTAGGACTAATTTTATTACATCTCAAAATGGCTTTGATGGAAATCTGCCATATGTATCTTTTTATATATCGTCAAGTGTTTTGCTTTAACTCCAAGGATATTACCCTCCAGTTGGGCCATGCTCTTTTCCATTCTTCTTCTTATTTTGTTACGCAAATATCGTAAATAATACAGGTTTTGCGTGCGGAGCTAGAATTCGTGGGACATCTACAACCAAAGAACTTGCGTGCAGGGAGTGAAAACCCCGCTGAGCATGTCCTCTTCTCAGGAATTTCTTGAAGGAAGGGAATCATCATTTACGGCAGCCGCCCTAGGAGATTTTATTCCAAAGACTGAATTTTCTGTTCAAATGTCTGAAATACCTGATTCCCTAGATTTGGGGGACAGAAGAGGGAGAGAAATTATTCAGGAGCACATAGGGTGTTGGCTATGCGTCTCAGCGATTTTTTTTTTCATCCTAAGTGTCATTTGCTCAATTTGTTTTCCTTGCTTACATGTGGAACTGACCCCTATACGTGCTGATAAGAGAAGAATAAGTAAGTAAACACTCCCAAGGTTCGAGGCTGATATAAAAGTCACTTGGTTTCAGTGAACCGGACTGGAACACGAGCCTTTTGTTTGCTGTTGAAAGTTTAGCACTTGAATTTCGGGTTGGGCTGTTCATTTCATTAAGGAAAATGTGGACACCTCATGCCAACTCCTGTTTTCCTTAGTCCCTGAGAATGGAAGGCATTGTGTATTTGGTCCACACACCAAAAAGTGAACAGTGACTTAATTGTGCCCTGAGAACAAAAGCTATTACCTGGGGACAAGATGGGAGACCCCAGCCTTCTGCTCACCCTGCTTCACTCTTTACAAAAGTCAGCGTTGCTGGGAACCCCAGAGCAAATGTTTGCATTGTGGCCACTGTTTGCGTTTGAAATTGTAACCCGTAGAGTGGTTTCTCCTGGTGCTTACAATTGAGAGGAGTGTGGCAAAGTGGGGACCAGGCTTATTCGGAAGAGATCAGGCATCGGGCCCCAAGTCCCCCGACAAAGACCAGATGTCAAGCAGAAGGGGGAGACCGAAAAGGAAAAAGAGAGAGTTTGGTTCCCCCACTCAATCTGCCTCTTCCTCGCAAAAGCCCCAGTGACACACATTGAAGCTTGCATCAGTCATGTGGCTGCCCATCTGCTTGCCAGCAGTTCAACTTTGGTTCAATCTGTTTAAAAACCACTTACGCGCTGTTCAGTTATAGGCAGGCAACGAGTATGTGCCAGTGTGAGAATTGGGGGGGCATCAGCTTTTCAGGCAGATGGTGGCAGTCCCTTGATTCTTCTGTCACATGAATATGATGACACTGTACCTCCTTGAACGGTGATGTCGGGGTAGGAAGCCTCTTTCTTCCTGAGAGTGCCTAAGGAGCTGGCTTTGCTGTTGGTTAAAGCCAGCACTTTGGTTGATGACCCCGAGTCCCAGGTCACTTTGTTTTCTTTTGCCTTTGGAGTATCGGCCAAGACTGAGATTTTGAATGTTTTTTGGGAACATGTTGACTTGCCAGGGGTTGGGAATAAAGTGTCTCAAGTAAAAAGAGTTGCTTCAGAATTTGAAATTCCTCTTCCCCCAGTGGTTCTCTTGAGTTCTGGTAAATCAAGACCAATGAATATCACAGCTAATAACAGTGGTAGCAAAAACAAAACTAGAATTTTTTTCACATTTTATACTATACCATAACATATATAAGCATTATCACTTATAATCCTTACAATAAGTGGTTCTTATTTTAAAAAATGAAACAAAATGAAAAGCAAGTATTGAGATTGGATCTCAGGACAATGGCTAAGTGTGTTATGTTCTCCGTGAAGTCATGACATCATGGACCCGAGCCAGCGTTTCCCGAACTTTGGTGCGTACGTGAATCACCTGGGATCTTACTAAAATGCAAATTCCGATTCACTAGGTGTGGGTGGGGACCGAGCATTTGCATTTCTAATGTGTGATTGCTGCAGATCCACGGAACACTCTGAGTGGCAAGTTTCTAAGTCAGAGATTGCCAAACCTGGCTGATCATTGGAATCGCCCGGAGATTCTAGAACACATAGCTTCCCTTCCACCTTTGAGATGCTGATTCTTAAGACAACAGCCTTACTTTTATAAAATGAGCAAACTGTGGCCCTGAGATTGGCTGTGATCTATACAAGATCACACGCGAGAATCTAGCCTCCTGGGGTCTGGAACACACTTGTTCCTCACACTACCTGTGACTTAACGTTGACTGGTATCACGTGCTGAAATGTGCACCCAAGTTCACATCTTCTTTCCTTCTTGCCGAATCTGCACAGCTGGCAAACCACCCTGGTTGCTGGGAGGAATGGGCCTCACTTCTGCCACATGATCTGAGCTGGTCTTCCTCCTTGGACTGCTTGTTGTGTGCTACACATTTCTCCCAGGTGGCACCACAACTTAAGACTCTGTCTCTGCAAGATGGAAACACTGCTCCCTGAAGAGCTGGTGACACTTGAGTTCTGTCCTTGCACACAGCCATTTATTAATACGACGTCAGGAGGTGATGTGAGGAGGACAGGGGGGCTGGTGCTGGGGCAGTGGGGATAAGTGGCTCTGAAGGAGGTGTGGTGTGTTTGCAGAGGTGAACAGCACAGCTGGGGGCTTCTCCGGCATGGCTGCATCATTGCTGCCCATCCCTGACCAGGAAGGCTCAGACTTCTGGAAGTGCTCCCAGCTCTAGCCAGCACCTTATGTAAGTGTCCTGTGGCCTCAGGACCTTCACTAGTCACTTCTGCACAGCTTCAATCTCCCTAAGTGTCCAGGAACTCAGCAAGCTTATGAAATGGTCCTACAGGATTCACTTCTCTATGACTCTAACCCAAGCTGACCCTTGATCATTTGGAGTTTTGAAGATATTTTCATTACTGAATATTTGTTAGGATTAGTTTTGGCTGCTTCGGTTTGACAGAAAACCCAAAATAATAATGGCTTAAAGAAAGTAGGACTTCATTTCTATCTTGTGTAGGAGTCCAGAGCTGCTGTGGCAACTCTGTAGTATCAAGCACTTTGCCTTCTTTTATGATGTCACTCTGCCAATATGGCTGCACATGCTTCAGCCATCACATCTTCATTCCATCCAGCAAGAAGAAAGAAGGGCATGCCCTTTCTCATGAAGGACATTCCTTGACTATTGCACCCAATACTTCTGCTCACATCCTGTTCACCAGAATGTAGTTACATGGCCACAGCTAGGTAGTTACATGGCCACAAGAAAGGCTAGGAAATGTAGTCTTTATAGCAAGGTGGCCTGATTATCAGCTGAAAATTGATAATTCTAGGACTCAAGACAAAGGAAAGATCAAATATTAGGATAGACAACTGGCCATGCCTCACCAAGGTCTTAAGGTCATTTTCAAACCCAAGTAGTGTTTGAATTAGAACCAGATTTTCAGATTGTTGCTTCCAAGCCACTTTATATACCACAGGAGGTTTGAGGTTATGCTGGATCTCTTAGGCATTCCTCCAAGAGGAGCCAGAGCTGGCCATTATACTTTTATTCAATTAATTATGATTTAATAATTTAATTAATTAGGGCTGATGTGGAATGCAGATTTAAGGAGAGAGTTGCTGGCAGTAATCAAAGCTTTAAGGCAGAAGGCAAGACTCGTAGATTGATAGCATTTCCCCTGATGCCGTCTTCAGCTTGCTGGAACTGCTCGTTCATATGTTTGGAGCTGGGCAAAAAGATTAACTATAACCACGGAAAGAAGAGAAAAATGGACCAAGTCTTAGCACCAGAAGGGATGGTTGTTTTGAGTCAGCATTGGGTGCTTTCTGGAGCATGATAGAACCTGTGAACTTTAAGGAGTGTCTGGGTCCTGAGATCCTTATTTTGTAAAATGAAAGCCCAGATCTAGAAGTACCTGGGATGTCAGTCTTCATGGGGGTTTCAAAGAAGCAGTTTAAGGAGTGGCATCCATATTATTTGAACATTGATAGTTAAATAGAGTTCCTCAGACAGTATACGACTGAGTGGGCCATTCTGTGTTTTTTCTAGAATGTTCTGCCTTGTTCTTAGAAAATACCTAGGATAACTTCTGTATAGCCCATAAATGGATGTTAACACCTCACTTCCCCCCCCCACCCCTCTTTTTGCCTAACAGCAAACACAAAGTTTTCTCTTTAGAAGAGAATGGCCAAGAGAGGTGGGAAAATAATAAATTTCTTCAACCGAATCATTCCAAACAGTTGGAACAAAGCAATCCTCACACAGGTAATAAGGAGCTCCCCTGACAAGTGGAATCTAGAGCAGAACAGAAGGTGTGGGTAGACCTGGTCATGCCTTGCAGGGGGAGGCTGTGAATATAGTTACCTCCTGAAACCAAAGTAGACAAATCACACGTCTTTTACAGATGCTTCCCATGACTTGACGGTTTGCTTTTACCGACTACTCGGGATGTCTGCTTTAGTGTAATCCTCTTTAATATCAGTGTCCAGTGTATTCCAAACTTCAGTGGATTTTGATGGGCTCATTCTTCACAGACATACACATGGAAAATACGTTTGAATTTGTGCTAAAGGCAGGCTGAGCAGATGTTTTCTTATACTGAATGCATTGCTGCTTTCCTGTACTAATAACTGTAAGAATTTAAAAACAGCATAATGAACTCATACATTTACTCCTGCATTTTCCCCATGTTATATAGGTCATGACTTTTCAGGCAGCATGATACTTGCTTAGAGGAAAGGTTTTATCTAGTAAAACGTGTGTATGTTCTCCGAGGGAGAAAAGCCAGAACTTGGGCATCTGACAAGCCTTGGTTGCATCTCGGCCTCACCCTTCACTAGCTACCCATCCATGGCAAATGACTGTGTTTCCCTGGATCTCACTTTTCGTTTTCCTATGATAGAGATGGCCGTGCCTCCTCACAGGAGGATGGAATGAGCTCTAGAGGATGTGAAGTGTCCAGCCCAGTGCCCAGTTCCCTGCAGCTGCTCAGTGAATGGGCATTTTCTTTCTTTGTCTTGATTTTCTGGACCTTTGCCTTCTTTGGAAAAAAAACCCTGCCGGTCAGTGTTTAGAGGAAGAAATAATAATCTGGTTTGTCACTAAAATTTATCTGAGAATCTGCTATGGGACTCACGGTCCCTGGGGCAAATCCAAGAAGCTCTTGCTCTACATCAGTAGCTCTTGAAGTGTGGTACTCAGCCCCACAGTATCATTGCCTGGGAAATCATCAGAAATGCAGATTCTCAGGCCCCACCACAGACTTGTCAGTTGGGAACTCTGGGAGTAGAGCCCAGCAATCTGCGTTTTAACCAGACTTCTGGGTGATTTGAATGTATACTAACATTTGAGAACCACTCCTCTCTACATCTGGGTTCTCGGACCTTGCTGGACCTGAGAATTCCAAGGTGCATTTTTATTTATTTTTATTAGATTAAATTATTTATTTATTTATTTATTTATTTATTTATTTATGGCTGCGTTGGGTCTTTGTTGCTGCGCACAGGCTTTCTCTAGTTGTGGCGAGCGGGGGCTACTCTTCGTTGCAGTGCACAGGCTTCTCATTGCAGTGCCTTCTCTTGTTGCAGAGCACGGGCTCTAGGCACACGGGCTTCAGTAGTTGTGGCGTGCGGGCTTCAGTAGTTGTGGCTCGCGGGCTCTAGAGCACAGGCTCAGTAGTTGTGGCGCACAGGTTTAGTTGCTCCGTGGCATGTGGGATCTTCCCGGACCAGGGCTCGAACCCATGTCCCCTGCATTGGCAGGCAGATTCTTAACCACTGCGCCACCAGGGAAGCACCACCCCCCACCCCCGGCCCCAAGGTGCATTTTTAAATACCTGCGCCTGGGCCCTGATCCCAGAGATTGTGATGCTGGGAGTCTGGGGTGGAACCCATGCATGGGGATTTTTTAAAGGCTCTCAGGTGATTCCATTGTGTGCCAGGATTAAAAAATTTCTGCTCTACAGAGTTTCCGTCTCATCTTCTCTCTTTCTCCTTCCCTCTTCCTCTCCTCACCTCCTCTTCTCTCCTCCTTCATCTACGCTTTGGGGTGGGATGCTGGAATTAGGGCGAGAATTGTAACATGAGCTCAGAGGGGCTCACAGGGAGTGGGTGAGATGCTACCCACAGACCACAGAAAATCTCCATTGCCTTTGCCTCATTCCTACAGCCCTCTGCTATCTTTTGATGGAAGTCTTCTGATTTTAAATGTACTACATGCTCGTGTAGAAAGTTTGAAAAAACCTGGGAAACTTTGAAGGAGAAAATGGAAATACCCCATAATCCTATTCCTCCAAGGATCCCATTAAATGTTAACCTTTTGCTGTATTAGCCTCCAGTCTTGCACTTATATGTCATGTTTAATATGAAAATAAGATTGTATGTATAGTTGCATATCTTGCTTTTTTACCTAACATTATATTATGATAATTTTGTATGATATTCTTTGAATTTCAAAGCCAGCATCAAATTGCACTTTGTGGGTTTGTTGTAATTGGCTCAGCCATTTCACTCTGGTTAATTCCATTCTTTTTTTTCCAGGATAAGTTCAAATATCCTTGTAAATAAGTCCTTGTTTTTCTGATTATTTCCTTAGGATAGATTCCTAGAAGTCGACTCACTGAGCCAAAAGTTAAACTGTAAAAGTTCTTGTTACCTAGTGCTAAATTCGTTTCCCAAAAGGGCTGTGCCATTTTCACTGCTACTCTCTGAAAGTGTTCTGTTTGCTTGTACTTTTGCTAACATTGGTTATTATCTAAACAAAGAAAACAAACAAACAAAACTTGTCATTTTGCTGAGGCAGGTGGTCGTGTTCTTGCTGTCTAGCAGCTTTCTGTGGACATGGTCACAGATTCCTAAACACGTGTCTTATCTTCCTTTCGTTCATCTTTTGGATCTTGTTTATCTTTTAACGTCTGACAGCACTGGTTTGGGAATTTTCATCTTATCTTGGGATTTGAGACCATCTGGAATTTCCAACTCTGATCTCTTATAGCTCCATCCTCACTGTATCTGGGCTTCATCTTCACTGCCTTTGTACCTTTGAACCCACTGATGCCATGCACACCAGCTTACCAGGAAGACACTTAGGACAGTACCCTCAACAGACCCTTAGTAAGTGCTCTGAGATATGACAGCAAAGGACATACCTCAGATTACAGTCAAAGTTAAATTATTGTAGATCATCAACCAAGGTGTAAGTCATCTAATGCAGAAGGACACTGCATCTGCACCCAACACACACACACACACACACACACACACACACACACACGCACACCTTCAGGTGCATTTCTATAGTGCATCATGTAGGGAAGTCTTTTAAGGACCCTCAACTGAAAGAATCAGAGAATTCATTTTCTTGGCCTTCCTTGACAAATGATATTTGCTTGAAGCACCAAATAACTTATAATTGTAGACTTTCCTTTTAAACTGAATGTGCCTTGCTTCGGTGAAGGAAGAGGTCGAGAACATTTCCACTATCCACACTTAACATCGTGCAGCCATCCCAACTTGTAACAATGGCTAAGGCCATGTAGCTAAAACCAAGATAACTTGCCTTTAGGTTTGGGACCTCCTAGGAAAGTCTCTGTGCTGGAAGGGTGCTGGTGAAGTCGTAAATCATCATTGCTCTAATTCGTGAAGCTTCCGGCACCTTCACATCCTAGGTGCTCTACTTTTGGAAATGTAGACAACTACCTGCCAGCTTGAATTCAAGCTTAGAGCATCTGCAGTCTGGGAAGAATAACAGTTAGAGGCCCAGCTGTTGGTGAATTTCAAGAACTTCGCATTATTTGAGAGGTGCGGAAGTTCAGGAGAGACAAGGGCAGGAAGGATTGAATTCTTCTATTCCAGGGTCAAGGCCACAGGTTTACACATTCTCTTCTATTTGTTTGCAAAGGGATTCCTCTTTTTCAGTTTAGGGAAATCGGATAACTGGTGCTGCAGAAACAGACTGATGACCTTATTTTTATCCCAAAGGCTCCTGGATGTCTTCTGTCCTATCCATCCACCCATCCATACATCTACCTACCCACCCATTCAGCCAGCCAGCCAGCCAGCCAGCCAGCCATCCACCCATCTACCCACCCATCCATCCATCTACCCACCTACCCATCCATCCATTCACCTACGTACCCATTCAGCCAGCCAGCTACCCACCCAGCCAGCCAGCCACTCAGCCAGCCAGTCAGCAGCCACCCATCTATCCATCCACCCACCACCCATCCACCCACTCACCCATCCACCCACTCATCCACCCATACATCCATCCACCCATCTATCTTTCCAATACAAATTTATCAAACACCTACTACTAGAAAGCTGCCACTGTGGTCCATGGTCTTCTGAAGCACCGCAATACTGTACAACACGAGTGTGTGCTATGTATCCAGAGGCCTAGGAGTGGCCTGGTGTGGACTCACTGGCATATGCAGATTTTTTTTCACTTAAACTGGACATTATGACAAACAAATAGAAAATTAGCCAATTATAAGGCCTCATCTATTCAAAGACAGTAGTTACTGCATGTAAATAGTGATTGAAGGGGCAGGCGGGGAGCAGCTTTAACTGTGGGTAAGAGAACCTCCAGGTTATAGATAGAACTGCCCAGTCTGCTCCTTCTTCCCGACAATTCCTTTTAGTTCCTATGACCCAGCAATCCCACTACTGGGCATGTACCCTGAGAAAACCATAATTCAAAAAGATACATGTACCCCAATGTTCATTGCAGTGCTATTTACAATAGCCAGGACATGGAAACAACCTAAATGTCCATCAACAGAGGAACTGATAAAGAAGATGTGGTACATATATACAATGGAATATTACTCAGCCACAAAAAGGAATGGAAATTGGGTCATTTGTAGAGACGTGGATGGACCTAGAGACTGTCATACAGAGTGAAGTAAGTCAGAAAGAGAAAAACAAATATTGTATATTAATGCATACATATGGAATCTGAAAAAATTGGTATAGACAAAGAAGAAATAGAGACATAGATGTAGAGAACAAATGTATGGATACCAAGAGGGAAAGGGAGGGGTGGGATGAATTGGGAGATTGGGATTGACATATAAACACTATTGATACTATGTATAAAATAGATAACTAATGAGAACCTGCTGTACAGCACAGGGAACTCTACTCAGTGCTCTGTGGTGACCTAAATGGGAAGGAAATCCAGAACAGAGGGGGTATATGTATACATATAGCTGACTCACTTTGCTGTACAGTAGAAACTAACACAACATTGTAAAACAACTATACTCCAATAAATTTTTTTTTTTTTAAAAAGCAAAGTCAGCAGAGAGGGACTGCGTGCCCCAGTCAGAGGTGACCTCTCTGAGTGGTCTCTCTACCCGCTCAGTCTCCTTGACCACTTTTAGACTCATCATCTAAAACCACGATGCAGGCTGTTTCACTCAGCTGTTCAGACCAGCCTCCAAAAACATAGCTTCCTTGCACACCAACTGTAATCCTTAAATTGCATAGTTTTTGTGTCTTTGTTTTCATTTTTCCTTCTGAGGGGAGGAGTGGGGAATGGCAGTGAGTGGTGGGAGTTACCTTAATCTGTCATTAAAGCTCTTCTGTCTGTAGGCTGATAGAATCAGCTTTGCCAGAGCATAAATCGTGATGATGGAAACAAGCTGTGACTTTTTAAAAAACTTAGCTAATTTTTTTTTTGGGAGGGGGGTACGCGGACCTCTCACTGTTGGTGGCCTCTCCCGTTGCGGAGCCCAGGCTCCGGACACGCAGGGTCAGCGGCCATGGCTCACGGGCGCAGCCACTCCGCGGCATGTGGGATCTTCCTGGACCGGGGCATGAACCCGTGTCCCCTGCATCGGCAAGCGGACTCTCAACCACTGTGCCACCAGGGAAGCCCTTAGCTAATTTTACTTAAACAATATTCTACAATCAAAATGGATTTTAAATTGTGTAGTTATCCTTATCAATAATAAATAAGCTGATTCCAGGTCCTGTGCTTTCAGAGGTGTTTAAGCCCATTTCCGTTTTGAGATCCACATGTTATTTATGGCTAGGTCAGGGTGGAAATTAGAAGTTGATTCTTCTCCCAATTCCCTCTTGGCCATGTGGACGGTAAGCTGTTGTGGGTCGAAAGCAATGTGCTCACATGACCAGCCTACAAAACAGAGCCAGCCTTAAAACCTGCCTGACTGAACCAGTTTGGAAACTTGGAGAAACTTCCCACAGGGGTAGAGGGTCGTGGCCAGGGAACAAACCAGCAATTCATCTTATGCCCTTCACCTGGAGTAGATCATGTGCCCGGAGGTCATATGTATTTTTCAACATTTCTTCTGTCTCATTTTCTTTTATTTGAAACTCTGGGCTTAATGTAATAAGAAAATGTAACTGAAATTTTGAACAGGGCCTCACATATAGAGTTCAGTATTCTACCAAAAAATGACTAAACTTTTCAAAAGAAAACTAATTTAGAAGGCCTTCAAAGCTATACACTTAAAACAATCAACTTTATGTTTTCAACGAAGATAGATTTTGTGTTCTGCTGGAATGTGGCCCCTTACCAGGTACGTCCTTCTCCTCTGATTCCCTTCTTAATGAGCTAGAGTATCTAGCGAGATCTGAATGAAGTGTACATAAAGTAAAACTGAAAGAATTGCTACAATCTTGGCAGCTTTTCTGATTGTACCAAATAATTTAAAGCAAAGTGAAGTTGGAGATATATATGAGTCAGCTCAGGCAGCCATAACAAAATAACATAGTTCTGGAGGCTGGAGGTCCAAGAATAGGGTACAGCATGGTTGGATTCTGGTGAGAACTTTCTTCCTGGCTTGAAGATGGCTGCCTTCTCGCTGTGTCTCTTCCTACAAGGGCACTAATCCCATCCTGAGAGCCCCACCCTCATGACCTCATCTAAACCTACTTCTCTCCCAAAGGTTCCAAATTCCACCTCCAAATATCAACATACTGGAAGTTAGGGCTTCAACATATGAATTGGGGGGGACACAAACATTCAACCCTTAAAACGGTGAAATGAGTTAAAAGGCTGGACGTGTCATGAAGAAAACAGTAGAGAAACAACAGTCATTAGAGTCTCTGGGACTGTAGCCTTCTGGGGCCCAGTAACGGTTGACATTCAGGGACAGTCTTCACTGCTCTTCAGTGTAACGGAAGTATGAGTCCTTAAAATGTGGTCAGGAGTGGCTGGCAAGTTTGTTGAGACTGACATTCTACTTCAGTTGCTTCTCCCTAAATGGGGAGAAAGAGTCCTAGAGATGTAATTCTCAGCCAGGCAAGGGAAGAATAACATTTCATTGTTACAGATTCCCCCCTTTTGTGATATTTTAGGAGGAAAAACTCCCACCAAACTGTGCCTGACACACAGACGGTGCTCAAGAAGTGTTCACTGAGTGAGTGAATGAGTGAATGTATGCATGCAAGTAACAATCACCTGGAATTCAGGCAGAGACCCCAGTTTTTCTCAGCATATTTAAACTTGCCATCTGGCAGGAACGCTAAGCACACTGTACATAAATGCCTACGGCAGATTTAGTGAGTCCTGCGTGATAGGCTTGTTAATTCTTATGACTTTCCCAAGCAAGGGGAAATAATGGATGTCAATACTGTGATCTCTCACAAGTGAGGGAGAAATGAATCAGACCTGTGTTTGAGAAATATGGTGCATAGAGAGGGCAGATGTCAGTGAACATGAAAATCCGGGCTTGCAGGCTTCCCTTTCACCCCTCCCCTGCCATCCTGTCAGCAGCATTAACCTCCCTGTGGATGATGATATAACCATTACCCTGTCTCCTACTTCCTTTGACCCCCTCGTTTCCAGTATCCTTTTCCTCTGCTTCATGGTGTCACCAGAGGCTCTCCCAATATCTCCATTTCCAAGCAGGCCTTCTCACAGCACCTCCCCCACTGGCCAGCCCACCCCTGACACCATAGATACTCTTTGGCCTCCTTGGAAACTTGCAGTCATCCACTTTTCCATATCCATCACCATTCTTCTCTACTTTAGTCCTTGGGTAGGAGAAGGGGGTAACTGAAATAAATAAGATCATATCCAAAATCAATTTACTGAATAGGGTCAAACTTTTAAAGTTAGCTGAATCATAATCTCTGTGTTTCTCACTGGGGTGGATGTATTTTTGTAGCCTCATGTAGTGTGCTGCTTAGAAATCTTGACGTTTGCCTTCTTGGAGCCATAAGATTGTCTACACCAAACAGTGGTTCATGATAGCAGGAATTTGCTAGAGAAGGCTGTACAGAGTCTTAGTAAATGCCTTCAAATGCATAAAAGTTGGTTAAAGCACGCAGGTTGTCCAGTTGACTCCTGTACTCTAAACAGCAGTGTACGCTTACAAAGAAGACTATCTTAGGGCACGTAAATGAAGAATTGAAAACGTATTCACATAATTTTAAGAAGAATATCCCGAATACCTGGTCTGGGTTGTCAAGAGAATGTTGGTCTCTATTATTCTTCTAATAAGGTCAGCGGTAATATCTTTATCTTCCAATGGTTAATGTGTTCAATTAGCAATGGTTCACCTCCTAGGGCTTTCACAAGTATCCTTTCCACCTCCCTTCTGTAAATAAAACAATCACGCTATGTCCCAGTTTTATATTCTGGCTATAAAATTAGCCTGAAGCGGTGCTGTGTGACACAGTAGCCACCGGCCACTTGTAGCCATAGAGCCCTTGGAGTGTGGCAGTCCCAACTGAGGTGCGCTGAGGGTGTCAAACACACACTGGAGCTCAAGCACCCAAGACAGGGTAAAATAAGTCATAATAATAATTTTTAATTCTTGATCACATGTTGAAATTATAACGTTTTGATATGTTGAGATAAATAAAATATATTATTAAAGCTAATTATACCTGTTTCTTTTTACTTTTCTTAATGTAGCTACTCAAACATTTTAAATTGCATGTGGGGTTTGCATTTGTGGCTTTTATTATATTTCTGTTGGACAGCTCTGTCTTAAATAAGTCATGTTTTAATTTATAAATGTTTATTGCTTAAAATTTATATTTATGTCCTAATTAGGAAGATTACATATTTATTTATAACTATGTAAATATAGAAATCTTATATAAATATATAAGATTACATATTTGTAATTCAATTACTATAGGAAAAAACTATTAGATACATTTCTGGGCAAATTAATTGACACTGGGACTTAAATAGATTAATGTAAATTGAATTGACCTTAATATAGTTAAATTGCAAGCTTTTAAAGCTTTTCTTATGTGAAATTTTATTCTAAGTATGTTTGCTTAAGAGAGGTTAGAATTCTGGAACTAGTGCAAAGTTCAGTTCCGTTTGCTTTGCCCTGAACCACAAATATTAACTCTTCTGAACCAGTTATATAGTGACATGACACCCAGAATTTTTAAAGTTAATTCAGCATCCTAAAAGTCATTTTCTTCAGTTTGTTTACATATGTCTTTATCATATCCCGTGGACCTAACAATGAAAAACATCTAACATTTTCTTTAATTGGGTTAGTGAATCAAAAATTAACAAGAGAAGCTTGGAATGCCAAGGCCCAAGGCTAAACAACTTAATTCATCCACCCATTCAGCAAACATTTGCTGAGAGGAAGAGGGATATGAGGTGTCCTAGCAGGGTTGGAACTCCTCTTCTCCCTCACCATGTAAGGGTCAGGGATTTGCAGACAGACCCAAAGACATAGATTCAAAAGCACACGGTATGTTCTGGTAGCTACAGGTTGCCGAGTTCATCGCTATCGGGTTTACAGGGACAGAGTTACAGCTAGCTCCCAGGCATGAAGCTTTCCTCAGTGTTCCCTGTCTTCATGGCAGGTAGATGATAATATTTCACATTTATGTTATTAATAATGGAAGAAAAAACAAGGCCAGATCTTTCTCTACTCCCTTTCTATATTTAATTTTTTAATGCTTTGTTTACTTACACAGAGCGTGTCTGTGCGTTAGAAAATGTTAATCTTATTCTTCTTGTGCATGATAAATGTTGGTCTTGAATGATCAAAGTCACAATTGTTAGCTTGAGAAATTTGAGGCTTCTTTGAACATAGGTAAACTCGAGTTAGAAACAGCCTCAAACAGCCTCAGTTAGAGTCTTTCCTCCATGGCTGTCCAAGAGATGGACCTATAATTGTCCCAGGGTGAGGTTGCCCCACAGAATTTGACCATCCAGTCACTCCTGAGGCCATGGGGCCAGAAAGATGTCAGAATGATTTTAGTCAAGGACCCAAGGTGTGAAAATTGGCCACTTTTGTTCTCATGCTTTCTATCTCTTCACCCTGACTATGTCAGTATTTCATAAGTCCAAGTGATCAGCACCTTCCCCACATGCCAAGGTGTTCTGAAGCCATCGGCCTTCATGGGAGATCCACTCAGCAGCCCGCGCTCAAGACAGCGTCTCCAGAACAGGGTGAAAAAGAAATTGCATAAATTTTTCCTTGTCTTATTTCTCTAGTAAGACAGTGTAAGAGCCTTGACATGTGTCTAAGAGATGCAGATGGTTTTAAGCAACAATATACAATAATAGCACAGGTTTTCCCACTACCCAAAAGTAGAGCATTCCTATGAAGCCTCTCCTAAGCTGAAATAGCATAAAGTGAAGAGTATCCCCCGCTTTCCAAAAGTTCATTTTATACCACTTTGCTTTTATGAAAAACCTACATTAGTACCTGTTTTTGCTAACTGCAAGAAATCCAAAGAGTAACAGAAATGTGGTTTTTTTTTCATAAAAGTAAAAATTCTCTTTTCTCCTTAATGCTCTCGTCATGCAGCTTGTAAGTGGCAAGGCCAGGATTCGAAACCAGGCCCTCTCTTTCCAAAGTTCGAGATACATGATGTCATGCAGATCTGTCTGTCTAGATATTTATTTTAAGTTTTCGTTTTGGAAGACTTGAATGGGCTGTTTCTAAATCCTGCTTAAAAGAATTCTTTCCTTCCCTTGTCATCCCCTATTAGAGACTGACCTGAACTTATTAGGGAATCTTTGGACATGGACACAGAGGTTTTATTCCCAGCTGTGATATCACTTAAATATTTCCAATTATTAACATTGTATTTGTGTGATAGTATGGAGTGTATAAAACACAATCACGTCTTTTTACTTCTTTTTAGTCTTACAACAGTCCTATAAGCTAAGCATCTTTAATCTCAGTTGTATGTGTGTGTTTTTTAATTTCCCAAATGACCATGCTAAGGCTCAGGAAAGGTACTAAAGTATCAGCGTTCCCACTGTTGCTAGATGGGAGAGTGGGGTCAGCTGCCTCCTGGCTGAGCTCTCTTCCCTCCCCACAATGCATTTCCACTCAGGTTGTTAATACTGTCTGTCATTTTGGAGAGTTAATCTCAAGGTGCAGATGTATAAAATGTATTTCCAAATAGAGTCTAGAGAAGTTGATGGAAATATGGATTTGATTTTGAGTTTCAGTCTGGGAAGATCATTAATATAACAGAGATTCAGAAAATGCGTGAAGAAAAAATAGTGTCATAGGATTTCAGGTATACTCAATAATATGTTTTCTTTCAGTTAAGTGAGGAGTAGAGCAAGCCAGAGTCTTGATTTCTGCAGCCCCTAGAAACAGAGCATCTTAAGGTTGGAAGGAATTTAAGGGACCATCGTCCAACCTCCCACTCATTCCTGGCTGATGGCCTGATTCCTCTTGACAACTTTTCAGATAGTGACAGTTCTTATGACCAGAAGCAAAACCTCCCTATTGTCCTTGTCCTCCCCCGACTGCTACCTACACTGCCAGCGTCTTTCCTACCAAGTGCAAGTGCCCAGCATGAGGCCCAGGCTTGCGCTGAGAGCAGGAGCAGTGCACCCCTTCAGCACACTGGGACCAAGTGCACGGTATGGACAGTGAGGTTACACTGTGCTTGTGTCATGTGTGGTCAGGTAGAACCATCGTCTGTTTTCTATAAGAACTGCTGTCCCGTGAGGTTCATTTCCTTGAACTTAACTTTAGGGATATCTATTTCCCCTATGAATTTTATTATTCAGTCTGTTGGGATAATTTAGACTCTAGGTTCTGTCAGTAAATACAGCCATTACTTTTAGACTAGTTATTTTAAAATGTGGTAAGTATGCTTTCATCTGATACTCTGAAAAATGTCTAGAACAGTGCTAAACTCGAGAGTCTTATGGCCTGCCAAAATCCGCCACATGGTGATTCACCATTTCAGCTACAAAAATATCATGAAAAATTATGTCACAGGCCCTGCTGAAATCAAAACATTTTCTTGTCTGTAGCATTTCCCATTTCTGCTTGTCTTATAACCCAGTTGGGACAGTGGGAAAGTTCTTGCTGGTTATGCTATTGATCACTTGCTGTTTTTAATTCATCTGAACGATAACTGATCCTCAGTTTTTGCTGGGTACTAATAACAAGCTAATTGATCTTAGGTAGGGATCCAGTGGGTCCTCTTTTGAACATCAGTTCAGCATCACTTCTTAACATTTGTCCGAGATTTACCAGCAATAGAGATTGCTTCTGCCACACTGAGGTTTAACTTTCCCAGACCTGTAGATTGGAATTTCTTTTATTTGTCAAGCCAGACAATCTTTTACCATGTCTTTTCTAAACTCAAGCTTCGGTTCCACTTTACCAGTGTTTTCCCAGTCTTCCCTAAGGGAAGACCATTGACCTCATACATGAAAAAAATGAAAGCTTAAGAGAATTAATTTTGTTTCCTACATGTCTATTACACCGTCGACTCTGACCAGCCGTTTTTAGCCCTTTTCTATCCATCGTCTGTTAAGTTTTTGAGGGTTTTTTTTTTTCCCAAATCTTAGTTCATTTAGGGTTCCTGTTGTGTACATATGAGAGCATGAACCTAACCTCATTTTCCCTTCTTCAGAAATCTGACCTCATGGAGTTTGCAAATTGCATTGGCCTTTCAAGGGCCAGTTACAAATTGCTTAATGACTATGAGCAATTCGTATTTAAAAAATCTTTGGGATTTACCCAGTTACCTAAAGTCATAGCCTAAGGCAACTGCTTGGGAAAAGCACTTGGCCCTAAGGAGACCTTAGCCCCAAGCAGACTGGGGGAATTTCGAGAAGTGTCAATAGCCCTATGAGAACCGTAATATACCTTTGCTTTTTAAATGAATGTACAAGATCAAATGCACTGACTGCCTCTTTGACAGCTTCTAAGGCAGGTGGGCAGCTCCCAGGGGGGCCAGTTGGGACTTAGCACAAGGCTGGAGCCCAGTAAATTTTGGAGAAAAGTAAATGCACATGGACTGCCTAGGGCCAGGAAGTTCCTAAAGCTAATGATGAGACATCTTGTGTGATAATTTTAAAATACTGGAACAACTGTTTTTCCATGTCCAGAAGGTCAGTGGAAACAATTTAAACAGTTAAGTAGTCAGCATATAAATTTAGGGTGACCTGTAAGGTGATTGAGTCAACATGTATTAATTCCAAAATTGTACTGAATGCACCATGTTGGTCTCTTGGTACTCAGTAGTGATGTCAATCTTCAGGAAGGATCCTATATACAAATGTGATATAAACAATATTTTAGAAGTTAATATATTGGTAGATCACTATGAAGGGGATTAAAATTCAGACTCTATAATAGACGATTCTTCTAGTGTTACTTCTTTGTGGTTCTAAATGTCATAAATAGTGGTGTATCTCTCATGGTTGCCTAACAGGTCACAGAGTAGCTAGAAAAATGGGTTCTACTTTTGTGCCATTCACTTGCCTGTTAAGTGGAAAGTTAGTTCCAAATTGTGTATATTGGACTTCTACAGCCACTGTCACCATGAAGCCACCTAGCCACACTTGAGTCCAGCTGCCCTCCCTTTTCAAGTTGCTCTAGAACCCCCAGAAGTCAGCCCCTAGACCGTAAGGCCTAAACAAGTGTCCTGGAGTGTTGCACGTAACCTCTGGTGTGCCCACCTAGGGCATCACGAGTGTGTTTATTCCCGTTAGATTGTCCGCTGCTCCAGGCCTATAGCCGTGTTTCCTTTGGGCCTCATTACCTGCCCGGAAGTTGTGGATCTTTTTTTTTTTTTTTTTAATATTCTTTTTTTCCTTTTTTTTTTTAAACCCCACATTTGTTTATTTATTTATTTTTGGCTGTGTTGGGTCTTCGTTTCTGTGCAAGGGCTTTCTCTAGTTGTGGCAAGCGGGGGCCACTCTTCATCGCAGTGCGCGGGCCTCTCACTATTGCGGCCTCTCACTATTCTTGTTGCGGAGCACAGGCTCCACACGCACAGGCTCAGTAGTTGTGGCTTACGGGCCTAGTTGCTCCGTGGCGTGTGGGATCTTCCCAGACCAGGGCTCGAACCCATGTCCCCTGCATTAGCAGGCAGATTCTCAACCACTGCGCCACCAGGGAAGCCCGAAGTTGTGGATCTTGAAAGCAAGTAGCCTGGCCCAGGTGTTTCTACGAAACTGCAGATAAGCACAGGCTCTTGATCAGGTGACAAGACAGTGTAGACCTTCCGGGGAGGTGTTCCGGCAGCCTCACTCAGCTCTGTGGAGTCCAAGGCCATCAGTGGGGCGGGGGTGGGGTCGCAGAGACCCTCAGTGCCCCGCACTGCAGATGAGGAAGCGGGAGAAGGGTTTCTCACCTGCACCTCTTCAGGGGCCGTTCCAGAAGTTTCCAGCAGACAAAGCTTCTGAAGCCCCTGCGCACCATCACTCTGAGTCTCCCTGAATGCAGGTTCCACATCTGCTTAGGAAGCGACATGTCACGAAAAGGCCTTGGGGTTTGAAACCCCTGCTTCGGGAAGCATCACTTTCATACCTCATACACGTGAATTATTTTTCGTTTTCTTTTATGTTTGACCTAAGACCTGATAAGGGACACCTGCTCCTCAGAAGTCTCCCTTCCCGGGAGAAGAAACGTCATCCATGTGTTCGGGCTCTGGGCTGGGCTGTTTACAGCCCTCCCGGCCTCCAGCGATAAGCTTCATGTTTGCTCTGGTCGGGGCGCAGGGGTGAGGTCAGCCCACGTGGCAGGCTTCCAGGGAGTTCTGCTTCCATTGAGGGAATACTCAGCCTTCCCGGGAGCTCTGGTTTCTCTTTAACTTATCATCTTTCAGTTTTATCTGCGTGGCTTTCTCTTCAGGTAACTCCAGCAGTGAATTTCCCTGCCAGCCTCTCCTTGCCTGGCCTGAAGTGACCCCCTCGGTCCTCTACCTGTTTTCTCCTCTCCCCAGACTTCCTCCGGGAGGTGAGTCCCCTCCTGATTCAGAGCCAAGGTGACAGGTCCATAGACATCATGGGAAAGGGCTTGGCCAAGAGCGCTGTGAAAGGACTCCTCCCAGCTAGGCTGATGGCCAGACAGCAATTGGCTGCCTCATTGAGACCTGGGCCTGCGACTTCTGCTGCCCCAGAGAAGGCAAACCCTCAGGAAGCCACGGCCCCAGCTGTATTCAGTGTCCAGAGCCAGACAGGCTCGTGAGCAGTGTCTCCAAAGAGCATCGGTCTATGGCTGCACTAAAAGCCGTGTAATGCCAAGCATGTTTGAATTTCTGTCAAGTCACTCAAGTCCAAACTCTTCACTAATATAGACCCGACTTCCTGGAATAAGGTAGAACTGATTCTTCCCATGACAAAGTGTGACAGAGTGTCCCAAACCTGCTCGTGAAAACACGCAGGCAAATAGTATTTCTACCTAAACTGAGAGGGAAGACATGAAAATAGTCAAACATCTTTGTTCAGCACCTTGAATGCTCCAGAACTGGGCAGAGGACATATGGGAGGACGGGGGTCATCCCACAGTTCCTATAAGTTACATTTAGTCTATGCAACTCAATACAGTATTTGTGCAATTACAACCCATACCCATCAGATTGCAGAACTGGTCCTTTCTCGTTCCCTTGAGCGCGTTCCCTCATCTTGAACCCTAGCACCTTGCACGAATCTTTCTCTCTGGCTGAGGCATAAGGAACTTCAGCTCAGCTCCTCGTTTGTCTTCTCTCTCCCTGTGAACCTCCTGCTCCCTTTTTGTTTTTTTCCCCTGAGAATGGCTTGCTGAGTTAAGAACAGATCGTACCTTATGGCCCAGTTACCTTTAGTCCAATAGCTAGAAGGGGATTACATGACAGTCAGGATGATCAAATAATGGGATTGGCCAGGGGGTAGGTTGCTGAGGTTGGAGTGATCAAACAAGGGACGCACCCCTCTGAGTCTCGATGGGACATCCGGAGGGCCCCCTGCCGCTCCAGCTGTCTGGGGCAGGAAGCCCCAGCCGCCAGTCCCCCGATGTGGTCACCATTCATTAAATGGGCGAGCTGACCCTGGAGTGACGCCCTGTCTTTGTAAAGGCATTTGACTCTCCATAAAACTGGATCCACGAGCAATCCTGGTTCCGATGTGGGACTTACTATTTGGAGAAAACACTTGGAGTATTGCTGTTTGTTTTGTCTGGTGCATTGGAACATTGTTTAGATTGTATTAAATGACACTTTTCCAGTACTTGTTTTCTTCTTTCCTTTCCCTTTTGGCTTTAAAAACAAAAACAAACAGCTCTCAAACACCATGGCTGTGCTCTGAGTTCGGTACCAGGAGTGGTACTGAGCAGAGTGGATAAAGCTCCCCTCAGCCCTCAGCTAGAGCAGGACACCCACCTGCTCTGCACACCTCCATCACATA
This sequence comes from Phocoena phocoena, assembly GCF_963924675.1. Lineage (NCBI taxonomy): Eukaryota > Metazoa > Chordata > Mammalia > Artiodactyla > Phocoenidae > Phocoena > Phocoena phocoena. The sequence continues at coordinate 30,161,936 of NC_089224.1, read as the reverse complement.
GCACGCGCAGCTCTGTCATAGAGAAATGTATAAAGTCTTGTTAATCCCTGTGGGTTGTAAGTTCCTTAAGTCACAGACAGGATCTGAATCAGGCAAGATGATTAGGCATGAGTAATGCAAACCGAAGGAACTGCACCCAGAACAAGATGTTTTTTCTAGGCTCCTGAAAATCAAGTGCTGGGGCAGGCCATTCAGGACTCACTTTAAGGGCTCCACAGGATCCAGGCTCCTTTCCACCACCACACTCCTCTCAGGGCTGATGCTCATGGTCCAAGGCGGCAGCAAGGGCTCCACACATCACCCATAAATCATCCAGCAAGTATCACTGCGCTCAGCCTTGGAGCTCCCACTCTCCACACCTACTCAGCCTGTTCTCAGTTGCCACGGTAAATACCCAACCCAACTGACAGTCTGAAAGAAAAGGAAAACACAAAATTCCCTGCTGGTCTCCAGTGGCACTGGGCTTCTGTTAGGACCGAGGCCATCATGCGTTTGCCTGTCTCCTGTGAGCAACCCAGACCAGCAGCCAGAAGGAGGCCGGGGAGCCCCAGGTCCGAGGCGGCAGGTGGCCTCCTCTCCCAGGCGTGACTCGGATGGTCCCCACCCTTCTAATAGGCCAGAGCCCCAAAAGTGTCTGGACCCCCATGGACACCTCCATCGAGCTCTGCACTCAGCTCCACCCAGGCCTGTGACTGATATCGTGCCTTAGGAAACACCTCAAAATGCAGCTCTTGGTTGAAAAGGAAAAGGAAACGGTGCATTCAGAGTCAGTCCCAGCTCTTTTTCTGTTTTAACCTTTTTATTTTATATTGGAGTGTAGCCAATTAACAATGTTGTGATAGCTTCAGGTGCACAGCAAAGGGACTCAGCCATACATACACATGTATCCGTTCTCCCCCAAACTCCTCTCCCATCCAGGCTGCCACATAACATTGAGCAGAGTTCCCTGTACTATACAGTAGGTCCTTGTTGGTCATCCATTTTAACTATAGCAGTGTGTACATGTCAATCCCAAACTCCCTAAATATCCCACCCCCCACCCTTCCCCCCAATAACCATAAGTTCCTTCTCTAAGTCTAGTCCCAGCTCTTAAGAAGCTGACCGTTAACCGGGAGAGAGGCACAAAGCAAACTTCTTTTAGAAAACTGGACTTCACAACAACAACAAAAAAAGTGGTGAACAGCACCTCCAACCTGCTGAAGCGCTGAATGCTGTGCCCCCTCTGCTGGGTCCTTCACAACAGAGGCCTGTTGTGACTCTGCTGACCCAGTTTTCCCTAAAAGTGCTTAGCCATGAAACTCTTTCTCCAAGTCGCCTTTTTTTTTTTTTTTAATTTTATTGAAGTAGAGCTGATTTATATTGTGTTAATTTCCGCTGCCCAGCAAAGTGACTCAGTTATACATATATATTCTTTTTCATGTTCTTTTCTATTATGGTTTATCACAGGATACTGAATATAGCGTGCTGTACCATGCAGTAGGACCTTATTGTTTAGCCATCCTATATGTAATAGTTTGCATCTGCTAATCCCAAATACGAGCTCCAGAGAACCCCCTCTGGGAAATGCTCTTCCAGGTGGATCTCAGACCTTCCCCCTCCAAAGAGGTATCCTGGGGACAAGTGGAGTGAACAAAGATATCCACTGCTCTCTTTCTCATCTTCCTTATTTCTGAGTCTTCACCTGCTCTGGTTTGCTAATTTCTTAATTATAATGAGGCTGCTCTAGCCACCCGATACTCGGTGTATTTGGTTTCTCTGACCCACTGGCAGCACCACACTTGGGTGGGAAGTGAGACCCTTGCCTGCCCTTGCCATGGGTCCTGGGTCTTGCCCTGTTCTCCTGGACTTCTCTGTGTCCTGTCTTCTGGGAGGATGCTCTCCCCAAGGGGATGGCCTCTGGTCCGAGTTCCTCTGCCCAGTGTGTGGCTCCCAGCATACCCTCCAGCAGCACTTACGTTCTGCATCTCACTCCTGACTCGCATGTGTTGTCCCGGTTCCCGGGGTGACGTGCTGCTGTTTATCCCCTTGGCAAACTCTGCTTCTCCCAGTTGGTGCCCTGGCAACCTGCTCTGTTTTCTCACTGGGGGGGGGGGGGGGGGGGGGGAATCTGTTGTTCTCCAGATCATGTGCCATTTTAACTGACTCGTGGCAGCAGTTCAAAATAATTTTTGGAGGGTTGTTTTTTTAAATAATAATAATAGTGATAAATCACCAGTTCTGTTTTTTTGTAAAAAGTGGTTTCGCTTGCTGTCACATGTAGCTAGCTTCTCAAAAGGCAGAAAGAGAGCAGTTTCCAAGTGTGGGCTGCACCACGGAAACATTCCAAGGGAATTTAACTTGGTGCTGAAGTACCAGGTTCTCATACTGAGTTAGCCATCATCATATCCTGAAATCTGCACAGCCGGTGGGTTAGGATGGAAGGGGAGGTTTCCACTGAACGAGGACAAAGTGCTTCCTCTTCACCAGAGACCCCTACAGGTGATGTCACTACGGATAGGCCCTGGACGTTCAGAGCAGTCAGGATGGAGATTAGCAGTCATATGTTTACTGGGTCCTGCTGGAGAGTTTGGTTCTTGTGTGTTTCCCAGAGTGGGGACCTGCTTCACCAGAGAGACTGGGAAAGGTAGGTTGGAGACGAGCACAGCTCAGGCAGAAATCTGCAAAAGCATTTCAGGGAGATCTTTGGGTTTTGTTGTCATCGGTTTGGGGTTCTGGCACAGAGGTCCCTCGTAAGTGATGCAGCATTTTTCTTGAAAGAGGGGGAATTGCTGCCAAGATGAGAAGCAAAGAACCTGAAAAGTGAGCCCACACGTGCTGATGTAACGAGGGGGCTGTTTGTGGGAGGCCCTACCCCACAAACCAGTGGTTTTTGTAAAAACCACTTTTTACAAAAAAACAGAACTGGTGATTTATCACTATTATTATTATTAAAAAAAACAACCCTCCAAAAATTATTTTGAACTGCTGCCACGGGTCAGTTAAAATGGCACATGATCTGGAGGGGGACCTGCGTTCAGAATGGTCTGGACACTCTCACTCCTTTCCCAGGCGCTCCCTTTAGGCTCGTCAGCAACACTGGTCACCTTCTGGCGCCTCACCTTCTGTACTGAATCCTTTCTTCATGTAGCTTCTGGAGTCATCTGTTTAAAAAACAAAAACAGTGGCTGTTCCACTTATCCATTGCTGTGGAACAAACACCCCAAAACTTGATAGCTTGAAACAACAATTTTTTATGAGCTCATGCTTCTGTGGGTTGCTTGAGTGTTCTTGCTTGGAGTCTCTCACATGGTAGCACTAAGGTGTTGGCTGGGGCTTGAGCCATCTGAAGACTCACCTGGCTGGCCTTTTTTTTTTTTTTTGAATTTTTGAATTTTATTTTATTTATTTATTTATACAGCAGGTTCTTCTTAGTTATCGATTTTATACATATAAGTGTATACATATCAATCCCAATCTCCCAATTCATCACACCACCCCCGATACCACCACTTTCCCCCCTTGGTGTCCATACGTTGTTCTCTACGTCTGTGTCTCTATTTCTGCCCTACAAACCAGTTCATCTGTACCATTTTTCTAGCTTCCACATATATACGTTAATACACGATATTCGTTTTTCTCTTTCTGACTTACTTCACTCTGTATGACAGTCTCTAGATCCATCCACATCGCTACAAATGCCCCAATTTCATTCCTTTTTATAGCTGAGTAATATTCCATTGTATATATGTACCGCATCTTCTTTATCCATTCGTCTGTCGATCGGCATTTAGGTTGCTTCCATGACCAGGCTATTGTAAATAGTGCTGCAATGAACATTGGGGTGCATGTGTCTTTTTGAATTATGGTTTTCTCTGGGTATATGCCCAGTAGTGGGTTTGCTGGGTCATATGGTAATTCTATTTTTACTTTTTAAGGAACCTCCATACTGTTCTCTGTAGTGGCTGTATCAATTGACATTCCCACCAACAGTGCAAGAGGGTTCCCTTTTCTCCACACCCTCTCCATCATTTGTTGTTTGCAGATTTTCTGATGATGCCCATTCTGACTGGTGTGAGGCGATACCTCACTGTAGTTTTGATTTGAATTTCTCTAATAATTAGTGATGTTGAGCAGCTTTTCATGTGCTTCTTGGCCATCTGTATGTCTTCTTTGGAGAAATGTCTATTTAGGTCTTCTGCCCATTTCTGGATTGGGTTGTTTGTTTTTTTAATATTGAGCTGCATGAGCTGTTTGTATAATTTGGAGATTAATCCTTTGTCCATTGATTCACTTGCAAATATTTTCTCCCATTCTGAGGGTTGTCTTTTCATCATATTTGTAGTTTACTTTGCTGTGCAAAAGCTTTTAAGTTTCATTAGGTCCCATTTGTTTATTTTTGTTTTTATTTCCATTACTCTAGGAGGTGGATTAAAAGAGATCCTGTTGTAATTTATGTCAAAGAGTGTTCTTCCTATGTTTTCCTCTAAGACTTTTATCGTGTCCAGTCTTACATTTAGGTCTCTAATCCATTTTGAGTTTATTTTCATGTATGGTGTTAGGGAGTGTTCTAATTTCATTCTTTTACATGTAGCTGTCCAGTTTTCGAAGCACCGCTTATTGAAAAGACTGTCTTTTCTCCATTGTATATTCTTGCCTCCTTTATCAAAGATAAGGTGACCATATGTGCATGGGTAGTCTCTGCGCTTTCTATCCTGACCCACTGATGTGTATTTTTCTGTCAGTACCATACTGTCTTGATTACTGTAGCTTTGTAGTATAGTCTGAAATCCAGGAGCCTGATTCCTCCTGCTACGTTTTTCTTTCTCAAGATTACTTTGGCTTTTTTGGGTCTTTGGTGTTTCCATACAAATCATGAAGTTTTTTGTCCCAGTTCTCTGAAGAATGCTATTGGTAGTTTGATAGGGATTGCATTGAATCTGTAGATTGCTTTGGGTAGTATAGTCATTTTAACAATGTTGATTCTTCCAATCCAAGAACATGGTATATCTCTCCATCTGTGGTATCATCTGTAATTTCTTTCATCAGTGTCTTATAGTTATCTGCATACAGGTCTTTTGTCTCCCTAGGTAGGTTTATTCCTAGGTATTTTATTCTTTTTGTTGCAGTGGTAAATGGGAGTGTTGCCTTAATTTCTCTTTCAGATTCTTCATCATTAGTGTATAGGAATGTAAGAGATTTCTGTGCGTTGATTTTGTATCCTGCTACTTTACCAAATTCATTGATTAGCTCTAGTAGTTTTCTGGTAGCATCTTTAGGATTCTCTGTGTATAGTGTCATGTCATCTGCAAACAGTGGCAGTTATATTTCTTCTTTTCTGATTTGGATTCCTTTTATTTCTTTTTCTTCTCTGATTGCTATGTCTAAAACTCCCAAAACTATGTTGAATAATAGTGGTAAGAGTGGACCACCTTGTCTTATTCCTGATCTTAGGGTAAATGGTTTCAGTTTTTCACCATTGAGAATGGTGTTGGCTGTCGGTTTGTCATATATGGCCTTTATTATGTTGGGGTAAGTTTCCTCTATGCCTACTTTCTGGAGGGTTTTTATCCTAAATGGGTGTTGAATTTTGTCAAAAGCTTTTTCTGCAACTATTGTCATGATCATATGGTTTTCATCCTTCAATTTGTTAATATGGTGTACCACATTGATTGATTTACATATATTGAAGAATCCTTGCATTCCTGGGATAAACCCCACTTGATCATGGTATATGATCCTTTTAATGTGCTGTTGGATTCTCTTTGCTAGTATTTTGTTGAGGATTTTTGCATCTATGTTCATCAGAGATATTGGCCTGTAGTTTTCTTTCTTTATGACATCTTTGTCTGCTTTTGGTATCAGGGTGATGGTGGCCTCGTAGAATGAGTTTGGGAGTGTTCCTCCCTCTGCTATATTTTGGAAGAGTTTGAGAAGGATGGGTGTTAACTCTTCTCTAAATGCTTGATAGAATTCACCTGTGAAGCCATCTGATCCTGGACTTCTGTTTGTTGGAAGATTTTTAATCACAGTTTCAATTTCATTACTTGTGACTGCTCTGCTCATATTTTCTATTTCTTCCTGGTCTGTCTTGGAAGTTTATACCTTTCTAAGAATTTGTGCATTTCTTCCAGGTGTCCATTTTATTGGCATAGAGTTGCTTGTAGTAGTCTCTTAGGATGCTTTGTATCTCAGTGGTGTCTGTTGTAACTTCTCCTTTGCATTTCTAATTTTATTGATTTGAGTCCTCTCCCTCCTTTTCTTGATTTGTCTAGCTAATGGTTTATCAATTTTGTTTATCTTCTTGAAGAACCAGCTTTTAGTTTTATTGATCTTTGCTCTTGTTTTCTTTGTTTTTATTTCATTTATTTCTGCTCTGATCTTTATGATTCCTTTCCTTCCTCTAACTTTTGGTTTTGTTTGTTCTTCTTTCTCTAGTTCCTTTAGGTGTAAGGTTAGATTGTTTATTAGAGATTTTTCTTGTTTCTTGAGTTAGGCTTGTATTGCTATAAACTCCCTTCTTAGAACTGCTTTGGCTGCATCCCATAGGTTTTGGATCATTGTGTTTTCGTTGTAACTGGTCTCTAGGTAATTTTTGATTTCCTCTTTGATTTCTTCAATGATCTCTTCGTTACTTAGTAACTTTTTTTGTTTGTTTGTTTGTATTTTTCGGTACGCGGGCCTCTCAGTGTTGTGGCCTCTCCCGTTGTGGAGCACAGGCTCCGAACGCACAGGCTCAGCGGCCATGGCTCACGGGCCTAGCCGCTCCGCGGCATGTGGGATCTTCCCAGACCGGGGCACGAACCCGTGTCCCGTGCATTGGCAGGCGGACTCTCAACCACTGCACCACCAGGGAAGCCTGAGTAACGTATTTTTTAGCCTCCATGTGTTTGTGTTTTTTACGTTGTTTTCCCTGTAATTGATGCCTAATCTCATAGCATTGTGGTCAGAAAGATGCTTGATATGATTTTAGTTTTCTTAAATTTACTGAGGCTAGATTTGTGACTCAAGATGTTATCTATCCTGGAGAATGTTCTGTGTGCACTTGAGAAGAAAGTGTAATCTGCTCTTTTTGGATGGAATGTCCTATTAATATCAATTAAATCTAGCTGGTCTATTGTGTCATTTAAAACTTGTGTTTCCTTATTAAATTTCTGTTCTGATGATCTGTCCATTGGTGTTAAGCGAGGTGTTAAAGTCCCCCAGTATTATTGTGTTACTGTCGATTTCCTCTTTTATAGCTGTTAGCAGTTGCCTTATGTATTGAGGTGCTCCTATGTTGGGTGCATAATATTTATAATTGTTATATCTTCTTGGATTGATCACTTGATCATTAATTATGGAGTATCCTTCCTTGTCTCTTGTAACATTCTGTATTTTAAAGTGTATTTTATCTGATATGAGTATTGGTACTCCAGCTTTCTTTTGATTTACATTTGCATGGAATATCTTTTTCCATCCCCTCACTTTCAGTCTGTATGTGCCCCTAGGTCTGAAGTGGGTCTCTTGTAGACAGCATATATATGGGTCTTGTTTTTGTATCCATTCAGCAAGCCTGTGTCTTTTGGTTGGAGCATTTAATCCATTCACGTTTAACATAATTATTGATATGTATGTTCCTATTACCATTTTCTTAATTGTTATGGGTTTGTTTTTGCAGGTCCTTTCCTTCTCTTGTGTTTCCCACTTAGAGAAGTTCCTTTAGCATTTGTTGTAGAGCTGGTTTGGTGGTGCTGAATTCTCTTAGCTTTTGCTTGTCTGTAAAGCTTTTGATTTCTCCGTTGAATCTGAATGAGATCCTTGCTGGGTGGAGTAATCTTGGTTGTAGTTTCTTCCCTTTCATCACTTTAAGTATATTATGCCAGTCCCTTCTGGCTTGTAGAGTTTCTGCTGAGAAATCAGCTTTTAACCTTATGGGAGTTCCTTTGTATGTTATTTGTCCTTTTTCCCTTGCTGCTTTCAATAATTTTTCTTTGTCTTTAATTGCTGTCAATTTGACTACTATGTGTCTCAGTATGTTTCTCCTTGAGTTTATCTTGCCTGGGACTCTCTGTGCTTCCTGGACTTGGGTGGGTATTTTCTTTCCCATGTTAGGGCAGTTTTCTACTATATCTCTTCAAATATTTCCTTGGGTCCTTTCTCTCTCTCTTCTCCTTCTGGGACCCCTATAATGTGAATGTTGTTGCATTTAATGTTGTCCCAGAGGTCTCTCAGGCTGTCTTCATTTCTTTTCACTCTTTTTTCTTTATTCTGTTCTGTTGCAGTGAATTCCATGATTCTGTCTTCCAGGTCACTTATCCATTCTTCTACCTCAGTTTTTCTGCTGCTGATGGCTTCTAGTGTATTTTTCACTTCTGTTATTGTATTGTTCCTCTCTGTTTGTTTGTTCTTTAATTTTTCTAGGTGTTTGTTCTTTAATTCTTCTAGATCTTTGTTAAACATTTCTTGTTTACAAGAAACTTTTCACTATCTTTATTCTGAATTCTTTTTCTGGACGATTGCCCATCTCCACTTCATTTAGTTGTCTTTCTGGAGTTTTGTCTTGTTCCTTCATCTGGTACTTAGCCCTCTGCCTTTTTATCTTGTCTATCTCTCTGTGAATGTGGTTTTTTTTTTCCTCACAGGCTGCAGGATTGTAGTCCTTCTTGCTTCTGATGTCCGTCCTCTGGTGGATAAGTCTATCTAAGAGCCTTGTGCATGTTTCCTGATGGGAGGGACTGGTGGTGGGTAGAGCTGGGTGTTTCTTTGGTGGACAGAGCTCAGTAAAACTTTAATCCGCTTGTCTGCTGATGGGTGGGGCTGGGTTCCATCCCTGTTGGTTCTTTGGCCTGAGGCGACCCAACACTGGAGCCTACCCAGCTCTTTGGTGGGGCTAATGGCAGACTGTGGGAGGACTCACGCCAAGGAGTACTTCCCAGAACTTCTGCTGCCAGTGTCCTTGTCCCCATGGTGAGCCACAGCCACCCCTGCCGCCTCTGCAGGAGACGCTCCAACACTAGCAGGTAGGTCTGGTTCAGTCTTCTATAGGGTCACTGCTCCTTCCCCTGGGTCCCGATGCACACATTACTTTGTGTGTGCCCTCCAAGAGTGGAGTCTCTGTTTCCCCCAGTCCTGTTGAAGTCCTGCAGTCAAATCCTGGTAGCCTTCAAAGTCTGATTCTCTAGGAATTCCTCCTCCTGTTGCCGGACCCCCAGGTTCGAAAGCCTGACGTGGGGCTCAGAACCTTCACTCCAGTGCGTGGACTTCTGTGGTATAAGTGTTCTTCAGTTAGTGAGTCACCCACCCAGCAGTTGTGGGATTTTATTTTATTGTGATTGCGCCCCTCCTACCATCTCATTTTGGCTTCTCCTTTGTCTTTGGATGTGGGGTATCTTTTTTGGTGAGTTCCAGTGTCTTCCTGTCGATGATTGTTTAGCAGTTAGTTGTGACTCCGGTGCTCTTGCCAGAGGGAGTGAGTGCACATCCTTCTACTCTGCCATCTTAAACCAATCTCCCGGCTGGCCTTTTAAAGCTACTGTCAGCCCAGCTGGAGCTTTTGACGGGAACACATCCACATGGCCTCTCCAAAGAGCTTGGGCTTCTCCCAGCATGGTGGCTGGGTTCCCAGAGGGAGCTCCAAAGAATGTGCATGCTGAGCAACCCAGGCAGAAACCCCAGAATCAACTCTGCCTCATTCTAGTGATCAAGCAACGCTCAGATTCCAGGGGACCAGGATGATGGGAGAGGCAGGGCCACACTGCGGAAGAGCATGTGAGATAGAAGATATGGCTGAGGCCATGTTTACAAAATGCAATCTGCTTCCCATCACCTACCCACAGGCTAAAACTTCAGCATACAAACAACGCCACAAGATCCTTTAGGAACCAAGGGGGTAAAAATAAAATAGGTCCCACCAAAATGAAAATAGCTTTGTTGAGTCCTAATGGGGAAAAAGAAATGTAGAGACTTAACACTCAGATTTCAAAGATGTTGGAGAGAAAAATGCCAAGAAGAAATTAGGTGCTGCTTTTCAGCCTCTGAAATACTACCATCTTGGCTTCTTTGAGAAATCTGAAGCTGAGACAGCATACTAATTTTCATTCTTTACATGTGCTTGATATGCTGCACTCACTTGAGTGGCCTCATTTCATGTTGCCATTGCCCTTGCACAGATGTGGAAACTGAGGCTCAGCCAGGTCCCTGCTTTCCCATGTTGTTGGCAGAGTTGGGGCTGGCATTGCTCCACTCTGGGCAGGGCCATGATTGTGGGGATCCCTCATACCTCCCCCATCACTTCCTCCTCCCTCAGAAATATTATGCAGGCTCTTTCATGCCTCCCTGCCTCGGGTCACACTCTTCCTGCTCTTGGAAGCGTCCCTCCAACACACACTTTCTTCCTCTCCAGGCTGGAGCCCAGCCTTCAGGACACAGCCTGGGCCTCCTGACCTCACCCTCTCGCCTGGAGTGGCCCTGAGTGTCTATGTCCTGTTTGTGGCCCTTTCCATATTATAGCGTTACATGCTTCTCCCTCCCTTATTCTGTAAACCCTTTGGGGTTTGTATCCCCTGCCATAAATGTGAATTATTATCAAATGTTAACTCATCCTTGAAAAATCTTTTCTGTCACCTCACCTCTTATATAAGACCTGTAATTTCAGTATTCTAGCAGGATTTGAGTCAATGCCACTCTAAGAATGCAGTTCTTCAAGAAAAATAGATGACCCATAAACCAGCACTAAAATTTTGCCACGGGCTTGATATATGAATTCAAAAGTAAAAATTATTTTGTGTTAATTAAAAACCTTTTTGCAAATCTTGGGAGGAGGGGAGAGATGGAACTGATCAGCTGTTTGATTTAATCCAGATCTGTTTCCAGCATTAATGTGGGGAAGTCACAATCATAAATAGTTACCAAAAATAATATTAACTGTCATATGCACTGGGTAGATACATATTTAAAATCAAAGAAAAAATTACACCCTGTTTTAGTCACTCTTTTTGAATCTGCATCCACCTTCCTTGGTGGGAGCTTGTTCAAATGTAGTGTCTGGATCAAGGTTGATGATGAAAATGTCAGGCCCTAGGGTAGGTACCAACCCATAAGGTAGAAAAAATTGTCACTCCAGACAGTTTGCTCTTCATTCTAAATGCAGCATTTTCTCTGACATTGTGTGTCCATCCAGTCTTTCCCCAAGTGAGAGCAAAACTGCCACAGAGAAATAAATTTGAAAACAAAACCTGGGGACTTCCCTGGTGGCGCAGTGGTTAAGAATCCACCTGCCAGTGCAGGGGACACAGGTTCGATCCCTGGTCCAGGAATATCCCACATGCGGCGGAGCAACTAAGTGCCACAACTACTGAGCCTGCGCTCTAGGGCCCATGTGCCACAACTATGGAGCCCACGTGCTGCAACTACTGAAGCCCATACACCTACAGCCTGTGCGCCACAAAAAGAGAAGCCACTGCAATAAGAAGCCCACGCACCACAACGAAAGGTAGCACCCACTCGCACTCAGCAAACGAAGACCCAACCCAGCCAAAATAAATAAGATAAAATAAAATCCTTACTGGATTAAACAAACTTCAACAGGTTTATTTATGTATGTATGTATGTATGTATTATTTTTGGCTGCATGGGGTCTTAGTTGTGGCACATGGGATCTTCATTGTGGTATGCAGGATCTTTCGTTGCAGCACATGGGCTCTTCGTTGCAGCGCACGGGCTTCTCTCTAGTTGTGGTGTGCGGGTTTTCTCTCTCTAGTTGAGGTGCACTGGCTCAGTTGCCCTGCAGCATGTTGGATCTTAGTTTCCTGACCAGGGATCATACCTGCGTCCCCTGCATTGGAAGGCTGTACCACTGGACCACTAGGGAAGTCCCACAATAAGTTTATTTTTAATGAGCAGTGAAATATACACAAATGCTTCCCCAACTGTGTGTGATCCTTGTGTGCTGACCTTGAGAAAGAACCTTCTGTGGTTCTTTCTTATTGTTAGTATCATGCTTCCTAAGCACACATACAAACAGGGTTCTCTTTTTATTGCAGAGCCCCTCTGAGCATGTTAAAGCCATGGTTTCAGCTAATTAAAACACTGTCTGAGTTTTCAGTGGGGAGGAGGAGGCTGCATTGCCCAAACTTACTTAACCACAAGGCCCCTCTCTTTGCCTTGCCCTCACAAAACTCTTTCCTGAATGATACTCCAGTCCTGTCTGTGACTTCACAGGAGTGGCTTGTATCTCAGACAAACTGGACACAAGCCCAGCACAGCAACTGTGCTCAGTGAATAGAGCTTTGGAGGCAAATGCACTTGGGTTTGAATTCATTTCTCAATTATGCAATTTACTTGCTGAATGATTTGGGGCAATTTTTAAAATCTCTTTGAGGCTTGGTTTTCTCATTGATAGAAGAGACAGTGATAATGTGAATCTCATAGTTGTGGTTATTAATAAGATAATACGTGTAAAATGCCTTGCATAGCATCCTGGATACAGTTCACTGAGTGACTACAAGGGTACTGTTTAAATTACATGTATTTGTAAATTAGACAAAAAAATCACATTGGAAATTAGGTTAGGTGTTTATGAAGCTTTGCTCCTTTTAGCTGAAGTTTTTTTCTCTCTCTTTTTTTTTTTTTGAGTTTATTTTTGTGTATGGTGTTAGGGAGTGTTCTAATTTCATTCTTTTACATGTAGCTGTCCAGTTTACCAAGCACCATTTATTGAAGAGACTGTCTTTTCTCCATTGTATATCCTTGCCTCCTTTGTCATAGATTAGTTGACCATAGGTGTGTGGGTTTTTCTCTGGGCATTCTATCCTGTTCCATTGATCTATATTTCTGTTTTTGTGCCAGTACCATACTGCCTTGATTACTGTAGCTTTGTAGTATAATCTGAAGCCAGGGAGTCTGATTCCTCCAGCTCCATTTTTTTCCCTCAAGACTGCTTTGGCTATTCAGGGTATTTTGTGTCTCCATACAAATTTTAAGATTTTTTGTTCTAGTTCTGTAAAAAATGCCATTGGTAATTTAATAGGGATTGCATTGAATCTGTAGATGGTTTTGGGTAGTAGAGTCATTTTCACAATGTTAATTCTTCCAATCCAAGAACATGGTATATCTCTCCCTCTGTGGTATCATCTTTAATTTCTTTCATCAGTGTCTTATAGTTTTCTGCATACAGGTCTTTTGTCTCCCTAGGTAGGTTTATTCCTAGGTATTTTATTCTTTTTGTTGCAGTGGTAAATGGGAGTGTTGCCTTAATTTCTCTTTCAGATTTTTCATCATTAGTGTATAACAATGCAAGAGATTTCTGTGCATTAATTTTGTATCCTGCAACTTTACCAAATTGATTGATTAGCTATAGTAGTTTTCTGGTAGCATCTTTAGGATTCTCTATGTATAGTATGTCATCTGCAAACAGTGAGAGTTTTACTTCTTCTTTTCCAATTTGTATTCCTTTTATTTCTTTTTCTTCCCTGACTGCCGTGGCTAGGACTTCCAAAACTATGTTGAATAATAGTAGTGAGAGTGGACATCCTTGTCTTGTTCCTGATCATAGAGGAAATGCTTTCAGTTTTTCACCATTGAGAATGATGTTTGCTGTGGGTTTGTCATATATGGCCTTTATTATGTTGAAGTAGGTTCCCTCTATGCCCACTTTCTGGAGAGTTTTTATCATAAATGGGTGTTGGATTTTGTCAAAAGCTTTTACTGCATCTATTGAGATGATCATATGGTTTTTATTCTTCAATCTGTTAATATGGTGTATCACATTGACTGATTTGCATATATTGAAGAATCCTTTCATCCCTGGGATAAATCCCACTTGATCATGGTGTATGATTCTTTTAATGTGTTGTTGGATTCTGTTTGCTAGTATTTTTTTGAGGTTTTTTGCATCTATATTCATCAGTGATATTGGTCTGTAGTTTTCTTTTTTTGTAGTATCTTTGTCTGGTTTTGGTATCAGGGTGATGGTGGCCTCATAGAATGAGTTTGGGAGTGTTCCTTCCTCTGCAACTTTTTGGAAGGGTTTGAGAAGGCTGGATGTTGGCTTTTCTCTAAATGTTTGATAGAATTCACCTGCAAAGCCATCTGGTTCTGGACTTTTGTTTGTTGGAAGATTTTTAATCACAGTTTCAATTTCATTACTTTTGATTGGTCTGTTCATATTTTCTATTTCTTCCTGGTTCAGTCTTGGAAGGTTATACCTTTCTAAGAATTTGTCTATTTCTTCCAGGTTGTCCATTTTATTGCATTGAGTTGCTTGTAGTAGTCTCTTAGGATGCTTTGTATTTCTGCAGTCTGTTGTAACTTCTCCTTTTTCATTTCTAATTTTAATGATTTGAGTCCTTTGCCTCTTTTTCTTGATTTGTCTAGCTAATGGTTTATCAATTTTGTTTATCTTCTCAAAGAACCAGCTTTTGGTTTTATTGATCTTTGATCAATAAATAGATCATATGAATAGATCAATAAATAGAAACTGTTTTCTGTTTCTATTTCATTTATTTCTGCTCTGATCTTTATGATTTCTTTCCTTCTACTAACTTTGGGTTTTGTTTGTTCTTCTTTCTCTAGTTCCTTTAGGTGTAATGTTAGATTGTTTATTTGAGATGTTTGTTGTTTCTTGAGGTAGGATTGTATTGCTATCAACTTCCCTCTTAGAACTGCTTTTGCTGCATCCCATAGGTTTTGGATCTTCGTGTTTTCATTGTCATTTGTCTCTAGGTATTTTTTGATTTCCTCTTTGATTTCTTCAGTGATCTCTTGGTTATTTAGTAACATATTGTTTAGCCTCCATGTGTTTGTGTTTTTTACGTTTTTTTCCCTGTAATTGATACCTAATCTCATAGCGTTGTGATCAGGAAAGATTCTTGATATGATTTCAATATACTTAAATTTACTGAGGCTTGATTTGTGACCTAAGATGTGATCTATCCTGGAGAATGTTCCGTGTGCACTTGAGAAGAAAGTGTAATCTGCTCTTTTTGGATGGAATGTCCTATTAATATCAATTAAATCTAGCTGGTCTACTGTGTCATTTAAAACTTGTGTTTCCTTATTAAATTTCTGTTCTGATGATCTGTCCATTGGTGTTAAGCGAGGTGTTAAAGTCCCCCAGTATTATTGTGTTACTGTCGATTTCCTCTTTTATAGCTGTTAGCAGTTGCCTTATGTATTGAGGTGCTCCTATGTTGGGTGCATAATATTTATAATTGTTATATCTTCTTCTTGGATTGATCACCTGATTATTAATTATGGAGTATCCTTCCTTATCTTTTGTAACATTCTGTACTTTAAAGTGTATTTTATCTGATATGAGTA
Organism: Phocoena phocoena; assembly: GCF_963924675.1. Taxonomy (NCBI): domain Eukaryota; kingdom Metazoa; phylum Chordata; class Mammalia; order Artiodactyla; family Phocoenidae; genus Phocoena; species Phocoena phocoena. Next base: position 30,146,660 of record NC_089224.1, on the reverse strand, counting down.
TTGCTACTCCAGCTTTCTTTTTGATTTCCAATTTCATGGAATATCTTTTTCCATCCTCTCACTTTCAGTCTGTGTGTGTCCCTAGGTCTGAAGTGAGTCTCTTGTAGACAGCATATATATGGGTCTTGTTTTTATATCCATTCAGCAAGCCTGTGTCTTTTGGTTGGAGCATTTAATCCATTCACTTTTAACGTAATTATTGATATGTATGTTCTATAACCATTTTCTTAATTGTTTTGCATTTGTTTTTGCAGGTCCTTTTCTTCTCTTGTGTTTCCCACTTAGAGAAGTTCCTTTAGCATTTGTTGTAGAGCTGGTTTGGTGGTGCTGAATTCTCTTAGTTTTTGCTTGTCTGTAAAGCTTTTGATTTCTCCATTGAATCTGAATGAGATCCTTGCTGGATGGAGTAATCTTGGTTGTAGGTTCTTCCCTTTCATCACGTTAAGTATATTATGCCAGTCCCTTCTGGCTTGTAGAGTTTCTGCTGAGAAATCAGCTGTTAACCTTATGGGAGTTCCCTTGTATGTTTTTTGTCATTCTTCCCTTGCTGCTTTCAATAATTTTTCTTTCTTTTTTTCTTTTTCTTTTTAAGATGTTGGGGGTAGGAGTTTAGTCATTTATTTATTTATTTTTGCTGTGTTGGGTCTTCTTTTCTGTGCAAGGGCTTTCTCTAGTTGTGGCAAGCAGGGGCCATTCTTCATCGCGGTGTGCAGGCCTCTCAGTATTGCGGCCTCTCTTGTTGCAGAGCACAGGCTCCAGACGCATAGGCTCAGTAGTTGTGGCTCACGGGCCTAGTTGCTCCGCGGCATGTGAGATCTTCCCAGACCAGTGCTCAAACCCATGTCCCCTGCATTAGTAGGCAGATTCTCAACCACTGCGCCACCAGGGAAGCCCAATAATTTTTCTTTGTCTTTAATTTTTGCCAATTTTTTTACTATGTGTCTCGGTGTGTTTCTCCTTGGGTTTATCTTGCCTGGGATTCTGTGCTTCCTGGACTTGGGTGGCTCTTTCCTTTCCCATGTTAGGGAAGTTTTTGAGTATAATCTCTTGAAATATTTTCTCGGGTCCTTTCTCTCTCTCTTCTCCTTCTGGGACTCCTATAATGCAAACGTGTTGTGTTTAATGTTGTCCCAGAAGTCTCTTAGGCTGTCTTCATTTCTTTTCATTCTTTTTTCTTTATTCTGTTCTGCGGCACTGAATTTCACCATTCTGTCCTCCAGATCACTTATCTGTTCTTCTGCCTCAGTTATTCTGCTATTGATTCCTTCTAGTGTATTTTTCATTTCAGTTATTGTATTGTTCATCTCTGTTTGTTTGTTCTTTAATTTTTCTAGATTTTTGTTAAACATTTCTTTCATCTTCTTGATCTTCGCCTCCATTCTTTTTCTGAGGTGCTGGACCATCTTCACTATCATTATTCTGAATTCTTTTTCTGGAAGATTGCCTATCTCCATTTCATTTAGTTGTTTTTCTGGGGTTTTATCTTGTTCCTACATCTGGTAGATAGCCCTCTGCCTTTTCACCTTGTCTATCTTTCTGTGAACGTGGTTTTTTTCCCACAGGATGCAGGATTGTAGTTTTTCTTGCTTCTGCTGTCTGCCCTCTAAATTTTTCTCTTTTTAATAAAATTTGTGATTATGCATAAAACACATTTTTTAAAGTAGGTAATTCCTTAATGCAAGGATGGGTCTCCTTCTTTTTATACTCACCTGACCAGTAGAGCTTAATACATGTTCATTACATTGAAGTGAAAGTTTTCATTTTAAAATGAGTGTGGCTGTCTGTACTTAGTGCAACAAACTGTCAGTTATTAAATGACGGAATGTTAGTAGAGTTTTTTAAAATGACACACAGTTAATTCTCATTGTGGTATGTTCTATAAATTCATCACAAACACTGAATTAATGGATACTGAACCATGGTTCTGGAGGACATACAGGGTTAGGTACCGGTGAGCCTCTGGTCACATTTTCATCAACAGATCAATGCATAACCTTGTTTGCTGTGTGTTTCTTCTTAAAGGTACCTTATTTAATATATATTGTTGATTCACTAACAGTGAACTCACAGCCAGCACCGCTTATCTAGCACACGTTTTCTCTGTAAGGTGCACCATAGCATCCATGCTTCTGGACAGCACTTCAAAGCCATGTTTAGGGACCATTTTAAATAGCAAAACCACAAACAAAAAACACAAAATGCAATTAAAAAAAAAACCCAAAACAAAACAGAACCAAAAACCACGGCACTAAGCAGACTGTAAAGTGGACACTGTTTACAGTGTGAGAGCTGAGAAAGGAAGGCAGAGCGTGGCCTTGACTGAGCTCAGCTGGGAACATGCACATCTGGCTATTCAAATCCACAAATGACCACAAAAGTACTGCGAGTATTGATTTTTTTGTTTAAAAATAAATTTTAGGGAGTAGGTGAATTCACAAATATGGATCCCACAAAAATTGAGGGTAGCCTGTACTCTGTTTCATCAAGTTTAAATGATAACATACAGTGAGTTTTTGTTTTCTAGTGAGGAAGGTACATTCCCCATCCACGGAACCGTCACCACAGCCTGTGTGGGCATCATTCACTGAGGAGCCTCATGTGTTTGTCATGGGAGGGGCTGGAGCGACAAGCAGTCCTCCAAGTGGGCAGCAGTGGTGGCCTGGCTTCTCTGTGTGTGCCTACTCTCCTCCTGCCCAGAGCTCACCCCGGAAGCTGGGGCAGGCTGTTGCTCCGGGAGCCCACAATTTAAAAGCCTTGCCACAAAAATCCCAAGCAAATTGCCTTTTCAACTGGGGGTGGGGTGTTGGAGAAGAGGACTTTCCCCCAATGTGGCCAAATGCAGGGTGGAATGTGGGCGTGAGGGAGACAGGGGCCAGGCACCCAGGCAGGGAAGGATGGCAGCAGCAGTTAACCAACAGCCCAACTGGAATTAGGCCTCGCAAAGCAAATCACTGTGTTAAAGAAGAATGTCTTCTCTGAGGAGTCTGTCCTCAGCCTGCTGGTCGCCTGAGGAGGTGGCCCTGTGGAAATGCCCGACGAGCATCACCGAGTCGCACCAAGCCCCTCCCTGTGGGCCTTGCATGTGGCTCGGCTGGGACTCCATCCTCGTCCCAGGCGCTGAGTGCAGCCAGCTTCAGGGACCAGGAGTCCTGAGCAGCTCCTCTCCCTCGGGGTGGGGCAGTGAGAAGAAGGGGGACAGGACGCTGTAGGACGCTGTGTTGGAAGGCTGGAGCCAGCCTCCAGATTTAGCAGCAGTTTTACATACTTTAACAGAGTATCGCCCTGCTGTGTGTGTTTTGTGTTGCTTTTCCATTTAGGGCTCTCTTCCCCCAGGCAGTCCTGAGAGGTGACATTTTGGGGGTAAATACTGCAGCGCTTTGAGATTTGAGCAACCGTGAGCTAATGACAATAACTCCAGTTTGGGGGACTTCCCTGACGGCGCAGTGGTTAAGAATCTGCCTGCCAATGCAGGGGCACGGGTTCGAGTCCTGGTCCAGGAAGATCCCACGGGCCACGGAGCAACTAAGCCTGTGTGCCACAACTACTGAGCCTGTACTCTAGAGCCCGTGAGCCACAACTACTGAGCCTGCGTGCCACAACTACTGAAGCCCACATGCCTAGAGCCCGTGCTCCACAGCAAGAGAAGCCACCACAGTGAGAAGCACGTGCACTGCAAAGAAGAGTAGCCCCCGCTCGCCGCAACTAGAGAAAGCCCTCACGCAGCAATGAAGACCCAACGCAGCCAAAAAATGAATTTTAAAAAACACAAAAAATCCTCCAGTTTTGGAAGAAAATGGCTCACAGTTACTGAAGATTTACTATTGCCAGGAACTGTTCTAACCACTTGACCCATCTTAGCTCATTTATCCCTGCTCCCTCCATCCCAACAACCCTCCCAGGTAGGCACTCTATTGTACCCACTTTACAGGTAAGGAAAGTGAGGCAGAGTGGTTAAGTAGGTTAAGTAAGCCCACAGGTACGCAGCTACTAGGCATTCAAATACAGGCAGTGTGAGCCCCTCGCGGCTCCACGGCTCTATGGAATGACAATGAGGCAGCTTCAGTTTAGCACCTCTGGTTTTTAGGGTTATAGATTCGGAATTCAAGAGCAGGACATCAGCATCGTGCATGGGCTCCTGGCGGGGCTCTGCACCAAGGGCCTCGGGGATAGAAGATGCACCCGACAGCCCTCGGTCCTGAAGGGATTACGCTCTTGGGAGGGGTGGAAATGGGCAAGAAACAGGAAACAGCAGGTGCCACAGAGGGGTATGAGGTTCCCTGTGGACTCAGGGGTGGAGCACTGGTTGGAGCAAGGGAGTGGGGAGGCAGATTGTTCAAGAATTGGCAATAAATAAGGAAAAGTGTCTTTAAAGAGACAGCATTGAGATAAGTCTAAAAGGTGTTTTCCAAAATTGTTCTACCCCCTCATCTGACCCTCTGCAGCCAGGGTTATCCAGAACACTAGCATGCTGCCGTGGGGCACTAGGATCACACCCTCTCCTGCGCGGGGGCCTTTCCCACCTGCTGGCCCCTCCTCTCCCACCAGCACCCCTCATGTGGGGACCCTGAAGTGTGAGTGGGGGATCAATGATTTGGTGAGGGGATGGGTTCCAGATGTTTTCGCTGCAAACCTGGGCAACATGGTCAGCTTACATCTCTGCACACACTACTGGCCTCGACACATAGGACGTTCAGAACCATGCCTGAACCCAGCCCTTAGGGTTGGGATGCCTGATGCTCTCACTTCCCATAATTAAAAGCATCAAAGGTCAACGTGAAGGGTTTTCCTGGTGGCACAGTGGTTAAGAATCCGCCTGCCGGTGCAGGGGACACGGCTTCGAGCCCTGGTCCGGGAAGATCCCATATGCCGCGGAGCAACTAAGCCCGTGGGCCACAACTACTGAGCTTGTGCTCTAGAGCCCACGAGCCACAAGCTTCTGAGCCCGGGTGCCTAGAGCCCGCGCTCCGCAACAGGAGAAGCCACTGCAACGAGAAGCCCGCACACCTCAATGAAGAGTAGCCCCCGCTCGCCGCAACTAGAGAAAGCCTGCGCGCAGCAACGAAGACCCAACGCAGCCATAAATAAATAATTTTTTTTTAAAGTTTAGCTTAAAATAAAAAAGAATGTCCAAAACTTAAAAAAGAAAAGGTCAGCATGGAACATTTGGCAGTGAAAACACATTCGGAACAGTCTTTGAGTTTAGGCTTGCATTCAGCAGGCTTTTGGCTCTTTGCTTTTGTTTTTTAAAGCAGTGTGATTCAAACCACTGAGTTTGCCTTGAGTCTGCCTTTACAGCCCCCGAGACAAGTAACTGTGACTGCAAGATATGTGCAAGGCCCAGCTCCTGGAAACATGGGTTGCTATGGGTTGGGGGTCCTGGGCTGGCCTGGGGCCCCTTGAGAGCACTCAGTGGGGACATGGTACTGTCTTTGAGAGGAGAGGGGATACAAGCACCACTTCACTGGCCTCTGTAAAGCAGTAACTAACTTTGTTTTGTATTCAGGCTGTTTTTCCTCTTTCCTCCATAAGCCCCATCTCTGCTGTTCACCTCCCATCCCCCACCAGAGAGAAAGCCCAGTTCTTCACTCCCCAAAGAAATCAGGAAATGGTTGTAAATAAAGTCATAACAGATCCCATGACTCTTTAAGGTTGTGAGTTTACGGGCAATAGGTGCTAGTGTTCCGATGTGATTTATTCTTCAGCTTCTCGGCTATCCTGCTGCCGGGGGAAAGATGGTATTAATAAGCTGTCATGCAAAAAAATTGACGCTGCTATAAAAATAATCCTTCATTATGTATTTTTTCTTCACTGGCCTCCCGCTGCCAAAGTAAATGAGTAACGTTTTAAAGTATCGATTCTTTAACATCAGAATATTAACCTTAATTTGATTTTTCTATCTCCCTTTTGTCTTCATGTGAGGAGAATAAAGCTAGCTAGAAATAACTGTGATAATTCTCCACATAGCAGTTCCCTAGAAGGTGCCAAGAAATATACAGATCCTGTGATGGGTGGATGGGCCCTGGGCACTAGGGTGTTAGGGAGGAAGTGAAGGTGCCACCATTGACACAGGAAGCATCCTTCCATTACTTTCAGGGTAGCCTACTTGCTTCTCAACATTTCAGCTGCTTACATAGTCACTTTACTATATTTTGTCAAGCTCTGTTATTATATTCTTTTATATGTGGATAGGAGACTCTGGTTGCTTGCTGTCGAATTTAGGATGCTTTCCTCTGCAAGAAATAAAAAACCCAAATCAAACTGGTTTTAGTGGTAAACAGAATTTTGTTGGCTTACGTTGCTGAAAAATCTAAAGGCAGATAACTTCAGGCTAAGGTTGATCCAGCCATTCCACAGTGTTACTGCAGTGTTACTGGTTTCTTCCTTTTACCAGCTTTGCCTCTACTTTAGACCAAGAGTGGTCCTGAGATGACTGGCAGCAGTTTTGGGGGGTCAAAGTGTCTCAGAAAAAAATCTCCAAAAGGTCTCACTTAGGTCATGTGACTTATCAGTCCCCGAAGTGTGAACAAAATATACACAGGCAGACTCAGAGACATCGCAGGTTCAGTTGCAGACCACGGCAATGCAGCAAATATTACAATAAAGTGACTCACAGGCATTTTTTGGTTTCCCAATGTATATAAAAGTTATGTTTATACTATACTGTAGTCTGTTAGGTGTGCAATAGCATTTTATCTAAAACAAAGCAATGTAGATCCCTTAGTTAAAAAATAATTTATTGCCAAAAAATGCTAACAGTCATCTGAGCCTTCAGCGAGTTGTAATCTTTCTTCAGGGATAACATCAAAGGTCACTGATCACAGATTACTATAACAAATATAACAATAATCAAAAAGTTTGAAATATTGCAAGAATTACCAAAATGTGACACAGACACAAAGTGAGCAGATGCTCTTGGAAAAATGGAGCCAACAGACTTACTCAATACTGGGTTGCCAGAAACCTTCAAATTGTAAAAATATCTATGAAGTACAATAAAGTGAGGCACGATAAAATGAGGTATACCTGCATTGTTTGTTGTTGTTTTGAGTGTTTCAATTGACAAATATTGGTGCTAGAAATATGTCATTGAAGGCAGGACCCTATATATTTTTCTGTTGGTCCCGATCCCTTGCTTTCCTAGACATACAGGATAAGAACAAGGAAATGAGGTCAGACAGGAGGGGGCTCCTTCCTGTGGCCCCTGAATCTGAAATGGGGGAGATGGAGGAGAGCAGAGAAACGGGGGCATATTACCACCTAATGACATTTAATTCAAGAAAATAAATTTTTGTTCTTTGCAACAGTGTTCATAAAGAGACAGGCTTAATGGAACTGAAATGTAGAAGAGATTTCTCCGGTGAATTTGTTAATTTCCCACAATTTGGACTTTCCTATTTGTAATCCTGTTGTCCTCCCCCCACTGCCTCCCCCCACCCACACACCACCACCGGCATGGGGCCACATCCTTGCCCCAAATCTGGGTTTTAGTGAACAATAAAGGATGTATAAATGACCTGGGACCTCTTCTGCCTTCTGTCTTCAGTGGGCAGTTTGCAGTCGTGAAGAAATGCCGTGAGAAAAGCACCGGTCTACAGTATGCCGCCAAATTCATCAAGAAGAGGAGGACCAAATCCAGCCGGCGGGGCGTGAGCCGTGAGGATATCGAGAGGGAGGTCAGCATCCTGAAGGAGATCCAGCACCCCAACGTCATCACCCTGCACGAGGTTTATGAGAACAAGACGGACGTCATCCTGATCCTGGAACTGTGAGTGCTGGGGCTGGGCGGGGAGGAGGGTGGGCTGCAGGCTTCCCGGCAGCTGGACAGCGCAGTGACCAGCCCCGGAGCCTCGTCAGGGATTGACTAGGCTTTGCCAAGTTCGAGAACTGCAGTGGGTGGTGCGCTGTGAGGCCGGCTGCGGTTATCTGGAGTAATTCTACAGCAGCTTCCGTTGATGTGGTCCCACTTGATCGGCAGGCGGGTCCCCAATCTTGGGGTTCTTCCTCGTTTGTCTTGAGGTCGTCTGCGTTTTGAGTTTCATGGTAAGCTTTAGGCTTACGTTCTTCCCTCCTGTCATGCTGTTCCTCTGCCTCCCCTCTGTTTTCCTACTTCTCTTTTTCTCTTTCTTTCTCTATTCTCTTCCCTCTGTCTTACCACACCCCATTTTTAACTGTTGGAACTGTCAACACTCATATGAAAGGGTAGAAGTGAACCAGAATCACTCAGGGTGAGTGATTGTTTTTAAAGCGTTTTGCTGATTTTCTCAGGCACACCCTGCCCATCGGATGTTATTGTGGGAAACTGTAACGTGATGTTCTGTGACGCGTCCCCCTGTCCCTGGCCCTCTGCCTGAGGGCCCCACTCCTGGTCATGAGTCCAGCAACATGGGCTGGCAGGAGAGGAGAGGAGAGGAAGTCATCAAGAACACGCCACTGGGAGTGTCTCTGGGCTGTTTGGATGGAGGACACACATTAGTACCCTGAGGGCAGAGGGAGGGATGGATGGAGCAATCCTGGGTGGTTCTTAGTGAACCACCCATTTCCTGGAGCCTCGAATTAAGATGTGTCCTTCTGCCAGCCCAGCAGCTCCCCCTTATGTGCAGATCTCTTAGGGCTAAGAGGTGATTTTTGAGACCAGGGGAGATGGAAGTGAAGGGAGGTATACAGAGGGAGCCCAGCCTTGGGGGCACCGCACTATCGGGACCTGCGCTTTGCTGTCACGAGGGCCTGGGATGCCCACTGCCTCTTGCCTCACCATTGGGATCTGGGCACATACCTTTATGTGTCTGAGCAACAACCTTCTTAACTATAAATTGGGGTCAATAATACCTACCTCAAAAGGGTTTTGAGGAGATAAATGAGATGAGAACATAAACATGTCTGGCTCATGGATGTTTTTAATACATGTTTCTGGGAAGTTCTCAACCTCTGCACTCGTGACATATTGGGCTGCATGATCCTTTGTTCAGGGGGCCATCCTGTGTGTTGTAGGATGTTTAGCAACATCTCTGGCTTCTACCCACCAGAGAGCATCCTCTTCCCTAGCTGTCACAGCTAAAAATGCCTCCAGACACTTCCACATGTCCCCTGGGGGGCAGATTCTTTTCTCCCCCTACCCGCCTCCCCATCCCCCCACCCCCTCCTTGAGAACCACTGCTTTAAAGGAAGAGCAGGGTTTTAAGGGCACAGAGGATTAAGGGGGCCTGCTCAGGGTTCAGCAGAGAAAAGACAGGAATCAGAGTGTAAGCCTTGCTATGGCTTTATATGGTGACTTGGAAACCAGACAGAACCAAGATCAAAATCCAGGGCAAATCCTTTACCATCTATCTCTAAGCCTAAATTTCCTCCCTTAAGGCTGTTGTCAGAGACCATGAATGCAAAGTTCCTGGGAAAGAAATTATGTAGATCACAACTGTTTTGCGTTTTCAGAGAATTACCAGGTCACGCATAGTAAGTCAAGAATATAATTTGCTCCCTTTGTGTATCAGAATGTACAAATGATGCCGGGGAGTTACTTCCACCTGCGTGTGTATATTCTGGATTCAGCTTCTGTTGACTGACTCCCAGTTCGTAGGTATTTTCCACTAGGAGCATTTATTTATCCTGTGCATAGAATGGATAACATACAGATTTTTTTTACCACTTGATTTAAATTTTTTTTTAATTATTATACAGTAAATTTGATGTTGGGGGAGGGTTGTGTAATTCTATGAAAGTTGACACATGTATAGATTTGTGTAACCACCACCCAAATCAGGATTCAGAATAGTCCCATTGCCCCCAAAACTCCCTTGTACTCTCCCCTTCTAGTCACACCCACCTTCTTCCCTCTACCCTCTGGCAAGCACTGAGCCATTCTCTATTACTGTAGTTTTGTCTTTTCAAAGATTATAGAAGTAGGATTATAAAGTATTCAATCTTTTGAGACCGGCTTCTTTCACGCAACGTAATGCTTTTGAGATTTGTGCATGAGTCGTGTGCTCCTTTTTATTGCTGAAGAGTGTTCCATTGTGTGGTGTTTATCTCCTCACCCATTGAAGGACATTTGGGTTGTTTCTAATATTTGGTGATCATGCATACAGCTACCATAAACAGTCATGTGTGTGAACATAAGTTTTCATTTCTTTGGGGTAAATACCACTGAGTGGGTTTGCTGGGCCATGTGGTAAGTGCACATCTAACTCTACAAGCAGTTGCCAAACTGCGTTCTAAAGTGGCTTCACCATTTTACAGCCCTTCCAGCAATGAGTGAGCGTTCCAGTTGCTCCATCAACCCTTTGTATTGTCAATATTTGTTTCTAATTGTAGCCATTCTATTAGGTGGATAGTGGCGCACAGCTTTACACAGTTCATTATGTGGAGACCTTGAATAAAAGTTGAGGGGCTTCCCTGGTGGCGCAGTGTTTGAGAGTCCACCTGCCAACGCAGGGGACGTGGGTCCGTGCCCCGGTCCGGGAAGATCCCACATACCGCGGAGCGGCTGGGCCCATGAGCCATGGCCGCTGAACCTGTGTGTCCGGAGCCTGTGCTCCACAACGGGAGAGGCCACAACAGTGAGAGGCCCGTGTACTGCAAAAAAAAAAAAAGTTGAGTGAGCTCACAAAGAGCAGCTCTTAGATGGAAGAAGCAGGAGGAATCTTAGAAGGTGGCCCCTCCCTCACAGGGTCAGACGCATGTTTGTCTTCCCTGGGTATTTGCTCCTTACAGATTCCAGCATTCCCTGTGAGCTGATTGTCCTAGCCTTTTCACCCACTGGGCATGTGGGGAGTAGTGATGGTTACTTTTATGTGTCAATTGATTGTGCCACAGGGTGTCCCAACATTTGGTTAAACATTATTCTGGGTTGTGTCTTGAGGGTGTTTCTGGATGAGGTTAACATTTGAATCGTAGACTTAGTAAAGCAGATTGCCCTCCCTAATGGGGGTGGGCCTCATCTAATCAGTTGAGGTCCCAAATGGAACATAAAAGCTCACCTTACCCTGAATAAAAAGGAATTCCTCCTACCTGACGGCCTTCAAGCAGGGACATTGGCTTTTTCCTGTCTTCAGACTGAAACTGATACATTGGCCCTACTGGGTCACCAGCTGGGTTCAGTGGACTCCCCTTGCAGGTCTTGGGACTTGTCAGTCTCCATGATTGCATGAGCCAGTTTCTTAAAATAAATCTCTTTCTCTCTTTATATCCGTATATCCTTTTGGTTCTGTTTCTCTGGAGAACCCTGACTCATACAGTGGTGCCAAAGGCTAAGGAGGGAAAGTGCACCCTTGTTTTCACATCACAAGTCTGTCCCATCTTATATCTATATTTACTTTGCCATGAAGAGGTGTTTTCATTTTTAATAGACTATTCAAGATATTAGGTCTGCCCAGGAGAAAGAGTCATCTTTGCCTTTGAGAAAATTATTGTTGTTGTAAATTCTAACAGCTTTAAAGGAAGATTTAGTCATCAGTGACATATTCCATCTCTTCTTTCCTTTCTTAAGAATGCTGGGATACAGTGGTGGTTAAAGAGAGAATAAAATGTAAGAATTTGTCAGAAGATAGCCCTATGACCTAATAGTGGCCACTTGTCTGTATCCTCTGGTTCAGAAATCTTTAAGTGGATATATTTTTTTGATTTTTTGCTTTGGGATGAACTCCATGGCAATAGAGCTTCCTTCTGGCTTACTAATGAAGCTTGCTCCCTTGTTGAAACTTCCCTCATTGAAGCCTGTTTCCATGTGGATGTGTGAGCTCTCACTCCCACATCTGGCCCTGTCCTTACCAGTGAGACAGAGACCCCAAACCGCCACTCCATGCACTATTTCATGAGCTGCCCCTAATGATCTGGGCGAGATACAGAAATGATATCTTTTCCGTCCTTTGTACAGAAGCTACTTGGTGTCTGTGTTAAAGGCACAGTTGTCAAATCCTACTCCAGGATTTGACTTAAAATTTCTGTAAGCCCTGAAAGTAGTTTTTAAGAATGATATTTCCCCCACATGCTTCTCTGGAAAAGAATCTTTCCACACCTTATCTGCTATTGCAGCTCAGCAGAGCATATACACCAAGGAAACAAACCTGATGTCTCAAAATCACAATTCCATGTCCTCCACATCCCATTGTTCCATAATGAAGTCATACAAAAATCTCTTTGTTCTGTTACAGCTCACCCGTGCATTGTCACGTGGGCAAGCCACTACAAAACTTTGATCTTCAGTGCATGAGTCATTTCATAACTTGCCCTGTTACCTGGTGAAAAGTGAAGCCAAACAAAGTCAGTGCTAATCAGAGACACTGGCTTCTAGAATTCTGTTCCTAAACTTGCTGCTCAGAAACAGCTAAGTATTTCAAGCTGTGGATAATTTAGGTTCCCTCTGCCCAGACATGGGTCAAACCCAAATGCCTTTAGGGGCTGGACAGGTGATGTAAGTGAGTGAGGTTGGTCTACACAAAGCCTCAGAATCAGGGAGGCATCAGGGAATGGTGGGGACTGTGGCTAACTGAACCCTCAGCCACTCTTCAGTTGATTGTTGCCATGTGGGATTTTGGATCCAGTGTTGCCAGATCCTGCAATCTTTTTCAAGAAAAGTCTGGTATCTAGGTTTTTAATTTTAGCAGTTAGTTCATAGTATTCATGAGCAGACAAAATAAAACCTTCCTGAAGGTCACATGTGGCCTTCACAGAACTCCAGATTCTAGCCTGTTTTATGTAAGCAATAAGTATTAGCAGCATGTGATAAATACAGTCAGAGAGAGTCCCAAAAGGCTAGCAATTCTGTTGGAAAGGCAAGATACACACTTAGCATTACAAAATGATTTTTTAAATGTCCAGTGTGGTTTAACAGTGGTTCTCAAACTTTAGCATGCTTCAGAATCTGCTGAAGGCTTGTTAAAATACACGTTACTTGGCTGCACTTCCAGAGTTTCTGAATCAGTATGTCTAGGGTAAGGCCCAAGAATTTACATTTTAAACAAATTCCCAGGTGATGCCGATGCTGCTGGTCTAGGGTTCACCTTTTGAGAAGCTGTAGTAGGTTGAATTGTGTCTCCCCCAAAATGATATGTTGAAGTCCCAACTCCCTTTATCACAAAGTGTCCCCTTATTTGGCAATAGGGTCGTTGCAGATGTCATTAGTTAAGATGAGGTCATACTGGAGTAGAGCGGGCTCCTTATCCCACGTGACCTTATAAGAAGAAGGCCATGTGGAGACAGAGATCTGGGGAGAAGGCCATGTGGAGATGGAGGATTGAAGTGATGCAATAGTAGCACCTACAAGCTACTAGGAGAGAGGCCTGGAACAGATTCCCGTTGGAGCCCTCAGAAGGAACCACAGCCCACACCTTGCTTTCAGACTTCTGGCCTCCAGAGCTGTGAGACAATGAATTTCTGTTGTTTTTAGCCACCCACTGTGTGGTACTTTGTTACAGGAGCCTTAGCACACTAATAGAGAAGCACTAGAATAGAAAACTACCCGTTGCTGGACTGCGAGCCCACTCATGTGTTAACCAAGAACTCTGTGAGCCAGTTAACAACAAAATAAAACACCTAATCATGGTAGTTCCATCAGGCAACCAAGAAACAGTGGGATGCGTGACTCTTCCTCCCTGCAGGAAGCTTGCGCAGAGGAGGGCTGGAGTGGGGTAGGTGATTCTGGGTCTACCTTAAGTCAGGAATGGACATCACTCTGTCATGGCCTGCTTCAGGAGGGTCACCTGAGCTTTGGATGACCTGTCTGAAAGGTTACCCTGTTAAGATTTATAAAGTAAACATCCTAGAATTGCCATGTAAACTTGGCATAGTGGATTGTTCCAAAGAAATCAAGCCAGTTTGGATCTCCAACCTTAATTTTTCCCCTTTATTTGTTCTGCTTGGAATTTAAAGCAGGTCTTTAAGTTAGAGTAGTCTCTCCTCTCTCTCTCTCTCTCTCTCTCTCTCTCTCTCTCTCTTTCTCTTTCTCGTAGGAAATTCAGTTTAATTAGTGCAGTATGCAGTGGTTGTAGCCAGGTGCAGGACATGGAATTAATGCACTCTATTTTTATTTATTTAATAAAGTAAATTTTATTACTTTTTTACTGTGGTAGCAAACACATAACATAAAATTGACCATCTTAGCCATTTCTAAGTATACAGTTCAGTAGCATAACGTATTCACCTGTGCAACATATCTCCAGAACTTGTTCATCTTGCAAAATGGAAACTCTGTTCCAATGGAAGAACAACTCTCCTTTTCAGCTCTCTTTCTGACTTTGTCTAAGTTAATAATTTCTGGAATTCAGTTTGTTCATTGCAAACAACTGCCAAGTTGTATTCAGATATTTGTGTAATATTAGATCACTTTATGCAGGATCGTTGTTAAGTTGACTCACTCTCTCGTAGCCAAACGGAGATGCAGACTCATAAGAATATAAATATGATTGTTTCATTGTACATCAGCACAGTGGATGTATGTGGATAGGTTCATGCTTCACTGACAGCAAATCCAGAATTGCAAGGGCCTTTCAAGAAGCAAATGCAGTGATTAAAGTGATGGTTTCAGGGTACCTTAAAAGTGGCAAAGTTGTACTAAGCTGAATGCAGTTATAGGGACATAAGTGATGCTGGTAAATGAGGCGTATCTGACGCCAGGGGCCTTTCAGTCTCCCACCCCCATTCTCTACTGCTCTCCTGGTCCTCACAAGACACAAAAACACATTAAGATTGCTTAAATGCTTTCCTTCCTTCCTTCCTTCCTTCCTTCCTTCCTTCCTTCCTTCCTTCCTTCCTTCCTCCCTCTCTCTCTTTCTCTTTCTTTCTTTCTTTCTTTCTTTCTTTCTTTTTCTTTCCTTCCTTCCTTCCTTCTTTTTTTTTTCCTTTTTGCTGCTACATTTGTTCTCTCTTCTCTGAGCTCCAGCCAGCTCTTCTGACTTTTTGAACTTTTGTTTTTATTCACAAAGGTAATTTCAAGAACTGTTCTGGGTTACACTTTTGGCTTCTGGATCCTCAGATATCTACTATTAGGCAAGAACAGAGAACTGAAATGCATTTGGCAACAGTCTCAACCTTTCACAACAGAATTAAATTTGTGTAGAGTAGGTTATTTTCCACTCAGGCATTCTCTTGAGAAATAAAACCCTGTATGTATGTCTTCCCCCGTGCTCTTACTTCTTGCTAATTCGGTTGAAAGTGTTTCCTTAGCATTTATTAAATGGGCATTTTTATTCACTAAAGTGGATTATTTGATTTCCAGATGGTCTTAGAAAAATTGGGACAATGAAAATCATAAAAACAAATCACACGTAGTATCTGTGAGCTCATAGATGTGCAGTTTTTATCATATATTCATAATTTTAATATCTGGCTCGATTTACTCTGTGCTGTATACATAAGTTATAGATAGTGAGTATTTGAAATCATTGCTTATCTCCAAGAAAGGTGTATAATTGTTAAGGTTTGGTAAACTGGGGTAACACTTCTGCCTGCCAGCCTCAGAGACTTCCATAGCTGCAGTGATGGGCTATTAATCCCTCCTCAGGGACCACAGATTCTACTTTATGATGCTCTGGGGTACTCCAAGTCCCTGGGAACTGCTCACACTTCCTCTTGGAATCTCACAGCCATGTCACAGATCTCATTATTCTTCCTGTCTTGGTTAACCATTCTCCTAATCAACACTTCAAGAGCATGCAACAGGTTACTCTGTAGAATTGTGGCTTCAAATGACCCCTCGGGCATTCTGGTTTCCCCTCTTGCTCTGCTCCCTCTCCTTGCCTCTCTGGTTTCGTAGGTCCGAGGTGGGGGCCATCCTGGACACAATCACAGCCTCGCTGCACTGCTCAGCTTCTCTTCTGCCCCCAGAGCCCAGGTCCCTCCCAGGTCAAGGGCTGCTGGTTTGGTGGTCCACGTTCAGTCCAGACCTTCTGCCTGGCTTGCCTCACGCGGCTCATACAGCACCCACGTCTAGGCACACTACGCCCAGAACTCTGGGGTGTGGTTGGGATCAGCTTCGGGAACAAGAAGCTGGGGGGGACTCCCCCCGAGCCAGTGGCGCAGAAGAGAGAGCATCCAGATCACAGGTCATGGGTGGGATTCCCTTATTAGGCTAGTATTTAGAGTAGATCAGTAACAATCTCTCCAGAACATCGATGACTCCCTGGGAGCCTCCCTTCTGCCTCTCGTCATTGAAAAATGTTGTTTAAAGAACAAACAGAAGGTCGAGACCTTCAAGATGGCGGAGGAGTAACACGTGGAGATCACCTTCCTCCCCACAAATACATCAGAAATACATCTACATGTGGAACAACTCCTACAGAACACCTACTGAACGCTGGCAGAAGAGCTCAGACCTCCCAAAAGGCAAGAAACTCCCCACGTACCTGGATAGGGCAAAAGAAAAAAGAAAACACAGAGACAAAAGAATAGGGACAGGACCTGCACCAGTGGGAGGCAGCTGTGAAGGAGGATAGGTTTCCACACAATAGAAGCCCCTTCACGGGTGGAGACTGCGGGTGGCGGAGGGGGGAGCTTCAGAGCCACGGAGGTGAGCGCAGCCACCGAGGTGCGGAGGGCAAAGCGGAGAGATTCCCGCACAGAGGATCGGTACTGACCAGCACTCACCATCCGATAGGCTTGTCTCCTCACCCGCCGGGGCGGGCGGGGCTGCGAGCTGAGGCTTGGGCTTCAGAGGTCAGATCCCAGGGAGAGGACTGGGGTTGGCTGCCTGAACACAGGCTGGAGGGGGCTAGTGCGCCACAGCAAGCTAAGAGGGAGTCCGGGAAAAAGTCTGGACCTGCCTAAGAGTCAAGAGATCATTGTTTCGGGGTGCGCAAGGAGAGGGGATTCAGAGCACTGCCTAAACTAGCTCCTGAGATGGGCACGAGCCACGGCTATCAGCGTGTACACCAGAGACGGGCATGAGACACTAAGGCTGCTACTGCTGCAACCAAGAAGCCTGTGTGCGAGCACAGGTGACTATCCACACCTCCCCTCCCGGGAGTCTTTGCAGCCCACCACTGCCAGGGTACCGTGATCCAGGGACAGCTTCCCCGGGAGAACACATGGTGAGCCTCAGGTGCAACGTCCCGCCGGCCTCTGCCACCGCAGGCTCGCCCCACATCCGTACCCCTCCCTCCCCCCAGGCTGAGTGAGCCAGAGCCCCACTCAGCTACTTCTTTAACCCCGCCCTGTCTGAGCGACAAACAGACACACTCAGGCGACCTACACGCAGAGGTGGGGCCAAATCCAAAGCTGAGCCCCTGGGAGCTGTGCGAACAAAGAAGAGAAAGGGAAATCTCTCTCAGCAGCCTCAAGAGCAGCGGATTAAATCTCCACATTCAACTTGATGTACCCTGCTCTGTGGAATACCTGAATAGACAACAAATCATCCCAAATTGAGGAGGTGGACTTTGGGAGCAACTGTAGACTTGGGGTTCGCTTTCTGCACCCAATTTATTTCTGGTTTTATGTTTATCTTAGTTTAGTATTTAGAGTTTATTAGCCTTGGTAGATTTGTTTATTCATTTGGTTGCTCTCTTCCTTTTTATTTTTATATAGAGATATATATTTTTTTCTTTTCTCTCTTTTTGTGAGCGTGTATATGTATGCTTCTTTGTGTGATTTTGTCTGTATAGCTTTGCTTATGCCATTTATCCTCAGGTTCTATCTGTCCGTTTGTTTGTTTATTTTCTTTGTTTGTTTGTTTTTGCAGTATGTGGGCCTCTCACTGTCATGGACTCTCCCGGTGCAGAGCACAGGCTCCGGATGCGCAGGCTCAGCGGCCATGGCTCACGGGCCCAGCCACTCCGTGGCATGTGGGATCTTCCTGGACTGGGGCACAAACCCGTGTCCCTGCATTGGCAGGTGGACTCTCAACCACTGTGCCACCAGGGAAGCCCTCTTTTTTTTTTTTTTAGTATAGTTTATAGCACTTGTTATCATTAGTGGATTTGTTTTTTGGTTTGGTTGCTCTCTTCTTTCTTTCTTTTTTTAAATTACTTTTTAAGTTTTTAATAATTTAAAAAATTTTATTTTATTAACTTTATTTTATTTTATTTTATTCTTTTCTTCTTTCATTTTTTCTCCATTCTCTTCTGAGCCATGTGGCTGACAGGGTCTTGCTGCTCCAGCCAGGTGTCAGGCCTGTGCCTCTGAGGTGGGAGAGCCGAGTTCGGCACCAGAAACCTCCCAGTTCCATGAAATATAAAACGGCAAAACCTCTCCCAGACATCTCCATCTCAATGCTAAGACCCAGCTCCACTCAACGACCAGCAAGCTCCAGTGTTGAACACCCTATGCCAAACAACTAGCAAGACACTAGGAACACTAAAGCACCCATTAGCACAGAGACTGACTAAAATCATAAGGTCACAGTTACCCCCAAACCCAACACTGGACGTGGTCCTGCCCGCCACAAAGACAGGATCCAGCCTCATCCACCAAAAAGCAGGCACCAGTCCCCTCCACCAGGAAGCCTACACAACCCACTGAACCAACCTTACCCGCTGAGGGCAGACACCAAAAACAACGGGAACTACGAACCTGCAGCCTGTGAAAAGGAGGCCCCAAACAGAGTAAGTTATGCAAAATGAGAAGACACAGAAACACACAGCAGACGAAGGAGCAAGGTAAAAACCCACAAGACCAAACAAATGAAGAGGAAATAGGCAGTCTACCTGAAAAAGAATTCAGATTAATGATAGTAACGGTGATCCAAAATCTTGGAAATAGAATGGAGAAAATACAAGAAACGTTTAACAAGGACCTAGAAGAACTAAAGAGCAAACAAACAATGATGAACAACACAATAAATGAAATTAAAAGTTCTCTAGAAGGAATCAATAGCAGAATAACTGAGGCAGAAGAACGGATAAGTGACCTGGAAGATAAAATAGTGGAAATAACTACCATAGAGCAGAATAAAGAAAAAAGAATGAAAAGAATTGAGGACAGTCTCAGAGACCTCTGAGACAACATAAAACACACCAACATTCGAATTATAGGGGTACCAGAAAAAGAAGAACAAAGAAAGGACTGAGAAAATACTTGAAGAGATTATAGTTGTAAACTTCCCTAATATGGGAAAGGAAATAATCAAGTCCAGGAAGCACAGAGTCCCATACAGGATAAATCCAAGGAGAAAGATGCCAAGACACATATTAATCAAACTAGCAAAAATTAAATACAAAGAAAAAATATTAAAAGCAGCAAGGGAAAAATAACATACAAGGGAGTCCCTAAAAGGTTAACAGCTGATCTTTCAGCAGAAATTCTGCAAGCAAGAGGGAGTGGCAGGACATATTTAAAGTGATGAAAGGGAAAAACCTACAACCCAGATTACTCTACCCAGCAAGGATCTCATTCAGATTCTATGGAGAAATCAAAAGCTTTACAGACAAGCAAAAGCTAAGAGAATTCAGCACCACCAAACCAGCTTTACAACAAATGCTAAAGAAACTTCTCAAGGAATGAAACACAATCAAGGAAAAGACCTACAGTAACAAACCGAAAATAATTAAGAAAATGGTAATAGGAACATACATATTGATAACTAATTTAAATGTAAATGGATTAAATGCTCCAACCAAAAGACATAGACTGGCTGAAAGGATACAAAAACAAGACCTGTATATATCGTGTCTACACGAGACCTACTTCAGACCTAGTGACACATACAGACTGAAAGTGAGAGGATGGAAAAAGATATTCCATGTAAATGGAAATCAAAGGAAAGCTGGAGTAGCAATTCTCATATCAGACAAAATGGACTTTAATATAAAGACTATTAGAAGAGACAAAAAAGGATACTACATAATGATCAAGGGATCGATCCAAGAAGAAGATATAACAATTGTAAATATTTATGTACCCAACATAGGAGCATCTCACTACATAAGGCAAATGATAACAGCCATAAAAGCCATAAAAGGGAAAACCAACAGTAACAGAATCATAGTAGGGGACTTTAACACCCCACTTTTACCAATGAACAGATCATCCAAAATGAAAATAAATAAGGAAACACAAGCTTTAAATGATACATTAAACAAGATGGACTTAATTGATATTTATAAGAAATTCCATCCAAAAACAACACAATAAACTTTCTTCCAAAGTGCTCATGGAACATTCTCCAGGATAGATCATATCCTGGGTCACAAATCAAGCCCTGGTAAATTTAAGAAAACTGAAATTGTTATCAAGTATCTTTTCTGACCACAACGCTATGAGACTAGATATCAATTACAGGGAAAAAAATTTGTAAAAATTATAAACACATAGAGGCTAAACAACACTATTAAATAACCGAAAACACTGAAGAAATCAAAGACGAAATCAAAAAATACCTAGAAACAAATGACAATGAAAACATGAAGACCCAAAACCTATGGGATGCAGCAAAAGCAGTTCTAAGAGGGAAGTTGATAGTAATACAATCCTACCTCAAGAAACAACAAACATCTCAAATAAACAATCTAACATTACACCTAAAGGAACTAGAGAAAGAAGAACAAACAAAACCCAAAGTTAGTAGAAGGAAAGAAATCATAAAGATCAGAGCAAAAATAAATGAAATAGAAACAAAGAAAACAATAGTAAAGATCAATAAAACCAAAAGCTGGTTCTTTGAGGAGATAAACAAAATTGATAAACCATTAGCCAGACTCATCAAGAAAAAAAGGGAGAAGACTCAAATCAATAGAGTTAGAAATGAGAAAGGAGAAGTAACAACTGACACTGCAGAAATACAAAGGATCATGAGAGATTACTACAAGCAACTCTATGCCAATAAAATGGACAAAATGGGAGAAATGGACATATTCTTAGAAAAGCACAACCTTCCAAGACTGAATCAGGAAGAAGTAGAAAATACAGACCAATCACAAGCACTGAAATTCAGACTGTGATTTAAAATCTTCCAACAAACAAAAGCCCAGGACCAGATGGCTTCACAGGCGAATTCTATGAAACATTCAGAAAAGAGCTAACACCTATCCTTCTCAAACTCTTCCAAAATATAGCAGAGGGAGGAACACTCCCAAATTCATTCTATGAGGCCACCATCACCCTGATATCAAAACCAGACAAATATATCACAAAGAAAGAAAACTACAGGCCAACATCACTGATGAACATAGACGCAAAAATCCTCAACAAAATACTAGCAAACAGAATCCAACAGCACATTAAAAGGATCATACACCATGATCAAGTGAGGTTTATCCCAGGAATGCAAGGATTCTTCAATATATGCAAATCAATCAATGTGATAAACCATGTTAAATTGAAGGAGAAAAACCATATGATCATCTCAATAGATGCAGAGAAAGCTTTCGACAAATTCAACACCCGTTTATGATAAAAACCCTCCAGAAAGTAGGCATAGAGAGTACTTACCTTAGCATAATAAAGGCCATATATGACAAACCCACAGCCAAAATAATTCTCAATGGTGAAAAAATGAAACCATTTCCTCTAAGAACAGGAACAAGACAAGATTGTCCACTCTCACCACTATTATTCAACATAGTTTTGGAAGTTTTAGCCACAGCAATCAGAGAAGAAAAAGAAATAAAAGGAATCCAAATCAGAAAAGAAGTAAAGCTGTCACAGTTTGCCGATGACATGATACTATACATAGAGAATCCTAAAGATACTACCAGAAAACTACTAGAGCTAATCAATGAATTTGGTGAAGTTGCAGGATACAAAATTCATGCACAGAAATCTCTTGCATTCCTATACACTAATGAATAAAATACCTAGGAATAAACCTACCTAAGGAGACAAAACACCTGTATGCAGAAAACTATAAGACACTGATTAAAGAAATTAAAGATGATACAAACAGATGGAGAGATATACCATGTTCTTGGATTGGAAGAATCAACATTCTGAAAATGACTGTACTACCCAAAGCAATCTACAGATTCAATGCAATCCCTATCAAACTACCAATGGCATTTTTCACAGAACTAGAAAAAAGTATTTCACAATTTGTATGGAAATACAAAAGACCCAAATAGCCAAAACAGTCTTGAGAAAGAAAAACGGAGCTGGAGGAATCAGGCTTCCAGACTTCAGACTATACTACAAAGCTACAGTAATCAAGACAGTATGGTACTGGCACAAAAACAGAAATATAGATCAATGGAACAGGGTAGAAAGTCCAGAGATAAACCCACGCACGTATGATCACCTTATTTTTGATAAGGGAGGCAAGAATATACAATGGAGAAAAGACAGTCTCTTCAATAAGTGGCGCTGGGAAAACTGGACAGCTCCATGTAAAAGAATGAAATTAGAATACTCCCTAACACCATACACAAAAATAAATTCAAAATGGCTTAAAGACCTAAATGTAAGGCCTGACACTATAAAACTCTTAGAGGAAAACATAGGCAGAACACTCTATGACATAAATCACAGCAAGATCCTTTCTGACCCACCTCCTAGAGAAATGGAAATAAAAACAAAAATAAACAAATGGGAACTAATGAAACTTAAAAGGTTTTTTACAGCAAAGGAAACCATAAACAAGAAAAAAAGACAACCCTCAGAATGGGAGAAACTATTTGCAAGTGAAGCAACTGACAAAGGGTTAATCTCCAAAATTTACAAGCAGCTCATGCAGCTCAATATCAAAAAAACAAACAACCTAATCCAAAAATGGGCAGAAGACCTAAACAGACATTTCTCCAAAGAAGATATACAGATTGCCAACAGACACATGAAAGAATGCTCAACATCATTAATCATTAGAGAAATGCAAATCAAAACTACAATGAGGTTATCACCTCACATCAGTCAGAATGGCCATCATCAAAAAATCTACAAACAATGAAGGCTGGAGAGGGTGTGGAGAAATGGGAACCCTCTTGCACTGTTGGTGGGAATGTCAATTGATACAGCCACTATGAAGAACAGTATGGTGTTTCCCTAAAAAACTAAAAATAGAACTACCATACCACCCAGCAATCCTGGCATATACCCTGTGAAAACCATAATTCAAAAAGAGTCAAGTACCACAATGTTCATTGCAGCTCTATTTACAATAGCCAGGACATGGAAGCAACCTAAGTGTCCATTGACAGATGAATGGATAAAGAAGATGTGGAACATATATACAATGGAGTATTACTCAGCCATAAAAAGAAACGAAATTGAGTTATTTGTTATGAGGTGGGTGGACCTAGAGTCTGTCCTGCAGACTGAAGTAAGTCAGAAAGAGAAAAACAAATACCATATGCTAACACATATATATGGAATCTAAAAAAAAAAAGAAAAAAAAGAAAAAGGTTCTGAATAACCTAGAAGCAGGACAGAAATAAAGACGCAGATGTAGACAATGTACTTGAGGACACGGAGAGGGGGAAGGGTAAGCTGGGATGAAGTAAGAGAGTGGCATGGACGTATAAATACACTACCAAATATAAAATAGATAGCTAGTGGGAAGCAGCTGCATAGACCATGGAGATCAGCTCGGTACTTTGTGACCACCTAGAGGGGTGGGATAGGGAGGGTGGGAGGGAGATGAAAGAGGGAGGAGATATGGGGATATATATATACATATAGCTGATTCAGTTTGTTATATAGCAGAAACTAAAACAACATTGTAAAGCAATTATACTCCAATAAAGATGTTTTAAAAAAAAAGGAACAAACAGAAATAGTTCTAAAAACAACCTTATATTGCTTTTTTCCCTTACTTGTCTTTCCAAGTAACTGAATATTACCTCACTTTCTTATGTTTCTTTCTTTTGTTTTTAATCATGGGTCTAACTGGTTTTCATTATGGTCAAAATCACTCTAAGGCAGAGGAGGAACCTCAGCAGTTGGTATTTGCTTGTTCCATCCTGAAATGTCAGTTTCATTTCCAGCCTCTAAACGAATGTAGTTACCAGTCATGGCTACAGTGAAACGTGAATGCTGCTACATTGATGAAATTAGGTGTAAGTGAAACATGGGCTAAAGGACCTCGTTCTCCCTAGATGACAGAATATTTTCCCCCAATATTTTGATGATAAAATTCAAGTAGAATTGATTGTTTCCGAAACACAGGGTAGAATGTTCACTTGTTTTTAGTCATGTGCAGTCGGTGTGGATCTTTATATATAAACTTCCTTGAGAGAGAGGATAAAGGACAAGAGAGGCTTTCCTTGGAGAATAAAGAGAAGCTGCACTTCACTGAGTCTTTGGGTCAGTCAGTCTCTGCGGGGCCCCTGCCTTCTGTTTTCTCATTTAGTCCTTGGGCACAAGCCCAGGAGGGTGGTATTGTCACCACCCTCCAGATTTGGAAAGCTGTGCCTATCCAATCCTGATAGAGGGATAGGGGATTCTAACTCTCAGACAGCTTCTCAGGGAGGGAAATTTTTTGTTTGAGTCCTGAAGTTCTGCTGAGCCCCTGTAGGACTTAGCCTACAAGGCTAAGCCGTCATCTTTGGGGGTTACGGGGAGGGTGAATGAAATAAAAGACCATCTTGGAGCAGGGAGGGTGTTCCAGGTCTGCCCCCTCACCCTCTTCCTCATCTAGGGCTGCAGTCACCTTGACCATGACCTTCAAGGGCAGTGATGCTCACGTTCCAGTGGCTCTTGAGCCGTATTTGCTCCTCTCAATTTCAAAACAGTGACTTAGCAGCTTTTGAAAGCCAATCTGGACCTTGAGAACCTTCCTGTTTCTCTCTTTGTTTCTGTTTCTCCGACAGTCATGTTGTTCTTACCCCCTCATTTCTTAGTATTTCCACGATGTTGGGAGAGAACAGAAAACGTTCTAGTGTTCCCATGGGAATGAAGGTGTCCAGGGCGGCTTTTTGAGGGCCCTGGTGTGTGTATTTGCCCCCTTCAATATGTTTCTTTGAGGGCAAGACCATATCCTGCTTTGGGTCCCACAGCATTTAAGACTGTTCTTGGCCCAATAAATGTATGCAAAGTCCAGATAGAGTCAGAAGAACATGACAATATGATGGAAGGGGTCACGTGTGGCTCAAGAGCCAGCTGACTACTGACGGAGACATTTTTCTTTGTGAGAAGCTGATTGACTTGCTTGGGTTTCAGATAACGTAGTACTCTTTTTTTTTTTTTTTTTTTTTGCGGTACGCGGGCCTCTCACTGTTGTGGCCTCTCCCTTTGCGGAGCACAGGCTCCGGACGTGCAGGCTCAGCGGCCATGGCTCGCGGGCCCAGCCGCTCCGCAGCACGTGGGATCTTCCCAGACCGGGGCACGAACCTGTCCCTTTCATCGGCAGGCGGACTCTCAACCACTGTGCCACCAGGGAAGCCCAAACGTAGTACTCTTGACTAAGTTTCTTAGAGGGTAACGAATAAAACCTTCAACCTGAGGGTTTGAGTCAGGTTGGATTCTACCAGAAAGCAGATGGCACACCCCAGCAGGGATATTTGAAGAGCATTTAATAAAGAGGCAATTAATAAAGGTGTGTCCAAGTGTTAAAGAAAACAAGTACTGGGAAAGCACCCTGGAACTAGTGATAGCAAGGTGCTCCCACCACCCTTAGATCTGAAGGGTAGGAGAGGGAGTGACTTAGGAAAGGATAACTTCCTGGAGAGAAGAACCACCTGACCTGAGCTGAGGGCTCAGTAGAGGGACTCGGCCCTTCCTTGGCAACCTGGCAGGGGAAGCAGGGTTGACCTCACTCTCCTTCCCTGTTGATGCTGCCTATTGACCAAACCAAACCTGAAGCCAATTGACAAGGGAGCCTTTTCATTCAGTGTCAGTGAGCAGCCTCCTTGCACCCAGAAGTGGATGGAGAAGAGTAGAACATGGACCTGGAGAGGTAAATAGAAAATATTCTTGCTCTGGGTTTAGAGGGGTTTTCTTCTTGATTCTCTAATCCTTTTGACACTAAGTACTTACAGTCCAAACTTCCTGGCACCCCCTCATGAAATCTGTCCAGACCTGAAAAATACCAGTTTGTCACTGGATGGTTAGGATCCATTTGATCTCATGCCCTCATTTATCAAAGGCTGTGTGCCCATCACACATTCGTAAAAAGGAAGTACTTTTTTTGAAGCATGACTCCCTTTTGTTTTCTCCGTTTTTCACTTTATTAAAAACTCTATTGGAGTGAGGAGGTGGAGACATGGAGGGCAAGGCTCGAAGTCCTGGCTCTCTGACAGGCAGTAGTTCTCCTTTGCCAGGGTAACTCACCCAGCAGGAGGGTTGTGTTCATCCTGCCTCTTTTTTTTTTTGCCATACGCGGGCCTCTCACTGTTGTGGCCTCTCCCGTTGCGGAGCACAGGCTCCGGACGCACAGGCTCAGTGGCCATGGCTCACGGGCCCAGCCGCTCCGCGGTATGTGGGATCCTCCGGGACCGGGGCACGAACCTGTGTCCCCTGAATCGGCAGGGGGACTCTCAACCACTGCACCACCAGGGAAGCCCCATCCTGCCTCTTTTACCCCTTGAGTGCTGTGTCCCTCTCTGAAGGGACAGGAGTTGTCTTCATGCTCCCTGTCATCCATGCGTCTAATGGCGGCAGTGGGAAGGATTTCCATGGAGATGGGAAGCATTCTGTATCTTCTTTCCTGTGATTCTCATTCCCTCTTCAGATCACTTTAATCTACCTTCCATTTCTCTACTTGCCACTGAAAGGACTCTTGCAGAAGCTTTCTAATTCGCAAAATTCTTTAATCTATATACAACCCATGATACTCAACTATCACCTTCCAATATATTGATATCCCTACAGCTATATCTATCAGTCTGTCTGCAGCCCCACAATTGCTTCTCCAGTTGCCTGTTCAACATCTCTACCCAAATGGATCTCCCCAAACTTAACATGTCCTAACTGAGCTCATAATCTTGCACTACCCGATTTACTTCTCCCCTCTCCTTCTCTAGCTCAGTTCGTGGCATCACCATAGTCCTGGTTGCCCAGCCTGGAAACCCTGGCACCACCCTTGCCGCTTCCTTCTCCCCTCACTCCCCACTGATCTACACAGCCAATCTTTCATTACATCCTGTGGGTGCTGCTTCTGAAAGAGCTCCTGAATCCGTCTCTTTGTTACCATGCTCATACTTTTTCCCTGGTCCAGGATCTCATTAACTCTCGCCTGAGTTATTACAACATCCTCTAGTTTCTCTTCTGTCCACCTCACCCCCAGATTTATTATACAACAGCTACTTCTCTTGCTTAAAAATCTTTGATGTGAATAAGCATGTGAAAAGATGCTCAGTATCGTTCATCATTAGGTATTCCTACAAATCAAAACCACAGTGAGACCACGTCACATCCAGTAGGATGGCCATGATAAAAAAAACACAGACAATATCAAATGTTGTTGGGGTTTTGGAGAAATTGGAACATTTTCCAAAACATTAACATTGCAACGTAATTAAAATGTAATGTAACATAATTACACTGCTAGTGAAAATATAAAATGGTTCCACTACTTGGAAAACAATTTAGCCATTCCTCAAAATGTTCAACATAGAGTTACCGTATGACTCAACATTTCCACTCCTCAGATTATACCCAAGAAAAATGGAAATATATGTTCATACAAAAACTTATTCATGAAGTATGTAGCAGCATTATTCACAATAGCCAAAAAAGTTAAAACGACCCAAATGTCTATCAACTGATAAATGGATAAACAAAAATCTATACAATGGGCTGTTATTTGGCAATAAAGAAGGCAGAGGTACTAATACATACTACTGTGGTTGAATCTTCAAAACATTATGCTGAGTGGCAACAGCCGGCTCAAAAGACCAGATATCAGGGCTTCCCTGGTGGCGCAGTGGTTGAGAGTCCGCCTGCCGATGCAGGGGACACGGGTTCGTGCCCCGGTCCGGGAAGATCCCACATGCCGCGGAGCGGCTGGGCCCGTGAGCCATGGCCGCTGAGCCTGCGCGTCCGGAGCCTGTGCTCCGCAACGGGAGAGGCCACGACAGTGAGAGGCCCGCGTACCACACAAAAAAATAAAATAAAATTTTAAAAAAGACCAGATATCATATGGTTGATGAATATGAAATGTCCAGAATAGGCAAATCTGTAGAGACAGAATGTAGATTAGTGGTTGCCTCAAGAACACGGGGTATCAGTGGCAGGGAATGAGGAGTGGCTACTAATACGCATGAAGTGTCCTTTGGGACCATGAGAATCTTCTAAAATTAGATTGTAGTGATAACTTCACAGCTCTGTGAATATAGTAAAAACCATTGAATTGTAGACTTTTTTTTTTTTTGCAGTACACAGGCCTCTCACTGTTGTGGCCTCCCATTGTGGAGCACAGGCTCCGGACGCTCAGGCTCAGCGGCCATGGCTCACGGGCCCAGCTGCTCCGCGGCATGTGGGATCCTCCCGGACCGGGGCACGAACCCATGTCCCCTGCATCGGCAGGCGGACTCTCAACCACTGCGCCACCAGGGAAGCCCAAATTGTAGACCTTAAAAGAGTCAATAGGAAGTCATATCTCAAGAAAGCTTTAGAAGATATCTTTGATGGCTCCCTCCTGCCTGCAGAATGAAGCCCACAATCCATAGAATGGTGTAGGACCTTTGAACCCATGTCCAGTCCCCTCCTTATATCCAGCCACTTCCCCTGCACTCCTTTGCCTGTGCCCCTGATGCATGATTCACAGAGAATCTCTTGTCTTTTTCAGATTTCGCCAGGCTTTTAGGCACCCCCAACCTGTGTTTATGCTGCCCCCTCTGCCTCTCACTCCATACCTTGTCCACCTGGAGAATTCCTACCCATCTGTCAAAGCTCAGCTCACACATCACCCTCTCTCTTTGGCTTTCCTGTCTGCCCCAGTTAGATTTAATTGCTTTCTTCTGTGTGTTTTCGTCGCCTTTGAGAAGTGTGTTGATTATAGCACTTACCATACTATATTTTATATATATTTATATATACTTTTATATATATTTTTTGTGTTGTTCCCCTGTAATGGATCGTGAGCTTTCCAGGAGATATGCTAGTGTTTTATTTACTTGTCTTTCCATCTCAAGCCCCTAGAAGAGGGCATAAATACTAGTGCACAGGCAGTGCCCAGTAAAAGCGGCTGAAGTTGAATTCAGTTAAGGAGACTAGCAGGGAGATCCTGATGAACATCGATGAGTGACTTTTCTAGCGTTAGGACAGTGGGGATGAAAAGAATTAACAAAGCCAAAAGCTCTGCTTCATTTGTGACCTGTGGAAGTTGCCCTCTCTCCTGAGAACAGAGCAGTTTGTCACCTTAGCTAATTTCTATCTTGGGCCTGAATAGGACCATATGTTTAAGCTGAGTGCGTGGGATGAGGAAAGAGTAGGATAGAAGGATAGTTGATGGGATTCCGAGGGTCAGGAATTGAGAACTTATAATATGCCTGACATTGTGACGCCAATGACAATCAGAGGTAGGTGGCTAAAATTAAAGCTGCTGATTGTCATTGGCATCTGGTATAATAATGCCCATCACGTGGCAGGTGCTCAATAAACATTTATGCAAATGAAAAAACAGAAAGCTTTTCAGACCATCAAAAGTCACCGTTGCCCATTATAGCATTCTGCATAGAGCCTGCCCTTCTCAAACCCGGGCATGGTCCCAGGCTGACCATGCTGTTGGAAAAGAGATCCAAATCCCATCTCCATCTTTCTTCGAGGCCTCCGGCTGGGGGTTGACTCTCTGCTCTCAGCTTCCTCTTCCAAGGAGCAGGTTTCAGGCTTCCCTTTCCTTCCCTCCGTTTACCAACCAAGGTGGCCAGTAGGAGGCGCTCAGCTCCACGCCACTCCTCTACCCATGACTCCCCACCTTCTGCCGGTGGCCATGTTTTTGGCGCTCTCAGGGGGAAGCCAAGGTAGGGCATGACCTGAGAGCCTCCCGCCTGCTGAGTGACTATCAACTCCCTCACCTTTTCCACCTCCTCCTCCTCCAACTCTTATTCCTCTTCCTCAAATCCATCCTCAAACCCAAGGGAAAGACCACTTTGCTCTACACCTATTTAAAATCACAGCTTTCCACATCGCGGGTAGCCTGGCCCACACCGTGCGTACTTCAGATTGGCCGGTGCCACCTATGTGATAGGCCATCGGTCTTTCATCCTGTGATTTCCAGGTGGTTAGCAATAGTCAACAGCTTTCATCTGAGCCCTTCGGGATGGATTCTCATAGAGAATAAAGCTGATCAAGGAGTAGTTGGAGGAGATGGATCCCTGTGCTTCCCCAGATAATAGCCTTGCCTTGTTTGCAACTAGACGAGCCAGAATGATTTTGGAAACAGCCTCCATCTCTGGCTGTTCCAGTGTGGTTTACTTCCCACTAGCCTTTTGTTCTCGCACCAGTTACAATGACCCAGGCTGAAGAGGTGTCTGGCTGCCCGACTTTTCCATTTGCCCCACTTTTTTTTTTTTTTTTGCGGTACGCGGGCCTCTCACTGTTGTGGCCTCTCCCGTTGCGGAGCACAGGCTCCAGACACGCAGGCTCAGTGGCCATGGCTCACGGGCCCAGCTGCTCCGCGGCATGTGGGATCTTCCCGGACCGGGGCACGAACCCGTGTCCCCTGCATCGGCAGGTGGACTCTCAACCACTGCGCCACCAGGGAAGCCCTTGCCCCACTTTTGATTGACCTCTGGAGCCATTAAAGTAGAAAGAGGCTTGTCAGTTGCTGTGGTCAGTCTTGCTGTTGAGTTTCTCGTGTCCCTTTACGTGAGTACCTTCTTTTGTTGAAGAAATCTGCATGGACGTATTGAAAGGAGGGACCAGTCTGTCTCTCAGTGCCTTCTTTACCAGCCCCCAGCCTACAGCAGTACTGCTCATCCCTTGTCATGTGACACTGGTTTGGGGTAAACCGATGAGGCTGTTCATGGCTGGAGGTGACCATCCTTTAGGTTCAGATGGGCACCTCTGGACCCCATCCAGACACCTGAAGGCTGGGACCCCTCTACTTCTGTTCAGCTGTACCCCACCTGTGGTAACCCAGTTGGCAGGCTCAGCCTGAACTGAACTCTGGGACACCATGCCCAGGAGGCTACATGTGGCCTTTCTAGCGAGCTTCTTGCCTGAACCACCTCAGCTGGGATTCCTGCATTCCTGGGCCACCTGTGTCTGGCCTTCCTGCATCTCCTGACCTCCCTAAGCTCCTCAGGGATGAGCAGTCTTTATGTGTATCATGTAGCCTCATGTGTATCGCCCTCACTGTTGGCGTGGCATTTCCTGAGGATCCTCCAGACTCTGTCTCTCTCTTGAAATGTAGGGCTGGGACCGTGTGCTCTCCTCAGGATGTGGACGGATGGGGAACCACTTGTCTTCAGGTTTTAAATCCACCGTGCATTCCCAGCACAAGTGGCTGAGGATCTCCTCTGACACTGGTTCCCTTCCTTGCATGCTAGCATCTGCTTTTTCTCATCTGAATTTTTTATAATTTCACCCGGAGCCGACACTTTTGACTCTCCCTCTCCACCCTCCCTTTCTTCTTCCCCACCACCCCCATTAGAACAGAGGCCTGGGTGCCCCCAGATCTGGGGCTGCTCATCACCCTAACTCAGAAACGCAAGGTTCTCCAGACGGCATGCTGGGCTCCCAACACGGCCCTTTCTCGCACACTCTTCCCTCTCTCCAAGGGCATCCTTTGGTCTCATGGAATTATCGGGGAAGCACACTGAGCCATTGCTCTACAGAGGTTTTTGTTCTTGCTGTCTTATACCTTTTTCCCTCCTAAACGGATATACTCCATCATTTTTTGTTTCTGGGAGGTTTCTGGAAACTTGAAACTGATTTTATCTATTTGGCATATTTTTGTGTTCCCTCCCCCATCCCTTTCTCCTTCCCATGTCCCTTTACTCTCTAGCCAGTATGGGGGAAAAATGCAAGTAGGGGATCAGAAAATGAGGAAGTACTCAGGGTTGGGGGTGGGAGGGCTGTGGCTTACATGAATCTACTGTAGGTGTGAGGACCACCTAAATAAGACATCCCGCGGCATGATGTGTCACCCCACTGCCTGAACAGCAGGCCCTGACACCCGAAAAACAGACATCAAGGTTTTCTTCTCCAGAGACCTGCGCTAACAAACCACGTCTCTGAACCGGTACCATATTTTCAAGAGTCGTGATGATTTTGATCTAGTCAGTGGTAGAGGACAAGTAGATTCTGATTCCCGAAAGAGGAAGAAAGAAACAAAACTGGTTTTGGTTTGTTGGCTTGTTTTGCAAATGCCTCATTATATTCCACATAGAGCTTCTTCAATTTAAAAAAAATAATTAGGGATTTTTTTTTAGTACCATGTCCAGCTGAGAACCGAAGCCTCCTGTTTGAACGTCTGCCTCAGCAAACTGCGGCTCTCTCCTTCGACCTTGAATTTGAGCCTGTGGTCATTTAAGTGAGGGGGTTGGATAATCGCATCCGGGACCACTCGGACTGGAGCACAATCGCTCATTATACTTTGTCCACAACTACTGCCACCTTCTTAACAGCTGAGTGATGTGGCCTGGCCCTGTGCATCGTGCCTGCTGTATTGATAAATCAAGATGCATTTTCTGTTTACCAGTCCAGCATCCTATCTCCATCCTGGATACTGAAAGAAAGTCATGATTCTGCTCTTTCATTCATGAATGAAAGTGACTGCTTTAAAATCTTCATTTCTTCACAGAAGTCATACTTTAACCCAGCTTCACAGATGAGTCCTTCCTGACAATAGAAGACCAGATTTTTGAGGCAAGGGACCTTTTGGAGACCCCAGCTTATTTCCAAATGTATGTCTTTGTACAAGACTGGAATCTTCCTTTTCTTGCCACAGCTGGCAGAGCTAACAAGTTTGGTGCCTCTCACACAAAGTGTACACCCCTAAAAGCACACAGACCAACTCGCTATTTATTTAATACCATTTCAGGTTTTCTTGACAGTTACTTCAGTCAATCATTCTTGAATCATGGAGGTGCCATGTCCACCGGGATGCAAAGAAACTGAACTGAAATTGTTAATTCTTGAAGAGTTAGAGGACCAGGCAGAGCTGCCCAGGTGTAGTGGTTGCATGGTGGGCTGGAGGGTGGGTTGGGAGTGGAGGTGTGAAATGGGCTAGAGCTTGTGTGAAAGTTTCCGAGCACCAAAGCAGAAGGGTTTTTGATGTTTCATGAGCAAGTACTTTATGCCATAGTCTGCTAAGTGCTTTTCATAGAATCTCATTTAATGAAGAAGCTACAAAAGTCATCAGCCTCTTTAGAAAGCTCAGCGTTAGGAGCAAACCCCCTAAGATAAGGAAGTAAAACATTTCCCCTATCCCCGGAAGGGAACTCAAGCAGCTGTATTTTCTCTGAATAGTAATTGACATTACTGAGGACTTTTTATGTGCCAGGCACTGAGCTAATTAAGCACACAAAAGCCCAGGGAGGTGGTGTTCTGAGGCCCCATTCTGGGTGTCTTTTGCTGCATAACGAACCCGCCCCAAAGCTTAACGGCCTAAAATGGCAACAGTCATTTGTTTTGATCATGACTCTCTGATGTGGGCAGGGATCAATGGCGCCAGCTCCTCTCTGCTCCCTGTAGCATCAGCGGGTGACTACTTGGGACTGGAGGACCCTGTTCTAAGACAGCTCTCTCACTTGACGGGCCAGGTGGTACTGACCGTCGGCTGGGAGTTCAGCCGGGGGTGTTGGCTCTGCTCCACGTGTGCCTGCCTCTCCGCAGAGCGGCTTGGGCTCTCCCACAGCGTGGCAACTGGGTTCCAAGGGCAAGAATTCCAAACGGGATGTAGAAACTGTCAGCGTCTTATGACTGACACAGCATCACTTCTTTCATCTTCTATCGGTCAAGCAGACACAGAGCATGCTCAGGTTTGAGGCGAGGAGACCGAGGCCACAGCTCTCAGTGGGTAGTGGCAAAAAACTGGCAGCCACCTTTATCCTCCACGAGCCCAGAAAGGTTAAGTGCCTTGTCCTGGATCACACAGCTAGCACATTGACAGGTCCCCTGTGATCTGCGTCTTGCTAGATCCTGTGACACTCCCCGAGGTGCCCAGAGCACCTGACGGACCTCAGTCCAGATTTCTGTACCTTTTCCTGCCATGAACTGGGCCTGTAGTGTCAATGCCCAGTGAAGAAGATTCTAGAAACATTCCTAAATCACTTCACCTGTATTTGGAATTGACTTTAAGAACATCCCTGGAAGAATCCTAGGCCTGAGAAGAAAAGACCCAGGGGTACATGAGAACCGTTTTTAGATACGGGAAAGCTGGTTGTGTAGGTCACGGCGTGGCTTATATTCTGCATCCTGTATTGTTCGTGAGCAGAACTTGTCAGACTACAGCCGGTGGGACCTGGTTTATGTGTAGCCCTCGAGAAAAAAATAGCTTGACATTTTTAAATGGTTGAAGAAAAAAGCAAGAAGAATATGTAACAGAGTCAGATAGTTGCAGCGGAGACTGTATAGCACACAAAGCCTCTTACAGAAAAAGTTAGTTGACCTTTGTTCTAGAAGGCAGGATCAGCACTGTGTTAGCAGAGCTAGATTTCAGGTCCGCGTAAGAATTTTCTATCTAGAGCTGTCCACGCGCAGGAACAGCAGCTCTCAGCTGAAGGCCGTGCAGGCAGAGGGCTGTGCCTAGGATGCTGCTGTCAGTGGTGTGCTGGTAAATGTGTAACGACCGGAAAAACCCTGATGTGTAATGTTTGTCTGTTTCTTTGGATCCCACCGTGGTCACAGCTGAAAACCGTGGTCAGTTTTCAGTTCTGACACGATGTCACAAAAGGTGGAGTTGGGAAGAGATGCACATGATCGGCTGCAGGAGTGTTCCAGTTTACCACTGTGATGGGTTCAGGGGATCGATGCTCTATAATGTTGCCCTCAAGTAGCTCCCAATGCGGAGAGCTGCAGGTGTGCAGGGAGGAACAGTAGTGCTGGGAAACCTTTGACATTCCATCTGCCTCTCTGGACAGCCATCGTTAGCATCTGCAAACGCAGAAAGATTACGTACCGTGCCCTGGATTACACAGCTGCTAAACTCCACCTGCCATTTCCTGCCTCACATTTGGTTTAGAAAATCTTGATTTCTACAAAGAGTGATAGGTTGGACTGCATGCAAGTCGAGAACTTCCGTTTAAGAAAACATCACTTTAAGCAAAGGTACAATGTAAATGACAGATTGGAAGAAAACATGTGGAATCTTAAGAGATCCAGGCCTAGTGCCGAAAGGATGTAAAAAACACCTATCAATCAATTAAAATTAAAAACAAAGACAGTCCAGTAGAAAAATGGGCAAAGGGTGTGGACGTACAGTGTATACCTACTCAAATACGAAGGGGCTTCCCTGGTGGCGCAGTGGTTGAGAATCCGCCTGCCGATGCAGGGGACATGGGTTCATGCCCCGGTCCGGGAAGATCCCACATGCCGCAGAGTGGCTGGGCCCGTGAGCCATGGCCGCAGAGCCTGCGCGTCCGGAGCCTGTGCTCCGCAGCGGGAGAGGCCACAACAGTGAGAGGCCCGTGTACCCAAAAAAAAAAACAAAAAAAAAAAACGAAAGGCTGATAAATGTAGGAAAGATGATTAGCCTTTCAATATGAAAGAACATCAGCCTCACTACTAAGCACAGAAATAATGGGATAATAGTGGGATTCATTTATTTCATCCATCAAATTGGCCCAAAGTAATAATACCAAGCAAGTGAGGCTGTGATCAGACCACATTCATTGACTGCAGCTGGAAGAACGTAAGTTAAAACGTCCATATACAAAACTAAAGTTCCTTCTATCTCCCCTCCTCCCCAACCTTGGCCCTCTCCCTCCCTCCCTCCCCAAAAGGAAAGATGGTCCGAACTCAACTTAATGGTTTTTCAACTTTATGATGGTGCCAAAGCAATAAGCACTCAGTAGAAACCATACTTCGAAGTTTGAATTTTGATCTTTTCCCAGGGCTAGCGATACATGGTACAGGCCTCTCCCATGATGCTGGGCAGCTCCCAGTCAGCCACACGAAGGGAGAGGACAGACACTCTACAGGGTACCGCATTGCCAGCATTTTTTGCATATTGTGTTTTATGTTTCAAATCCCATCACGTCTACAAAGTAACCGCTGACCCAGAAATTCCAAATCGGGCCGAGAAAAAAAACCTCACATTTTCAGAGGAGGCAGGGACACAAAAAGATCATCCGCCTTGTAGTTTGCGGTCGTGAAAAATTGGAAACAACATAAAGCCCCTCAGTCGGGGAATAGCTAAGTATACTCTGATCTAGATATCCCTATGAGCACCAGGCAGCAGTGAAAAAGAGGACACAGGAGCTCTGTACCAACGGGCATTGCTGAGGTGAGATAGCAAATTCTAGAACGGCTCAGGCAGTCGAGTACCATTTATGTTCTTAAAATGTAGGTGAAAGAATGCTGTGTAGTCCGTAGAGCATCCCTAGAAAGTTCCAGGGGCCTATATACCATAATAGTGTACACAGGTGCTCCTTGACTGATGATGGGGTTATGTCCTGATAAACCCATTATAAGTTGGAAATGCATGTAATACACCCAACCTCCCGAGCACTGTAGCTTAGCCTGGCCTCCCCTAAACATGCTCAGAGCACTTTCATCAGCCTACAGTTGGGCAGTTATCTTGAGTTTAAGTTCAAGAGTAATTACCTTCCTCTTCTTCTCACCAGAAGCAGGAGACACAGATGGACATTTTGTAGACATGGTGGGATTTGAAACACAAAATACAATACACGGTAAATGCTGGCAACATAGTACCTTATAGAGTATTGGTCATTTCCCCTCGTGATCTCATGGTTGCTGCAGCCCGGCATCACGGGAGAGGAGTGTACCAGTTATCACTAGCCCCAGGAAAAGATCAAAATGCAAATTTCGATATACAGTTTCTACCAAATGCTTATGGCTTTTGCACCATCAGGAA
Source organism: Phocoena phocoena (assembly GCF_963924675.1). Taxonomy (NCBI): domain Eukaryota; kingdom Metazoa; phylum Chordata; class Mammalia; order Artiodactyla; family Phocoenidae; genus Phocoena; species Phocoena phocoena. The sequence continues at coordinate 30,109,891 of NC_089224.1, read as the reverse complement.
GTTGGAAAATCGTAAGTCAGATTGGCACCATCTGTACTTTTGTGGAGGGTGTAGGGAGGGAGAGGGCCAGGACTGGGGAGAAGGGGAGATAGAAGGAACTTTAGTTTTATATGTGGGTGTTTTAATTTTTCTTAAGGAGAATATATTTATGTATTTCTTGTATAATATTTTCAAGAGACCAAATTAAAGTTTGGTGCTCCCCACATGGAAGGACTTCTGTGAGGGAATGTGCCGTCTCCCTGGCTAAGCCCACATCTACCAGGTTGGCCATGCGGGGACCACTTGGGAGGGGTGTGTGAGTGGTGCTGACTTTGGCCCATGAGCTTGAACTTCCCTTGAGGACTCTCTCTCTCTCACCTCCGTCCAGGTTTCAATGTTCTCTTAACACTTTTGCCTAAGCGAGGAAAAGCTTTTGTCCTTAATTTCCTGTTGCAAGATTGAGGCTGGCCAGGAGCGAGGGCACCAGAGTCACATTAGATGGACCCTATTGGGTTGAGGTTACCAGCACTGCCTTCTGCCCGCCCCTCCCATCTTCCCCCTCAGGGCTCTCATCCCTGCACCTCCCGGCTGCTGTCAGGCACGTCTAGACTCCTCTATGTCTAGACCCAAGGAAACCAGGCCGAGGCACCCTTCCAACGTACCTATTTCATGTCTAGGAACCCACCTCTTCTCCAGAGTTTTGGCCCCAGGTATGTCCACCCATTTCAGGAAAACTCTTCTGTTTAACCATAGGCGAATGTGTGGTCTCATTGTACCGTTAACATGACAGCCACATCAGAAGCCCACACCGTACGATGGCAGCTGGACAAGGGATACACGGAGAGTAGCTTCGAGGGTTTTCCTCGCCTGTAGTTAAGAGGAGTGAAGGCCCAGGATGGCTGCATGGAATATTGACCCGCTGACCATGTGGCAGACACACTCATCCTACATCATATTATCCCCATTCATCCCCAGAGGTAATAATGAACAGTAGGTGTTACTATTCCTATTCTACAAGCAAAGGAACTGTGCCTCAGAAAGTAACTTAACCTATCTGAGGTCACAGAGTCCAGACTGAAACCCAGAATGCCTGCCTCCAATGCTTTTTAACCTGAGCCATATTTTTCCTTTAGGGATTTCATTCTAGAAGTTTTCAGAAGTCTCCTCCCTGCTTTTTGCGTAACCTCCCAGAGTGAAATGAAAGATCACTTCCCCCATGAATTTTGAGTGCCAGGCATTCTTTTCCTTGAGAATCCCCAGAACTCCTTTTAAGTTGTTGCTTAAATTTGAAGTGAAAACAGACAGAAAATGTGTTTACAGATACAGCTTGCACTAATTCAAGAGGAGGCATGAAGGTTAGGGACTCCTTTGATGTTATTTATGTGATTTGAGGCAACAGCATATAATCAAAGAATGCTATTCGCAGACTCCTAATCTACTTTGACCTTAAATTCACACCTATTTCACGGATGCAAAAAGGAAGGTTTCATATTGCGTCTTTCCTTTGGATTCTCCAGCTTCCGTTTTGCATTCATCAAAGTCCTCAGTAACCCAGGAAATTTAGAGTGTGAGAGGTGAGAATGTGAAAACCCTTCAGGACTTGCCCTAGATTAACAAGAAAGAGTGTTCAGCAGTTGGTGATGACAATGGAGCATTGGGTTTTAATTTGGGGTTTATTTAGAGGCAGAGCCGAGAAGTGGTTGGGTACTTCCCCTCACACCTTCACAGCACGGTCCACCAGGAGAGTTAGGTTTCAAAGAAGAAGCATCTCAAAGTGTTGGGGAAATTACTTCAGGATGGGATCAGATATGCATTTTTCTGCCACATTTTCTGACCTGAATTTAAAAGTTTTTATAATAGTGCATGGATGAACCCGTCCTTCACAGGAGAATCTGAAAGCAAGACTAACAAAAAACATCAGTAGATTCTAATTATCGTCTCTCTGTTGCATCCTCTCCTTCTCCTGAGTTGCTATAGACATCCCGTATGTAATACTTTGTTTGCAGCCTGTGAGCAATTACTACCTGTTATGGTTTGAATTGTGCCCCATGCCCCCAGAAAACAGAAGATATGGTGAAGCTCTAACCCCCAGTACCTCAGAATGTGACCTTATTTGAAAATAAGGCCTTAGCAGGTGTAATCAGGTTAAAATGAGGCCACTAGGGTGGGCCCTTATCCAACCTGACTGGTGTCCTTATATAAAGGGTAAAATTTAGCCATAAACACAGACATGCACAGAGGGAAGATGATGTGAAGAGACACAGAGAGAAGGAAGTCCATGTGCAGGTATAGGATTTGAGTGACGCATCAACAACCAAGGAAAGCCCAAGGTTGCTGGCAAACCACTAAAACCTAGGAAGAATCAAGGAAGATTCCCCTACAGGCTTCAGAGGGAGCAAGGCAGTGCTGACACCTTGATTTCGAGCTTGTAGCTTCCAGAACTGCGAGACCGTAGATTTGTTATTTGAAGCCATACAGTTTGTTCGTGTAGCCCTAGTAAACTAACACAGCTACCTGTACCTAACCCTTATAAAATACACATGTAGGATAAATAAGATTGAGAATTTCTGTTCATCTGTTATAGTTAGCGTGACATTATATTTTCCAAAGATGGCTGCAAGATCATCCCCTGTCCTACATGTCTGTCTAGACCCTTGAAATTCCCCCATCAAGAGATGAATTCTAGGGCTTCCCTGGTGGCACAGTGGTTAAGAATCCCCCTGCCAATGCAGGGGACACGGGTTCGATCCCTGGTCCAGGAAGATCCCACATGCTGCGGAACAACTAAGCCCGTGCGCCACAACTACTGAGCCTGCGCTCTAGAGCCCACGTGCCACAACTATGGAAGCCCATGCACCTAGAGCCGGTACTCTGCAACAAGAGAAGCCACCACGATGAGAAGCCCACACACCACAGTGAAGAGTAGCCCCCACTCACCACAACTAGAGAAAGCCCGTGTACAGCAACAAAGACACAACACAGCCAAAAATAAAATAAATACATTTTTTTAAAAAAAGAGATGAATTCTAAATCCCCTCCCCTTGAACCTGGATGGGCTGTGACTCCCTTTTGATGTTCTATGACTTCTGAGGCAGCTTCCACCCTGTTTCCTAGAACACTTGCCCTGGAGCCCTGAACTGCCATGTAAATAGTCCACTTGTCTTGAGTCCTCCATGCTGTGAGGAAGCCAATACTACCCCAAATGGAGAGACCACATGGAGGCACAAGACTACATGGAGAGAGATACCCAGACAGCCCCTAGATGCTCCAGCAACCCTACGGTTTCAGCTTCAGCCACTATGTGATTGCACCCCCATGACAGACACTGAGCCAGAGCTGCCCAGTCCAACCCTTCCTGGATTCCTGATCCATAGAAGCTTTAAGAGATCACAAAATAATTGCCATATTTAAAGCCACTAAGTTCTGGGGAGATTTGTTACACAGCAGTAGATGTCTGGGACAGTTCGTGTACTCTGTGCTTTGCATTGGGTGTTTTCATTTTAATTTAAAAAATGGATTGAATTTTTACTTCTGACTAAATAGTTTTATATTTAGAGAAGACAGACTATAACCACAAAATCTCGATGATTTAATATAATAGTATTTATTTCTCACTCACTCAGAGTCCAATGTGGATGTTACAATTTGGGTGGCTCTCCTACAAGCATTGACTCAGGGATCCATATTCCTTCTACCTAATGTCTTTGCAGTCCCCGGTCCTCCTTGGGGTCCTCTGCTGGGTCATCTGTGTTCAGGTAGCCAAAGAGAAAGGGTAGAGAGAGAGAGGAAGATCATGTGAGATGTTTCAGAGGCTGGGTCTGAAAGTGGCACATGTCATTCTGGTCCACGTTGCACTGGCTAGAACTAGTCCCTGACTCAAGGGAGCTGGGAAGTGCAGATTAGCTGTGCACCCAGGAGGAAAAAGTAAGTGTAATGGGAGCATAGCTCTGCTACATTCGCACGCTGGCCGATAGAATCTTATGTTATCAGAACTGGAAGGGACGTGAGAGATCGGCTTCTCCAAGTGTGGTCCACCAGCATCAGTGGACCTGAGGGACTTGTTAAAATGCAGATTCTGGGGCTCCACCTGCTGAGTCAGAACCTCAGGAAGTGGGTTCTAGCCAGTTGATTTTTGCCAAATCCCCCCCAGTTCTTGTTATGTACACTAAGGTTAGAGAGTCACTTACCAGTTCAACCCCGTCACTGTACAGATAGCAAAGTTGAGGTCCAGAGAAAGGACATGACCTCCATACTTTCCTTCCAGCTACTCACAACCTGAGGCCAGAGCTGGAGTTGGGGACCTGTGTGCTGAGGCCCATCCAGTCCTCTTGCCACGCCCCTCCCAGGGTTCTGCATCATAGCTGGCCAGGACCCCGATGGTGTGCCCTGGCAGAGTGTACTCGGTTACTGAATTGTAGCCTTGGCCCCCAATTCAACAACCACACGTACTTGCTCTGAGACACCAACAGGGAAATCCAGCCCAGTGCGGTAGAATCACAGAGTTTTCCTTGAAAAGTCTCATCAGTTTATAACCAAGAGTCCCCTGCAGTTTAGATTATGACCAGATCTAGTCCAGAATCAAGTCCTGTTATATCTTGGACATTCCTAGCAAGAGTCGGGGACCCGGAATAGTGTTTTAATTTAGAAATTGGAATCCTACAATAATTTCTCTTATGTCGCTCTGAAGGCCTACCTTATCTTTAAAGCTGTAATGTGTCCTAATGACATTCTGATATAGCTAGCTTGTAGGGGAGGCCTTGGTGGTAGTGAAAGGCATGGGGAGGAGAGGGAAACTTCATATTTTCCAGAGCTCTTGATGAAAACAGCCAATGCTTATTAGCATGCATTCCACACAATTTCCATGATGATGCTATAATTTAAAACACTGACTGAAAGACCTAATAAAGGAGGTGAAACTAGCTTTCTAAATTTGCTGAACAAATTGCTCACATCTCCCTCCATCAATCTTCCTTCTCTTGAGAAAAATGTAAAATTTGGAACAAAGAGCGAAGATACTAGGGTTTTGACTGATCTTTTTGTTAACAGTATTCTGCTGTATGGCAGCTGCATTGTAAACATTCGAGTTCTAATTCTAAGCATGTATGTGAAAGTTCCCAAGAAAAAAAATCTTCAAGTCACTGTCTACCTTCTGAGTTTGGGGGACAAACGGGGGTAAATTAACAAAGGATGCTTATCACGCTTCCCAGCCTTTGCTGAAATCACTTAGTTTCAATTACTTTGATTAATCACTAAAGATTTTGTAAGCAGCTAAATCATCTGCCTTCCCACATTGGCGTGAAGGACAATGAGAATGTAGATAAGACCCTCAGGGCATCAGGAAACCGGTGATGGTTCCAGGCCCAGTGAGATGGTTCCAGGCCGCACAAGCGATGGTGTGGACCTCATCGTGAACAGCATGGGATTTGCACAGGGCCTGCGAGCAGGGTAGATGGAGAAAATCAGAGATGACGCCTGCCTCCTTTCCCTCAGTTGTGATCAGGCACTGCCACTTTGCAGTCTGGCCCCTCGCTGCAGGGGCTCCAAGGTTGTTCCCAGTTATCACTTCTCTTGTCAGGAAGCACTGTTGAAGTTAAGTTACTCGGGACAGGAAGACTGAACAGAGCACGAGGTGGCCAGCCTGTAGAAAGGCAAACCTGATCTTTGGCTGAACTGAGTAAACAGACCCAGTCAAGATGGTAGGTGTTCTGGTCAGCTATTGCTGCATAACAAACTACCCCCAAATTTAGTGGAGGGTAGGGTGTGTTCTCTGGGAAGCAGACTCTGAGCTGGAGAAGAGCATGCAGGATGTTCCTTAAGAACTACTCTTAGAATCAAGTCTTCCAAGGGAGAGGAAGCAGTAGGAGTGGGCAGAGAAAGTCATGCTGCCTTGCAGCTCAGTGACAGCCCCAGCTGGCCCAACAGAGTCCTGGAGCTAGAATGACCCTTGAGAGTTGCCCCACATTAGGCTGAGGTGACCTGGCTTTTATATCAGGGGTTCACAAACTGGCATGTCTTACAAATCAGGTGGCCACTTGTCTTTGTAAATAAAGTTTTACTGGAACACAGTTCCACCCCTTCGTTTACGTATGATCTAAGGCTGCTTTCACGCTGCTTGCGTAGAGCTGAGTAGTTGTGACAGAAGCTGCATGGCCCACGAAGCCTAAAATATTAAATATCTTGCCATTTCTAGAAGTGAGTCGACCTCAGCTTTACGTTTCCACAGTAGCCATTGGCTGTGGGCTTCCAGGGAAAGGACAAGACCTTGGGCAGTGGCTCTGCAGCAGAGGTGAGCCCTGCTGGATGAGGGCTGAGGGCTGTGCTGCTTCCACGCCCAGCACTGGGGACAGCAGGTCCTTCCTCAAGGGGAATGTGCGCAGTGCTCATGGTGTCCACCACAGCGGATTAAAATGACCGTTGCATTAGGTGGGTCAGGAACTCTGGAAGGGCTCAGATGGACAGTCTGACCTCCATGGCCTCATCTGGGCTGGAGGGTTCACTGCCAAGATTCCCTCCTCACTCAGTGCTCCTTTGTCTCTTTCTCTCTTTATGGGGCATCTCATCTTCTGGGGGTTCTCCATGCCACGGTGTGGTTTCGGGATCATCACACTTCTTACAGGAGGGACTCAAGAGGCAGGCTGTGGAAGCCCTGGGCCCATGAAAAAGCATATCGGAGATGGCACAGCATCACTCTGCTGTGTCTTATTGGTCAAAGCTATGATGGGGCCCATCCAGATTCGAGGGGATGGAGCCCCAGATGCAAGGTCACAGCACAGAGCAGGGCGCGGGAAGTGCTGTTGCACCAACTTTGGAAAATCCACAGTGCCTCAGTGGGCCGGGTCTCGGAGCTGTTTGAGCACATCCTTCCCACCTCCACAGTCGCCATCATCACGAGGGTGGCTTGAAATGACCATGGTGGGAATATGACACCTCGGGGATGGGCTTTGCCCCACCCCAACCCCAGAGAGCCAGTTGTTAAGTATGGCCCAGCACACCATGGCTGCCGTGGTCGGGGCAGCGGGGGTTACGATTTGAAGCAAGGCAAGAAGAAAGACAGCAGTACTGATTGATTGCCGAGGCACTCAACGTATCCTGGGACATCAGAACAACTCTAGGGGGTGTCTCTTATTTCACAAAAGAGGAATCCCAGGTGTGGCGAGATTGGGTAACTGGGCAGGATTCGAACCGGGGTCTCCTCACCCTCCGCCAGGTCTCAGGAAGATGAAATAGGCTCCTTGTCACGGGCCTGAGGGAAGCTCAGGTTGGGCGAGAGGGAGGAAAGCCAGCCAGAGAAGGAAGGGGAGCAAAGGCCTGGCCGGGGCAGCCATGAGGTTCCTGGGAAGGACTCAGGCCTCCACATCGGGCCCAGCTGTGTGGACACTGGAAGATTCGCCCCAACTCCTAGCAACCAAACCCCAGCCCTTTCTTATTGTCAGGAAACTTATCAATGTTTTAAAGGCACAAGCAGGCTGTGTGAGCAAGGGGGAGTGGGGAAGCCACTGAAGGGGAGGCAAAGAGAGGAAAGGTCGACACCATATTTACAGGAGCACCTGTAATGCTCCCCTGACCGGAAATACAGTGGTTAAGCCAGACCAATGGACTTGAAAGGGGGAGAGGGGAAAAGCAGGGCAGGAAGGGGACTTCCATGATGGAGCCCGCCCTTAGGCAGGTGGCATGGATTCTTCCTTTATAACAGTACCGGTTCCACTTACTGGGCCTCGGCCTAAAGCTAGACCTGCCTGCCATGGGCTTTACGTATATTTATTATCACTAGTCCTCAAACCCCTCAGAGGAATGTCCTATGTTTCCCATTTGATAAGAAAACGAGGCTCAGCAAGAAGGAGTAAGCCTTCTGGCCGCAGAATTAAGGTTTGCGTTGGCTGTGCCAGCTCTGGACCATCTCCCCACCGCGCGGCCGTGATGCCACAGTTTACCTAAGGAATGGCCGCGCGGGCCAGAGAGCAAAGAAGCAAACGGATGATAGAGAGTCTTTCTCAGCGTTCGTTGGTTCACAACTTCCCATTTTTTCCTTCTTTTTGTTCCCTAGAGTTGAAAGATTCCCTCTCCCTGTTTTGTTAGTTTTAAGAGGAATAAAGAAGACAAAATGTGCGACACAAAGGACTGCACGGAGTTGGGCAGGGAGCCAGTGCAGGGGCGCAAGGCCGAGGGCGGTGAGGCTGGGACGGTGCGTTGGTGGAGGGGCGTTGCTGCATCAGCTGCAGGCCTCTGCCCCCAAGGCAAGGCTCAGGCTCTGTGGCAGAAACGCTCTTGGGTCCCGGGGAGGTGGAGGAGTCACTTCGCCCTCCCCTCCGGATAAACATCCTGAATTTAAATATCAGAGAGAGGCCTTGCAGCGGGAGGATGCAATTAAGACTTCCGAAAACTGATCCTCAGTTTTTAGTGTGCTAAGAATCACCTGGGGTGCTTGTTTAAAATGCTGCCATCCTGGTCCCCACTCTTAGAAACTCATGCATCAGGTTGGAAGTGAGGCCCAGGATCCGCATATTTAAAACACCCCAAGCAATCCTGGTGCCAGGGGATCCTGAGCCAGGCTAAGAAAAACACCCACTTGGAGGGTGATGGTGCAGCATCTGAAACTCTTCTTTTACAAAAATAGCTTTTTTGTCATTATAATTTCATGTCAGGAGCACCAGTTTTCTTATTCTGGATGTAGATGCGGTAGGTATGTTTATGGAGCTGTCTTGCTGAAAGAAAGATAATGCACACGTGGTTATGTGCATAATTGCAGTTAATTATTATGTTGTGAACATATGGTTAAACTCGATAAAGATTAACTTATAAAAACTCTTATTAAAAGTTCCCTGTTATTTGCCATTAATCAGTACCATGGATTTTTTTTTAGGGGAGTTTGTTCATTCATCCACTTAATTAAAAGTTTTTTCATTCTTGCTGCGTGGCTGGCCCTGTGCGAGGAGGGGGAGACTGCACGCAGTGGGCCAGCAGCCGGGAGCTGACCGCTGCCCTCTAGGGATTTACAGTCTGGCCAGGGAGACAGATTCATCAAATCCCCAGCAACCACGGGCATTTCAATTTTGTGTATGCTTATTCTTATTTGTTAAGGTGTTTGTTAAATTCATTACTAAATGTGATTTTTATAAATGTAGAAGTATTTACATATATACAAATACAAAGCATACAAACAAAAAATCCTTGTCAGGCCATATATTGTGATTTGGGTTTTTTTGAAAAATTGACTAATACAGAGATTTTGAATTTTCCAGGTGTCTCTCTTTGGGCTAGGAAGATATAGTCTATAAATTCTATACAAAGTTGGATTGTAGTTTTTTTTTTTAATCAGTGAGTTAAGACTTCCTCTCTAAACATGTTTAATTGAGATGTCTGAAAGATGCATTAATTTTTTTCCCCATCACATTTCTACTCTCTCCCCTATTTGTGAACCTAGCACATTAGGCAAGCAGTACCCAAGTGCTTTCAAGCACAAATGTACCTGAATGCGGAATTCTCATCCAACAATGAGAAGCACAGAGAATTCTGATTCCTGCTTAGCAGTTTCAGCATGTCCTCAATGCTATTTTCTTGCCAGACACTTGAGCATGCAAATCATCTATGAGAGAACAAATCAATATGAGAGAGAACTGTCATCAATAACCTCTACCTCTTGATTTTCAGTGTTGCAGGTGGTGAGCTCTTTGACTTCTTAGCTGAAAAGGAATCTCTGACTGAAGAGGAAGCAACTGAATTTCTCAAACAAATTCTTAATGGTGTTTACTACCTGCATTCCCTTCAGATTGCCCACTTTGATCTCAAGGTATGTTGCTTGGTGTGAATCAGATGAAAGCTTACACGTACCACAGCGTTCGCTGTCTGTTAAGAAAAATTGAGGGCGTCCCGAAGAGATACATGTTTTTTTCCTAGAGGGGTTTAACAAATGAAATTATCAATATAAATCAGCAAGTGTATAATGCATGCCTACTACAGGAATTTCTAACCAATGTGTGAGATAGAGGTTTAAGATTAATGATTACATTTGAGAATTCTTGGGGAAGAATCAAGGGGTCTTACCAGCCAGGTCTTTAAGAAAGGGGGCTGCTGTTGGCTATGGGGTATTTTCAACCTAGAGTACCCATTGGCTGCCCAGTTTCCATCCCCTTCTGGCTACAAGGCATATAAGATGGAAGGTGTCTCGATCTCTACTCTCTTGATGCAAAGCCTCTGGTCTGACTCAGTCTCTGGCAATCAATCAAGCCAAACTCTGAGACTGGCTAATTGTGGTCTTTGCTTGGCTGGAGGCAAGGCATTATCGGACATAAAAAGGCACATCATACTCCCATCCATCACAGAGGTGATGGTCTCTCTGAGAGGGGAAGATATACATATGAGCAACAGAAGTGGTAATGTAAGATTCAGGGTACAATCCGAGGCAGCGAGAAGATTATCACAAAAAGTATGTGGTTGATCGCCAAGTGAGTGATTCAGATCATTGGAGCTAGGATAGATGTAAGAGAAGGGAAGATTTCCTCCATACTTATTGCAGCAGAGCCGTCAAGACCCCATCTGGATCCCCCAACACTCACTAACACACACCCCAAAGACTGCTGCTGGGAGCTGGAAATGCCAAAGAGTAAATGCCTACTGAAGCAGCTCTTAGCAATGGAGCTGGGGAGAAGGTGGATAAATACCCCAACTCCCTCGTGCTTCAGTTGAAAAATTCTGAGTGCTGCCCTTTCTCCCCAAGTCCTCCAAAGGGATTGTGCTCCAGTCACCCCTACCTTGATAACACACTTTGTATCAGCTTCCTTCCTTCTGTTTCCTGTCTCCCCATTCCTCTACCAAGTATTCCCTGGAGTCCCCTCCTACATAAGCTGCTTGCATCCAAATCCATGTCACAGGTCTGCTCCTGGGAGAATCTAAACCAAGACATTTATTTTTTCCTAGTGTTCTCTTGCAACTACTCTTTTATCCCTACTTTTTGGTTGTTTTTTCAGGGAAGAGGAAGAATTACCTGCCATCTTGTCCTCAGCATAACCTATGATAGGGTTTTTTTAAATTGTGGAAAAATAAACATAAAATAAAATTTACCATTTTAAAGTATGCAGTTAGTGACATTAAGTATATTCACATTGTTGTACAACCATCACAACCATCTATTTTTGGAAATTATTGATCTCCCCAAACTGAAACTATGTACCCATTAAACACTAACTCCCCAACCCTCCTACCCCCAGCTGCTGGCATCCACTATTCTACTTTCTGTCTGTATGATTTTGCGTATTCTAGGTATTTCATGTAAGTGGAATCACGCACTATTTCTCCTTTTGTGACTGACTTTATTTCAGTTCACATAGTGTCTTCAGGATTCATCCATATTGTAGCCCATGTCAGAATTTCCTTTCTTTCTCAGGCTGAATGGTATTCCATTGTATGGATAGACCACGTTTTGTTTATCCATTCATCTGATGGGCATCATATTATTTCCACCTATGAACATTGCTGTACTATTTTTCTTTTTTTTAAAGCCTGAAAACATAATGCTTTTGGATAGAAATGTTCCCAAACCTCGGATCAAGATCATTGACTTTGGGTTGGCCCATAAAATTGACTTTGGAAATGAATTCAAGAACATATTTGGGACACCAGAGTTTGTTGGTAAGTTTTCTTATTCCTGTGGTCATTCATTTCTCATAAACATTATGCTGGCAAAATTCACCCTGCTGCAGCATCATTTCCCTGGTACATGTTTCTGGTTTATACATGAAGATTAGAAACTGTTGGTTCACTTTCTTCCCAAACTAAATGTACGTTTGTTTCCTCTTAGCTCCTGAGATAGTCAACTATGAACCTCTTGGTCTTGAGGCAGACATGTGGTAAGGAGCATGTTCTTGATATTGTCACCTTTCTGATTTATTTTACTATTCTTCTGATGTTGTTTTTCTTTTTCTTTTGTCTCTAGGAGTATTGGGGTAATAACCTATATTCTGTAAGTACCCAAATCCACAACTCATGTTCTTTTCCTTTTTCTTTGAGACCATATGTTTTACTGACCATTCTATGTGTCATGTTGATCAGTTCAGCTTATGTATGCTTTTTTTTTTTTTTTTTTGTGGTACGCGGGCCTCTCACTGTTGTGGCCTCTCCCGTTGCGGAGCACAGGCTCCGGACGCACAGGCTCAGCGGCCATGGCTCGCGGGCCCAGCCGCTCCGCGGCATGTGGGATCTTCCCGGACCGGGGCACGAACCCACGTCCCCTGCATCGGCAGGCGGACTCCCAACCGCTGCGCCACCGGGGAAGCCCTGTACTTTTTAAACATGTTCATTTTACACCTCCACAACATCCTTAGTTTATACTAATGAAACATTTTCTCCTGATTTGAAATGAGTCATCAGAACCTGGAGCATGATCAGAAGGAAAGCATGGCTGTCTATGACTGCTGAGAAAATAGGAAAGGCTTTCTTTTTCTTTTTTTTAAACTACTAAATGCTGTTCTAAATTAACTGTCCTTTGCATTAAGCTGAAGCTTTTGTGCATGACAATTAACTGCCCTATAAAATGTCACTGAATTCTAAAGTGACCGCTCAAGCACCAGATTATAATGTTATTCCTCACTCCCTTTATCAGATATTGTGGGAACAGAATGACAACACAAGAGGGACTTACTCGTGTTCTGTGCCCTGTTTTATTAACAGCCTAAGTGGGGCATCCCCCTTCCTTGGAGACACTAAACAAGAAACGTTAGCGAACGTATCTGCTGTCAACTACGAATTTGAGGAAGAATACTTCAGTAATACCAGTGCCCTAGCCAAAGATTTCATAAGAAGACTCCTCGTCAAGGATCCAAAGTGAGTGTCCATTATACCCGAAAGGTGCCCAGCTGTGGCCTCAGCTAGACGAGAGTTAGCACCTGTCCTGTGCACACGGCCACGTTTAGGCGACCCTGGTTGTTTCCTCCTGGCAAAGAGAAGCGTGCCGTGTGAAACGCTTCAGAAAATGCAGGCAGGGCCCTTTGTACCTGCTCAGTCAGCCCCTGCGGGCACAGTGAAATAATCACACAAAGACTGATGTTGTTTTCGGCTCCATGAAGCAGGCCCCGAACTGCATTTTCCAGAGCAGATCTTGGTAGGCCCAGCCGGCATGGAAACAACCTTAGTGTTTGCTTCTATGGTCACCGCATTTTTTTTCTTTCCCCTCCCCCCACAAAGGAAGAGAATGACAATTCAAGATAGTTTGCAGCATCCCTGGATCAAGGTAAGTTGCATATTGCGATCGGTTTGGGGATTATAGGGCGACCTGGAATTCGTTTGTCCTAGGGTATCACTAGGCACTGTGGGTTCTAACCACGGTCATGTCTGGTGTATTGTGTTCGCTGTTGGTGCCATACTTTCAGACAGCTGACAGCTGAGAGAATCCGCATGATGACGGAGGTAGAAAGGAGTGGGCTACCACAGTGCAGGATTGTGAGGAGGAACTGAAGGGCAGGTCCACTCAGCAACCTCGAGTTTGATTGTGGGATATTAGCCCAAACAATATTTTTGAAAATTCTTGAATTAACTTCCAACATTTAAGTATCATATCAAATCTGGATTTCCAGCTTCTCTTGAAAAACCTGAAGATCTGTCAACACTGAGCCCTCATTCTGCAAGGCTGCCAGAAACTCTGCCCAGTTGCCTCTGTACCAGGCCAGCAGCCACCCCCGATGTATATACACCTTTACATTGTTTGCCTGGCGCCTGTCAGCATTTGGGTTAAAGAACTGAAGTTGCTTCAGCTAGACCAGAAAGGACTAAGGGTGGGGAAGCATGGCAGTTACAGAATAAAATCATGGAACCAATAAGTGGATTGTGGTGCAGTAACTTGCGTTGCAGAAGTAGGTTTGGGGCAGCTGGAGACCTCTGTCTGTGCCAGCTCCCAGCAGTTGCCTGGGCTTCCCTAGAAGGCAACGGTGTCTCCTTCCTTCAGAGGTAGAGTTGCATGGCCTCCTGAAAAAATGCAGTAGGAGGGATTTTAATGCTGTAAGATAGACCAAATTTGCTAACATCTGAGGTCCCAACCAGCTCTAAATTACTTGATGATGTTAAGTTCACATGCCTCGCAATATGGCCTCACCGTGAATCATGCCGTTCCCAGATTCTCTTATGGAACGTTGTAATTCAGCTTGTCCAAGCTCAACTTTCCAACTTTCCCTCAAGATCCAGCCTTCATGGATTTGCTCAAACCCTTAGCCACAAGAGTTTAGCCTCTGGAGACTAGGTTCCTGGATCAGGCTATTATCCCAACTCGTTCTGTTACTTTAGCAAGGTGAATATGTAAGCGTCCCAAATAATGAGAGGTTTTCAATAGTTGTCATGTAACGCATTTCTATAATTGGAGAGCTCTAAATTGTCTTTCTTGGATTTTCATTTTAGCCTAAAGATACCCAACAAGCACTTAGTAGAAAAGCATCGGCAGTAAACATGGAGAAATTCAAGAAGTTCGCAGCCCGGAAAAAATGGAAAGTAAGATTGTTTGATTTGAAGGGATCAACTAATTCTGTGTCCCCTGGGGCTCTCCCTCTGTTCAGGGCTCACTTCTTCTGATACTGGCAATGCAGAACTGCATCCTTTTTAAAAATTCACTCTGTAGTCATCTGTACCATTGCCCTATTTTCAAAGACAATCAGAAATACTATTTCAGTCCTATTAGCTCGTCTTTTCACATGTAATTTTGCATTTTTTTAAATTAAAACCATTCCCAAGGCAAATTTTTAAATCAGTACAATAAAATTGTAGTGCAGTCTTTTTCTAAAGGCAACAAGCCACATTTTAAATAGATTTGTTTCTTGTGGTAGGCACCAAAGCATTATGATTATACCAGAACTTGTGTAAATGGTTCTCTAAATCCAGCCTTGGTCTGTGAGTGGTTGGGATGGGGGTGGGGTGTGACCATGAGCGTCTGCAATGTGATCCCTTCTCAGTGCGGATGGTTTCTGCAGGGGCTGAGTAGGATGTGGCTCTAAAGGGCATTCCAGCCAACCTTGAACAAATGAAAATTCAGGGTTAAGAAGGGGACAGGATGGCTTCCTGTGCACAGGGTCATGTCAAGCCCAGAGGAGGCAGGTACTTGCCATGTCTCCTCATCACTGGGCCAGAAGTGTACCTCATCGTACTCATCAGGTTGGGGATGCCTTGATAGAGATGAGGAGGACCACAGCCATGGGTTACTCAAGACTTGACTCTTAGTCTCAAAGAAGCCTTGAAAATAAGGCTTAAAATGTAGAGTGAACCACCATAAGTTTCTCTTTCTCTCCCTCTCTTTCATTCATGTACAGACACGCACACACACACACATTCTTTACCTGTTGCTTCTGCCTTTGAGAGTAAATGCAGAGGTGTTTTGTCCTATGGGCTAAAGAGTCCCCAACCTGCTCATTTCCAACAACTGGATGAGTTTTGAGAGTCACACTGTCTGCCATTACCAACTTGCCTGGGCACCAAGGACACAGGGCAAGACCCTTGCATACCATGCTTCTCTGAGGGGAGACGTGCAAGGGCTTTGTTAGGGTAAGATCCCATTCCTCAAAGAGTAGAGAGTGAATATGGAGACAGAAGGGATGCATCCAGTTCTGCAGCTTAATAACGAAATGCAGGAGAATGTCTCTCTATTGTTTTCTTGATTTCTAAGACCTTTAGAAATTTCTTTAAGCAAATATGATCCGGGCTTCCCTGGTGGCGCAGTGGTTGAGAGTCCGCCTGCCGATGCAGGGTACAGAGGTTCGTGCCCCGGTCCGGGAAGATCCCACATGCCGCAGAGCGGCTGGGCCCGTGAGCCATGGCCACTGAGCCTGCGCGTCCAGAGCCTGTGCTCCGCAACGGGAGAGGCCACAACAGTGAGAGGCCCACGTACCATAAAAAATATATATATATATATGATCCAACCTGCTTGTGGGATCACCCACCCCTGAAGAATAATACATGCTGTCAGCCTTGAATGCTATCTCAAAGGCTTTGTCATTTGCACTAATTTGAGTATTATTATGTAAGCTCTCTCTCCTCCTCTCCCCCTGCATTTTTTTCACTCTCTCTCTCTCTCTTTTTTTTTTTAAAGCAATCTGTTCGCTTGATATCGCTGTGCCAAAGATTATCCAGGTCATTCTTGTCCAGAAGTAACATGAGTGTTGCCAGAAGCGATGATACTCTGGTAAGCAAACCTTTTCCCCAGATAGGTTTGTTCTTAGCACTGTGTATTTACCGTGTTTAGGTTGTTTAATTTGTTCAGCAACCCAGAAAACCTGAAGTCTTGGAAACATCAGGCCTGTTCTTCCTCCTCTTGAGTGGGGGAGTTGGGGTGGCTGATTGGATCTACTCTGTTACTGTTTCGTCCTTTTTCCTCTTTGTTTTGATTGGCTATACCTACTACCTCTAACACTACCACCTTCCCACCCTCCTCTTCCCCCCAACACAGTTTGATAAAAGAGAGGCTTGCCAGTAGAAGAGGAGAGATCATATTCTAATTTTCATGAACTAAAACGAGAGCCCTCTGTTTCCACCAACCTTGGAGAATCTTAGACTGTAATAGTACAAAAGGGGCAGACAACCCTCCTTCTGAACACATACACACACACACACACACACACACACACACACACACACACACACACACACACACACACACACACCAGAAAATCAGGGGAAATGCAGTGGGGCTTGCTGATATAGTTCGTGGTAGACCAGAAGGCTAAACCCACTCACTTTGTTGATGTTGTATTGATTTCTAAAGGCCCTTGAGAACAACTCCACGACTTTTTTCCCTGAATCCAAACTGAAACCTAATCACAGATTAACTCTTCAGATATGACTGGACACATCAGAATTCAACGAGACTTTCCCCAACAGTCAGACAACGGGGCTTTGTGAACCCTGGAGGTAAAGGGGACTCCAGAAAAGGCAGAAAGGGTGGTTCTGTGGGAACCAGCCTGCTCCTGTAACTGAATAGTCAGTGTTTCCTGAGTGGAATCCGGGAACTCCAAGGGCAGGATCACACATCAGCAGACACCAGCTCTTTTTTTACTCCCTGAAGCCAGTAGTTTTACTCAAGTTCCAGATCTAACCTTATAGCCTGAAAAGAGATAGGAAATTTTAAAAAGAAAAAAAGAAGTAGGAGAGAAGCAAGTTAGGAGGAGAAGGGAGAGAAAGGGGAGGAAAGCTGGACTGGGGAATTGTTTGAGGGTGGCCGTGGAACCAGGACAAGATATAAACTATTAATCTAAGTAAGGTGATGAGAACAATGAAATCTTACAAATTAAAATTGCCCTGAATAATCAGTTGGGAGACAGTTTGTTGCAATGAAGAGTTTAGGGTAAGAGAGGGACAGGGCTTGTGTAGAAGCTCCAGGTGGGAAGACCCCCCTCCCCAGCCCTCAGGGTCTCTCTCTCATCATCTCCTTGTCCTGCTGATCGTGAGGCTGTGTTACAACAACGCGCTTATTCCTCCCATTCTCCCATTTCTTGTCACTCTCACTTTCAGGCAAATGCCTCTTAGTCTTCAACTTGGATTGTGATAGAAAAGCAAAACCAGTGGTGTTCTTAAACATGTACTCTGTGCAGATATTATTATGTCTCTCATGAAGCTTGTTTGGATTCAGATTTATAGAGAAGAGAAAGCAGAGTTCAGAGAAATGCTTTCTCCATTCCACCCCCCCATAGGCAGAGGTTCAGCCTCTGTAGGTATGCTTTTCCAGATTTGAAATTTTAGTAGCAGTACCTCTGTAAGTCCAAAACTTTTGTTTGGGACTTTTCTAGCTTATTTTTTTTGTTTTAATTTACCATATTGTGCAAATTTCTTATTATTTATATTTAAGAAAGTACTTTAACAAAGTAGCAAAAATTTAACAAACTTACTGTTCCACAGTATCTAGTTATTTTCTCTTTGTAAATGAAATGCATCCATTTTCCCATTTCTGGCCTTTATTTTTACATTTCTCCCCTTTTCATACCTTTTTTTAAAAATAATTGTGACCAGCTTTCAGAGAATTTTGCTATGTTATAGAATACCTAGAGAATGAAGAATTTCTAGTGCTCAAAAAATGACAATCTGTAATTGCAAAAATTACAAAGTAAGACTTTCTTATTCAAAGATATCATTTCCTTGGTTCTATGGTTTTTAGAATCTGAGTTACACCTGAAATTTTCTACAGTGGTTTCTGGGACTATATGTTTTTAAAGATTCCTAAGGTAAACACAAAGTGTAATTTGTCATCAATCGTTGTTCTAAATCTGAATCTTAAGAGATGTTTGCTCTCTGGGTAACAATGCAGGCAACATAAAGACACTGATAAATAGGTGCTGCCATCATGGAAGGGGCAAAAAATGACCTCCTGCTTCCCTTCATGACCAGGTGGATTTGGGGATTAAATGGCTTACTTTCCCCTGAACACTCCTTTTAATAAATGAGCATTGGTTTCTCTGATGTTGGTAAAAGGAGCAGCATGACCAACAATCTAACACTTTTTCCCTCTTCCATGTCTCTCTCAAGGATGAGGAAGACTCCTTTGTGATGAAAGCTATCATCCACGCCATCAACGATGACAACGTCCCAGGCCTGCAGCACCTCCTGGGCTCCTTGTCCAACTATGACGTTAACCAGCCCAACAAGGTCTGATGCTGTCCTGCCAGGGGTAGTGGGGGTCGGGGGGGTCATGGTGATTGGGCACCTCCAAGTCCAAGGTGGAAAGACCCCATCTGCTCTTCATTCTCCCTTACTGTTGTAAGCTCCATACTGTGGGGAAAATCACTTCTGCTTAGAAAGTGAGCTGAGTTAGGAATAAGGTCTTTTTGCATTGAGGGCCTTTCTACACGCACCTAGCACTCGCCTCTAACCATGAAAATTTAAATGTGCTCATCGTGCAAATGAAAATGTCACTTTGGACTGTGAATCCAAAAGAGGAAGATGTTGTGTCCTTCACGCAGGACAGGAATGTGTCCTGTGTCTGTGGAGACACAGGAAGGTATATGGGGCAGCAGGGGTAGTTTGGGCTTTTCCTTTCCTACCAAACCTGAAAAATAGGTATTTTTTTTTCTTGCCTTTTCCAGCATGGGACACCACCGTTACTTATTGCTGCTGGCTGTGGGAATATTCAAATACTACAGTTGCTCATTAAAAGAGGCTCAAGAATCGATGTCCAGGATAAGGTCATAATTCTGTTTTATTGCAAATGAATTAATTTTTTAAGTATTTCCAAATGTCTCTAATCAAAAAGTAATAGAGAAAAATAACACATATGCCCTACTTCATTTCTCAGTTTCCTATAAAGGAAGATGAACTACTTGAATAGCCTGTCCCTGTCTAACATGTTACAGAGAAAAAGGCAAACATTCATCTTCCTCGTGGCTCAGTTGCTCTACATCATCCTTTCTTTGTGTCCTGCCCCAGATTGACTCCTTACTAATCATATTTACTCAGCAGTGTTATTTGATGTCACATTGAAAATGTTTTAATTATCCAGTTAATCTTATCAGAAATGTATTTTTCCGCACATTAATTAGGACAACAGAGTAAGGAGGATATGCTTTGAGGTGTAGACCACATTGGAAGTGTAGACACAAGTGATGATCAGCTAAGCGTCATTACAACGGGTCTGTCATCAGCTTCCATAGACTTTCAACTGAGCTGTAAAGGGACTAGATCTGGCCCTTGACAATATAGGGAATTCTAACCAGAAGTTGAAATGAAGGTTTTAGGAAAAGAAAAACAACTTTTTATTTCGAAATAATTCTAGATTTACCAAAAAAAATCTGCAGAGATAGTATAGAGAGCTGCCTTATCCCTTTCACCCAACTTCCTGGAATGTTAACGTCTTACATAACCTTGGTCCCTTTGTCAAACTGAAAAGTGAAATGGGGTTTTATTCCTCTTGGGAGTTGCTCCTTTGGAGTTTGTCATCACATAGGAAGGGAAATATAGCAACTGAGTGATGTTTGCATTCAGATCCAGTCTGGGAATGTGACTCTGCCTTGGTTTTTGTACAGGGTGGATCCAATGCCATCTACTGGGCCTCTCGGCATGGCCATGTAGATACCTTGAAATTTCTCAATGAGAACAAATGCCCTTTGGATGTTAAAGACAAGGTAAGGCCACTTCTCTTCTTAAGGAAAGTAATAAAAGGCATGCCTTCTACATCATGACCCAAAGAACAAGGATTCAGGACCAAAATCTTCCTACCGAGAATTTAAGTAGAAGTTTCTTTTTGCTGGTGGCTTAGTCTAATATTAAAATCTGGGGGTTTCCCTGGTGGCGCAGTGGTTGAGAGTCCACCTGCCGATGCAGGGGACGCGGGTTCGTGCCCCGGTTCGGGAGGATCCCACATGCCGCAGAGCGGCTGGGCCCGTGAGCCATGGCCGCTGAGCCTGCGTATCCGGAGCCTGTGCTCCGCAATGGGAGAGGCCACAACAGTGAGAGGCCTGCATACCGCAAAAAAAAAATTTTTTTTTAAATAAATAAATAAAATCTGATTTTAGCTGAAATCTGCCAAGTGTTTTCCATGTTATATAAGCAGTGAACTATCTTCCCCATAACATGAAAACTCAAAGTTCAGCCAGAAAGACAACCAGAAAGTGACCTGAGTCCTGGTCCTCTTCTTGACCCGCCATGCGCACATCTCTACCATTCTCTTCCTCTTTGATGTGACTGACTGACGGTGCTGACCTTACGATCACTGGCACTAGAAGAGTTAATGAGACAATGCAAGTAAAGTAAGGCTTTTCGGGTAAAGATGTTATCAAAATGATTGGTTTAGGAAGATACCTTACTTTCACGTACCCATGTTTCATTCAGTCCACACAGAGGCCCTGTGAATTAATTGCAGGGCTGGGACCTGAACTTAAGATTCCTATTTTCTCATCTGTTATGTATTCCATTATGCAACCCCTCTCTGATTCTACTACTAGTAGACTGATTTGTCATGTTCAGTCAGGGCTGCCACATACAGTTGTATGGATTGTGCACTGCACCATATCTAAGGGAGGACATTCACATTAAAGACATACATTTATTATTTTTTTATTTTTCATTATTATTTTTTAAATATTTATTTATTTATATTTGGCTGCATCGGGTCTTTGTTGCAGCACTTGAGATCTTTCGTTGTAGTGCGCGGGCCCTTCGTTGTGGCCCGTGGGCTCTGGAGCACGTGGGCTCTGTAGTTGTGGCTCGCATACTCGGTAGTTGCGGCGTGCAGGCTTAGTTGCCCCTTGGCATGTGGGACCTTAGTTCCCTGACCAGGGATCAAACCTGCATCCCCTGCATTGGAAGGCAGATTCTTAACCACTGGACCACCAGGGAAGTCCCGACATACATTTATTATAACAGTTTTCTGTCGGGTGGCAACAAGTATCTCATTCTGTTATGTTTTTAGATCAGTTTATTCTGACAGTTTCATGGCAGATATAAAAAAAAATCTTAAGGAGGTTGCATCTATTACTAATTCATAGAATGTTATTGTGTGGGCTAATGGTAATGTTTCTTAAAATCTCTGAGAATGTAAGAAATTACATTCTAAACATAGACAAAATGAAATCAGAAACTTGGTAATAAATAAAACCCTGTGTTTAAAGAACTTAATATTAAAAAAGGAATTTTGCGTTTTGAAAAAAAATCACATAGCTGGAAGCGTCAGTATATAATGAAAATCGAGACCAGCTATCACAAAAAAGGGAACGCACTCTGACTTAGGGAGGGAGGGTTATCACACACAGGATGAGCCAGGTGTGTGGATTTAACGCTAGCTACATAGTGGGTGCCCCACCCCAGGGTCCTTGGCCCAGTCACCAAAGGGGCATCTGGCCTGAGAGGGGCAGGTACCACCTCAGGGGAGGAGGTGGAGCCAGGCATGGGTGGGAGTGGGACGGCTCCCAGGGGCCTCTGAATCTTTGGCTGTGTCTTTTGCAGTCTGGAGAGACAGCCCTTCATGTGGCAGCTCGCTATGGCCATGCCGATGTGGTTCAGTTACTGTGCAGCTTTGGCTCAAATCCCAACTTCCAGGACAAGGTGGGTCATGGTACCTGATGTCCTCACTTCTTTCTGCTTTTTGCATGGGTATACAGGCAGCCAGGTGATGTGTCTGGGTCTTACGGAGTTTTATCCAAGTTAGGTTTTCTGCTTAGATTACAGAGGGCAGGGACTCGAACAAAAGCACTAACATTCATTCATCCGTTCATTAATCCTCTGGACAACCCTATAATTCTCATTATGCTATATACATGACAGGAATCTTGAGGCATCAAGATTATTCGAAGAGTTCCTGCTCAGAGAAGTGCTGTCCCATGGTTAGTAGTCTCCAGTGAAGTAAAGGACAGACAGCACTTTTACGAGACAGATGATATAAATCCACCCACGCAGAGGCCCTCTTGTTCAGAAGAGCTGAGCCATGGTTCCAGTGGGCTCTGCAAAGTCAGTTGTCAGTAAAGTGCTGAGAAAGCTGAATTCGAATTAAGGAAAGCCGTCAGACCCATGCCCGTTATTTCACATTAATGTTTTGCTCCAATAGCTACGAGCTCTTTCAATCCGCTGCCTTGAGTTTGCTGCCAGGTTTGGCCAGGACTCTCACCATGCCTGTACTTTCTTCCATAGTCTTGCATTCTCCTCCTCTATGTACTTGTCTCCCTGGCCAGGAAGAAGAAACACCCCTGCACTGTGCCGCCTGGCACGGCTATGACTCTGTGGCCAGAGTCCTTTGTGAAGCCGGCTGCAATGTGAACATTAAGAATCGAGAAGGAGAGACCCCCCTCCTGACAGCCTCCGCCAGGGGCTACCACGACATTGTGGAGTGTCTGGCTGAGCACGGAGCCGACCTTAATGCATCCGACAAGGTGCTTAGTGGGTCAATGTATCCCGCTCGCTGAAAAGTGATCTGGGGGGCTGGAGGGACCACAAGACTTCTCAGTTAGTTTACCTAAAATAACAAACTTGAGTGCAACAAGTTACATTATCCTTTCTCTTCTCCTATCCAAAGATTCTGTGATTCTAGATTCTGTTTAATAATTAATATTCATTTGTGGGGTGTAACAAAATTTATGAATTGGTCAGATGACTCAGGTCTCTATTTTTAGCCTTTTTAGCTTTGCAGCAGGTACAGTGATGATCACAGAGCCCAAGACAAATCCTCATTTAAGACTGAAATTGGCAACACACTATTAATTTGTAGACAGACAAAAAAATAGGTGGTTTATTTACTTCCATCACCAGCTATTTTGTAGAAAAACAATAAACTATTCTTATTTGTTTGGCAATCTCAATTCCAGGCCAGGTTTTCCTTTTTTAATTAAGCAAATTCAGCATAATCTGTTCTTATCGTGAACTCGTACTTACAATGAGGCTGTGATGTTGCTATGTATAGTTAGATCTGGCACACTGTGGTTAATTTAGGAACTGCCACTTGCGGAGTATTTTCTGGGTACAGAGAAGTAGTTCTCAAGTGGGGTGACCTTGCCCCCAGGAGACATTGGTAGTGGCTGGAGACATATTTTGGTCGTCACAGCCAGGGTGGGGCATCTAGAAGATAAAGACCAGGGATGCTGCCGAACAGCCTACAATTCCCAGGACAGGTCCCAAATGTCAGTAGTGCTGACACCGAGCAACCCTAGAACAAGTACATTACAGAGATGCTTCCACACTCCCTCTACCCAGCTCCAACAACCCAACACACTTCTTCACCGGGGGTTCTAGAGCAGGTGAATTCCCGGACTAATGCTCATATACATGACAGCAAGTCGCCTTGCTCTCTCAGGTTCTCCTGGTGTAAAATAAAATAATAAACTTTCTACTTAGGAAGTTAGTAAACATTGCTGAGCAAATGTTTTGAAAAGTGTTTTTCAAATACTTGATAAAAGAGGCCATTGGAGTACCAAACATAACTGAAGTCCTATAAATTCAGAGACAAAAAGGAGTGTGGAGTCTTCCTACCCGAATGTACTGGCCAAGCCTAGGTTAATTAAGCTGACGGTCAGCTTGGTCTGTGATTATTCAGAGTGAGATGTCTGGGGCCTCGCCCCGACCCCACCAGGAGTAAAGTTCACGGTTTTAATCTTCCTTCAGGCTTTTCAGTAATGGTCCCATTGCCAATTAAACCTGGCCCAGTGCAGCTGGAAAGGCAAGCGGGCAGGCCCACATGCCCAAGCAAAAGCGCTCACGGCCCTGGTGTTTGTTGCAGGACGGACACATAGCTCTGCATCTTGCTGTGAGACGATGTCAGATGGAGGTCATCCAGGCTCTCATCAGCCTGGGCTGTTCCGTCGATTTCCAAGACAGGCATGGCAACACCCCCCTCCATGTGGCCTGCAAAGATGGCAACGTGCCGATTGTGGTGGCCCTCTGTGAAGCCAACTGCAATTTGGACCTCTCCAACAAGGTAAAGCTGGAAGGAAGATCCCTGCAGAGTCCGTCTGTGTCTGTCTGTCCACGTGTTTCTGGGTTTGGGCAAGTTTCTCTCTGCATCTTTTCATTGTTCGAAGTCAGTATTGCTTATATGAACCTGTTCCTTTTTATAGGGCTCTCCACTTTAAGTATATTTTACATCTGACTTTTGAATAATTTCCTAGAGTAACAGAAAATTACATTAATAAGTACTTCCTGCTAAGCCTGGCTTACCATTTATGGGCATCGAGAAAGAGAGAGAGAGAGAGAGTGTGTGTGTGTGTGTGTGTGTGTGTGTGCCTGCGTGCACACGCACGCGCGTCCCCTCCTGTAATCAGAGAACATGGTACAAATTGGGGCATCTTCCTGGAGCACTAAGTCTTCAGGAAAACACCTAATGAGTTCTGATGTGATTGAAATTCCTAGGGCCAGATTTCTCCAGTTTCCCCCACTGAGAGTTTTATGGTCAAAAGTTCATAACATCTTTTTTGTGCTTAATAAGTTTGGTAAGACCAAGGGGATACTATCATTTGGTGAATGATAAAGAAATAAAAATCCCCATATGCTGACTCCTAGAAATTAGCTAACACCTTCTCTTTTCCCTGAATACCATCTAGATTTTCATTACCAAATATGATAGGACAGTTGGATATTCACGTGGTTTCAGCCCTGCAACTGTATGAAAGGCAAGCACTATTCTGTTCCGATTAGTTAAAAACAAAGTCCAAGTAGAATTAATTTTTTAATTGCAGGAAATGTTTGTTTATAAATGGTAGACATGATACCAGCAGAATTTTATTATGATTTGTTTGAGGTAAAAAGAATTAATATCTGAAACAACTGGAAAATGATGCTTCTATCAAAAAAAAATAGTCCTCTTGCATATATGTGATTAATTCTAATGGGAATTGAAATTGGTAATCTTCATATTCTGGAAATATGAAAAGACAATATACTAGGTCTTAACCATTAGCTGCTGGTTGCTTTCTTAGTTTATCCTATTCTAACCTTGCCAAGTCAGTTATATAAGTGGCTTAAGGAGGAAACTAAAGGTAATATTAAGCAGCATCAAGACCTAGGCTTTCCTTCCAGGAGTCTTTAAATGAATAAAAAGCAACTTTAGGAACCTCGTGGCACTCATTTGAATACCTTTGACTTGGCCATTGTACACCACGACTTTGTGGGTCTCACACCTTCTTCAGAAGGGTTGGTGTCAGCTTGTTTTCCTGTTCAGTTTTTCGCTGTTTATTTTAGGAAAGATGATGGGGGCTGTAGGGGAGCTTAAAAGATGCACAGAAAAGTAAGAGAAAGGCATTATTTCTCCAGAAAGCACATCTGGCTTTACATGGTCTCACCCCGGTAGCCGGTTGTCAGCGTGGAGGTGGCACAGTGACGGCCCATATCCCACAGGCAGACTGTCACTCCTTTCCCATGGTGTGTCCTGCCTTTTCCTTACCTGGACTCAGTTCCCCCGGAGATAAAAATGTTCATTCAGATCCTACCCCTGTCAGCAGTATGTGACAGGAACTTGTCACTATTTTTGACGCTCGTTGCAGTGAAACAGACATGTCTTTTTCTGCATTCTTCTCATGTGAAAATCCGGAGAGTGGCTATTTACTCGGCCACATCGGGAAATGCAGGAGAGGAGAGGAACTAGATGATGCAGAGTGCACGGCCCTTAGCCCTTTGTTCCTTTCTGGACTGACTCTTCTTATCAGCGAAAGTAGAAAAAGCATGTCGATACACACGTGTGTGTGCACGCACACACACACAGATGCGCACACACATCCAGGAGCCTGCAAGAGAATTCCGTGCCTGCCAAGCATTGATGAATGCCCTTCTGTGGCAACACTGTACCAGGCGCGGGTGGGGAGCAGGGCTAGGCAGGGTATGGACAGCAGGGAATGGTTCTTGCCCTCTGGCTGCTTTTGGACAGACACACAGACATTTCAATGTAACAGCATCTCATATTGCAGTCACTGCTGTGATAGAGGTACAGGTGCTCCAGAAACATGGACATCTGGACATTAAAGAAACCGGGAAAAGCTTTTCAGAGGTGATCATTTTAAATGAGTAGGACTTGGACAGATGAAGAAGAGGGGAAAGCATATTTCAAGAAGAGGAGGGAGGCAGCAAGAAAGAGGCACTGAATCCAGATGGTGAAAGACCTTGAATGTAATGCTAAAGAGTTTGGGTTTTGTTCTGTCAATCATTGGGGGCCATCAAAAGTGTAAACTCTCCTAGTCCATTTTATTCAGCACACGTCTCTTCATTGACCTTCTTTCCTTCTCTGAAACTATGCATCCTGTAACCAAGACTATCTTCCTTACACAGAAAGCCAAACTCTTCATCCAGGTCTTCCAAACCTCCTCCTTTCCTTCGCACTTTAACCCTAGGGTATTTGAAAGCTTCGTATCTGCTTTCTAAATCACTCTAGAAGCTAACAGTAAACAGAACATAAATATGCACATACGTCGCAGCGTTATTTATAATCGCAAGAAGTGGAACCACCTTAAGTGTCCATCCTCAGCAGGCTGGCTAGATGAGTTATGATATAGCCGTATATTGAATATTATTCACGTGTCTGAAAGAATCTAATAGATTTCCTTATAGACATGAAAAATTATTCACAACCAATTGTTAGGTGAAAAAAGCAAGGGACAGAATAGAAGGTGGAGTGTGATTAATGTCTTGGCCTTTCAGATTATTTCTCTCCATTTATGGATTCATAGAGAAAAGCCTGGAAGGTTTGAGTAGGGCTAGTTCTGAGAGGGGAACTTGGGGGAGGGGGAGGGGGAGGGAGACTTCATTTTTCTGCCATATATCCTTCTGTGTTGTTTGGATTTTCTACCTGAGCATGTGTTAACTTTCTAGCAGAAACCTGTATTTGCACGTAAACAGTATAAAGCAGAGATACCCACACTTGCTCAATTCATAACTTCCATAGTGTCTTAGGAATCTTTTTCATGGCTCCCCCGGAGCAAAAGAAATACCTAAAGTTCTGTTTGTTAAGTCGTTCAATCCAAACAACCTAGTATGTATGTCCTAACAACTTAGCAGCTGTGGGAATAAATGATCCACATAAGTTGAAAGAAAACTATTTTTATTTCATTCTTAATTAACCCCAGTTGTATATTAATGGGATGTGTATGCTTGTTGGGCACCTCATAACTCCTCAAACCTTGGACTCAGAGTGGGCACCACCACCGTTATATCCTGTTCTACGTGGATTTTCTCAAGATATTTGCCTCTTATCACAGCAGCGACCAACCCCCTGCTGTGCATACATGATGTCATTGAAAGGAAGGCAGTACCAGCTGCTTTGAGACTTTGAACTACCTGGAGCTGGTAGTTTCCCTGGTTTCTGAACCTGCTGGCTCCATCAAAAATTTTAAATGTTCCTCAGCACCCCATGAATTCACTGTAGTGCCTCCAGATGCCTTGGGTTTGGGAACCCATAGGCATAAAAAATGGTGGGTATGGCCTTGGAATTTCACCTCATTAGAGTGTCTTCAGTGGCTGTGCTCCCATGCCTTTTCCCTTTGCTGTATCTAAATTTGAACTGTGGTGCGGATCTTTCGGGAACTTTGGGGCCCTTGAGCCCTGACTCATGCCTCCTTTCTGCTGGCGCAGCAGGAGACTTAATTTAGTTATCTTATGATAAGCCTCCCACTCTTCCATCCTTTTAAGTTTTATTTTAAAGTTACTCTTTTAACTGAGAAATACTTGAAAATGTTTTGCTTGGCTTGCCTCCCCAAGGAGATGGCAAGTTTCTGGAGAAGGGAGACCTTGCCTCCTATTTCTTCTTGGAGGATCCCAGATCCCCCAATGATGGCCCTGTGAGGTCACTCCATAAATGTTATCCTCAGCAGCAGCCGTGAGGACTCTCCTGGGTCTTTCTTGTCTCTTCCAGTATGGACGGACGCCTCTGCACCTTGCAGCCAACAACGGGATTCTGGACGTGGTCCGCTACCTCTGTCTGACAGGCGCCAACGTGGAGGCGCTGACTTCGGTGAGTAGCCCTCTGGCAGGAGAAAGCAATGGCAAACCCCTCAGGCCTCGAGGGCACAACGGGAAAGGTATTGCTTGGCAACTGCACTCCAGAGCAGACAGGCTGCCGTTAAGCTTCAGCTCCTCCGCTGCAGTTACGTAAACATTTGCCCACACAAACCCGGGGTTAGAGCCTGAGAATGCCTCATCCTCTTCTTCCACCAGGTCTGCACTGCCAGGAACAACTGCTGTTTCCCACTGGCCTTTTCGTTTCCTGTGTTACACAACAGGCCTTTGTGTTTTCCATTAGGTTGTGTGTTTATCTTTTCTAAAAGTGCCCCCTCCTTCCAAGGAGGGAGGAGGAAGGCCCCCCAGCGTTGGGAGAACAGGTGACAAGAGCTGTTCTCTCTTTTTTAAAAAAAGTCCGGCTTTGCTCTTAGGCCCACAACATATTTTAAAATGAGATTTCTTTAAATCTCATTTCTTTAAATGTCTCACTCCCGACATTCCCTGTTCCAGACCTGGTACCTCCCTGCAGAAGAAACCCTTTGTTTCACATTTCAAGAAATACCAAAGAGGAAAAATATGTCCGCTAAGAGATAAGGTTGCTGTTTTTACCGCTGCGGTGAAACATTATCATTTGAGTTGTCTCTGGCCCAACAGTGGATTGAGTCTCCATTTGCTCATGTGGGTGATTCCTAAAACTCACTAGAACTTCGCTGACATAAAGTGTTTCTCTAAGGAGACCCATTGGAGTCTTGAAATATGGTGGCCAACCTTGGGAAAATCAGGGCTCTGAGGCTGGAGAGTCATACAGGGATTGGCAAACTATGGACCACAGGCCAAATTCAGCCTGCTGCCTGCTTCTTTTAATAAAGTTTACTGGGACACAGCCACGCCCATTGTTTACACATTGTCTGTGCCCATTTTCCCTCTGCAAGGGCAGACGAGCAATTGCAACAGAGACCCTATAGTCCTCAGAGCCCCAAATATCTGCTACCTGGCCCTTGACAGAAAATGGGTACTGGCTCTTGGCCTAGGACATTGCCTCCCTGACTGCGCTAATGTGACAGGGATGTGATTCCCTCCCCACAAGCAGTGGGTCTGTTCTCAGCAGTGTTGAGCCCCGAGCTGGGCTCTTCTGCAGGCCCAGTGCTTACCAGCGCTCTACCTGGGATTGTCCCTTCTTAGGGCACCTCCTTGTCCATCACAAACCCACCTACCGCCGTGCAATGACCTGATGAGCCATTATCAAACCCTGACCATCCATGCCTTGGCACTCGGTCTAGCTACTCCACGATAGAGCATTGACGTACATTTTGATGGGGAGAAGTACTTTTTTGTTACAGATGTTGCCTCATAAAAAATAAACTGTCAGGCTTCCCTGGTGGCGCAGTGGTTGAGAGTCCGCCTGCCGCTGCAGGGGACACGGGTTCGTGTCCCGGTCCGGGAAGACCCCCACATGCCACAGAGCGGCTGGGCCCGTGAGCCATGGCCGCTGGGCCTGCGCATCCGGAGCCTGTGCTCCGCAACGGGAGAGGCCACAACAGTGAGAGGCCCGCGTACTGCAAAAAAAAAAAAAAAAAAAAATGTAAACTGTCGAGGACGGCTGTGAAGATGCCAGCAGCTGCTCCTGCCTACCCGGCAGTGTGGGCCGGGACCTCTGAAATGCGTGACCTTCAGCCTCTGCTGGGTCCTTGGGCTGCCCCCTGACCACTGTGAGCCCGCAGTCATCTCCCCTTGCCTTTGGCCTCCCCACAAGAGGCCCTCGGGGGTAACTCTGCTCCCCACCCTTCCCAGCTCACTGCAGGCGCTTCTCCCTGGTCCCTACGAGTCCACCACGGGGCCTCAGTCATCTGTTCATTCAGCAGATACGGAGCATACACTGCGCACCAGGCACAGAGCAGCGAACACAGAGTCAGGCAAGCTGCTCCTCCCTCGGGAAGCTTCTAGTCTAGCGGGAGAGAGTCAGACCCAAGGGTCACAGCAGTAAGTATACAGCTACCGGATGGGACCCGTGAGAATTAAGAGCCAGAGTCCCCAGGGACGTTTCCAGGAGTGTCAGGACCACTCCTTAGAGAGAGTGGAGAGAGAAGGAAGGGCCCAGGCCGGCGGAGCTGGAAGGACAGTGAGCTGGAGTGCAGCCCGGACTGGCCCGGCCAAGGTGGGGCTTGGTGGGGCTGGATGTGCATGGCCCCCCAGCGGGCATGGTGGAGACGGGGGTCTCCTAGGGCGGGGAAGCCACGTGGGCTCCACGCAGGGTGCGGGTCATCACAGAGGCGCCGTGCTGAGGCCGGCTCCATGGAAGGACAGCTTGCTGCCTGTGTCGTACTAGACTTTGTAGTAGCCGCATCTGACAAGGAAAAAGAAACAGAGGAAATTAATTTCACTGATATATTTTAATATGTTAAAAGTAACATATAAAGTAATGTATTTTGCCCAATAACATGCAAAATATTATCATTTTGACTTGTAATCAGTATTTATAAATTATTGAGATACTTCCAGTTCTTTGATTGAAGTCTTGGAAATCTGGGTACGTTTTATACCCACAGCACATCTTAGCTCGGCCACGTTTCCAGCCCCGCAGAGCCGCGTGTGGGCTGGGCTGCCGCCTTATTGGACAGCACAGCCCAGCCCTCTTCGTGAGCCAGCTTTTCCCCTCTGCCTGACCGCAGGGTTCTTCCCGTCGGGCACCACCTCCCTTGACCCTACAGCGCCTCTAGCTGTTACCCTCCCTCTCCCAGTCTGTTCTCAGCCGGGATAACTGAGAAGAGTCTTCTGAAGGTCCAGTCCTCTTTTCCCTTCCCTCCTACCTCTCCTCCGCCCGCCACAGTCTGTCCTCGACTCCCGGAATTCCCTCGACTCTGCAGAAGCCCCAGTCACCTCGCCTTCAAAATTTTTTTATTGTAAAATAAAACACATTTTTTTTAAGGAAAGGACATGAGCAAAAGTAAAACTTGGTGGATTTGACAAACACCTTTGTAACCCCACTAAGGTCAAGAGGTAGAATTTTCGAGGCCACCCCAGAAACCCCCGGTGGCCTGTCCCAGCCGCAGCCCACCCCGCCCCTGCCCCCAGTGGAAGCCCCACTTTGACTTTTGTTGTACTATAATCACTTCCTTCCTTACCTTTCTTTGTTGTCTTTCTCACCTGAGTGCCAGCAGTTATGTCTAGTTATCTCTCCAGGACACGGCACTTCCTAAACACTCTCTCCGGCCTTGGATAAGAAAATCCTACTTGCCCCTGCTTCCCCTCCCATCTCTGCTGCCCTCCTCCAGCTCCAAGGCTTCTTGCTGCTGTTCCACGCCCCCTGGCCGGCTGCCCTCCCGCTCTCTGCCCCCTGCTCCTCTCACCAGCCCCAGGGCTGCAGCTGCACTTAGGAACTCAGGCCCACGTCCGGGTCTCCGGCCCCACTTGTTCCCTGAGCACTGCGCTGGGACCCAGCCTGGTGAACACCACCTGTGGAAGGCCCCCCGCCTCCACGCTGCATCCTCTCCCTCAGTGTCTGCCCTTTGCAAAAGCCTTCTGCGTACATCCAATCGTCCGGTCCAGGAAATGTGGATGCTCTCTTCCCTGGCATCACGCTGGTGGCCACATCCTTGATTCTTCTCGAACTCACAGCTCTTCGTCCTCTGCCTCCACTTGGTTAAAATCTCACTGTGTATTTCCCCCAGGACCAGCTCTGCCTCGGAACTGGTCCCTCACCAGTAGCCTCATGGCCCTCCTGACAGTTCTGACCCAGCACCACATTTATCATTCTGGAAAAGCCAGTCTGCAGTGGGTTCCAGTTGCAAATCATCCCGGGGCTCCGTTGCCCTCAGGATGTGCCCTCCGTGGCCTGGTCCCTGCCCACTGCCCACCTCACCCTTCACCTTGCACCCCCTTGGCTATACCAAACTGAGTGGGACTATTTGCAGGTCCTGGGACCTCGCTCATTCCCACCTCATCCAGTTGGTACACGCTGTTCCTTCCCTCTGGAACCTCCTCCGTTTCCAGCCCCACCCCTTGCACATAGTGCCCCCACGTACACACACATACCCCTGCCATGAGGCAATAAGACGTGCTTCTGCCTTCACAGGGAGAGCCTTTCAGTGCCTAGGAGGCACCCAGGCACATAGTAGTGCGTGATGTTGGCATCAGGAAGACTCCGGAACACTAACTCCTTGTCATCTTCCAGTATTCCACTGGAGCCCCAGGATGCCTCCTCTTTCCCAGTCCCCTTCAGTGGGTATGATTTGCCCCCTATCTTGCTCTGTTGGAATTGACCGCTGATTCTCCCATGAGGCTGTGAGCCCTTGGCCGTGATCACGTGTAACTTGTCCTGGTCTCCTAACTGGTGTCCCTGCTCCCATCCTGCCCTGTCCAGTCTGTTCCTCACACAGCAGCCTGCCTGACCCTGTGCAGACATACGTCAGATCATGTCCCTCATCTGTTCTGACCTTCCTTCAGCGTAAAAGTCCTTGTGATGGGGACGTCCCTGAAGACCCGCATTGCCTCCCTGTTGCCACCTCTTCCTCCTCCTCCCCTTGCTCTGCCTGCACCAGTCACACGAGCTTCCTTCATATTCTTCAAACATGAGAGTCATCCTGCTGCCTCAGGGCCTTTGCACTTGCTGTTCTTTGCAAGACTTCCTCAGGTATCCAAATGTCTTGTTCACTCACCTCCTTCAGGTTGTGACTCAAATATAACCTTCTCGGGCTTCCCTGGTGGCACAGTGGTTGAGAGTCCGCCTGCTGATGCAGGGGACACGGGTTCATGCTCCGGTCCGGGAAGATCCCACATGCCGCGGAGCGGCCGGGCCCGTGAGCCATGGCCGCTGAGCCTGCACGTCCGGAGCCTGTGCTCCGCAACGGAGAGGCCACAACAGTGAGAGGCCCGCGTACCGCCTAAAAAAAAATATATATATATATATATATATATATATATATATATATATATATATATATATATATAAAATCTTTTCAGTGAGACCTCCCAGACCACTGTGTGTGACAAGCAGGGCAGTGAGTGCTAGGATCGCTCGTGGGCCAGCTGCAGACCCGGCACCTTGCTCAGGGGTGCATGGTAGCACAGGGCCAGAATGAAGAGATACAGCTCCTACCCTTTTCCCTCTTGGACAGAAAGTCAGGGAGTTTGGGGACACTCTCAGCTCTTTTTTTTTTTTTCTTTGATGATTACTGCTGCTTGCTTTTTCTGCACCTGGTACTTTGTTGGTTCTTTCCATTTGGTTTTCTCTAATCTGCTCAAGAACCTATGCAGTCAAGGTGTCATTTCTCATGCCGTAGATGAAGAAACCCAGGCTTCGGGAGGCCGAGTGACTGACCACACAGCTGGGGAGGGGCAGAATCCGGACTTAAACCTGGGTCCTTCTCACTCCAAAGTTGAAACTCTTTCCACTACACTGGTAGACATTGCTTTTGGAAGCCCAAACAGTGTCCTTTAGAGCAACATGTTTTGCAAACTGTGAAGTGCTGTGCAAACGTAAGGAATTGTAATTGATGGCTGTTTTCCTGACATTTGAGAGACTTAACAGTGGAGAGTAACTTGGCCAGTGAACATCCTCTGTCTGTGTGCTATGCAGATCTGAGGTCTTCAAGAGAAATTCATGGCCAGTCACACCAGAGGACAGAAAATTTAAGTCAAAGCTCAGATTGCTTCCAACTAAGGCAACGGTCCCAAAGCTTCACTGCACAATGGAATCACCTGGGAGGGCTTTCGAACCCTAATGTCCAGATCGCAGCCCAGAGAGGCAGAAGCAGAGCATACGGGTGGGAGCCCGGCAGCAGGAGTTCTTAAAGACCCTGGTGATTCCAATGTGCTGTGAGATTTGGGAACTAAGGCCTGTTCTTACCATGTCAGGAAGGATCTAGACAGTTTGGCATGCATCCCTGGTTTGGATGTGGTGTCTGACAAATTACCTAATTCACCCCAAAGCAAACTAGAAGCTTTCGTCTGCCCGTTGGAGCCATTTCAGGACTTGGGGGGCGGGCAGAGAGAGGCGGGTGGCATGACTGTAAAGCACGCCTCCTCCGGAGTGCCCACCTGAGCTTCGACCACAGCCTACGGCTATGGTTCTCAGCTGGGCAGCTTCACCCCCCAGGGGACGTTTGGCAATGTCCAGAAACACGGGGTTGTCACAGCTGGTGGAAGAGGGATGCTACTGGTGTCTAGTGATGGAGGCCAAGGTGCTGCTAGCCATCCCACAGCGCACGGGACAGCCTTCCACAGCAGAAAATCGGCCTGGCCACAATGTCAGTAGTGCCGAGGCTGAGAAAAGCTGATCTGACGGCAGGGATTGTGACCTGGGTTGAGAGATTGGCAGGTGTGCTGTCAGTCAGATCCGGGCATTCCCCCAGCCTCCTCGGGGAAGAGAACTTTAACTGTCACTGGTGAACACTGAGAGATGGGCCAAAGGCCCCCTAGTCTTCTTATTTAAAAAAATACTGCTTTTATTTCTTTTGAAGTTGCCTCCCATCTTTTCTACTTTTAAATTTGTAATAGGGCTTCCCTGGTGGCACAGTGGTTGGGAGTCTGCCTGCCGATGAGGGGGACGTGGGTTCGTGCCCCGGTCCGGGAAGATCCCACATGCCGTGGAGCGGCTGGGCCCGTGAGCCATGGCCGCTGAGCCTGCACCTCCAGAGCTGTGCTCCGCGGCGGCAGAGGCCGCGGGAGTGAGGGGCCCGCGTACCGCAAAAAAAAAAAAAAAAAAAATGTGTAATAATTCCTAAAACTGCAGCAGAAAGATCCCTCAGCCTCCGTTCCCTCCTTGGTAGTGCGTGAACAGCCGGCGTTCCTGCCTCCCTGGAGTGGCTGTGAGGTTACTGCACACGACGCACTGAGATTATTAAGAGGCGCTCAATAAATGTTAGCCATCATCGTGCATGTTCACGGCCTGGAAACAGAAAGGAATTCGTTCAGTGTGAAACTGCAGCCCTGTGAAAATTCTCTAATTAAAAAGCAAACACCAAAGTGCTGTGGACCCTTATTCCCTCCTTTTATGTTCACCGAAAATCTTCAGATAAAAATTGTAAAACTCAGCCTTTCCTTTGAAATGCACAGTAATTAACAGTAACTAGCTTGATATGAGTGCTACAGATTGTCTATGGAAGGATTTTTTTTTTTTTTTTTTTTTTTGCGGTACGCGGGCCTCTCACTGTTGTGGCCTCTCCCCTCGCGGAGCACAGGCTCCGGACGCGCAGGCTCTGCGGCCATGGCTCACGGGCCCAGCCGCTCCGCGGCATGTGGGATCTTCCCGGACCGGGGCACGAACCCGTGTCCCCTGCATCGGCAGGCGGAGTCTCAAGCACTGCGCCACCAGGGAAGCCCTATGGAAGGATTTTAAGACGTTAGCTTCCACTAACTAGAATTCGCCAGCAAATGGCAGTCTTTATCGTTGGCCTAACTGAAGAGAGGAGGCTCAGGACACAGGGTAATCTGCCCGCTAACGAGGTGCCCGGTTTGATTAAAGCCTGTGGGCCTGAGACTTCTCGCCATTGGACCTCAAAGCACCGATGAACGTTTTTTTCTACCTCTTATCTTCCTTTTTTGGACAATAAGTGAAATAAGGATTCCACAGAAAGGGAAATAATCCAGGACATGGTCTTTTGTTCACCTTATTTGCTTCTGATGCCTGTTACACTGTTTCTGCCTCAGATGGCAGTACTGGTATATGGAACACACAGCTCTCTGTCGTGAAGGAAAATACTAATCGTTTTTCTCCAACAGGATGGAAAGACAGCAGAAGATCTTGCTAAATCGGAACAGCATGAACAGGTAGCAGGTCTCCTCACAAGACTCCGAAAGGTGAGAAATTGTGGTCTGAAGTGCTGTGTTTTTATGTGAAAGATTCTGTTTTTTCCCTTGTAAACTATGAGGATGAACAAAAGAGGCTTTGGACACACAAGTGGTACCAAAAGGCACTGGTCCTGTGCTGTGGTTTGCATATCGATTTGCATGAACACATTGGCTACCTCTCTGATTTCTTCTTCTGTATCGAGACTTGGAAATCATTGGCCTCTTTGCAGTCGCTATGCCTGGCTTCCCTCCTTCTACCCGCTTTGTAATACCTGCCCTCTCCCCACCGTGAAGTAGAGGGGAAATGAGAAAGCTGACTCTGCTTCTTTCTTTCTTAATGTTTCGAGCTCCAAGATATCACTTGTGCTCCAGTTTATCAAACGTTGTTGCTCTAAGGTTTGAGGAAGCATGACAAAAATAAGTAAATGCAGGTGTAACTTTCCAGCCCACATCATAGCAGTATGTACTGAGAGACTTCAAAATAGTCACACCCTTTAAGCTAGGGATTCTATGTCTGTGACTCTATCCTGAAGAAATGGAAGACACGCAGAGACAAAAAGTTCTATGCACAAAGATGTCCATTGCAGTATTATTTATAATACCGTAATAAAAATCGGAAACATTGAATGACCAACAATGAAGT
This sequence comes from Phocoena phocoena, assembly GCF_963924675.1. Classification (NCBI taxonomy): domain Eukaryota; kingdom Metazoa; phylum Chordata; class Mammalia; order Artiodactyla; family Phocoenidae; genus Phocoena; species Phocoena phocoena. The sequence continues at coordinate 30,073,125 of NC_089224.1, read as the reverse complement.
CTAGTAAATTGACAGACAGCTATAAAAGAGAGTGGTTTGGGGCCGTTAAAATGTTTTTGAAGAGGTTTTAGTAATAGGAGTTTATTGCTTAGGATATTCCTGGGCTTCAAAGCAGAAGATAAATTATGTGCACATTGTAATCTCAACTATATCTTTTTAAAATGCATGGAAAGAACAGGGTAACAGTGGTGTCTTTGGATTTTGCTTTTTTAATTAACACTCTTCTTTAAACATTACTGTATTTTTTCCAAATTTCCTATAATAATCATGTAATAACTTTTCAAAAAACAAACTTTATAGAAATAAAAAAATTACTCAGTTAAGTGCTCATTGAAAAGGTATTGTCCAGAATAAACTTGGGGTATCCTACAAAGATCCTGCCATATAAATTGAAAAGTGCCCGGGGGAGGGATTATAATGTCTTATAATCACAGTAAATTTCACAGCTACTGAAAGTTTGAATTTTCATAGTGGTCCCCTGGTCTCCTGGTCCTGGTTGAGGGGGGAGTGAGAAGGGACACATACACGTAGGTTGGAATGATTTCTTCCCCAGCGCTTGGAGTTGACCTGGGGAAGATAATTCATTTTCACACCTTTGTGCTTTGGATCCTGTGAACTGATAAACACTGAGATCCCCCAGGCCACTGCAGGGGTTCAGTCCCCCCTTTGATCTAGAGGTTCTAGAAAGAGATCCCTCCTTATTCACACGTTCTTACAGGAAAGACTTAAATTGACTCTGGGCTTCGAATTCCCCTACTCTGTACCACCACAGACTGTCTCATTGTGAGAGAGAATTTGAACTAGAAAAACAAGGGAAAACTTTTTGTTTACAGGCAAAACAAGGGGGGTGCAGGGGAGCCTATGAGTCTGTCAGCAAATCAATAATGAACTTTCACATAAAATCTCCTAATCTTAAAATTCACTTTATTTGAAGCTATATTCAGCCAGATGAAACACAACCTCAGGCCACCGGTTTGCAACCTCTGACTTTTGCTGGATTTTATAGTAGGGAGCCCCACATTTGTGTGTGTGTGGAGTTTTACGTTCATAGACAAAGTGTCACAATATAAGAGCTGTTTTAAATTGATTCCCCGTTATAGTATTCATCCATAGAGGAAAGAAACTGAAACAAAATCTGGTCCACGGGCTGGATGAGCACACATTTTTACAGTTAATTATTTAGCCTCTAGTACGGACCACTGGTAGAAAGAAACACTTTATTAGGCTTCACACCTTAGCAGGTCTATAAACATGCTGAGTCAGGTATTCTCAGGTTTCCCACATTCCACAGACGGGGATTTTAACCCACCTGCCACTCCCGGCGCCATGGTCCCGATCGGAGCCCCAGCATTGTCCTCGTGGGTGTTTTGTGGGCTCAGCTGGCACACGGGGAGCCCCCTCACAAGTGTAGCACTCTGGACAATCCCATTGCCACATACTTTCCTGGAGTGCTGTTCACCATCTCAGAAACTCTTGTTATACAGCAGTGACCGCAGGGGAAGGTACAGTCTATTCACCTTTAAGCAAAAATCAGCTGCAAACCACGATCTCCAGTGGTCTGAGGGTCACCCTTGGCCGAGGGACGAGGCTTCTCCTTGGACTGTGCTGTGTTTTACTGCCCATCTACCCCTTAGGAAGATCCTTCCTTTTATTTAAAGACAGATTGCTACGCTGGGTGCCAACCCAGATGTCTATTACGGCAGATTGGAAACAACGGATAAATGCCCAGAAAAAAAGACGGGAAGGAGAGTACCTAACACGATAGCTGAGGTTGGGTGGATTGGATGGGTGTAATATGTTTCGACTGCTTTTATAATTAGGAACATATATAGGAGGTGCACCTCCATGCATCTCAGGGAAGGGTGGCTGTTTCCAGACCAGAATTTTGAATTCCGGGTGGCGTGGATTCTTGCCTGGTCCCAGTTTGGCTTTCCCTTTATTTTTTTTCTTCCATTAATTTGCACTTCGTTTTTTTGGTGTCTAGATTTCTTTTTAAGAGGAAATATTACAACCTTTAGTATTTTACCATTATCCTGTGGTTTTTGTAAGGAGACAAAGAAAGTCATTTCAATGCCTGTGAATATAGTACGTCATCCCTGTTAGAGCCCACAACCTACGTAAAAGTTCACCTCTCATCTTTGCTTTGAGGGGCAAAATATGGGGTAAAGGCTGAGAGCACAGATTCAGGAGTCCCCACTCTGCCACCTAGCTGGATGAACTAGCCACCAGTTTAACAGCCCCGGGCCTCACTTTCCCTGTTTGTTAAATGGGCTGAATATAGTGCTATTCACGGGATGGTGATGAGGGTCATGGGTGATGTAAATGATGTCCTTAGAGCATTGCCTGCACACAGTAAGCACCATGTCTTTGCCACAGTCGGCCTCCTTGCTTGCATCCTGTGGACCACTCTCTGAGTCCCGGGGAAACATGGAGGTTTCCGTGGAGGCTCCTCTTGTGACCCACCCCCCACCCCCCCAGGAGCAGATGTTGGGGCGTCAGCAATGGCAAATGTGGCAGGGTACGCTTGAGAGTCACTTTTAGGAACAGCCACCATTTACTCCTCGGTATGTGTAGCAGCACAGTAACTTTACATCCCTGGGATGGGGATGTTCCTGCAGGAAACCTGGACTCCACAAGATTAAGCAACATACTAATTAGTGCAGAGCAGAGGTCCAGACCAAAACAGAAATATCTGCTTTCAGGGCTGGATCAGGGGCTCGGGGCTTCTTCGGTGCTGATTCCTCACCAGCCAGGGATGGTCCTTTCCCCCAGTGAGCTCACGTGCTTTGTGGCAGGCATGGGTCGCCTTCCGCGGGGTCACCCAGAGCCCCATTGCCTTCAGCGGAGTTTTCCCCGGCTCTGTGTTCAGCGAGACGTGCGTTTTCGCTTGCCTTTGTCATTCCCTCAGATGGCTCTAGACCTCAGCTTTCTGAGTCGCCAGAAAGGGAGGAGTTGGCTGCCAAGCATTTCTAACCACCCTCTATCTTTTTTTTTTTTTTTAAATAAATCCCCAAATAAATAACTGCTTGGGATTTGGGGACACCCAGCACTGGAACCTGATTCTTGAAAATGATCGCGATATCCCAGTGCATCCCTGGAGAATGCATCGCAGAGGACTTGTGGGCGGTTGCCTCAAGGAGCAGGCTCTACCTGCAGAGAAAGCCAAGAAAGTAGATTTATGTGCAATCATAACCTGGATCATCTGCAGGAAGAGACTGTCCACAACCCGGTACAATGGGTGAGGGGAACGGGAAGAGGGTAATTTATACTTAGGGGCATCTTATCACCATTTCGTTTCAATGTCATTGTCTCCTCCGTATTTACCCCTGTTTCTCACCAGAGTGTTAACAGCATCAGCATTTTGGGTGGGTGGAACTTCCTGTCCTTGGAGGATGCGAGGACCCCCAAGTGTCTAATGTCTAAGGTATTCCCTCCCCCATTCATTGTGGAAACCAAAAAAACTGCCTCTACGCCTTTCCTAACACCCCTTAGGGTGTTACCACCCTCAGTCCTACCCACCCCACGTGGATCCTAAGCACAGTCATGGGGAGAAGTCTGCATCTGGGACAGCAGGGAGGTTGGCCTTAAATTGCCTTGCTATGCCATTTGGTTTCTAAGGGCCAAAGTAGCAAGAAATGTTCCCTGTGTTTTCACCTTTAATCAGTTGGCAAGTCTAGGAACGTATTTTTAAACATTTGTTAGAGGTAAGCCATGGAGCTTTCTCTTCTGGAAATAGAACCAAAGTCATCTTGTTCTTCTGCCTGATCCAGGTGTTGGTACATCCCAGGGTTTCATCTGTTCACTCTTAACCCCCTCCCAGTGGGTAGTGTCATCTTTGCCTTTGACTTCAACTGTTGACACGTACTAAGGACTTTCCAACCCTCCCTCCATCCCTCATCTCCTTCTAGAAGCCCACACCTGCGTGTCCATAGATCTTTTTTTTTTTTAATTTAATTTATTTATTTTTGGCTGTATTGGGTCTTCGTTGCTGCGTGTGGGCTTTCTCTAGTTGCAGCGAGCGGGGGCTACTTTTTGTTGCAGTGCACAGACTTCTCATTGCTGTGGCTTCTCTTGTTGCGGAGCACGGGCTCTAGGCGTGCAGGCTTCAGTAGTTGTGGCACGCAGGCTCAGTAGTTGTGGCTCACGGGCCCTAGAGCACAGTCTTAGTACTTGCGGCACATGGGCTTAGTTGCTCTGCGGCACGTGGGATCTTCCCAGACCAGGGCTCGAACCCATGTCCCCTGCATTGGCAGGTGGGTTCTTAACCACTGCGCCACCAGGGAAGCCCATGTCCATAGATCTTCTGATCTCCATCTGATGATTCACAAACTTGATGTGTTTAAAAGTCTATTCCTCATCTTCCTCTCTAGTCCTTCCTTAGTGAATGCGTGACTCCTTCCAATCACGGAAATCAGAAATTTGGTAAAAAAGAAAAAAAAAGTCATTGTGTTGACCAGCTTGGGACAGCAGAGGGTGGGCCGGAGGAAACTGAGAGAAGATTTTGATCCTTTGAGCAGGGGGCTGACTTCGGGGAAGTGAGACCCTTGCAGCCAGCACATCTGGGCAGGTGGGGGGAGAGGGTGGCCGAGCTGGGGCTTGTGAGGGTAGGAAGAACACAGTCCATCTTCCTCTCTGATCCAGTTCAACAGGAGATGATTTGGGGGTAGTGGCATGCTGGGGCCCCAGGTACTGTCTGGGAGAGCCCCCCATACACATCTCTCCCCAACTGCGTGTCCAGTGCCATCCACATTCGGGGTTTGAAATCAGCCGTGGTGGTGGTATTTCCACCACAAGAATCAGCAAACACTACAGATCAGGCCTTTCCCACCCCCGCCCCAAGCCCCCTGCAATGAGCTGGTTTTCCAGCACACCATTGCTACGGGGTCTCTGGAGGCTCCCACAATTCCACCTTGCATTGTAGGCACCACCTTCTTATAAAGAGGAGCTGCACCCTCTACTGTCCCCGGTGCTCACCCCCACTACTAAACAAAGCCCCCTCCGGCCCTCCAAACCTGCCCAAGGACTGTGTTGTTACTAGCCAAACCACTTCTCCTTCTCCTAGAGAAGGGAGGGGTGCGTGTTGTGACAGGCGGGGAGGTCTTGCACTTATATTTTGCATTGGCATCCATTTTTACTATCACTGCAAGATCCATTCTCATCTGATTTTAAAATACTACTTTCAAGGGGGTTTGGGGAGTTGGCTTATTTTTATTTTGTTTGATTGTCCTTCTAATCAGCTTTTCTGTAAACTGATATTAAAAGTAGTTGCTTTTCCTAAGCCTGAGACTAGACAGTGAAGAAACATGCCCAGGAATATTTTGAAAAATAGGACAAAGTTGGGAGTTTGCCCAGAATTTAAAATTCACCACAAGTAAACTGCATTTGCATAATTAAGAGTTGCTGCTCCCATCCTGCTGGGTCTAATTGCATCCTGCCACGTGTGGAAAGCCATGTCATCTCTCCATGCTCTTATCTGGCTTTCCCAGATTGGAGATGGTCCTCCCTGTCAATCTGCTGACATTTAGTTACCTTTGCAGATGAGAAAGTGAAAGCTAAATTGCCAGGGGGCAAAAGGTGCTGGAAGAAAGGAAACTAGAAACCCAAATTAACCAGGCCTTCAAAAAAGCAATGCAGTTTCCGAATAATACGTGTTTAAAAGATAGTCACAGTATCTACTATAGGCCAAGAACCGTTCTAGGCCCCAAAGAGACCACAGCGAACAAAAGAGGCAAGACCAGCTAATAAACAAATAAGAAAATGCCAGATAGGTCAGGGGGTGGCAAACAATGGCCATAGAGCCAAAACCAGCCCATCGCCTGTTTTTGTAAATAAAGTTTTATTGGAGCACAGCTACACCCCTCCATTCACTCCTGTGTCTGGCTGGTTTCTAGACACGTATGTGGCAGTCACAACAGAGGCCACCTGGTCCTTTACAGAAAGGTTTGCTGCCGCCTGGTGTAAGTGTAGGGGATTCAAATGGGCTGAAATGAGAGAAAGTAAGGGGATGGCAGGTGGTGGCTGCTTTCCACTTACGGGTGTGGGGATGCCTCTCTGATGGTGACATTTAAACCAACACCCAAAGGCAAGAAAGAGGAGCCGACCGGAGGAAGGGCTGGGAGAAGGCAGAGGGAATGAGTGAAAAGGGCCTGAGGCGGTAAAGAGTCAGGTGTGTTCTAGGAAATAGATCAAAAAGGAGGGGGTGATGGGGTTAGCAGCAGAGTCTGAGTGCAGTCTTTGGGGCAGAAAATGATGCCCGAGGAGATCTGATCTGAAAGATAGGCCCAGCTTTACAGATCTTGGTAAGGTGATTGGGTATTGGTCCAAGTGCGTTAAGTAAGTAGGTTAGGAATTTCCCTCTGCTCAGACCGGGAGACCAGATAGAAGGTGGTCTTGGCAGCCAGGTGAGATAGGACAGCTGCTTGGACCAGAGCTGTCCAGGCTCAGTTACTTTGTGAGCTTTGGGCAAGAATACAAACGGGAGCTCACTTTCCTGTGTAAATATTTAAAGTATATAGTTAAAGCTAACGGGGAAATATGTGCTCTAGCCTCCCACTCTCACAAACGCACCTTTGTGAGCACCTGGAAGCCCAGGTTCTGGTTTAGGATTCTGTCTGATTCCTCGGGATTCACTGCTGCTTCCCCCCAGCTTCCCAGCCCGCTTGCAAGAGGCCTCACCACGTTCCAGCCACATCCGCCAGCCTTTGGGGGAGAGGGGGACAGGACACGAGAATATTTCAACGCATGAGCCAAGACTTGGGTAACAAAGAACCCTCCACTCCCTCGGGCAGTGTCCCTGCTTATGCTTCCCCGGCCCAGCCAGTGAGGACCTGACCAGCCCAGGCACAGGGAGGGTCTTAGAGCTTCTGTTAAATATAGACCACGGATGGACTTCAGTGCTCCCCTTCCAAAGAAATCGATATCCTACCACCTCCTAGAGCTAGCCAAGAGCACACTCCGTACCTTCCTCTGCCCCTGTCCGCATCAAAACCATAGTCTGCCTTGGAGAGGGCACACTCAGGCTGATGCAAGCTGCCTTCCCGGGGACCCCGGTCTGGATGCGTCCCTGCTGCGACATCTAGTGGTGAGAAGTGGAAACGCATCACCCGCCAGGAGGAAAGAGATTTCAGAAACTTCTGTCTCAGGTTACTATATCAAATTCAGTTGTGTTCAGATTCTCCAAAGTTCTTAGTGAGCACGAAGAGGGGTCATCCCCGAGGACGAGGTTAAATTTCCTTAGACAGGAAATCTCGAGTATATCTTGCTTTTCCTTGCCTTTCAAGATAATGGTGGATTCTGTCAGTCTTGATGGAGAGCAGTTTCCTGGCTCATCTTCCCAAGGGCAAGGTGAAGGGTGAATGAGTCCATCCCAGCCCAGGCCAGCAGGTCCTGGTGGAAGGGGAAAGGAAGGGCCAGGAGATGTGCAAAGGCCCTGGGCAGAGGGCAGGAACGTGGGATGGCTTGCAACCCCTGTACCCCTTTCTTTGGCCTGCGAATTATTTTTCTCATCTGCCCGCCATTCACCTCCACTTGAAAGGTGAGAATGCACGTGTGTTCGCATGATCGTCTGGAATTGAGGACATTGTAAAAGCCGAGCTGTCAGTCCAGTGAAGCAGTATTTTCTTGGACAAAAGATTTCCTGAGGACAGTTATTATTGGGGAAACAACATGTGAGCTAGTGATGGGTTCTGAGATGAGCACAGCCCCTCCAGATGAAGGCTCAATCTGCAATTTCATTAAAAAAAAAAAAAAAAAAAAAAAAAAAACTTGAAGCCTCCCTGGGGCTCCCCGAGGACGTGGAGCCTGTTAACACGGGCCAGCAATCCAACTCATTTGCTTAGGAAAAATGAGGTGCCGAAATGTGCCCTTTGTCCATGCAAATCCAGAGCAGGGGGGCCCCTTCTCATTCTACTTGCCTTTATCGTAGCAATGTCTTATAAATCTTACTTTAAATCGGGACCCTGCACTAACTGGGAAGTGTCTTCTGAGTGGGACAAACTGGAAATGGCCCTGCTTGGATATTCACAGTGCTTGTAACTCAAGACATCCCCACTTTGAGATTCTGCTCTCGATCTGCAAATCCTTGTTTACCGCTCCCTGCTCCCCAGTCCCCTTCTGAGAAACCCACCACCTCCCTTTCACTGACAGCAGTGGTAGAAAAGAGACCTGGTGGTGAGTTCTGTCTTTGCCTTGGGCAAGTGCCTTGGCCACTCTGAGCCTTGGTTTCCACATCTGAAACAGAGAACGACCACATTAACCACAAAGGTTTCTTTGAGGTTTAATAAGGGATGTGAGTGAAAAGACAGCATAAGCTGGAAGATACAAATGTGGAAGTTACTCCTGCAGACAGGAAATGCATCTGTCACAACTCCTCCGTTCGTGAAAGAATAATTCATGACCCTTCCAGGGGTACTGCAGTGGGCGTGTAGCAGAGGAAAGAGACTGGCTCAACCCCAACTTCAGCAAAGACAAGTGGGGATTTATAGCCAAGGAGCAAGGGTGGGGGGAGGTCAGTGGGTGGAAAATTGCTAAGAGGAAACCCAAAGGCTGAGAGGCTTCTTGCTGGATTGAGTGCTTTAGATTCTCTTATGAGATGGTCAGCCGGTTGTGGCCACAAGAGGAGACAGAGGAGAGGCTCAGGGCAAAACATAGCTTTTTATATCATAGGTCCCAGAGAGATGGGGGTTAGAGCGTTGTCACAGAGCTCAGACTCAAGCCAGGGGCAAGCTGCGAGCCCCCGTGGCAAGTGCCTTTGCTAGGGATCAGGGTGGTACATGAGGAAAGGCAGGGGGAGCGGGGGGCAGTGTCACTGGTGTGTTTGAATGTCACAGGGTCACCCTTGGGAGGGTAGGAAGGGGAACTTGTGGCTGAGCCCACCTTACACACCGGTGCACCTGGGCCGGCACTCACAGCCTGTTTGCGGGGATGTTGAGGCAGCGGGAAAATAGGAAGTTTTAAAGGTTATAATAGTCATCAGGATTCTTGCTGAAGGTGCGCCAGGGTGATCGGGTATCAAGGTTGGGCATGAAGAATTTGCTCAGATATCAGGGGTGGGGGATTTTTCTGTAAACGTGACCCTGCAAGATTCTTGTTTAACCTGGACTAACCAGACCAAGGTCACAGCCCACTGTCACTGGCTTCTCTTCCCTCTTGCCTCCATTTCTGGGGCTGACCTGGGAAGCAGACAAACAGATTGCCAGCCACTGCCGGCCCGCCACTGCCCTGCGTGGAGTGGGGAGGAGTGAGCGGGGCTCTCAGGCTCAGGCGGCGCTGAGCAAAGTGGAGACATACCATCTGTCAGCTGCGTAGGGCAAGCCCACTTTGGTTCAGAGCTGCTGCTGGAAGCACGCAGGGTAGCACCTGTGTCCATCGGTTCCCTCGGTGCAAGTCTGCTCAGAGAGGAAGGGCCTGCGGGGACTTGTGCAGAAAGGACAGAAGTGCCCTCACTCCTTCACACAGGACAGACATGTTGGCCAAACTCACAGTGCCAGGACCAGGAAGGCACGAAACAGAAGAGAGCAGCGAGCGATTCACTGCGCAGTGCGTCCAGACCTAATGACGGGACTGAAGCTGGAAGCAGGTTTTCTGCCTTTGCACTGTGTCGGGAGAAGCAGATACTGGCTTCACACAAAGGAGCTGTGCGTGTTAGGTGGCTGTGGGTCATGAAATAGATGGAGAAGTTTTTAATTTATTCGGTGAGGTACTCCTAGCGGAAGGGGATGCTTCCAGTTCAGACACTCAGCGTGAGGTGGGTGGAGGTGTAGCGGGCCCTGACTTAGAGGGAAGATAATGGGCTGGTTCCGGAGATTAAATTAGAATGAGAGATGGTAGATTTCTTTCAGGGGGTCATGGGCTCATCGGCAGCAGTAGATGGCACGGGGGAGAATGCCAGCACCCCATTTCTTCATGCCTGCTCAGCAACACCCCAGTGAGTCACTGTCTCAGGATAGAACTTTTCAGCTTCTGTGCTGACTTGGGTAATAATTCAGGGAAATTGCTGGCAAGATACCCCAGCTTTTCCCACCCAATGCAGTGCTTGAGGTTAGAAAAAGAAACCAGATCACTGTCCCAACCATGGTTTCCAACCCTAGCCGACCCAATACTTTATAATGTACATATTGTGATGCCCCTTTACTCTCCCAAAATAAAATTCAAAGGTAACAATGTACCTACACAGGTAATTTTAAAAGATCAATAGAGGGACTTCCCTGGTGGCCCAGTGGTTAAGACTCACGTGCTCCCGATGCACGGGGCCCAGGTTCGACCCCTGGTCGGGGAACTAGATCCCGCGTGCCACAACTAAGAGCCGGTGTGCCACAACTGAAGATCCCACATGCCACAACTAAGACCTGGCACAGCCAAATAAATAAATACTTTAAAAATACAAATAAAATAAAAGATCAATAGAGTGCCCTAACTATAGTATAACAAAGACATCGAAGGCATATATAGAGTATAATAGAACGTGTATGGAAATGCGGAGCACAGGCAAAGAGGAGACATTGTGAAATTGGCAGATACTTGGACCCATCTGCAGAATCACTGAATGTAACACCTACAGATGCCACGGATGTGGGAGGGATGGCAACTCAAATACAGCAGCAACAGGCTGACGTTTCAGAAGTGGGGATCACAGCTCCTGAAAGATTAGGAAAAAAACCCATGTATATATAATTCCACCAGCGTATAAAATAGTTGTGTTCTTGGGAAAGTCACTATGTATTAAACCAAGCCCTCCCAAAGCCCTCTGGGTCATATGTAAAATGCAATTAAGTCCTAAGCTCAGATGATCATAAACAAGGTTTTTCTCTTATATAAATGCTCAGCAAACACTCAGAAGTCAGGCAGACTCAAGAGAGTTCTTACCGCTCAGGACATTGTATGTACACGTCAGTACCCCTAGCACCCACCTACCCACCGCCAGCAGTATCCCCCAACGCTGAGAACTAAAGCTGCTACCGTCCATTTCCAAAATGCCAGCTAGGGGACAGTGTTGCCCCTGCTGAGAAAGAGGGGTCAGAGTTTACCAAGAGAAAATGGGAGTAGGAACTCGGGAGAGCCGTGTTTGTTACTGAGCACGCTCCCGTCCTTGGTCGTTGGTGGAAAAAGTAACGGTGGCTCAGCTGGAAGAGATCAGCAGTAAATCAGCACCTCCCAGGATTTGGGTCTGGAAGCAGTGGTCCGGCCAGGTATGAGGTCACACTGAAAGGGAAAGGCAGACACTTGCCTCCGAAACGCTCTTGCGTGGATCACCCCCTGAGTACATCATTTACACAACACCTCTTTATTGGGCATCCTACCTGTGCCAGGTGCTGGGGATACCGTCTCTCCCCTCAAGGTCTGGCCCTTGAGTCTAAAGGAGAAGAGTGTCACGTGATTACCCTACAGTCTAGTGGGGTGACAATGGAGAGCCACACGTGCGCTTGAGCCTGCCTGTGAGGAAACCTCCTGGAGAGGCCACAGCAAGATAGGTCTCCTGGGATGCGTGGAAGTTAACAAGCTAAAGCAAAGGGGATCATCGTGGGTAGGGGAGAAGGGCTCGACCTCAGGCTGCAATCCACAGCTCTGACAGGCTGTTATTACTGGGTTAGGAGCTGGGAAGCAGGCCGGGTGTGTGAGTCTGGGATGGAGCCAGGGTGGCATGATCAATGCCCCCCCCCCACATAGCCCTTGAGGTGGGTTCTCTGGGGGCACAGAGCACCTCAGCAACACCATCCCTTCAAAAGCACCCACGTTATATTTGATGTCACACTGTTCGCATGTCTGTGTCCCCCCAAAACTGCGGATCTGGGGCGGGTGTAGACCTTCCCGTTCCAGCACACGGGAGGTCCTCCATAAATGTTTGATGATGAATGTGTGAATTATCCAGGGCTGCGGAGACTCCTGCTTCTCCCCTGTAGGGCTGAGAAAGAAGAAAGCGGAAAGGTTGTCATGGCCCCCAGGCCCCTCCCCCGCATTTAGCTTTGTACCACGTGATGCGCTTCTTCTCATCATCTCGTACCTTCAGAGCGTCGTAAAGGAACAAGACTCCTCCACGCAGAAGGAGGAGGTGACCTGGCCAGTCTAACGGGGCTGACCCCGTTTCACTTTTAAATGGACCACTTGGCAGGAATTGCTCCATCCAATTCATTGTGCATCAAAATGCAACGGAGGTAGGCAAATCCACTGAGACAGAGCACATCGGTGGTTGCCAACAGCCGGCCAGAGAGGGGCCTGGGAAGTGGCTGCTCATGGGCACAGAGTTTCCTTGTGGGGGGATGAAAACACTCTGGGACCAGATAGCAGTGATGGTTGTACAACATCGTACGTGCACCAAAAGCCTCTGAATGGTTCATTTTAAACTGGTGAATTGTATGTTTATTTTACATTTAAAGTTTTTTAATGCAGTGGGGACAGAACAGACCGTATCTGCCACGTGGGTAGAAATTGCAGGTTGGGGTACAAACTTCCAGTTATAAGTTAAATTAGTCTTGGGGATGTAACGTACAGCATGGTGACTGTACCGCACATCTGAAAGTTGATGAGAATAGATCTTTAAAATTCTCATCACAAGGAAAAAAAGTGTTACTCTGTGTGGTGATGGATGGTAACTAGACTTACTGTGGTGATAATTTCACAATATATACAGACATCAAATCATTTACATTGTACACCTGAAACTAATATAACGTTATAGGTCACTTATAACCTCAATTTTTTTAAAAAGGCAAAGAAAACTCACAGACCGGAAGGATGCAGCAGCGGTCCTGAACCGTGGGAATCAGCGTGTGCCTTTTGCTCAGGGGCTGCACTTCTCCTGTGACTAACAGTGCCTCTCTCATCTATATTCAGGACACGCACCGAGGACTCTTCATCCAGCAACTGAGACCCACACAGAACCTGCAGCTGAGAATCAAGCTGAAGCTGTTCGGCCACTCGGGGTCTGGGAAGACCACCCTGGTGGAATCTCTCAAGTGTGGGCTGCTGAGGAGCTTCTTCCGAAGACGCCGGCCCCGGCTGTCCTCCACCAACTCCACCCGGTTCCCACCCTCACCCCTGGCCTCCAAGCCAGCAGGTAGGCACCCCACCAGCCCCTGTCTCTCCACTGGGTACTTCCAAGGTCAAGGTCTGGGAGGAGGTGTGGCTTTGTTTGGAGCACTTGGCCTGAGGCCGACCGGTTCCCGCCGCCTTGGTGGCTTCCAGGTGTGGTCCTCCCAGCTCTTGGCCAGTGAGCGCACCCTGCCCTGGTGCTAGCGAGGAAAGGGCCTCACTGAAATCACGGTCCGCAATCACGAACGTGCAAAATGGCACAATCGTGTTCTGCTCGGGGACTCTGCCCTTGAAGACACAAAGAGCTTGTTTTTCAGACTCACTTTCTGTACATATTACGAAGGTGTCATATCTGTTCCCTAGGATGAAAACAAATGTTTTAAAGTTTGTGTTTCTATGTAATTTCTGTCTCCGTGAGGAAGGATGTCTGGGCAGCATTCGCTGGAGTGAGGGACAGCTGACCGAGATCTGCACGCCCCTTTCAACTTCTCCCCTCCGACACAGCAGTAGAATTGAAACTAGGGGAAGAAGTGTAACCAAAATGGATATACAATTAGAATGAGTACAATATTTGCTAACACGTGTTGCTAACGCGTACTGAGTGCTAATTACGTGCCAGGAGCTGGGCAGAATGTGGTACGTGTGACACCTCATTTAATCCACGTGACAGACTTATTGGCATTTTTACCACCCTTTTGCTGAAGCCTTGAGGGGTCAAGTAGACTGCCCGGAGTCACACAGCTGGTGATTCATGAAGTGTCTGGCTTCTGAGCCAGGGCTTATTAATGATACTTATAACTCCGTCTGCCTTGGGGCATATTTGTGCTCATGTTTTCCATTTTCCACTGTAATTTTGCTCAATTTCAGTATGTAAGATAGGTCCACCCCTTCTCAGAAGCCAATAGTTTTCCAGGTTTCATGATTAAGTTGAGCCTCTTATGTGTGGGCCAGACCAGTATTGCTTCAAGGTTCAAAGTGAGCTTCTCTAGCAGTTCCTCATGTCACCCCTAGGGGGAACCAGCTCTCTCCTGCTGTGGGTTAAGGTCACTCCAATCTGACTCGGGGGGGCGGGGCGGGGCGGGAGCCAGAGAGACAGAGACAAAGAGCAGAGACAGAGAAAGACAAAGAGATGAGAGCTATCCAGATCTGTGACCTGGAATTTTTATAAGTCGTATTGGATATGAATTTATGCCTCAGGAGCCCATGGGCTAACCTGAAGCAGCCACATATCAAGTGACATCTGGGTTCCCCCAGAGGGAGAATGGCTCAACCCTCACCCCTCAGAAGTAATATCTCCATTCATCTTCCTTCTGGTCAATTTCCCACATCTGGAAGAATCCAGAAGTAGATTCTTGATAAAATGCAGCTCAGGATGGCTGCCTTGTCAGCAAATCTCACTGTGTCCTTCAGCCAGGGCTTCGAGAGACTTGGGTCATGGGGCTGACTGACACAAGATTCTCTCGAGGACAACAGGTGCTCTGGACCAGGAGAACCTCCCCACTACACTCAGCAGAGAGAAAAGTAATTCGAGGCGCTGGGAAATAAGGTCAGAGGCCAGCAGCCTGGTGAGCTGCAGCGTTCTGTGTAGTATGAGGGGAAGGAGAAACATTGAATTAGCTTCCAACGTTTAAAAGTCAAGATGTCTGGACTTCCCTGATGGCACAGTGGTTAAGAATCCGCCTGCCAATGCAGGGGGCACGGGTTCGAGCCCTGGTCCGGGAAGATCCCACATGCCGCGGAGCAACTAAGGCCTTGTGCCACAACTACTGAGCCTGCGTTCTAGAGCCCGTGAGCCACAACTACTGAGCCCTCGAGCCTAGAGCCCGTGTTCCTCAACAAGAGAAGCCACTGCAATGAGAAGCCCGCATGCAGCAACGAAGACCCAATGCAGCCAAAAATAAATAAATAAATAAGATCAAGAGGTCTCACTTAAAAAGTTGGCTATTTGGTTTCTTGTAACAAGTTGGTAGCTCTGGCCACACTGCATTCACATTTCCGCCTGGAGCCGGTTAGTGGAGAGGAGGAGCTACCCCATGTAGAGGCGCCCAGGCTCTGCCTTTCACCCTGTCTCACACAGCGCCCTAACTCCAGGCGGGAGAGCTCAGGAGCAGACCCCTCCATGCCCGTGTCCGAAGGTTTGCCCTGTGGCAGAAATGACATTTCAGGAGCTCATTGGAGTGTGTGACCCCGGGACTAAGGACACACCTAGTTCATTGCAGAGCTGTCTGGCCTGGGCAAGGATGGAAGAGGCCCGCACTGCTTCATGCCCAGGTGGCCGGTCTGCTCCAAGGGGGTGGGTGAAGTTTCTATCCAGACAACCCCTGCAGGTGACAAGATTCGTCCTCAGTTAATTCTAGTCCTGCCTGAGGCTGGGAAGAGCCAGGAGGCTGTGTCTGCAGGAGGCTCCGGAGCAGGCCCTCCTCCTGCCCTACCCTGCCCAGTGCGGGGCGAGCACACCCTGGTCTGAGGGAGCGCAGCCACCTGCAGGGCCTGGACCCCGCCAGTCCTCGACTGGGCCTGGCCCTAACAAAACAGCAGAAGGGAGTCCTGGGAAAAGCAGCTTGGCACAAATAGGAAGCGCCAGGAGGGCCACCTGCGGGAGACCCGGCCGGAGGCATCTGGCAGGCCCTAGGGGCCTCGTGTGCCGTAGGGGAATGGATGGAGCAGCGTTTCTGTTAGGCACTTGAGGAAAGCCTACCCCTGAGTGTGGCCTCCAGGGAAGGAAGTCCGTCTCCAGAAACAGCAGCATTGTCCCTTCACAGTGGCATTGCTAGTGCCTGGGCACCATGCTCTGCTGTGTCCTAGGCCAGAGCTCTGGACGCCCTTGACCTCTGCTAGAATGGTCAGGCCTTCCTCCTTTCCCTGGGAGAGGTGCCCACGTGGGCACATTTACATCACTCAGGCAGCAGGAAGGTCATTTGCCTTTAGAAACTTGGCTTTGCGTTGCACTGGAGGCTAAAGGCTGAGCCACCAGCCAGGAGACAGGATGGGGTGGTGTGGGGACCTGGGGGCAGCCACTCACGGCACGTGGCTGACACGCACACACTGCCTTGGTGGCCAGCTGAGTGCCACAGCTGTTGCACTGTGGTTCTGCGGTAGGAAGGAAACCCCCGGTGCCAGCGGAGGAGCGCGCAGCCAGGAAGATCACTGCAGGAGGCTGTTGTCTGCTCACCGGAGAGGAGCGTTTGCAGGAAGTCTCTTCTGACCTGGGTGCAAAAGCGGCTTCTCCCTCGGGGCCTGCCACTTTTTACCACTAGGGGTCAGTGGTTAGCAAAAAAGTTTTCCTCCCATGATTTTAATGTTTCCCTGTGAAATTGTTATTTTAATAATACCGTATACAAACTCTGTCCTAACCTTTCATCCTCCCAACAAAAACTGTCCGTGAGGTGCCGGAGTGCCTGTCATTTACCGAATCCATTCTGGTCTCCCTCGGCAAGCCTCAGCCCACAGTGCCACTAAACAAAGCTTATTCCCGACAGGGATCGTCCCCAGGTTTCCAGGCACGGGGAAATGGACAAACCCATTCTTGTGTAGTCACATGGCTTTTCTCAGACTTGGACTAACAATCTCTAAAGAAATACACTAAAATGTCCATCACATTGGCCTAGAGAGTTGAGTCATTTTGTTTTCTAATTTGCACTTCTGTTTGCCAAGTTTTCTACTTTTATAACCCGGGGCGGTGGGGAGCTCCAGTTTTCTCCTCCTCCCTGCCAACCCCTTGGATATTCCCATTGTCCTGTCCTCAGTCTGAAGTCTTTGGTCTTTAAACAAGGGTTACCTTTGTGTTTGGATCACGAAGTTTAAAAGTCAGGTGGCCCAGGTGAAATGGTCATTTCTTTAGTCTCTTGCAGTGACTGTCACTATTAACTCTGAACCAAAGGTACGAACTATATGGTGCGATTCGGTTCACTGAGCCCCTCCCTGGTGCACTCACGGAGCCTCCCGCTGTGCCCACCCGAGTTCTAGCCCTGAAGCGGAGAGGCCAGCTCTGCCTTCACAGTGCTGTCAGGGGTCTGTTGCGAGAGACGGGCAAAAGCCAGAAGGAGGTCAGGACCGAGGGCACACAGGGCACCGCTCCTGGCCCAGGGGACCCAAATGTGTTATTCAGTTGATTCCCCTGCCCCACCAAGTTCTACCGTTACTATTTATGTCATATTTTTAAAACTGATTCTTTTTATTTACTAAAAGACATAGGTTTGAAAGTAAAATTGCTAATGTCCTTACCATAAATGGAAAACCCATATCCCTACTACCAATAAATAAAAATAAATGCAATGAACAGCAATGTGATTAAAATCTAGCTATATACTGTGGCCCACTCCCTCTTTTTTTTTTTCTAGAAAGAGGAAGAACATGCTTCCATCTTTTTCTTTTTCTTTTTTTTTTTTTAATTGGGGTATAGTTTTTTACACTCCCTCTCTATTAAAAGGGAAGATTAGCAAGGATTGAAGACATGGTAAAAACTTAATGTCACGCATTGAGACTTGCTACTAGAGCAATTTAAAGACCTTCAAGGGGATTTTATAAAGGAATGGCCTTCTCGCTGTATGATTCAGCATTACTTAATGCCATGCATTTTGCGTTCAACCTAACAGTCTCGTGTACCAGAGTGGTACTCATCTCATCTGTTATCAGTCAGGGTCCTGGTGGAGATTTAATGAAAGTTCAAAGTCACAGGCACAATTCCCAAGAACATACAAGAGACAGTGAAGCATCCGGAGGCTAGGAACAGAGGGGAGCCATTAGTTACCACCCCTGAGGCTGAAAAGGCAAGAGGAGGAAGTCAGGATCCTGGGAAAGCTGGAGCTCCAGGGGAGAAGCCTCCAGGGCGTCTAGGGTCAGAGACACAACTGCTATCAGAAAAGCAGCAGGCAGTGAGGAGGGAAAATATATACCTCGATCTTTCTCTCCTCCCAGCCTCTACAGTGCCTCCCATTGGTGGACCCTCACCGGAGGCACATGGCAAGCAAGCCTAGGAGATGCAGTCCATGGGGTTAGCCTCTCGGGACACAGAGCAGCGCAGGAAAGGATGCGGGAGGTGAAGCAAACAATCAACACGGTGTCCCTGGGAAACATTGCTGCCCAGCATACGCGAGAGGCACGTGCACAAGGCAGCCTGAAGCAGGGGTGGGGCAAGGGCGGAGGGCAAAGTCTGGGAAGGAGGGCAGGGGGCAAGGTCTGACGTGCTTGCTCTCTGGCCGGCAGTGTCCGTGAGCATCAACAACCTGTACCCGGGCTGTGAGAACGTGAACGTCCGGAGCCGCAGCATGATGTTCGAGCCGGGCCTCACCAAGGGGATGCTCGAGGTGTTCGGGGCCCCGTCCCACCACCCGCACTGCTCCGCCGATGACCAGTCCACCAAGGCCATCGACATCCAGAACGCCTACTTGAACGGTATGGCTCTCCCGCCCCAGATGGGAAGGACCTCGAGTCTCCCCCGGGGAGCCTGGCCCAGCGGGCATCCGTCACAGCCGCACAAAGGTTGGAAGAAGGGCCAGTGCAGAGTGACCCAGGACTGAAGCATGGCTGGTTAACAGCCCCCGAAAGTAAAGCTAAACCCCCTGGTGTCCCTAGCACCTGGCAAAGCACTGGGCACACAGAGGTGCTTAATAAATGACTTGAGGACATTTTTTAAAGTACTGCAGAACTTCCACTTGGATGGGAAATCTCATAAAATACAGTCCCGCTAGCATTTTGACATACCCGAGTTTGAAACTCAAGGGCTGCTCCCCCGGAGCTCCCAGCTGGGCCCAAGGCACTGGAACACGAGCCTCGTCGCGGCACGGTCCGGAGCAGGGATAGAGCAGTTTCTCTGAGGCTGAGTTCCCACGGCTGTGAGGATTTTACGAGCTCATGTTTATTAAAGGTCCTAGTATAATGTCTAGCAGGGAGAGGCTCTCAAAAAGTGGAAATTGGGAGCATCTTCACGAAGGCCCTTTTATTATACTGAACCCAGTGAAAAATAGAATACTCAGGGTGTTTACCTAAAGCAGTGGTTCTTTGACTCCAGCGTAGGCACAAATCCCCTGGAGGGCATGTGAAAACACAGACTTGCCAGCCCGCCCTCGAGCGTCTGATTCATCCCATCTGGGGAGTTTCTTGGTGATGCTGCTGCTGGGCCAGGGACCCTAATGAAATAGAATAAAAGTCCGTGTGCATTCTGCTCTCTTAAAAGCTGAGTGTTCTCTGAGCTGCCGGGAGCAAAGCTGGCCCCGCAGCATAGGGAGAGCAGAAGTGTGTCCTCAGCACCCATCACCCCTACCCTCATCCTTCGTCCTCCCCTGGCATTATCCCCATCCCACGTCCCTCGCAGTGCTCCCCAAGCTCAAAGGGCCTATTTCTGTGTTCCAGAACTATTCACACTAAGGCCTTAGCTGGCAGACTTAGAAGGCCATGCTCCCCAGGAGCGCCTGTGCTCTAGAAAAGCCCTATGGATCTTCCAAAATGACTCTCAACTGCAGAATTTCTGACACAGGATAAGCACCAAGGGGAAAAATTAGGGAAAGGGAGCCTGAAATCCTATAACATAAGTGGCCCTGCCTGGCTTCCCGGAGGCCAGTGGGTGGGCGGTCACTGACCTGGTGGGATGTGGCAGCATAGAGGTGACTGTGTCCATGTGTCTGCACAGTCATTAGGAGGTTCTGGGTGCCTAGGAGCTCCAGGTCAGAATCTCACCCATGACACTTGCGGGAAAAGCAGCCGCCCCCAAGGCTCCTGTGTGGGAGAGTGGGAGAGTAGCTGCCCCCCTACCCACACCCACAGCCTTCCTCCCCCCGACCCTTCGGCCACCTCCCCAGCGGAGGTGGCCTCTTGGACCCAATTTCCTCACAGCTCCTCTTACATCCTTCCTGTGCAAAGCCACTCATCAATTACTGCACCTTACACCTGTGCACGGCACCCTGCTCCCTTCTGACCGACCAAAACAGGTCTCTCACTCACCTGTGGAAGGTGAATTTAGTGACCATTTAACCAAAATTAAGGTTACGTTTCATAGTGAATATACCAATATTTGGGGGTGAAAAACATAATATATGTGTCCACATACACCTTTCCATGTATGCTTATAGGCATGCATATACACACATGTGTGTGGGGTGTTTGTGTGTGTGTGTGTGTGTGTGTGTGTGTGTGTGTGTACACCACTCTGTGGTATTATAAGTAGACGTGCTAGAGATAGAGATACAGATACAATAATGAAGGCATTAAGGAAAATTGATAAGCAGATACAGATATAAGTAGGTTTATGGATATAGATATTATAAAAGGCATGGATGTAAAAACAGACATAGACATAAGAAATAGGGAAATGTAAATATTCCATATGTAGATCTATACTTAAGTAGATGCATAAATAAATAGATGAATGTCACTGTCCCTACTGGTCATCCCTAAAGTGCTGAGTAAAGCTGTGATTGAAATTTGGTGGTGGTGTTTCACAATCACAATCTTTCTTTTTCTTTTTCTCTGTAGGCGTTGGCGATTTCAGTGTGTGGGAGTTCTCTGGAAATCCTGTATACTTCTGCTGTTATGACTATTTTGCTGCAAATGATCCCACGTCCATCCATGTCATCGTTTTCAGTCTAGAAGAACCCTACGAGATCCAGCTGAATCAAGTGATCTTCTGGCTCAGTTTTCTGAAGTCTCTTGTCCCGGTTGAAGAACCCATAGGTAAGCCGAGGTGCCCCTCAGGGAGGCGTGCCCTTCCTGCTGGCCTCGCACCCTGGTCATGCCCGGATCCAACAGCTTGTGGCCAACAGCTGCGGGAACCCTTGTTCCTCCTTCCTATCAGGAGATTTCCACTCTAGAAGTTTCCTAGGGCTCAGCTGTTTTTTTTGTTCTGCAAGGAGTTGTTTCATGATTGCATATTTCTGCCACAAAGACTCAATTCTGAGCAATTCCTTGAGAGCCGTTTCTTGCTTTCTTTCTATATTTTAGGGCTGTGGTCATTTTTGTTAGGTGCAAAGTGGAATACCTCTTTGACAGCTACTGTGCCTTACCTAATGGGTACATAATTAATAGAATGAGCTCTCCTTCGTTCTGTAGTTCCATCAGAAATGAAAGAAAAGGGGGCTTCCCTGATGGCACAGTGGTTGAGAGTCCGCCTGCCGATGCAGGGGACACGGGTTCGTGCCCCGGTCCGGGAAGATCCCACATGCCGCGGAGCGGCTGGGCCCGTGAGCCATGGCCGCTGAGCCTGCGCGTCCGGAGCCTGTGCTCCATAACGGGAGAAGCCACAACAGTGAGAGGCCCGCGTACCGCAAAAAAAAAAAAAAGAAAGAAAGAAAGAAAAGGAACCGTGTTAACTGAATGCATTATCTTAGCCTTATCCCTAAAGGAAAAGACAGCATGGACAGACTTATTTTCTTCTTTTCATACAAAAAAAGAAGCAGCCTTCCCTGATGAAATGCAAAACTCAGCAGTCATTTTTTTTTGAAAAACTTACAATAATAAAATAAATTGGGCTAATTCCCCTCAGGGTACCTCCAATTTTGCCTCCTTTTTTTTTGTGGTACGCAGGCCTCTCACTGTTGTGGCCTCTCCCGTTGCGGGGCACAGGCTCCGGGCACACAGGCTCAGCGGCCATGGCTCACGGGCCCAGCCGCTCCGCGGCATGTGGGATCTTCCCGGACCGGGGCACGAACCCGTGTCCCCTGCATCGGCAGGCGGACTCTCAACCACTGCACCATCAGGGAAGCCCTTGCCTCTTTCTTTCTCATTCTCTTTCATGTTTTCGTTTCAAACACGCCCATAAGTGAGAGGCTCTCTGCCTGTGTGAACTGCAGGAGTCTCCCTTCTGAGCCATTTCTGTGCTGGTGCTGCATTCAGCGGGCTTGCTCTGGTCTTATAAAGGGTGTCCCCCTGGTCAGAGGTTAGATCTCTCCTCACCATGCAAACAAGGCCTATTTGGAGGAAGATCTGAGAAGCTGCCTTATGCCCTGTGGTCACTTCTACTCCACTTCTGAGCAATCTTCCCGGAGGCCCAGGAAATAGGTTCATTCCATTCTGGGCCAGGCCTAGGCCTTCCAGAGGTCACTCCTAGCAGCAGGCCTGGGGCCCTCGGGTCTGCGGGCAAAGTTGTATGTCCACCTGGCGAGACGGCCCAGGCCTCAGGCAGAGCACGCAACCTCAGCTGGGCAGGATGGAGGACCCACCTGTGAAACGGCTTGCTCTCTGCCCTCAGCCTTTGGCGGCAAGCTGAAGAACCCACTCCGAGTTGTCCTGGTGGCCACCCACGCCGACATCATGAACATTCCTCGTCCAGCTGGAGGCGAGTTCGGATATGACAAAGACACCTCGTTGCTGAAAGAGGTCAGGAACAGGTAAGTCAGCTGCTGCATCTTCAGGGGTGATACAGCCAAAGTCATGTGACCCAGAGAAAGGAATTAAAGAATTGAAAGGCCTCTTTAGCTTGGTCGAATTTTTTTTTACCAAAGCCACAAATACACATAATAACAAATCAAACAGAAGTAAAGGGCACATAATAAAAGTCAGCAGCCTTCTCACTTCTGTCCTTGTCCCCAAGTACCCCTGCCCAGAGGTAACTCCTTTTAGTTGTTTGATGTATTTTTTTTCAGCTCTAGGGAGGAATAATTGACAAGTGAAATTGTAAGATATTTAAATTGTATGAAGTGGCGATTTGATGTGTGTATACAATGTGAAAGGATTCTCTCCATCTCGTTAATTAACGTATCCGTCACCTCACCCACTTATCTTTTTTTTTTTTTGGTGAGAACATCCATCAGTATTTCTCAAAATGAAAGTTGCAACCTGCTAGTGGCTCATGAAATTCATTTAGGAGGTCTGGAGTGGAGTGGAGGGGAGAAGGACGTGATGGAAAGTATCAGAGTGTATTTTGTGTCAAGTATTTTTGGAAAACTTCTTTTTCACTTATAAATATGGATGTGCACAGAATCACAATGTAAACGTATCTATTTTTACTTAGTGTCTATCCCCAAAACAGTTTCAACCTGCAGTTCTATTTAATATGCTAGTAATGTGAATTCTTGGTTTATCAACTGACAACACTTCTCTGTTATCTTCCTGATGTGAGAAATAGGGCTTCTACTAATATTTTAGATCTAAGGTGTTATTTCATACTCATCCCTCTGTTCTCACTCCATCAACCTGCAGAAACATCTCTTCTTCTGCCTTGTAAAGTGAGTGCATTAGGCCTCCCCTTTCCTGCATCGGGGGAAGCTGTTTCCCCCGTTTTGTGGAAGCTGGAGCGCCTGTCTGCACCCGGAGCAGGCTGTGTCCCCAGGCCTCCACCCCAGGGTGACGTTACAGAGTCCAGCCAACAGCAGGTGTGGGGTGTCTCTGCAAGGCCACCAGAACTTCCTTGCCTCCCACCAACCTTTTGGGCCAGCAGGAGCCTGGCCCTCTGTGGAAACACCCGGTGAGACTGCGTCACTCTGAGGAGGTTACTGCTCTTTCCTTAGGTTTGGGAACGATCTTCACATTTCAAATAAGCTGTTCGTTCTGGATGCCGGGGCTTCTGGGTCTAAGGACATGAAGGTACTTCGAAATCACCTGCAAGAAATACGGAGCCAGATTGTTTCGGTGAGTATACCTGGGGAGGGCTGGACCCAACCTTCCCCCGGACCATCCAGTGACCCGGGAGTTGGGCCTCTTTTGTGTGGCCCTCTGAGTTTGGTCTGGTTTTCATGGGACCCAGTACGCGGTGTCTGCATGGCCATGTTTTTATCCTGTTACCCTGGGGTAAGGAAGGAAGAGTAGAGAAACAAGGAGAGATGGCCGTGAGATGAAGCGTTGTTATGGGCAAGGTTAGAGTGTATGAAATTCTGACAGTTTTGGTTGTTTGTTTAAATGTAAAATTGTTTGTTAGAAATTACAAAAGCAATGCAAAAGTGACTTATTGTGAAATATTTGGGAAATGCAGGAAAGTAGGAAAACAGTCACCAACAAAATTCACTGAAGAGCATAAAATAATAGCTGTCCAAATGGAATAAGGTGGTGTTCCTGGATGGCAAGACTTTATTACTAAGTGTTTCATTTTCCCAAGTTATATAAACTTCATATAGTTCCAGTTAGCATCTGAATGGGGTTGAGGAGATTGGGTTTTTGTCTTAAAATTTCAACAGAAGAATAAATGAAACATGTTACAAAGGCTCTGTAATCAATAAACCAATAAATAACTGGAATAGATTAGTGAGTGTCAAAGTAAATCAGAACATCTGCAGAAATTTAATAGAGAACATAGACGTTATTTAAAGTTAATGGGGAAAATGTTTATTTAATAAATGATCTGGCACAACTAGCTGTCTGCCTAGAAGGAAATTAGGTTGAACTCCTGCTTACTACATAGCGCAAAAATAGACTGTAGGCAGACTAAAGCTTTTAAATGTAAAAAATAAAGTAATATCTTGATGGAAATGCAAGATCATTTATTTTTAAAATAGCTTAGAAGTGCTTTGAGAAACCTTTTCAGCCAAGTTAGAAAACCTCAGAAGTTTTCAAAGAAAATACACCAATATTTTGTCAAATACATTTGACAACATAGAAGATTTTTCTGGCCAATAAATTCCATAAACAAAGTTAAAAGGTGAGATAGATTGGGGAAAAAATATTCTCAGTGCACCTGGCATATAAAAGGTTGCTATCCATAATATTCTAAAAGCTGTCTGAAATGGGTAAGAAATGGGCAAATATCCCAATGTAAAACTCCTAAAACAAAATGCTCCAGGGACTGTTCCTGCTTCTAAGCTCGAGTGTAACAAGGAGGACATGGCTCTCGCTCCCCTGCATGGCAGGTGCCGTCTTTAGTTATAACTCACCGTTTGCCTGATAGAAGTGCCGTGCTTACAATACCAGGCTCCAGTTCTAGACATGCTTTTGGAATTTTCAGGAACCCTCTCCTCTCTCGTGAAGCTTGACCCTCGCTTTCTAAAGGGGGGTACACTACGGCAGAGTCAGTGGGCAGGGTAAAGCCTAGAGGGCCTTGAAGAACCTGGTCACGGAAACCAGTGGGTGGCGATCGGGAACAGTGGTCTGTGGCTGGCTCAGCGCCTGCTCACCAGGTGGGAGGAGGGCCTGTGCTCCCTGAAGAGCCTTGAGCTGGGGTGTGGCATGATGTCTGCTTCACATCCCGCACACCCCCAACTTCTGCGGTCAGGCAGACGAAGCTCACCAAACAAACTGCCTTTATCCCTGGGAATATTGTTCGTTGAATAGGGAGTGGAATTTAGGGGGTGTAAAAGATGAGATTGGAGAAGGGACTGCCTGATTAATGACGCAGTGCAGGGTATGGCTCATGGCGTTTTTAACTAGGAAAGTGTGCTGACTGTGAGTCTGTAACATAGACTGATTTATTTAACCAAGTTAAGAGCTTAAAAACTAATTTCAAGCCAATTACCAAGAATTAATCAAATTTGAAATATTTCAACAGTAATCCCCATGAATACCTAATTTACTGGTAAAAAGCCATCTAATATTGATAATGATACTTACTCTTTTTTCCTGTCTCTTTGTTCATAAAGCGGCCATCACCTGGCTGAAACCCTCACTCCAAGAGAGGGAGGGAGGAAAACATTAGGACTTAGTGAACGTTAGTTAATTGAGTCCACAATTCCAAAGCCATTTTTTGTGGATCCGTGCCATCTATTTAAGACGAGCAGTGGAAATGAAAGCCTCTATAAAATTTTACATTTGTTAAATAGATCCTGCTTAAAGGCAACACTGAAAAAAGAAAACTGCCCCAGTACTTAACCAAAAATCACTGGCGCATCCAAAGAATTACATGCAACAGTGCAGATGTGAGCGGCATCGTTTTTTGCCGGCTCCTCCTGAGTCCCCACAGCTGTGCGTTGACCTGCCTGTACTGCATGTTCTAGGTCTGCCCTCCAATGACTCACCTGTGTGAGAAAATCATCTCCACGCTGCCCTCCTGGAGGAAGCTCAACGGGCCCAACCAGCTGATGTCATTGCAGCAGTTTGTGTACGACGTGCAGGACCAGCTGAACCCCCTGGCCAGCGAGGTGGACCTCCGGCGCATCGCCCAGCAGCTCCACAGTGCCGGCGAGGTGAGGGCTCCAGCCCTGGCAAGGGTCTGGGAGGGGGCCCTGGGATGCATTTCCAGTGTCTGAAGGTGGGATGAGCTGCGGGGGCCGAGTGGCAACTGCCCACTACCCATGATGTTTCCAGACGTGTGACTATCACAGGAAGCCTCGAGTGATTCCCCGAACCGCCGTTCTTTGCTCTCCTGTTCATCTTAAGAGCTGTTGTTTTGTCTTGCTTTGGTTGGTTTGTTTTCCGGCTTCTCTTAGTTTGGGAGCACAGTTCCCGCTACACTGGGTGACTGGGCCTCTCCTCTCTCTCCCTGGGGCAGCTGATGCTTAGCTGTGATTCCTGCAGCCTTCAGGATGGCTGCTCTCCATGGAGTGTATCAGCTCCAAACAGATCTCTTGGGCTCACAGACAATCAAGAAATAGTAGTGACGTATCTTCAGGGAGGGAACATGTGGAGACACTAAGACACGGCAAGCAGTGATCCCCGGAAATGACCGAGAGATAGGAATCTCTCTTCCTGGTTCAGCTCTTGGGTGCAGTTTGGGAACCCTGTTCTAATTGCTTCATATGCTGCCTGTTCCTCTCAACGGGGCATAGCCTTCACATTCTCCCATCATGTGAAATCAGGAGACAGTGTAAGCTAGTATGGGCTAAGACAGTTCTGAATATTAAAAACCAGAAGCAGTTCCAGGAATTTTGCAAACCAGAAGCTTCCCTGCCCAGTCTCAGGTGCCATGTGTGGCCCTTGGCCATGGATTACATAGGTTTGAAATTCTACTTGAATCAAGAAGCCAGCGGCCCTAAAAACTAGAGCCTCAAGCAGTGATTGTGTCAGTCTTTAAATTCCAATGAAACTACAGGCTAATCTACTGGCTCCTCCAGCAGTACTTTTTTTTTTTTTTGGTAACATCTTTATTGGAGTATAATTGCTTTACAATGCTGTGTTATTTTCTGCTTTACAACAGAGTGAATCAGCTATATGTATACATATATCCCCATATCCCCTCCCTCTTGCATCTCCCTCCCGCCCTCCCTATACCACCCCTCTAGGTGGTCACAAAGCATGGAGCTGATCTCCCTGTGGTATGCGGCTGCTTCCCACTAGCTATCTATTTTACATTTGGTAGTGTATATAAGTCCCTGCCACTCTCTCACTTCATCCCAGCTTACCCTTCCCACTCCCCATGTCCTCAAGTCCATTCTCTACGTCTGCGTCTTTATTGCTGTCCTGCCCCTAGGTTCTTCAGAACGATTTTCTTTTTTTTTTTTAGATTCCATATATGTGTGTTAGCATAACTTATTTGTTTTTCTCTTTCTGACTTACTTCACTCTGTATGACAGACTCTAGGTCCATCCACCTCATTACAAATAACTCAATTTTGTTTCTTTTTATGGCTGAGTAATATTCCATTGTATATATGTGCCGCATCTTCTTTATCCATTCATCTGTTGATGGACATTTAGGTTGCTTCCATATCCTGGCTATTGTAAATAGAGCTGCAGTGAACATTGTGGTACATGACTCTTTTTGAATTATGGTTTTCTCAAGATATATGCCCAGTAATGAGATTCCTGGGTCGTGTGGTAGTTTATTTTCAGTTTTTTAAGGAACCTCCATACTGTTCTCCATAGTGGTTATATCTATCTATATTCCCACAAACGGTGCAAGAGGGTTCCCTTTTCTCCACACCCTCTCCAGCATTTATTGATTGTAGATTTTTTGATGATGACCATTCTGACTGGTGTAAGGTGATACCTCATTGTGGTTTTGATTTGCATTTCTCTAATGACTAGTGATGTTGAGCATCCTTTCATGTGTTTGTGGGCAATCTGTATATCTTCTTTGGAGAAATGTCTATTTAGGTCTTCTGCCCATTTTTTGGATTGGGTTGTTTGTTTTGTTGACATTGAGCTGCATGAGCTGCTTGTACATTTTGGAGATTAATCCTTTGTCAGTTGCTTCATTTGCAAATATTCTCTACCATTCTGAGGGTTGTCTTTTTGTCTGGTTTATGTTTTCCTTTGCTGTGCAAAAGCTTTTAAGCTTCATTAGGACCCATTTGTTTATTTTTGGTTTTATTTCCATTCCTCTAGGAGGTGTGTCAAAAAGGATCTTGCTGTGATTTATGTCATAGAGTGTTCTGCCTATGTTTTCCTCTAAGAGTTTGATAGTGTCTGCCTTACATTTAGGTCTTTAATACACTTTGAGTTTATTTTTGTGTATGGTGTGAGGGAGTGATCTAATTTCATTCTTTTACATGTAGCTGTCCAGTTTTCCCAGCACCACTTATTGAAGAGGCTGTCTTTTCTCCATTATGTATTCTTGCCTCCTTTATCAAAAATAAGGTGACCATATGTGTGTGGGTTTATCTCTGGGCTTTCTATCCTATCCCATTGATCTATAGTTCTGTTTTTGTGCCAGTACCATGTTGTCTTGATTACTGTAGCTTTGTAGTATAGTCTGAAGTCAGGGACCCTGATTCCTCCAGCTCCGTTTTTCTTTCTTAGGATTGCATTGGCTATTCAGGGTCTTTTGTGTTTCCAAAGAAATTGTGAAATTTTTTGTTCTAGTTCTGTGAAAAATGTCATTGGTAGTTTGATAGGCATTGCACTGAATCTGTAGATTGCTTTGGGTAGTATAGTCATTTTCACAATGTTGATTCTTCCAATCCAAGAACATGGTATATCTCTCCATCTGTTTGTATCATCTTTTTTCTTTCATCAGTGTCTTATAGTTTTCTGCATACAGGTCTTTTGTCTCCTTAGGTAGGTTTATTCCTACATATGTCATTCATTAGTATATAGGAATGCAAGAGATTTCTGTGCATTAACTTTGTATCCTGCTACTTTACCAAATTCGTTGATTAGCTCTAGTAGTTTTCTGGTAGCATCTTTAGGATTCTCTGTGTATAGTGTCATGTCATCCTCAAACGGTGACAGCTTTACTTCTTCTTTTCTGTCTTGGATTCCTTTTACTTCTTTTTCTTCTCTGATTGCTGTGGCTAAAACTTCCAAAATTATGTTGAATAATAGTGATGAAAGTGGGCAACCTTGTCTTGTTCCTGAGCTTAGAGGAAATGGTTTCAGTTTTTCAAAATTGAGAACAATGTTGGCTGTGGGTTTGTCATATATGGCTTTTATTATGTTGAGCTAAGTTCCCTCTGTGACTACTTTCTGAAGGGTTTTTTTTATCATAAATGGTGTTGAATTTTGTCAAAAGCTTTTTCTGCATCTACTGAGATGATCATATTGTTTTTCTCCTTCAATTTGTTAATATGGTTTGGTTTTTCTCCTTCAGTTTGTTAATATACTTTATCACATTGATTGATTTGCATATATTGAAGAATCCTTGCCTTCCTGGGGTAAACCCCACTTGATCATGGTGTATGACCCTTTTAATGTGCTGTTGGATTCTCTTTGCTAGTATTTTGTTGGGGATTTTTGCATCTATGTTCATCAGTGATAATTGGTCTGTAGTTTTCTTTCTTTGTGACATCTTTGTCTGGTTTAGGTATCAGGGTGATGGTGGCCTTGTAGAATGCGTTTGGGAGTGTTCCTCCCTCTGCTATATATTGAAAGAGTATGAGAAGGATAGGTGTTAGCTCTTCTCTAAGTGTTTGATAGAATTCGCCTCTGAAGCCATCTGGTCCTGGGCTTTTGTTTGTTGGAAGATTTTTAATCACAGTCTAAATGTCAGTGTTTGTGATTGGTCTGTTCATATTTTCTATTTCTTCCTGGTTCAGTCTTGGAAAGTTGTTCATTTCTAAGAATTTGTCCATTTCTTCCAGGTTGTCCATTTTATTGGAATAGAGTTGCTTGTAGTAATCTCTCATGATCCTTTGTATTTCTGCAGTGTCAGTTGTTACTTCTCCTTTTTCATTTCTAATTCTATTGATTTGAGTCTTCTCCTCTTTTTTCTTGATGAATCTGCCTAAAGGTTTATCAATTTTGTTTATCTTCTCAAAGGACCAGCTTTTAGTTTTACTGTTCTTTGCTATCATTTCCTTCATTTCTTTTTCATTTATTTCTGATCTGATCTTTATGATTTCTTTCCTTCTTCTAACTTTGGGGTTTTTTGTTCTTCTTTCTCTAATTGCTTTAGGTGTAAGGTTAGCTTGTTAATTTAAGATGTTTCTTGTTTCTTGAGGTAGGATTGTATTTCTGTAAACTTCCCTCTTAGAACTGCTTTTCCCGCATCCCATAGGTCTTGGATCATCCTGTTTTCATTGTCATTTGTTCCCAGGTATTTTTTGATTTCCTCTTTGATTTCTTCAGTGATCTCTTCGTTAATTAGTAGTGTATTGTTTAGCCTTCATGTGTTTGTATTCTTTAGAGATTTTTTCCTGTAATTGATATCATTGTGTTCGGAAAAGATAGTTGATACGATTTCAATTTTCTTAAATTTACCAAGACTTGATTTGTGACCTAAGATATGATCTATCCTGGAGAATGTTCCATGAGCACTTGAGAAGAAAGTGTATTCTCTTGTTTTTGGGTAGAATGTCCTATAAATATCAATTAAGTCCATCTTGTTTAATGTATCATTTAAAGCTTGTGTTTCCTTATTTATTTTCATTTTGGATGATCTGTCCATTGGTGAAAGTGGGGTGTTAAAGTCCCCTACTATGATAGTGTTACTGTCGATTTCCCCTTTATGGCTGTTAGCATTTGCCTTATGTATTGAGGTGCTCCTATGTTGCGTGCATAAATAGTTACAGTTGTTATATCTTCTTCTTGGATTGATCCCTTGATCATTATGCAGTGTCCTTCTTTGTCTCTTGTAATAGTCTTTATATTAAAGTCTATTTTGTCTGATATGAGAATTGCTACTCCAGCTTTCTTTTGATTTCCATTTTCATGGAATAGCTTTTTACATCCCCTCACTTTCAGTCTGTATGTGTCACTAGGTCTGAAGTGGGTCTCTTGTAGACAGCATATATATGGGTCTTGTTTTTGTATCCATTCAGCCAGTCTATGTCTTTTGGTTGGAGCATTTAATCCATTTACATTTAAGATAATTATCGATATGTATGTTCCTTTTACCATTTTCTTAATTGTTTTGGGTTTGTTATTGTAGGTCTTTTCCTTCTCTTGTGTTTCCTGTCTAGAGAAGTTCCTTTAGTATTTGTTGTAAAGCTGGTTTGGTGGTGCTGAATTCTTTTAGCTTTTGCTTGTCTCTAAAGGTTTTAATTTCTCTGTCAAATCTGAATGAGATCCTTGCTGGGTAGAGTAATCTTGGTTGTAGGTTTTTTCCTTTCATCACTTTAAATATGTCCTGCCACTCCCTCTGGCTTGCAGAGTTTCTGCTGAAAGATCAGCTGTTAACCTTTTGGGGATTTCTTTGTATGTTATTTGTTGTTTTTCCCTTGCTGCTTTTAATATTTTTTCTTTGTATTTAATTTTTGACAGTTTGATTAATATGTGTCTTGGACTGTTTCTCCTTGGATTTATCCTGTTTGGGACTCTCTGTGCTTCCTGGACTTGATTATCTATTTCGTTTCCCATATTAGGGAAGTTTTCAACTATAACCTCTTCAAATATTTTCTCAGTCCCTTTCTTTTTCTCTTCTTTTTCTGGGACCCCGATAATTCGAATGTTGGTGCGTTTAATGTTGTCCCAGAGGTCTCTGAGTCTGTCCTCAGTTCTTTTCTTTTTTTTTTTTTTCTTTATTCTGCTCTGCGGTAGTTATCTCCAGTATTTTATCTTCCAGGTCACTTATCCGTTCTTCTGCCTCAGTTATTCTGCTATTGATCCCTTCTAGAGAATTTTGAATTTCATTTATTGTGTTGTTCATCATCGTTTGTTTGCTCTTTAGTTCTTCTAGGTCCTTGTTCAACGTTTCTTGCATTTTCTCCATTCTGTTTCAAAGATTTTGGATCATCTTTACTATCATTAGTCTGAATTCTTTTTCAGGTAGACTGCCTGTTCCCTCTTCATTTGTTTGATCTGGTGGGTTTTTACCTTGCTCCTTCATCTGCTGTGTGTTTCTCTGTCTTCTCATTTTTCTTAACCTACTGTGTTTGGGGTCTCCTTTTCGCAGGCTGCAGGTTCGTAGTTCCTATTGTTTTTGGTGTCTGCCCCCAGTGGCTAAGGTTGGTTCAGTGGGTTGTGGGCTTCCTGGTGGAGGGGACTAGTCCCTGTGTTCTGGTGGATGAGGCTGGATCTTGTCTTTCTGGTGGGCATGACCGCGTCCAGTGGTGTGTTTTGGAGTAACTGTGAACTTATTATGATTTTAGGCAGTCTCTCTGCTGATAGGTGGGTTTGTGTTCCTGTCTTGCTAGTTGTTTGGCATAGGGTATCCAGCCCTGGAGCTTGCTGGTCATTGAGTGGAGCTGGGTCTTAGCGTTGAGATGGAGATCTCTGGGAGAGCTTTCGCCGTTTGATATTATGTGGAGCTGGGAGGTCTCTGATGGACCAATGTCCTGAACTCGGCTCTCCCACCTCAGAGACACAGGCTTGACACCCATTCCGGAGCACCAAGTCAGCCACACGGCTCAGAAGAAAAGGCACAAAAAAAGAAAGAAAGGAAGGAAGGGAGAGAGGGAGGGAGCGAGGGAGGAAGGAAGGAAAATAAAGTCATTAAAATAAAAAAATTTATTAAAAATTTTAAAACAATTTTAAGTAATATTCAAAAAAAGAAAGAAAGAAGAGAGCAACCAAAAAATCAAATCCACTAATGATAACAAGCACTAAAAACTATACTAAAAAAGAAAAAAATAGACATAACCCTGGGACAAATGGTAAAAGCAAAGCTATACAGACAAAATCACACAAAGAAGCATACACATACACACTCACAAAAAAAGAAAAAGGAAAAAAAAAAAATATATATATATATAAAGAAAAGGAAGAGAGCAACCAAATCAATAAATAAGTCTACCAATGATAATAAACTCTAAATACTAAACTACAATAAACATAAAACCAAAAACAAATTAGATGCAGAAACCAAACCCCAAGTCTACAGTTGCTCCCAAAGTCCACCACCTCAATTTTGGGATGGTTTGTTTTCTATTCAGGTATTCCAGAGATGCAGGGTACATCAAGTTGATTGTGGAGATTTAATCTGCTGCCCCTGAGGCTGCTGGGAGAGATTTCCCTTTCTCTTTGTTCGCATAGCTCCTGGGGTTCAGCTTTGGGTTTGGCCCCGCCTCTGCGTGTAGGTCACCTGCGGTGTCTGTTCTTTGCTCAGACTGGCCAGGGTTAAAGTAGCAGCTGATTAGGGGTCTCTGGCTCACTCAGGCCAGGGGGAGGGAGGGGTACAGAATGCGGGGTGATCCTGCGGCGGGCAGAGGCCGGCGTGACGTTGCAACAGCCTGCGGCGCACCATGTGTTCTCCCGGGGAAGTTGTCCCTGGATCACGGAACCCTGGCCGTGGCGGGCTGCACAGGCTCCAGGGAGAGGAGGTATGGATAGTGTCCTGTGCTCGCACACAGGTTTCTTGCTGGCTGCAGCAGCAGCCTTAGCATCTCATGCCCGTCTCTGGTGTCCGCGCAGATAGCCGCGGCTTGCTCCCATCTCTGGAGCTCGTTTAGGCGGTGCTTTGAATCCCCTCTCCTCGTGCACCCCGAAACAATGGTCTCTTGACTCTTAGGCAGGTCCAGACTTTTTCCCGGACTCCCTCCCGGCTAGCTGTGGCGCACTAGCCCCCTTCAGGCTGCGTTCACTCAGCCAACCCCAGTCCTCTCCCTG
Source organism: Phocoena phocoena (assembly GCF_963924675.1). Lineage (NCBI taxonomy): Eukaryota > Metazoa > Chordata > Mammalia > Artiodactyla > Phocoenidae > Phocoena > Phocoena phocoena. The sequence continues at coordinate 30,039,382 of NC_089224.1, read as the reverse complement.
GGGTCTGACCTCCGAAGCCCGAGCCTCAGCTCCCAGCCCCGCCCGCCCCAGCGGATGAGCAGACAAGCCTCTCGGGCTGGTGAGTGCTGGTCGGCCCCGATCCTCTGTGCGGGAATCTCTCCACTTTGCCCTCTGCACCCCTGTTGCTGCGCTTCTCCGTGACTCCGAAGCTTCCCCCCCGCCCACCCCCTGTCTCCTCCAGTGAAGGGGCTTCCTAGTGTGTGGAAACTTTCCCTCCTTCACAGCTCTGTCCCTGAGGTGCAGGTCCTGTCCCTATTCTTTTGTCTCTGTTTTTTTCTTTTGCCCTACAAAACTCCTACATGGAGGAGTTTCTTGCCTTTGGGGAGGTCTGAGGTCTTCTGCCAGCGTTCAGTAGGTGCTCTGTAGGAGTTGTTCCACATGTAGATGTATTTCTGATGTATTTGTGGGGAGGAGGGTGATCTCCGTGTCTTACTCCTCCGCCATCTTGAAGGTCTCTCCAGCAGTACTTTAAATGATTGAATCCAAGGGTGGGGATAAGCAAGGGATCAAACCTTACCTTGTAATATAGTGCTAGATATAAAAATATATATTGTAACCATAGTAATAAATTCACTCTTTTTAATACAGTATTCTCTTGCCTTGTGGCATTTGCCAGCAATTTTCTAGCTCATAGTGATTAATCCACATTATTTGACAACACATCCCTCCTTGGCCTTGAGACGTTAATAAGTAAATGAAGGCAGAATGAAAAAGAAGGGAAATCTAAATCAGGCGGCCCCCATTCTCATTGGCCTCCAGCCCCTCCTCCAGTACTATTCCTGCCCTCTAGCAAGTAATCTAAGGATCTTTTCAGATTTCATCAGTTGTCCCGTCTTTCTTCGGCTCAGGATCCCACACTGCACTCAGTCATCTGTCTCCTTAGTCTCCTCCAATACGGGACAGTTTATCAGTCTGTCTTTTGTGACCCTGAGGAGATAGTTGTGTCTAGGACTGAATTGCAGGCAGTATTCCACCAAATGCCTTATCAAAAATTAAGTAGATACTGCTCTACATTCCAGAAATGTACACTCTAAGTCTCAATTTTGAACAGAATCGTATCTACAAGGCATCTCAAAGATTTAAACCAGACTGTGGGGAGAAAAGTACTTCTGGTGCAAACAGGTCCAGGGTCTCAGCCTCCACGTGAGAACGGAGTCCACCTTGGATCACCATTCTTTGTAGAACTAGCCCAGAGTAGGGAGGGAAGGGAGGGAGGGGTAAGTGTTCCGTAAAGGGGAAAGTTGCTTCTATGTTTTGTCACTTTTTTTTTCTTTCTGATTTCTGCTTTTTCAAGAAATGAATGTGACAGGAAAAGCTTAAGTCCCTTTCGGCCACCTCTCGCCACTTTCCTCTCTCCCCACTCCAGGGCCAACCACTGTCATGGTAGCGTATCTTTCTAGACCTTTTTTATATGTGTGTGTGTTAAAAATTTACCTAACAGTCTAATATTGTAACATTCTGAATCTTTTTTGAAAAATTTCAAGCATTCAGAGAACTTAGAAGACTAGTACAATATCTCCTCATATCCTCGACACCTAATTTAACCAGTTGTTTACATTTTGCTACATTTGCTTTATCTCCTTCTCTTCTATCTCTTTATTTGCTTTGCAAACATCATGACCTTTCACCCCTAAAAAATTTAGCTTGTACCTCCTAAGGCAAAGGACATTCTCCCACATAACCACAATATAATTGATTATCACTTCCTGGAAACATAACATTGATATAATACTATTGTTGAATTTATAGTCCTCATTCAAGTGTTTGCCACTTGTCCCAGTAATTTCATTTATAGCTAATTTTATTTGTTTGTGTATTTATCTGGGGATTCAGAATCCAGTCAAAACTCACCCATTGCATTTGGCTCCCCTCTCTCTCTCTCTCTCTCTCTATCTTTTATTACATTGACCTTTTATAAGGGTCAAAGGTAGTCTTTTCAGAATCTCCCTTCTGACATTGCCAAGCTGGTTTTTTGGCTCAGTATTGATTTTTGAGATCTGTCCACATGAATGTGCTGAGTCATTCCTTACAATATCTGCACAGATTTCATCCCTGCTCAGGCCCTTCAGTGCTCCGAGCAGCTGAAGCATCTGGCCATTTAGGTTCCTATGAGTGACTTCCCGTTGTCCCCTCTGGCAGATCAACATCATGCAGAGTGAAACCGTCCAGGACGTGCTGCTCCTAGACCCCCGCTGGCTCTGCTCCAACGTTCTGGGGAAGCTGCTCTCCGTCGAGACCCCACGGGCCCTGCACCATTACCGGGGCCGCTACACCATGGAGGACGTCCAGCGCCTGGTGCCCGACAGCGACGTGGAGGAGCTGCTGCAGATTCTCGATGCCATGGATATCTGCGCCCGGGACCTGAGCAGCGGTACCATGGTGGACATCCCCGCCCTGATCAAGACTGACAACCTGCACCGGTCCTGGACAGATGAGGAGGACGAGGTACGGGTCTACGGCGGCGTGCGCGTCGTCCCCGTGGAGCACCTCACGCCCTTCCCGTGCGGCATCTTTCACAAGGTGCAGGTGAACCTGTGCAGGTGGATCCACCAGCAGAGCGCGGAGGGAGACGCGGACATCCGCCTGTGGGTGAACGGCTGCAAGATTGCCAACCGTGGGGCCGAGCTGCTGGTGCTTCTGGTCAACCACGGCCAGGGCATCGAGGTCCAGGTTCGCGGTCTGGAGACGGAAAAGATCAAGTGCTGTCTCCTGCTGGACTCGGTGTGCAGCACCATCGAGAACGTCATGGCCACCACGCTGCCCGGGCTGCTGACGGTGAAGCACTACCTGAGCCCCCAGCAGCTGAGAGAGCACCACGAGCCCGTCATGATCTACCAGCCGCGAGACTTCTTCCGGGCACAGACCCTCAAGGAGACCTCGCTGACGAACACCATGGGCGGGTACAGGGAGAGCTTCAGCAGCATCATGTGCTTCGGCTGTCACGACGTCTACTCGCAGGCCAGCCTGGGCATGGACATCCATGCGTCAGATCTGAACCTCCTGACCCGGAGGAAACTCAGTCGCCTGCTGGACCCACCCGATCCCATGGGGAAGGACTGGTGCCTTCTTGCCATGAACTTGGGTCTCCCCGACCTTGTGGCAAAGTACAACACCAATAACGGGTCTCCCAAGGAGTTCCTCCCGAGCCCGGTCCACGCCCTGCTCCGGGAATGGACCTCCTACCCCGAGAGCACGGTCGGCATCCTCATGTCCAAACTGAGGGAGTTGGGGCGCCGGGATGCGGCGGACTTCCTACTGAAGGCGTCCTCTGTGTTCAAAATCAACCTCGACGGCAACGGCCAGGAGGCCTACGCCTCAAGCTGCAACAGTGGCACATCTTATAATTCCATTAGCTCGGTCGTGTCCCGGTGAGGGCAGCCTTTGGCTTGGGCAGGGTCTCTTCCAACTGCAGAGGCAAGGGGGACACAGCCCATCTTTCCCGCTGCAGATTCTGGCGCGTCCTTTCCTACGCCCACATCCTGAAGGACGCCACCCTCCCTTCCGCTTCACCTATTTCTCTGCTACTACCTCCCTCCTCTCACACATTGCATTGTGTGTGAATGGTCTTTCTAGTTTAAGAGCAGACCCTATCCTTTCCTTTGGCCATTTGAAAAGCTAGCCCCCCTCCATCTCTCATCCTCTAGTACCTTGCTTCTTACTGATAATTTTATTGGAATTCCTAACTTTTCAATGAAATTTTTTTAAACTATTATATTGATTGTCCTTTTTAAAAAAAAGTGCACATTTATCCAAAATGTGTATTTCTTATACTTTTTTCTTTGTTATACCATGTCCTCAGCTTATCTCTTTTATATTTGTAGGAAAAACTCCCATGTAAGGAATCCCACTGTATGATTTATAAACAGACAATATGTGAGTGCCTTTTGCAGAAGAGGGTGTGTTTGAAATCATCCAAGTCAGCCCGGAGCTGTCGCGAAAGAAACGCTCCCTCTCTGTGTCTTGCTGTATGCTGATCATCGCCAGAGGTGCTGCACCCGAGGTTTTTTTTTTTTTTTTTTCTTTTTTGGCAATTTTTGTGTTTCCTTTGACAAGGAAAGGGGAGAAAGAAACCTCCTCTAGAGCAATTTCATGGCCAGTGTTGTTGCTACGATAAGACATGTTTGTGTTTGCTTTTGTTTCAACGTCAGTGTGAACATCCACGTGGAACCTGCAGACTGTCACGCTTCATCATCCCCTGTCATCTCAGGTAGAAGGCTGACACTGTTTTAGGGAGCCAAGACCTGTGTGAGAATTCAGAAGACCCCCGACTCATGATTTGTGGCAGTTTGTTGTCATTTGTGCATAGCAGATGGTTCTCCACATTTAGATCCTGGTTTGATAACTTCCTGTACTTGAAGTCTCAAAAAGAAAATAAAGGAAGCAAGCTTTCTTGCAGTGATTTTAAATTGTGATAGAGTTTTAAATCGAAATAAGGGAACATGTCCTAATTCTTCTGTCCTGAGAAGCATGTAATTTTAATGTTATATCATATGTATATATATATATGCAGTATGTATATACATATATATTAATACAGGTATTTTTACTTAATCTATAAGATGTAGTAAAAAAGGTTTTCTTTTCTTTTTAGTTCTTTTTTTTCTTTTCCTTTTTTTTTTTTTAATAAATAAACTGTTGCTTGTTGCATTAGTTTGTGGTGTTTAATTCAAAAGGGATTCTTTTTCTTTGTTTTGTTTTCATTTGCCAGTACCCCACCTCGTGGGACAAACCAGTCCAGAAAGTGATTAAACCTAAACTCTCAGGGGTGGAAATCAACCCAGTTTATTAGGTACTTAATTATTACTAAAGTTGGGAATGGTGTGGGGAAGCAGAAAGAACTCAGGTGATTTCACATGTATTTCTTTTTAATTTTTTAATTTTTATTTATTTTTGGCTGCGTTGGGTCTTTGTTGCTTAGTGCAGGCTTTCTGTAGTTGCAGCAAGTGGGGACTACTCTTCGTTGCAGTGCACAGGCTTTTCATTGTGGTGGCTTCTCTTGTTGCGGAGCACGGGCTCTAGGTATGCGGCTTCAGTAGTTGTGGCACACGGGCTTCAGTAGTTGTGGCTCTCAGGCTCTAGAGTGCAGGCTCAGTAGTTGTAGCGCACGAGCTTAGTTGCTCCGCGGCATGTGGGATCTTCCCAGACCAGGGCTCGAACCCGTGTCCCCTGATTTGGCAGGAGGATTCTTAACCTCTGAACCACCAAGGAAGCCCTGCACGTGTATTTTTGCTTTAAGGAAAAGAGGCCCCTTCCATTTTCCTTGGGTGAACCCCCAAACCAAATTGGATCATTCGGGCTCAGCAATGGGGGAACAGAGGAAGCTTTCTATTCCTATACAAAGGTGGAGGGAGCTCCTGCAGAACAAGAGAAAACTTGCTACAAAAGATACATACCTTCCCTCCCATCTTTACTTAGACCACACTGCTGCAGGCCATCAACTAGAAACCCTAGTTTTGACCTGCATGGTAGCTGTAAGTGACAAAAGCTCTAATGACAAAACCCATTTTTAGTAAAATCTCAAGACTGGTTTAAAAAAAAATGGGCAAAGAAAAAAGATTGGAATGAAAAAGACTACAGCGATGTGGGTGATTTTCTCTATGGTTGTGTGAGTAGAATTCATTTGTTTTGCCTAAATGGTCCGTAATAAACATGACTTACTTTTATAAGGAGAAAAGAAATATTAATGGAGTAAAATTAAAAGCTACATGTAAATATGCGTCAAAAGGATGACACTGAAATTGAAATCGTGATTGCCTTAGAGGAGTAGAACCTCCTTTTCGTGAGTCAACTCCTTCCCGAACGTCAACTTCATCTCTCCTGCTTCAAAAGTGCTTCATATCACGGGATCTGGCACCAGGATCTAGGACCCAGGAGGCAAGGGCTGCCTCTGGCAGCCTCAGTAAGTAAAATCCCTAAGAAGGATTCTGACTGCTCCAGTCTGGATCATGGAGCCATCCCAGTGGTTGGGAGAGAGAGAGTCACAAGATTGGCCTGGCCCTGGGCACCGTAAGACAGTGTTGGGAAAGGAGCAGTTTCCCCCAAGAAGGGAGTTCTGTTAACAGGAGAAAGGGGCAGAGGGAGGATGCTGTGCAAATGAAGCAGAGGACTGCAGGAGTCTTTATACTTTTGTTTTAAGCAGGTGCCTGTCCATAAGGTTATGGGGCCACCTAAGCTCCTGAAATGTTGAAGCCATACTTCGGAATCATTACTACACAAATTTGAAGAGTTTAAGTTCCACTGAGCTCACTGCCCTGCCCTGGGAATTGCTGTGGGGTCATTCCGGGCGGCATCTCGGAGTCTTCAGTGCCATGAACTCTGGTTAGGCTGAAACTGCCTGGCAAAGCCCCAGCATGGGTAGCCGGCTCTGCCTCCTACAGAAGGGGAGAAACCAGGCCATTCATAGCTCACTTCCTGCAGCCACAGTGGGAATCAAGAGGTACAGGTTCTTAGGAGCCAGAAGCAGCCTTTCATGGACCCTTTTTCTTAGAGTTGCTGTAAAATGCACTCGGGCAACATGTTCCTCATCCCCTGGGAGCTGTGGCTACCCTGGGGTGCCTGAGGTTCCCCTGTGGACAAGAGCATCCCAGGGACCCAAAGCCTCCCTGGCATGGGCTGGAGGGCCCTTCTGAGAGTTCTGATTGTTTCCAGAACCTGGATCCCACACCTTCGGAAAGGAATCAGAACTCTGGGTGGTCTTTTTTTTTTTTACAATTAAAACTACAGGATTTCCTGAAACCATAAAACTACATTTGGCCCTGTCAGTGTCCAGAGTCTACACCAGTCTTACCAAACCCTGATGGTGTGACCCCGGAAAAGCCATTCCAAAATGAAAGGCTGGGCCTGGCTACTCCTGCCTCAACAGCAGCTGGATGCCAGCCAGGCTGTAAAACCGAAGGGTAGCTCTGAGCTGAAAAGCTTCATGAAGAGTAAAAGGATAGTTGCAGTTTCGCAACGTGAAAAAAGTTCTGGGGGTGGATAGTGGTGATGGTTGCACACCAATGTCAATGTATTTCCTGCCACTGCACTATGCAGTTACAAGTGGTTAAAATGAAAAAAAAAATTATGTTATATTTATTTTAGCACAGTTTTTTAAGAACAAGAGAAAAAAGATAAAGCTGGAACCTAAAACTATCCAGGTAACCGTAAAGCTTGCTGAGTAATATACAGTACTACCCATGTGTTCAGAGCAGCCCAGCAAAGCCTGTGCCCCCCGCTATGGGGGAGGGGGGATTAAAAAATGAAGGATTGCTTTTAAGAAGATTTGATATTTTTTTATTTTAAAAGAACCTGTAAAATGGTTATCATGGGAGGAAGAAGTGAGAATTTTGTTTGGTTTCTTTTCTTTTTTTGTTTATTGTTCAGTGTTTTGGTGTTTTTTGTTTGTTTTTCAGTTCGAATTCATACCTTGGATGGCACCAATAGTCTTTTAAGGACTTTGGATTCTTTTTGTTTTTTTGGTTTTTATGGCTATGTTGGGTCTTTGTTGCTGTGCGTGGGCTTTCTCTAGTTGCAGCGAGCAGGGACTACTCTTTGTTGCGTGTGTGGGCTTCTCATTGTGGTGGCTTCTCTTGTTGCAGAGCACGGGCTCTAGGTGCATGGGCTTCAGTAGTTGTGGCTCACGGGCTCAGTAGTTGTGGCTCACAGGCTCAGTAGTTGTGGCTCGTGGGCTCTAGAGAGCAGGCTCAGTAGTTGTGGCACACAGGCTTAGTTGCTCCGTGGCATGTGGGATCTTCCCGGACCAGGGCTTGAACCCGTGTCCCCTGCATTGGCAGGCGGATTCTTAACCACTGCACCACCAGGGAAGCCCCAGGACTTTGGATTCTTGGCGACTTAGGCCACACCATTTATGAGGGTAACATGCGCTGATTCATCATTCCCCAGACGTTTGCTGAGCACCTATTGCCTATCATGGGTGCCAGCTCCATGCTCACAGCAGGGACTCAGAGCTTGGTGGGCTGGCACCTGCTCCCCTAACCAGCCTTGGGGCTCAACTCGACTGTCCGAGGAATTTGCTCTCAGGGGGCTATTTTCAGGGACTGTGACTGTACTTTGGATGGCCACCTGAGGTTGAGGTCACTTTTATCATTGCAACCAAGAGTCACATGCTGGTGAGAGGACTCAGCAGCTGCCAGGCGGGGGCCACGTCAGGGACAGAAACTTCAGTCCCCACTGAACGCCTGGTCAGGGAGGTGCCCCTGAAAGGGGACTGAAGGAGTAGTCAGCCCCCTTCCATCTGCATCTCTGGAAATGCGTGTGGCGGAGCAGGAAATGACCCCAGGAAACGGCGGCTAGTCCTGGCTGAAACGCCCAGCCTCAGAAGGTTGCCCGTGACTCTTGTTCACAAGGCAATTCTTTGACCAGAAGAATCAAAGAAGTGTGTGGGAGTGGGGAGGAGGGACAAGAAAGAAGCTTCACAGGTACCTACAGTAGAGGCTTCCCTGAGATCGGACTCCGATGCCCGTCTCTCTAGGGGCTGACGCTTGGTGAGGGTGGCCTGGCCAGGCGCCAAAGGCTGTGACTCCAGCCTGTGGGGTTCCTGTCAGCAGTACAGCAAAAGGACCGGGACAAGCTTCTGGTGAATAATGTGTCTTGTCCCATCGAAATCACAGAATTTTACAATGAAAAGAGATCTTATAGATGGTGTGATTCAACCACGCTCTTTGGAGGCTGGAAGGAAAGAGTTTAAGAGATTTAGACCAAACAGCACGGTTCGCCTCTGCTAAGTATTTATATTGTAATGTAGTGGGTGTGTTGTGAGTGCACGTGTATGTGTGTATACTGTGTGTGTGTGCACAAGTGTGCACCCGTGTATTGCGTAAGTATATGTGTATGTGTGTGGCGTGTGCATGTGCCCACGCATACATGTAAGTGTGTATGTGCATGTGTGTAAGTGTATGTGTGTATATACATGTATACGTTTGTGTATGAGTGTATGCATGTGTGTATAAGTGTGTGTGTGTGTGTGTGTCTGATGTGTGTATTGTGTATAAGTGTGTGTATGCATATGTGATGCATGAGGTAAGGGATTCCCTGGCCATAAAGACTTGCTCTTCTGGCCAAGAGCCTGGATTGCCGCTGGTTCAGCCATGAGTGCCCATTTCCCACAACCGGGGTGACTAACGGAGCATCACGAGAATTTTCTTACCCCCCACCCCATGCCATCCTCCAGTGTGAGCCCTATGGGGTTCTGCACAGCCCTCAGGTTACATCACAGCCAGTGTCAGTGATGAGCTTCCTGTCTTCCGAGAAGGGAAGGCCAGTCACCCTAGAGGGAGGCCAGGGCAGTTTCCTCTAAATCACGTGATTCTGTGACCAGTACTCGCATGGGAAGGAGGAGCCAGGCATTTATTACTGACAGTCCATGCTCCCACCTCTGTGCTGCAAGGCAGCAAACCAAGGTCCTTCCATGCCAGCCCTCCCTGGGGCTCAACAGTGCCCCTTTGGCTTTCGGGGCCATTGCAATGCAATGAAAGTTTTTTTTTCCTTTCACCTTTTTCCTAGACATACAATATTTTAATGGAACTGAAATCATACAAAATGTACAATTTTATATGCTGCTTTTTTAAAAATTGAAGTATACTGACGTATAATATCCTATTAGTTTCTGGTGTACTTGCTTTTTTTTTTTTTTTAATGTAACATGACGGCTCTTTTTCAATGTTACTAGAAGCTCTTCAGAAACGTTAGTTTTAATGGCTCATAATACTCAAATAGTGTTGTCATGTCCCGATTGAACTAACTGTTCCTTACCATGAAATACTCAAACATTTTCCCCCATTATAAATAAAGTTGGAATAAACATCTTTTTGCATTTTTTCCCCCTACATTTTGGATTAGACATGAAACATTTGGGGGTGGGGGTGGGGTGCGGTCACATGACAATTAAAAAAATCCAAGGACAGAAGCATTTATTGCTGAGGAAAAAATTGCATTTGTCTTGCTCTCTTTTCTGGAAAAATAGAAATCTAATGTCTAGATTTCTATTTTTCCAGAAAAACGTTATTTTATCTACCAACCTTATGATAGTTTCTTACTACATTTTTTTTGCTGCTTATAACAGCTTTTATAATATTCTTTTAGCAAGAATGGAAAGAAAATTCAATCTTTCCACCATCATGAGAGACGAAAATGATTAGTTTATAATTACAGTTATTGATTGTTTAGAAAACTCTCAGCTTCAAAACTCATTTTTAGTTAATGCCATATAAATTTTGAGAATTGTTTTCAAATCTGGGGAACCTCTATCAAGTATATATGTATATACACAAATGAGCTGTAGGATTTTCTGACATGTTGAGTTTTCTCATTTAGTAACTTATTTTATATGTTCGTGCAATTGTAAACACTCATTAACCAGTTGTCATGGTGGACATACTTCTCCGTCTGGTTTGATGTCCTGAGTTTCTGTGCAGGCTTCTGTCAGTGGAGAGGCACTTCCTGGTGCTCTAGTCTCTTCTATTTGTGTGGCCCCCCTGCCATCCCGCTCAGGGATCCCAGTTCTCCAGCTGACAGACATTGCTGACTCTGGGAGCCAGCCGTCCAGCTGGGTCTCTGTCCCGCATGTTGGGAAACTACTGGACGAACTTATCCGCCAAAACAGGCTGTAGACAGTGAAGATCCCCACTAAAGACCCTTTCATGCAGAGAACACCCAGCCCAAGGGCAAACATGCAAATCCGGTTATTTTGTAGAAGGTTCTAATTTGTGAATTTAGCTGACTGCTTTCACCTCATGACATTTTACTTATCTTTCCATAAACCGGACAAAGGCAGACTTGATTTGATTCTCATTCATCATTTTGGCAAGAATGCCATCCTGAAAATGAGAAATGAAAGTGAATCTTACTTCTCTCTGTCCCCAAAAGCTATAGCCTGAAGCTGTTTTCCCATAATAAGTAGTTTTCGTTTTACTGACTCTTGAACCCTGAGACGCATTATTGTGTCAGTGGTTCCACTTTGAGAATTTCATGCACTAGTAAAATGTCATAAAGGTCATGGGGACCTGACACTTTGTTTTGCAAAGTAAAACCACTTAGAAACAGCAACAGATACCAAATGATGTCATCAGTCATTGCAAAAAAAGTTTTTAAACATTGTAATGTCGAAAAAAAGAAAAGAAGAAGGTAAGTTAGAGTCTTAGAACAAAGGACATTTCTTTCCATTGAGTAATCTAATCTTAGGGGAAAAAAAATCATCCAGTGGTCCTTATTTTCTCCTTATGTCACAAGACTAGTGACCAGTTGGTCATGGGCAGTGTGGCTTTTGTTGTTTTGTTTGTCCGGAAGCCTTTGCTCTTTGCTATGTATAGAAGTGCAGGGAGAGCCCCACAGGACCCTTCTTGTGAAATATTTCAAGGCCATGTTGATTCCATCCCCTGAAAACTATAAAACTCACCTACTGTTCTCCAGGCGAGGCCAGGCTTTAGGAAGCATGGAAATTCTGGCTGCTCTGGAGAGAAGGTCACAGGATCTCAGCATTAGGAGAAACCTGGAAGTCAGGCGGTTTGGCCAGGGCATGACGCCGCCAGGAATGGCAAGGGTCAGTCGGTCTCTGCTCCAACAGCCCCAGGGCTGGAGAATTACAAAAGCAGGTTTTGATTCATAGGTGCACTGACACTTGCCATCCTTGTCCTGTCTTCCAGGTTACATAGAAATCTTGATTGTCATCCAAAATAGCCACTTAGGGTTTCCCTGGTGGCGCAGTGGTTGAGAGTCCATCTGCCGATGCAGGGGACACGGGTTCGTGCCCCAGTCCGGGAAGATCCTACATGCCGCGGAGTGGCTGGGCCCGTGAGCCATGGCCGCTGAGCCTGCGCATCTGGAGCCTGTGCTCCGCAACAGGTGAGGCCACAACAGTGAGAGGCCCACGTACCACAAAAAAAAAAAAAAAAAAAAAAAATTATTAACAATACCTTACACACTGTTAGTTGTCTGTACCAAGGTAATGATGATGGTTTCCTGAATTGTAGAATATCTGAATTGAAAGCTTTGTAAACAAAAAGAACAGAGAATCTTACTCATCACTCAGTCATACAAAGTGTTACGTCTTAACCCACTGCAGTCACCCGTGCACTGACAGTGCACCCTGAGGGGAATTCAGGATAGAAAAATACAGGATGAAGCAGTCTGCATGTTGGATATATGGCCCCTACATAGTTAAGATGCATATCTAAGGAAGAATTTCAATGATCCCAGATTCTTTCCATACATAGAAAAAGCACTAAAATCACTAACTTGAGGTATCTGGTTTTTGTGATCAGCAGTAAACTTTTACCAAGATGGATGCTTGACCACCTGTATTTCCCAGCCAAAAAAGCTGAGAGACTGTCACCTGGGCTATAGACCTCAGTAAGGTCCCTGAATAAAACTGAAGCTCACTGCTCTTACGTTACGTGTTTTTTTCAGTTGACCGTATCAAGTAACTTGTTTTTGTTGTCCTTGTTGCTGATAGAGAGAAATCAAGTAGAGGGATTATTTTAATTACTAGATGATATACTTGTAATTTTCTGGTCATCTGAATGCAGATAATAATAATACTAACATGTAAGTGTGTTTTCCTTCTTAAGAATTCAAAGACATTTCCTGTACTTGTTTGACTATTAATATATTCATGAAGATCTTTCTTCACATATAGTATAGAAGAAAACTTCTCCTGCCCTGGTTGAATTATCACAGATTATTAGCTGGGGGGAAGAAAAAACAGAAAAAATGTAGACATAAATGTGAATATTTCCACTTCATTTTCTCATTTTTAAAATGACCAGAATGAGAGCAATTTTATGAATGGATGTACTTTTCAAATCAGAAAAACATGAAAATCTAAGGCAATTGGAAGTCATCGTTTAGTTCTGCTGCCCACATTTTCCACGCAGCATGAAACCTTACTTACTAATCAAACACCTACTGACAAAGTCATTGAGATCATGGATGGATTCAATGGTGTATTAGACATGAACATGACTTTGAGGAGCTCAGCCTAGCAAAGATGGCCAAAAAATTCTAAAACACTGTAGCAGGCACTCTCATAGCTTTTAAGGTCCACGGGCTATGGAAGCACAGAGAGGAAATCCATTTACTGGCATTTGCTAGGGGGTTTGAGGGGAGAGCAGGATTTCACCAGACATTTAAAGAGGTGAAATGGGAAGGAAGAGCATTGCAGGTGAACAGAACAGCTTGGACAAAGGCACAGAGGCACAGGAGGGCTCCTCAGAGGAACATCTAGTAGTCAGGGCAGTATTCCCGGAGGGTACCATTCATGGCAGAGAGTGAGAGATGAGCCTGGAAAGGCCATTTAGGGCCAGTTATGAGGGCGCAGGAAGGTGATGATGATGGAAATGGTGCACCAGAATAAGATACGAGGAACAAAAGAGCCCAGCGATGACACTGTGAAGAACCGAGTAGCTCAACAGCCACAGAAAATCAATCAGAAACCAGCTGCTATCACTTTATACCATGCAAAATAAAACATTTCCTGCCCGGATCTTATAAAGGTTGGAAGGAAGTTGCCGGCTCCAGTAACATCACAAGTGGTCATGTGAGCACTTCTTCCACTTCCTGTTAAATTGCCTGGAAAGGATTTCTTCTTCCATTAGTGGATCTTTCTGGTGCTACTCAGAAGATGTGAACTCTTTGAAACTATAATGGATATTGTATAAAACAATAAAGTGTGAATTTTAAAATCTCACTCTTAAGAATCCCATACCACATCCAGTGTTTTTGGTCTATGGTCAGTGGTTCCTGGAGCTGCATCAGACACCATCCTGACAACTTACACAGCCAAGGAGAGGCAGACAAATCCTGGTGCCGTCATCTGGAGAGAACTACTTGTGCAGAATGGCCCAAAGAAAATGTCTAGACTGGAAAATATGTCCCTTTCAGAATCCACCCAAATTTAGTGCACCCAAATTTAGTTAACCTCTCTGGATTTTGTTAGTGCCTGATCTTCTTTGGCCAAAGTATTTAAATGTACCTATATAACTGACTGCAACTGGAAACTAACAATGGATACGTATAATAGTATGTATTGGATGAATCATCCAGCAAGGCTGCAGAATGTGTTACAAGGCACTTACACAGTATTCTGGCTATTTTAAAGCAGGCATGTAAACACTGGCAAGCAATGTGCCATAGAAAACTATCTTTGCCTCAAGTAGATATCTTGGACAAAATTGAGAACAGATTACTTTGAGGTGAAGTCTTTTTTAAATTTTTTAATTTTTTTTAATTTTTTTACGTTTTTACTGGAGTATAATTGCTTTACAATGGTGTGTTACTTTCCGCTTTATAACAAAGTGAATCAGTTACACATATACATATATCCCCGTATCTCTTCCCTATTGGGTCTCCCTCCCTCCCACCCTCCCTATCCCACACTACTAGCTGGTCACACAGCACCGAGCTGATCTCCCTGTGCTAGGCGACTGCTTCCCAATAGCTATCTATTTTACATTTGGTAGTGTATATATGTCCATATATACACTACCATTCTCTCACTTTATCCCAGCTTACCCTTCCCCCTCCCCCTGTCCTCAAGTCCATTCTCTAGTAGGTCTGCATCTTTATTCCTGTCTTGCCCCTAGGTTCTTCATAACCTTTTTTTTTTTTTAGATACCATATATACGTGTTAGCATACAGTATTTGATTTTCTCTTTCTGACTTACTTCACTCTGTATGACAGATTCTAAGTCCATCCACCTCACTACAAATAACTCAATTTTGTTCCCTTTTATGGCTGAGTAATATTCCATTGTATATATGTGCCACATCTTCTTTATCTATTCATCTGTCGATGGACACTTAGGTTGCTTGCAATCCTGGCTATTGTAAATAGAGCTGCAATGAACATTGTGGTACATGAACGTTTTTGAATTATGGTTTTCTCAAGGTATATGCCCAGTAGTGGGATTGCTGGGTCATATGGTAGTTCTATTTTAGTTTTTTAAGAAACCTCCATATTGTTCTCCATAGTGGCTATCAATTTACATTCCCACCGACAGTGTTGAGGGTTCCCTTTTCTCCACACCCTCTCCAGCATTTATTGTTTGTAGATTTTTTGATGATGGCCATTCTGACCAGTGTGAGATGATATCGCATTGTAGTTTTGATTTGCATTTCTCTAATGATTAATGATGTGGAGCATTCTTTCATGTGTTTGTTGGCAATCTGTATATCTTCTTTGGAGAAACGTCTATTTAGGGCTTCTGCCCATTTTTGGATTGGGTTGTTTGTTTTTTTGATATTGAGCTGCATGAGCTACTTGTACATTTTGGAGATTAATCCTTTGTCAGTTGCTTCATTTGCAAATATTCTCTCCCATTCTGAGGGTTGTCATTTCGTCTTATTTATGGTTCCCATTGCTGTGCAAAAGCTTTTAAGTTTCATTAGGTCCCATTTGTTTACTTTTGTTTTTATTTCCATTTCTCTAGGAGGTGTGTCAAAAAGGATCTTGCTGTGATTTATGTCATAGAGTGTTCTGCCTATGTTTTCCTCTAAGAGTTTTATAGTGTCTG
This sequence comes from Phocoena phocoena, assembly GCF_963924675.1. NCBI lineage: Eukaryota > Metazoa > Chordata > Mammalia > Artiodactyla > Phocoenidae > Phocoena > Phocoena phocoena. Next base: position 30,023,855 of record NC_089224.1, on the reverse strand, counting down.
GCCTTACATTTAGGTCTTTAATCCATTTTGAGTTTATTTTTTTGTATGGTGTTAAGGAGTGCTCTAATTTCATTCTTTTACATGTAGCTGTCCAGTTGTCCCAGCACCATTTATTGAAGAGGCTGTCTTTTGTCCATTGTATATTCTTGCCACCTTTATCAAAGATAAGATGACCATGTGTGCGTGGGTTTATCTCTGGGCTTTCTATGCTGTTCCATTGATCTATATTTCTGTTTTTGTGCCAGTACCATACTGTCTTGATTACTGTAGCTTTGTATTATAGTCTGAAGTCAGGGAGCCTGATTCCTCCAGCTCCGTTTTTCTTTCTCAAGATTACTTTGGCTATTTGGGGTCTTTTGTGTTACCATACAAATTGTGAAATTTTTGTTCTAGTCCCGTGAAAAATGCCAGTGGTAGTTTGGTAGGGATTGCATTGAATCTGTAGATTGCTTTGGGTAGTATAGTCATTTTCACAATGTTGAATCTTCCAATCCAAGAACATGGTATATCTCTCTATCTATTTGTATCATCTTTAATTTCCTTCATCAGTGTCTTATAATTTTCTGCATACAGGTCTTTTGTCACCTTAGATAGGTTTATTCCTAGGTATTTTATACTTTTTCTTGCAGTGGTAAATGGCAGCGTTTTCTTAATTTCACTTTCGGATTTTTCATCATTAGTGCATAGGAATGCAAGAGATTTCAGTGCATTAATTTTGTATCCTGCTACTTTACCAAATTCATTGATTAGCTCTAGTAGTTTTCTGGTAACGTCTTTAGGATTCTTTATGTATATAGTATCATGTCATATGCAAACAGTGACAGCTTTACTTCTTTTCAGATTTGGATTCCTATTATTTATTTTTATTCTCTGATTGCTGTGGCTAAAACTTCCAAAACTATGTTGAATAATAGTGGTGAGAGTGGGCAACCTTGTCTTGTTCCTGTTCTTAGTGGAGATGGTTTCAGTTTTTCACCATTGAGGACGATGTTGGCTGTGGGTTTGTCATCTATGGCTTTTATTATGTTGAGGTAAGTTCCCTCTGTGCCTACTTTCCAGAGGGTTTTTATCATAAATGGGTGTTGAATTTTGTCGAAAGCTTTCTCTGCATCTACTGAGATGATCATATGGTTTTTCTCCTTCAATTTGTTAATATGCTGTATCACGTTGATTGATTTGCATATATTGAAGAATCCTTGCCTTCCTGGGATAAACCCCACTTGATCATGGTGTATGATCCATTTAATGTGCTGTTGGATTCTGTTTGCTAGTATTTTGTTGAGGATTTTTGCATCTATGTTCATCAGTGATATTGGTCTGTAGTTTTCTTTGTTTGTGATATCTTTGTTTGGTTTTGGTATCAGGGTGATTGTGGCCTCTTAGAATGCGTTTGGGAGTGTTCCTCCCTCTGCTATATTTTGGAAGAGTTTGAGAAGGATAGGTGTTAGCTCTTCTCTAAATGTTTGATAGAATTCGCCTGTGAAGCCATGTGGTCCTGGGCTTTTGTTTGTTGGAAGGTTTTTAATCAAAGTTTCAATTTCAGCACTTGTGATTTGTCTGTTCATATTTTCTATTTCTTCCTGGTTCAGTCTCAGAAAGTTGCTCGTTTCTAAGAATTTGTCCATTTCTTCCAGGTTGTCCATTTTATTGGCATATAGCTGCTTGTAATAATCTCTCATGATCCTTTGTATTTCTGCAGTGTCAGTTTTTACTTCTCCTTTTTCATTTCCCATTCTATTGATTTGAGTCTTCTCCCTTTTTTTCTTAATGAATCTGGCTAGTGGTTTATTAATTTTGTTTATCTTCTCAAAGAACCAGCTTTTAGTTTTATTGATCTTTGCTACTGTTTCCTTCATTTCTTTTTCATTTATTTCTGATCTGATCTTTATGATTTCTTTTCTTCTTCTAACTTTGGGATTTTTTTGTTCTTCTTTCTCTAATTGCTTTAGGTGTAAGGTTAGGTTGCTTATTTGAGATGTTTCTTGTTTCTTCAGGTAGGATTGTATTGCTATAAACTTCCTTCTTAGAACTGCTTTTGCTACATCCCATAGGTTTGGGGTCGTCATGTTTACATTGTCTTTGTTTCTAGATATTTTTTGATTTCCTCTTTGATTTGTTCAGTGATCTCTTGTTTATTAAGTAGTGTATTATTTAGCCTCCATGTGTTTGTATTTTTCACAGATTTTTTTCTTCTAATTGATATCTAGTCTCATAGTGCTGTGGTCAGAAAAGATACTTGATATGATTTCAATTTTCTTAAATTTACTGAGGCTTGATTTCTGACCCAGGATGTGATCTATCCTGGAGAATGTTCCATGAGCACTTGAGAAGAAAGTGTATTGTCTTGTTTTTGGCTGGAATGTCCTATAAATATCAATTAAGTCCCTCTTGTTTAATGTATCATTTAAAGCTTGTGTTTCCTTGTTTATTTTCATTTTGGATGATCTGTCCATTGGTGAAAGTGGGGTGTTAAAGTCCCCTACTATGACTGTATTACTGTCGATTTCTCCTTTTATGGCTGTTAGTATTTGCCTTATGTATTGAGGTGCACCTATGTTAGGTGCATAAATATTTACAATTGTTATATCTTCTTCTTGGATTGATCCCTTGATCATTATGCAGTGTCCTTCTTTGTCTCTTGTAATATTCTTTGTTTTAAAGTCTATTTTGTCTGATATGGGAATTGCTACTCCAGCTTTCTTTTGATTTCCATTTGCATGGAATATCTTTTTCCATCCCCTCACTTTCAGTCTGTATGTGTCATTAGGTCTGAAGTGGGTCTCTTGTAGACAGCATGTATACGGGTCTTGTTTTTGTATCCATTCAGCCAGTCTATGTCTTTTGGTTGGAGCATTTAATCCATTTACATTTAAGGTAATTATCAATATGTATGTTCCTATTACCATTTTCTTAACTGTTTTGGGTTTGTTATTGTAGGTCTTTTCCTTTAGAGAAGTTTCCTTAGAGGAGGATTTGTTATTATAGGTCTTTTCCTTTAGAGAAGTTCCTTTAGCATTTGTTGTAAAGGTGGTTTGGTGTTGCTGAATTCTCTTAGCTTTTGCTTGTCTCTAAAGGTTTTAAATTTCTCCAACAAATCTGAATGAGATCCTTGCTGGGTAGAGTAATCTTGGTTGTAGGTTTTTCCTGTTCATCACTTTAAATATGTCCTGCCACTCCCTTCTGGCTTGCAGAGTTTCTGCTGAAAGATCAGCTGCTAACCTTATGGGGATTCCCTTGTATATTATTTGTTGTTTTTCCCTTGCTGCTTTCAATATTTTTTCTTTATGTTTAATTTTTGATAGTTTGATTAATATGTGTCTTAGGCTACCATTCTGGTGCTGTAGCTGATGTTCTTACTAAGATGCCATTTCATTCTTCATAGTTCTCATTCTCAACATCACAAATTGGAAGGAGCTTTGGACTGAGGCAGAAGCCATGGTGGGTAGACCCAGATATGTTACCAACTCAAGACAAGAAATATATGGTCATTCATTGAAGCTCTTTGGATTCCTTGCTCAGAAAGTACAAACAGTCATATCTGCCCTAATGACTGACCCCCTCCCTTGGTGGTTGGGAAGTTCACGTGGGCTGACCTAGGGTGTGCACCCGGTGAAACAGTGCTATAAACACCAGTGTACCCCTAGCACTTGGGCCACCATTCCTTCTCTGCCCTCACTGAGCCTCCAAATGACTGCACCTCTCAGACTTCTCTCCCTGCAGCCATCTGCCCACGGGCCCCCTGAGGATGCAGAAGAATGAGGCAAGAGAAGGAGGGACCCAGTTCTTCTCTGTTTATATTTCTCTTAGCCAAGGCACATGGTTACCGAAGAGTTTTTTCCTGTTGGAAAGGCAATAAAAATTAATTTTAAATAATGATTTCTATTTAGGCATTTAAAGAGAGATATGGTTAATAATTTACTAGTCTAAGATGAAAAAAGAACTAAACTAGACATCTCTGAACTTTTCACTTCCTAATCTATTTTCAACTAACATCAACAAATAATGTCGAATTCAATTGGACATTAGCAGTTTAAATGAATATCAAACATCAAATTTCTAGACACTAACCATTTTTTTTTAAATCTAATCTGAGGGGAAAAAATTATATCTATTCAAAAAATTTGGAGTACTAGACCAGATAACTACCCTAAATAAATGGTTGACTGAAACCATACATTTTTTTAAAGAAAGATTTCCCCAGAGAGATAAACACTGTAAGTCTTTGAAAGTGTTTATTTTGTATGGAATGGCTTAGGGCATATAGTTTAGTAGAGACAAGGTTCCTCACAGCAGAGCAGAGAAACAAACTCTCCATATAGAAAAGTGGTGACAATGTGATTCAGTTATATATATATATATATATATATATATATATATATATATATATATATATAATTTTTTCACATTCTTTTCCATTATAGGTTATTACAAGATATTGAATATAGTTCCCTGTGCTATACAGTAAATCCTTGTTGTTTATCTATCTTATATATAGTGGTGTGTATTTGTTAATCCCATACTCCAAATTTATCTCTCCCCCCAGTTTCCCCTTTGGTAACCATAAGTATGTTTTCTATGTCTGTGAGTCTGTTCTGTTTTGTAAATAAGATTATTTGTATTATTTTTTAGATTCCACATGTAAGTGTTGTAATATTTGTCTTTGTCTGACTTATTTTGCTTAGTATGATAATCTCTAAGCCCATCCATGTTGTGGCAAATGGCAATATTTCATTCTTTTTTATGGCTGAGAATATTCCATTGCATATACATACCACATCTTCTTTATCCATTCATCTGTTGATGGACACTTACGTTGCTTCCATGGCTTGGCTGTTGTAAATAGTGCTGCTATGAACATGGGGGTACATATGTCTTTTCAAATTGGAGTTTTCATCTTTTCCAGATATATGCCTAAGAGTGGGATTCCTGGATCATATGGTAGCTCCATTTTTAGTTTTTCAGTCTCCATACTGTTCTCCACAGTGGCTGAACCAATTTACATTCCCGTCAACAAAGTAGGAGGGTTCCCTTTTCTCCACACCCTCTCCAGCATTTATTATTTGTAGATGATAGCTAAAAAATGCTATTTAAACCCCATGTCAGCTGAGTATTTTAGAATAATTTAAAGAAGAAGAAAGTAAGGCCGGATTGGTAAATAGGCTTCTCAACAGCTCATCCTGAGTTCAGACAGCTTTGCTCTGCTGGAGTGGCAGCCTCGTGGCTTTCAGTGAACCCAAGCTGCAGGCACTGGTGAAGGGGAGAAGTTGAAGGTCAACCTTTCCTTTCCCAGCTGCTTTTCAGAGGGAGGCCTACTGTCTCCCCCTTTTTTCTAAGCATCAACAGGCACAGATATTTAGTAGTCCTATTTTGGGCACAGCTCTAGGATCAATAGAAAGATTCTTGGATACTTTATGCAGATGTGCTTTTTTTTTCCCCAGAGAAAAGGAAGAAATCTGCTCAATATCTTGATACAGGTTTCTATACCTTACAATGTAACATTTTTTGCCTTGATCTCTGACATTTTTATGCTAGCAAAGTTTCTTTTGAGGTTGAACAATTTACATAGAGTAAAATTCACAGATCTTAAATGTAGAGCTCCTTAAGTTTTGACAAATGCACACACCCATGGAATTATGCCCAGATCGAGATATAGGAATTCCCATAGTCCTAGAAAGTTCCCTCAGGTCCCTTTCCAGTCAATACTTCCCCTTGAGGTAACCACTGTTCAGATATCACTACAGATTCATTTCCCCTGTTCTTGGACTTCATATAATAGAATTATATAATATGTCCTTTTTCATAGGCCTTCTTTTGCTTGACATAGTGTGTTTGAGATTCATCTATATTGTTGCATGTAAATGGAATTTGTTCTTTTTTTAATTGTTGAGTCTGAATATACTACAGTGTGTTTATCCATTCTCCTGTGGATGGACACCTGTCCATCTGTTTCTGCTTTGGAGCGATTATCAGTAAAACTATTATGAACAGTCTCACTTGGGTAAATATTGATACCTAAAGCTGGAATTGCAGAGTCAGTGGATAGGTGTATGGCTAATGTTATGAGGAACTAGTGAATACCTCCCCAGAGGGTTTTTTCCATTTTACACTCCCACTAGCAATGTGTGAGAGTTCCACTTCTTCCATATCCTCACCAACAATAAGTATTGCACCCCTTTTGAACTGTATCCTTTCTGCTGGGTATGAAATATCATCTCACTGTAATCGCATACAGTTTTTAAGAAAACTTAAGCCATCCTAGCACCCCTCAAAGGACCTCCTAAATTCTAATAAGGCAAGTAAAGTTATCTGTAACATACAGGTCAAACATATGAGACCATGGATTGTATTTTAAGTTCTGTGGGTATAATCTTAGGACATGTAGGCCTGATTTTATCAGTTGGGGGGCATAGTTTAATAATGTTAACTGTATCTTGGCTTTTAACATATAGGCTTACTTACCGCTGTAGTTTATGGTTCACTTCACTAATTTGGTAACCTGGCTCATAGGAAGTAAAGAGGTAAGTAGGGATTGTCCGTGAATCAAATCCTTGCATAAATGTTTTCTGAATTAAGCAAGACCTCTGGAAGGATTTTTTGACCTCACAAAAAAACAGTACTATATTAGCCCTACTATAGAAGCTAATGCTTTGCTTCATCTTCACAACAATCCTATGAAAAATATATAATTTGTATCCTCATTTCCTCAATGAGAAAACTGAGGCTTAGGGGAGTTACATAAGCTGCCTACCTCCCCACAGCTAGAATGGCTGCTCTTCCCCAGCCCTGACTCCGAGCCCACATACTGAGTCTCTCTGTCCACCACTCTCACACTGCAGAGAAGTGTTCAAGACAGACGTGAAGAAAGAACACAGGCTGCCTTCACAGAGGTATTTCAAGATAAGCAGACCGTGCCTAACTGTTTAGAGATATGAAAAGATGCTTCTAAGTAGAGCAAAATCAATAGAGGGCAAATTCAAGATCTACTGATACACGCTTCTTTGCTTGAAATAGCTGTTTATGTCTCAGTTTTAGGAATATTGCTCAGCTTTCCAGCTGCTAGATGTGGCCTGGCCATCTTTATGAAAGATGCCTAATCCCACCCTACAACGGCAACTCCCTTCCACACAAGGCCCAACGTTTCTTGTAGGCTTTAATATCAAAGGAATCAGTATCACTATGAACTGTTTTTTTCAAAGAGTACAAAGGTGTATACCGTTGAAGGGGGAGAAAAATAAAGTGTTAGGCAGCACATAATGTGCTACCTTTTGTGGAAAAAGAAAAGGAGAGAATAAGAATCTGTATTTTCATGTGTTTTCATATGCATAAAGAAATTCCAGAAGGATGCATGAGAAATGAACAGTAGATTTACATGGGTGGGATGGGGACTGAGATGAAAGAAAACTTTTGTCTATATACCCTCATATATTTGGGGGTGGGGAAAGGTCGCAGTATGTGACTTTTGTAAAAAAGTTACTCAAGTTTTTGTTTAAATAAAATAATGGTGAATAACAAAAAAGAACATGAAGTAAAAACTTGATGTCTCCAACATAGGCCATTCTTTCTCATTGCCACAGATAACTGTTCTAGTGTGCTACATATTCTCCTAGATTTTCTCTTTATATAAACCTATGTTCTTTTATCAAACTACATAGATACAGTTATTTTATTTTATTTTATGTTGGCTTTTAATGGGATCTTACTATGCACATTGTTCTGGAATTTGCTTTTTGCACTCAGCCATAAATGCTGGACATTTTTCCATATTTGGACACATGTCAACATAACTAAACAATCCCCAACTGACAAATATTTAGTTTATCTTCCAAAGTTTGCTATCACAAACAGTACTACAATAAAAATATTTGAATATGTGAAGTATGTACATTTAAAAAATGATGAAGATTTCCCAGTAGCTGTACCAAAAATTGTATCAATTTACAAAAGCAAACAAGAAGACCCATTTCTCCACACTCTCACCAACCGTAAATATCATCAGTCTTTTACACTTTCACATAGCTGAGAGGTTAAAAATAGAAAAAGGGGCTTCCCTGGAGGCGCAGTAGTTGAGAGTCCGCCTGCCGATGCAGGGGACACGGGTTCGTGTCCCGGTCCGGGAAGATCCCACATGCCGCGGAGCGGCTGGGCCCGTGAGCCATGGCCGCTGAGCCTGCGCATTCGGGGCCTGTGCTCCGCAACGGGAGAGGCCACAATAGTGAGAGGCCTGCTTACCACACACAAAAAAAAAAAAATAGAAAAAGATCTTAATTTGCATCTCCTGGATTATGAGAGGGTGAACATCTTCTGGTATTTCATCTCCTTTTGCTTATACTGTGAGAACAAGACAGGTCATGAGATGGAATCTATGGGGGGAGCAGGGTCTCTCCTCTGAACTCCTTGACTCAGAATGTTCTCATCACATCAGAGGAGCAAAAGCGATGAGACATAAATTCATCCAAGACAGAGGTTGCAAATCGAAATGGCTTGGAGGGCCCCCAGGAAAATGTAAATAAATGCTGAAGGGGAACAGTAGAGAGTGGTGAGGCCTTTGTTGAGTGCAGGATGCCACCCTGATCTAAAGGATTCACATTTTTTAAAGTGTTAATGATTGTGCAGACCCAATATCTTGTCCCTGACCTAAAATGTTAAAGTCTGATCGTCCAAAGAAATACATCTAAGTACCAGATTTGCGCTTCTGTAGAAAAAATCCTTATGTTTAAAATTCTAAACTTTTGCTAAATTCTTTTCTTGTTTTAAATTTTAAGTTAAAGTTTTTGTCTTGAGTTTTGTTTCAAAATTAACATAAAACTTAATGTTTAGAAAACACATAAAGTGGGCTTCCCTGGTGGCGCAGTGGTTAAAAATCCGCCTGCCAATGCAGGGGACACCGATTCAAGCCCTGGTCCAGGAAGAGCCCACATGCTGCGGAGCAACTAAGCCCATGTGCCACAACTTCTGAGCCCACGTGCCACAGCTACTGAAGCCCACGTGCCTAGAGCCCATGCTCCGCAACAAGAGAGACCACCGCAATGAGAAGCCCGCGCACCGCAACAAAGAGTAGCCCCTGCTCGCCTCAACTAGAGATAGTCCTCACGCAGCAACAAAGACCCAACACAGCCAAAAATAAATAAATAAAATAAATATTATTTTAATTAAAAAAAAAAAAGAAAACAGGTAAAGTACTTTTTCACCCCACTTAGACCTGAAAAGGAAGATCAACTGAAAGTAATTATGAATTTGCCAGGAAACAAGTTTTCTTTTTTTTAAAAAATTTATTTATTTTTGGCTGCATTGGGTCTTCGTTGCTGCATGCAGGCTTTCTCTAGTCGTAGCGAGTGAGGGCTACTATTCGTTGCGGTGCACGGGCTTCTCATTGTGGTGGCTTCTCTTGTTGTGGAGCACGGGCCCTAGGCGCGCAGGTTCAGTAGTTGTGGCTTGCGAGCTCTAGAGTACAGGCTCAGTAGTTGTGGCACACGGGCTTAGTTTTTCCATAGCACGCGGGATATTCCCGGACCAGTGATAGAACCTGTGTCCCCTGCATTGGTAGGTGGATTCTTAACCACTGAGCCACCAGGGAAGTCCATGAAGCAAGTATTAAGAATTTGTTTCTTTACTTTAGTATTTATTTATGTTTATATAGATATATTCTGAGCAAAAGAATTCTTTTTTTTTTTTACAATTTGAATACTGCTTTATAATTTTGCAAATATTTTACCTACATTTAATAAAGTATTCATACAATTACAAAACTTAGTCCAGTTACTGCATAACTTCATAACATAATTAAGTAATAGACATAAAGAAAATATCAATAATATGTGTGATAAGTGCCTGCAATGGAAGTTTGCATTGTGACCTATGGGAAAGCAAAAAAATAAACTGCCCTCTAAGGGTGGTGACACTTCAACTGGGTATTAAAGAATAAATACAAATGTATTCATTAGAGAAAAGGTGGAGAGAGAGATGTCATATAGGGTAAAAAAAAATTTGAAAAGGCTTAGAGGTTTAAACAAAGCAAGAATTCTTAGATCTTTTATTAATTTGAACCACTTGAAATTGCCATTCTGAAGGTCAAAAATCATCGAATATCAACAATCTCATATGGATAAATCAAAAGCTTTTCTGTAAATTTGTTTTAAAAGGTCCAGATCTTTCCACCGGGTTGGGGGGTGGGAACAGTACCATTGAAGTGTTAATACTCACATGAATTAGATTGTTTTCATTAGCTGATTCAAACTTCTTGCTTCATCTTTTTGTTTATTCTATTGCCAATGTATGAGGGAACCAGGTTTTGGTAGTAGCCTGAACCAAAGGAAACAGCTATATCTCATATTAAAAGTCTGCCTACAGGGTCAATGTGGTTGAAAAGTTTTACTCTACAAAGAACGCTTTTTGGCTCCGACTGGAAATAGTGACCAGGCACTGACAGGCAAAACATTCTATGTTTCTCTGAGTTATGAAACATTACCTGTTGGGTGAAGCAACAATACATAATTGCTGTACCTGGCCTCGTCCACCAAATGATTCATCAGTTTCATGGAGTCCTTTGTCAACATCATTTTCCTGATCACCAACCAATTAGTGTTTGCAGAGCACCCACACAGGGATGACACTGTACCTGGTGTTTGACAGAATACGAGGAAGACAAAGAATACAACTTATAAACTAAACTGTTGGAACTGTGCATTTGAATATGAAACAGCGCAAACGTACCTATTAGGTCCGAGCCTACCTGGGTCACACGTGGTAAAATATACTCATTGAAACTCACCATCGAGCTTCACAATGGTTATTTGTGTTGCAGCAGAGGATGGAACAGATTGTCCTTCCACAGAAAGATGCTGAGAACGGCTCCCAGTCTCTTTAGGGAGCCAAGAGTCAGACTAAAGGTTTGGGAGCGCCTTTGTTGACTCCTGAGTCGAAAACTCCAGAATCCTTTTACGAGGTCCATCAAATCTCTAAAGACATGGGGAATTTGAAGATTCTAAGGAAGATTCAGTTAGTTAAGAGTTGGGAATTTTGGAGAGTTCCATAAAGAAATTCACGGAGAAAAACACATTTGAAATTATCATAGGAGGACAGTTATGTACATATTTTCCAGCTAACAGTTTTTAATAAAAGAGGTTTTAGGTGGGCGTTGGAATTGAATCAAGACTGTTTTTTCACCATTGTCACCATCCTCATTTTGAATTACTCCATGCTACTGTATGTCCTCTTCAATTCCATCTTGAACTAGATAGAGTCAGAATAAAAAGGAAAACTGAACAAAATGCACCTATGCCTGACTGAGAAGCACTCTTAAGCCTTCTATGAGATTTAAACAGGGTAACCCCTGATTATAAGCAGGTCGTGTGCCCTTAGTGTTTGGCCAATGGGCTGATTGGAAAACAAGTCGTATTTTCCCCCAGGTGTCAAGTGCTTTGCTGTTAGGCACTGAGGCTGGTACAGGACAGCCCACTACCCTGGGTACACCTGAGGCGGTGCCACGTTGATGGCGCCCAGTAGAACCTCACCCCTGTGGGCAGCAAGGTCTCCCTGGAAGCCAGGCACACACCTGTCCCAGTGCAGTAGATCAAGGCCTTCGGGGCAGCAAGAGATGGTGGGCTCTTCCCATCATTGCAACATGACAGTGCAGCCTGGGAAAGAGGAGACACGGGAGTGGCATCCAGATGGCCTCGGGCTGAGTGCACTGGAGTGACCTTGTCTATCCCAGTAGGTTTCCCACCACCCTTTGTTCCCCAGCCCCGTACACCTGCCAAGCCTTCCCTTTTCGCTAAGGATTTGGAAGTGGCCAATGTGGAGAACGCCCCTCCCTGCGGAGGTTTTCTGAGTCTTTATGGGGGGAAAATGAGGCAGAATATGATGAGGGTGACAGTCCCTCCTCCTCCCCTTGGTTCATCCTATTGCACAGGGCTAAAAGGAGGCTTGGCTGCAGGTAAGAGGAAATCCAGGCTTTGGCCATGCAGGGTGTCTGGTCCCAGGACCAGGTGCCCAGGCTCAGGGACAACAAGCTGGGTCGGGAGATAGAAGTCTGCGTCTGGGACATCACCCCAGACGGGCGCTGAGGAGCAGTGATGGGTGGAAACAGGGGCTCTGTCCTCTCCTTTCCCCTTCCAGGGCCCCTCCGTCCCACATGGGCAGTGCGTGCTCCTCTGTGGCTAGCTGGGAGGTGGATGGGAGGAAGCACCTCCAGAGGTGGCAGAAGAGAGAAAGAAGGTGACGTCTATGGCCATCGCTGCTCCAAGTAGGCCATTGGGTGGAAAAAGACACTCAAGAAGCTTTAGATAAATAAAATCAACTCCCATGTTATTCACTGAATTTTTAAAAATGTGCTTCTATAAATTTACAATGAAAAGAGCAATGAGCCAATAGAAAATGGGCAAAGACGTAAACAGTCTATTTTAGATGAAATACAAAGAACCTATACAAATTATAATAAAATGCACTAATAATCAAAGATAGGAATCTCAAAAGCATAGTGCTAAGTGGAAGAAGCCAGACACAGGGAAAGCGTACTGTATGAATCCATTTATATAAACTTCTAATAAATGCAAAGCTACAGTGACAGAAAGCAGATGACTGATGGCCAGGGGCTGGGCTTGGGGGAGGGGATGGACTACAGAGGGGCAGGAGGGAACTTAGTGGAGTGATGGGAATGTTCTGTATCATGACTGTGGTGGTGGCTACACAACTGGATGCATTTGTCAAACTCATCAACCTGTGCACTTAAAACTGATGAAGTTTATTGTTTGTGAAAGATACCTCAAAGCTGACAATAAACAAAGATTTTCTTTTTATTGAAGTGTAATTGATTTACAACGTTGTGTTAGTTTCAGGTGTACAGCAAAGTGATTCAGTTACACATACATATATACCTGGTTTTTTTCAGATCCTCTTCCCTTATAGGTTATTACAAAATATTGAATAGAGTTCCCTGTGCTGTACAGTAGGTCCTTTTTGGTTATCTATTTTATATATAGTAGTGTGTATGTGTTCATCCCAAACTCTTAATTTATCCCTCCCCCACCCTTTCCCCTTTGGTAATCGTAAGTTTGTTTTCTATGTCTGTGGGTCTATTTCTGTTTTGTATATAAGTTCATTTGTATCATTTATTTTTTAGATTCCACATATAAGTGATATCATATGATATTTGTCTTTCTCTGTCTGGCTTACTTCACTTAGTATGATAATCTCTAGATCTATCCATGTTGCTCAAAACCAGATTTTAAAGCCCAGTTGTGGATTTAAGCCAACTAATAGTTCTAGACATTTTAACCCTGAAAAAGTTGAACTCCATCTAGTCCAACTCCTTACTTTTATATTTTATATGTTAGAAATGAGGAAGTGCGCAACTCACTCTGCAAGGTTGCCCACGTGCTCTCCCACGTGTACTGTGCTTCTAATAAACGCTGTGCCTGCTTTAAAAAAAAAAAAAGAAAGAAAGAAAAAGAAAAAAAGAAATGAGGAAAAGGAGGTCCAGAGAAAGATCGATAATGTGACTTACATCGCACAGCTTGCTGGTGGTTAGGCCACATCCCAGCATGCAGACCTCATGTCTTTTCAGTCTTATTTCTGTTCCGCCATCTTTCTCAGCACATTTAAACTGTGAACATATCAAGTCTCATGTTGTCACCCGAACAATTCACAGACACCATAAAATGTCTGGCAGATATATAGTACTTTAATACTGAAAAACTACTACGGCCTTATGTAGTAGATAAGGAAGATATTATTTCCCTTTTTCTGTTCTTAGAATAGAAGCACAGAGAATTAAAATTACTTGCTTAAGGGCACAAAGTAACTCACATTTTGTTTTTCAATTGTACAATGAATAATTCTTACCTCATATCGTTGTTGTGAGGAGCAAATTAAATTATATTAAATCAACTCTGCATGGAATGGGTTCTCAATACATGGTAAATACAGTTTACATCAATTATTTAGGGTAATGACCATGATAATGATAAACATAATGGTGAAAATAATAATACTTTGATTTTATAATAAGAAAGTTGAAATTAGAACACCCCCCCCCAAAAAAGATATGCAAATTAGATCACATTTTGCCTATTGAAAGAGCTGGTTTATGAGTTGTGAGGAAATTCACTACAGGTGGGATTACACATTGAAATAACATTTTTCAGCAAGTAGTTCCATTTCCAGGAATTAATTTTATAATACTATTTATACACATCTACAAAGATACATGTGCAAAGGTATCGACTGCAGTGTTATAAAAGAAAAAACAAAAGATAATCTAACTGTCCATCAGTAGGTAAAAAGGAGATTGTTAAGGGAATTACGGTTGAACAATGGAAGGCTGTATGTATTGACAAGGCAAGATATCCGTGGTATAGTACTGGATCTAAAATAGAAGCGTTTGTATTACTGATGCCATTTATGATCCTAGACGTATTGATAATACCTCAGTGGTGGACAGGGGATGGATTCCCTACCCATTCTGTTAAAATAAACATTTTGCCCCCCTGAGAAATAACTCCAAAGTGGTGAGGCTGCACCATTCCACCACTACCTGTCCTCTCTGATTGGAATATTGGCCCTTGTTTTCTCTGTTAATACAGGGGCACCTGCAGAGGGTAATAGTGAGGTCACCACAGGGACACCCTGCGGGCAGCCTGAGGGTCAAGGGTGCAGTCAGACGACTCCCTGAAGACTGAGACCAAACATCAGGTCACAGTTGGGTGAGCTGGAGCAGAGCCAGGTGGCAGATGCTGGGCCCTGTGATTACGGCAGAGACACCTGAATCCTCCAGGCACGTTTGATCTGTAACGAAGGGCACTAGGTCAGAAGGTCTTTTATTAAACGTCGTTCTGGATTCCTCCTTTTCCTGATGAAACCCAGAGAAGAGGAGGCTGCCGTACTTTCTGAGCCTCCCTCCACCAGGGGGATGGGATGGCTACATGGAAACTTCATCACTTGGGGACCCACAAAATGAGAAAGTGCCACATTGTTAGGTCAACAGAGGAAGAAAGGAAGCGCAAGTCTATATATTATCCAAAGGGAATATTTGATTCATGCCTACTGCATGGATGTGAGCTCCTCCAGCGTAGGGAAGTATCAGTGTTTGTTCATCACTGATTCCTCAGCACAGGGCCTGACATAAAGCAGACTCAGTAAGGATTCCTAGAATGAATAGCAAAACATCACTACTTCCTGAATCTAGCCATTGTGCTGTTATTATCCCAAGGCTCCTGCCCTTCCATTCCAACACCTTGTACAGTATCTGCAGGAGGAACAGAGTGGAGAGGAAATGGAGCCAACACCCAGTCCTACAGATCTGGCTAAAGGGCTGGCAGTAAAAGCAATGCTTGGTCATTCGTGTCACTCTAGACACAGGCCTGGCACTCTAGGCCAGTGCTGTGTGCATGAGGCCTTAACTCCTCAATAGCCTTTGTCTCATGCCTACCACTCAATTGGAAGCATACTTTACAAGTCTATCGCCCTCTTAGAGGATTTCAAATCCACTCATAGGTTCATGAGTCCCTGGAGGGAGACTAGGACAATAACGTGGAAAAAATGGAGGAGATTTGGCAGAGGACCATGCTGAATGGGAAGGGTGCCAGCTCCCATGGTTTTATGGTGATTGAGGACTGCTTCCCTGAATCAAGTTACAAACTTCTCTACTGCCTTACAGTAGGGTTCTAGATGAATGGTAAAAGCAATGACATGATCAACAGAGAGTGGCAACAGAGCTCACTGCAATGATAGTGTGCCTTTGGACTGAATGTCATTTCTCAAGGATATGTCCATTTTCGAGGGAGAAATTCTGTAAGGGGCTGCTTATATCAATACTCATGTTATCTCATTTAATTTTTAATACAGTCTTATGCGGTCATTAGTATTATCCACATTTTATAGTGGATGAAACCAAAGCTTGGAGATGATAAGTTATTTGGGGTTTGGGGTTTTTTTTTTAATTTATTTATATATTTTTATTTATTTTTGGCTGCATTGGGTCTTCACTGCCGCACGCAGGCTTTCTCTAGTTGCTACAAGCGGGGGCTATTCTTTGTTGCAGTGCACGGGCTCCTCATTGCAGTGGCTTCTCTCATTGCGGAGCACGGGCTCTAGGTGCACGGGCTCAGTAGTTGTGGTGCACGGGCTCAGTAGTTGTGGTGCACGGGCTTAGTTGCTCCACGGCATGTAGGATCTTCCCGGACCAAGGATCAAACCTGTGTCCCTTGCATTAGCAGGCAGATTCTTAACCACTGCCCCACAAGGGAAGTCCCAAGATAAGTTATTTGTACAAAGTTCATGACTACCAAAGATGAGATTGGAGTTATCTATGTTTCAAAGCCAGTACAATCGGTGGTAAAACCATGAAGTCAAGGGCTATAAAAATTGTTGTTTCTGTTGGTTTGTCATTTTTCCATGATTGTTTTAATGCAAACATGGCAGTAACATAGAAAAGTTTTGAAATAGAAGCCTTGGGATGTTCGGTAATTTGTGTTTTCAAAGTTTACTATGTCCAGCAAAACATGATTATTTATTAATGCTTTCTTCCACCTCAATCAAAATGATAAACAGGAAGAAGAGAAAGCATAAATGATTTTCACTGCTTCTTCAATCCAAAAGGAAAACCAAAAAGATAAAACAGAAATAAAAGTTCAAACAAGTCCCAATTTTCTGCCCTTTCATCCACTGGGCAAATGATCAAACTATCCATTCTGAGGTGACAACTTCTCGTTGTGTTTACAGGTTTTATTGACTGTGGGGTTCAGTGCCTAGGTCGGGAGAATGCTCAGCAGGGGTAAATGCCAATGATTTTATTATGCTGGTACACGTGGAAATCACTAGATGAGACATTTGGTTAAGATGAGTCTTACCTCCATGCTCATTTTTACCATTTTTCCACAAACTGTTTCCTTCTCCTCAGTATCCCTGCAGGGGGTCTCTTGGGAGAAAGGCAGACAATTCTTAGTAAAATCCACGAGACAATAGTGACATTATGAGACATCATAAAATGTCCAATGATTTCAATCAATCTCTCTCTCTCACTTTTCTTTTCTTTTTTAAAAAATATTTATTTATTTATTCAGTTGTGCCTGGTCTTAGTTGTGGCAGGCAGGCTCCTTAGTTGTGGCATGTGAACTCTTAGTTGCAGCATGCATGTGGTATCTCCTTCCCTGACCAGGGATTGAACCTGGGCCCCCTGCATTGGGAGCGTGGAGTCTTATCCTCTGCACCACCAGGGAAGTTCCTTGCTTTTCTTTAAATTGAGATATAATTCACATATCAGAAAAGTCACCATATTACAATGGACAATTCAGTGGTTTGTAGTATATTCACAGAATATAGAATGATGGTTGCCAGTGGCTGGGGGAAGGGAGGAATGGAGAGTTATTATGTAATGGGACAAAGGTTCAGTTTTGCAAATTGAAAGTAATTCTGGAGACAGATGGTGCTCATGGGTGCACAAAATGTGAATGTACTTATTACCACTGAACTGTATACTTAAAATGGTTAAAATGTAAATTTTATGTTATGTGTATTTTACCACAATTTTGAAAAAGAACAGTATCAAAAGAGTGAAAATCCAAACAACAGAATGGGAAAAAATATTTGCAAATCACACAGCTCATAAATGCATAATACCCAAAATATATAAAGAACTCTTACAACTCAACAATAAAAGGATAAATAACCCAATTTTTAAAATGGGCAAATGATTTGAATAGATGTTTCTCCAAAGAATATATACACATAGCCAACAAGCACATGAAAAGATATTCAACATCATCATTCATTAGGGAAATGCAAATCAAAACCACTAGCTATCACTTCTACCTACTAGCATGGACACCATTTCAAAATGGACAATAAGATGTCTTAGAGAGGATGTGGAGAAATTAGAACCCTCATATGATGCTGGTGAGAAAGTAAGATGATGTAGCCACTGTGGAAAACAGTCTGGTATTTCCTCAGAAAATTATACATACCAATTCCTATGTATATACCCAAGAGAAATAAAAAATTACCTTCATGCAAAAACTTGTACACAAAAGTTCATGGCAGCATTATTCTTAATAGCCAAAAAAGTGAGAAAAACACAAACGTCCATCAACTGATGAATGAATTTTAAAAATATGGTGTATTCATACATTGAAATGTTACGCAGCCATAAAGAGGGATGAAGTACTGATACATGTTATAATATGAAAAATCCTTGAAGACTTTATGCTAACTGAAGGAGCCAGGCACAAAAGGTCACATTTTTCATGATTCCATTTCTATGAAATGTCCAGAATAGACAAATCCATAGAGCCCCACTGTAGATTATGGGAATTGGAGTTGGAGGGAATTGGGACTAACTGAGACTAATAAGTTCGAAGTTTCTTTTTGGAGTGATGCGAATGTTCCAGAATTAGATGGTGGTGATGGTTGCATACCATAGTGAATACACTAAAACACTACAAAATATTCACTTTAAAATGGTGGATTATATGTTAAAATAATGTTATATATTAAAATAGGACATAAGTAAAAATCAATTCCTATATCATGAAGGTAAGTAGTCAAACAGAGGAAATCTTTGTGTTTTGGGGAGAGCTTGCGTATATAAATGCCCTGGGGTTTGTTCCACAGGAAGGGCATCTCCACCTGTGAGTACCTGGTACTCCTGGAAATTAAAGCATGATTAGAAAAGATTCCTGCCATGATAATGATGATTCTCATATCTAAATAACACAGGTGCCAGGCAATGTTCTGAGCTTTTTATATGTGCTCCTTCATTTACTTCATTCCCAACAACCCTATGACAGTGGTCCTCCAACTTGAGGGTGCATCTGAATCACCTGGGGGTCAGATTGCTGACCTCTATCCCCCGAGTGTCAGAGTCAGTGGGTCTGGGAGGGGGTTCCAGAATTTGTTTTTCTAACAAGTTTCCAAGTACTGCAGATGCTACCAGTCAGGAGACCCTCTTGGAGAACCACTGCCCCAGGAGATGGGTGCTATTGTATGCCCCATTTTACAGAGGAAGATGGTCACAGCAGTGGGAAATACAAAATCAAGGGTGGTGCCAGATTCCCTTCTAAAGTGAAAAAATAAATATGCTTCAGGCCAGCAGAACTTAGAAAAGAAATCTGAGCCTTGGGAACTTTGCCCTCATCCCTCACCCCCCAGCCCCCATCACTCATTTGGCAAACTGGACTCTGGGTGCCAGAGGGCACCAGAAGAATGAAACATGAGCACTGAGGACATGGTGAGATAAGGAACCAAAGCTCCCCAGGGCCAGGCTCTGGACTTCAGTGCCAGTGCTGACTTACCTGGTGTCACATGAAAGGAGGAAAAGACAGGTGAGCCACACAGAAGGCATGCTGCCTGCCCTGGGCTGAGCCTCTTCCCACCCCATCGGCCTCCAGGAGGGTGTTTTGCCCTGTGCCTCCTGGGTGTTTTTACTTGATCATTTCTTGGTGACAAAAGCTCTGCAACTTACCTCCAATGATAATCTCAGGTTTTAAAAAAATGAGGTTCATTCATTCACCAGTTCTAAAGGCACACTGAAACATGCTTTTAAAAATTCTAAGACCACAAAAAAGAAAAACAACTGTGTAATCAAGCATCCCCAATTCTCTGTATGATCACCTCAAAAGCCAAAACCAAGGATATCTTCTCAATATAAACTTTGGATTTTTGACTGAGTTACTGACTCCACTGTGTGGCTTATTTTTGTTTTTCCTTGTGCCCTGTATGCCCCCCCTCAACGCCTAATGCTTGTTGCCTCCCTATCCTGGTTTCATCAGCCTCGAAGCAGACCTGTAGCTGTGGATTCAAGCACATCTAAACTTTATCCTCAAATCTATAGAATCCACTCAGGAACCCAGCTTCTCTTTTTGAGAACTAACTTATCCTCTGAATAAAGAATCTGATCGTTCTTGGGGAGCACTGCTAACATGGCCAGATGAAATAGCATGTAAGAGTTCAGTAGAGAACACAGAGCTCTGGTTGAAGGAAGCCACAACTGCTTATTTTAAATGCATTTTATTATTAACAGCATCCTGTGCCCAGATGATATTCTCTCATTCTAGGAGAAGTTAAGTGGATGGCAGAACACCCAGGTCAGATTTGCAGAAGAGATCCTCCTGTGTTCAGAGGATTGTTTATAGACTTGGGAGTAGGGATGAGGAATGTGGGGAAAGTGACACAAGGTCACAAGTTTACCTACTGCTCCAAGACGCTTGCCATAATTTCATTGATATATATCTATCATGCTCTGTGCCCATTTGCTGTAAAATCAGGATGATGGTGGGAATCTTAGGTTTTAAAATGGAGAGGCTGAGTCTGAGAAAACTGTCAGGGAAGGAACATGTAGATTGTCTCTACAGAAATTCTCAAACTACACCAAGCAAAGGAGAATAAGCACAAGGTCAAAGCTTAATTAATTCTTTTTGATTGATTGATTTAATGAATTGGCTGACTGTTTAACCCTACAGGAAAAGCAATGTTACAGTAGCTCAGAAAAGTAAGTTGTTTCATAAATGGCTTCATATGAATATCAATAGTCTGTTGTCATAAACAGGTTCTTTTCCATAAAATTATAAGTGATAATAAACCACTTTACAAATGGACAGTTGTCTGGATACTGTTTCTTAAGCATAATTCTTGGCTCATTAAATTTTATCAAATTGGAGGGTGTTGTTATATTGGGCAGAGCTGTTAAGTGGCCTCAGGGTCTTGAATACCACCACATGAGATTTGTTCACTCCCTTATGGTTTAAAACTTCCAGAGATGGGGTAAAGAATCATATCCTGTTTAACTAGTAAGAAAAAGAAATCTAGACAGATGCACACAAGAATATACTTTCACACAGATCGCCTCATCCATCAGAGGGCAGACAGCAGAAGCAAGAACTACAATTCAGCAGCCTGTGGAAGGAAAACCACATTCACAGAAAGATAGACAAAATGAAAAGGCAGAGGACTTTGTACCAGATGAAGGAACAGGATAAAACCCCAGAAAAACAACTAAATGAAGTGGAGATAGACAACCTTCCAGAAAAAAATTTCAGAATAATGATAGTGAAGATGATCCAGGACCTCGGAAAAAGAATGGAGGCAAAGATTGAGAAGATGCAAGGAATGTTTAACAAAGACCTGCAAGAATTAAAGAACAAACACCCAGAATAATTAAAGAACAAACAAACAGAGATGAACAATACAATCACTGAAATGAAAAATACACTAGACGGAATCAATAGCAGAATAACTGAGGCAGAAGAAGGGAAAAGTGACCTGGAAGATAGAATGGTGGAATTCACTGCTGTGGAACAGAATAAAGAAAAAAGAATAAAAAGAAATGAAGATAGCCTAAGAGATCTCTGGGACAACATTAAACACAACAACATTTGCATTATAGGGGTCCCAGAAGGACAAGAGAGAGAGAAAGGACCTGAGAAAATATTTGAAGACATTATAGTCGTAAACTACCCTAACATGGAAAAGGAAATAGCCACCCAAGTCCAGGAAGCACAGAGCCCCAGGCAGGATAAACCCAAGGAGAAACACACCGAGACATATAGTAATCAAATTGACAAAAATTAAAGACAAAGAAAAATTATTGAAAGCAGCAAGGGAAAAATGACAAATAACATACAAGGGAACTCCCATAAGGTTAACAGCTGATGTTTCAGCAGAAACTCTACAAGACAGAAGGGAGTGGCATGATATATTTAAAGTGATGAAAGGGAAGAACCTACAACCAAGATTACTCTACCCGGCAAGGATCTCATTCAGATTCGAGAAAGAAATCAAAAGCTTTACAGATAATCAAAAGCTAAGAGAATTCAGCACCACCAAAGCAGCTCTACAACAAAAGTTAAAGAAACTTCTCTAAGTGGGAAACACAGGAGAAGAAAAGGACCTACAAAAACAAACACATAACAATTAAGAAAATAGTAATACAAATATACGTATCAATAATTACCTTAAAGGTGAATGGATAAATGCTCCAACCAAAAGACACAGGCTTGCTGAATGGATACAAAAACAGGACACATATATATGCTGTCTACAAGATACCCACTTCAGACCTAGTGACACATACAGATTGCAAGTGAGGGGATGGAAAAAAATATTCCATGCAAAAGGAAATCAAAAGAAAACTGGAGTAGCAATACTCATATCAGATAAAATAGACTTTAAAATAAAGAATGTAACAAGAGACAAGGAAGGACACTACATAATGATCAAGGGATCAATGCAAGAAGAAGATATAACAATTATAAATATACATGCACCCAACATAGGAGCACCTCAATACATAAGGCAACTACTAACAGCTATAAAAGAGGAAATCGACAGTGACACAATAATAGTGGGGGACTCTAACATCTCACTTACACCAATGGACAGATCATCCAGACAGAAAATTAATAAGGAAACACAAGCTTTAAATGACATAATAAACCAGATAGATTTAATTGATATTTATAGGACATTCCGTGCAAAAACAGCAGATTACACTTTCTTCTCAAGTGCACACGGAACATTCTCCAGGATAGATCACATCTTGGGTCACAAATCAAGCCTTGGTAAATTTAAGAAAATTGAAATCATATGAAGCATCTTTTCTGACCACAACCCTATGAGATTAGAAATCAATTACAGGGAAAAAAACGTAAAAAACACAAACACATGGAGGCTAAACAGTACGTTACTACATAACCAAGAGATCACTGAAGAAATCAAAGAGGAAATCAAAAAATACCTAGAGACAAATGACAATAAAAACACGATGATCCAAAACCTATGAGTTGCAGCAAAAGCAGTTCTAAGAGGGAGGTTTAGAGCAATATAATCCTACCTCAAGAAACAAGAAAAATCTCAAATAGACAACCTAACCTTACACCTCAAGGCTCTAGAGAAAGAAGAACAAACAAGTAGAAGGTTGGTAGAAGGAAAGAAATCATAAAAATCAGAGCAGAAATAAATGAAATAGAAACAAAGAAAATAGCAAAGATCAATAAAATGAAAAGCTGGTTCCTTGAGAAGATAAACAAAATTGATAAACCTTTAGCCAGACTCAACAAGAAAAAGAGAGAGGAATCAAATCAAAAAAATTAGAAAGTGAAAAAGAAGTTAAAACAGACACCACAGAAATACAAAGCATCCTAAGAGACTACTACAAGCAACTCTATGCCAATAAAATGGACAACCTGGAAGAAATGGACAAATTCTTAGAAAGGTATAACCTTCCAAGACTGAACCAGGAAGAAATAGAAAATATGAACAGACCGACCAAAAGTAATGAAATTGAAACTGTGATTAAAAATCTTCCAACAAATGAAAGTCCAGGACCAGATGGCTTCACAGGTAAATTCTATCAAACATTTAGAGAAGCGCTAAAACCCATCCTCTCAAACTCTTCCAAAAAATTGCAGAGGAAGGAACACTCCCAAACTCATTAAATGAGGCCACCATCACCCTGAAACCAAAACCAAAGATACCACAAAAAAAGAAAATTACAGACCAATATCACTGCTGAATATAGATGCAAAAATCCTCAACAAAATACTAACAAACAGAATCCAACAACACATTAAAAGGATCATTCACCACGATCAAGTGGGATTTATCCCAGGGATGCAAGGATTCTTCAGTATACACAAATCAATCAATGTGATACACAATATTAACAAATTGAAGAATAAAAACCATATGATCATCTCAATAGATGCAGAAAAAGCTTTTGACAAAATTCAACACCCATTTATGATAAATACTCTCCAGAAAGTGGGCATAGAGGGAACCTACCTCAACATGATAAAGGCCACATAGGACAAACCCACAGCAAACATCATTCTCAATGGTGAAAAACTGAAAGCATTTCTTCTAAGGTCAGGAACAAGACAGGATGTCCACTCTCACCACTATTATTCAATGTAGTTTTGGAAGTCCTAGTCATGGCAATCAGAGAAGAAAAGGAAATAAAAGGAATACAAATTGGAAAAGAAGAAGTAAAACTGTCACTGCTTGCAGATGACATGATACTATACATAGAGAATCCTAAAGATGCCACGAGAAAACTACTAGAGCTAATCAGTGAGTTTGGTAAAGTTTCAGGATACAATATAAATGCACAGAAATCTCTTGCATTCCTATACACTAACAATGAAAGATCAGAAAGAGAAATTAAGGAAACTATCCCATTCATCATTGCAACAAAAAGAATAAAATACCTAGGAATAAATCTAACTAAGGAGGTAAAAGACCTGTACTCAGAAAACTATAAGACACTGATGAAAGAAATCAAAGATGACACAAACAGATGGAGAGATATACCATGTTACTGGATTGGAAGAATCAATATTGTGAAAATGTCTACACTACCCAAAGGCATCCAGAGACTCAATGCAATCCCTAACAAATAACTGGTGGCATTTTTTATAGAACTAGAACAAAAAAATCTTAAAATTTGTATGGAGACACAAAAGACCCCAAAGAGCCAAGCAGTCTTGAGGGAAAAAAACGGAGCTGGAGGAATCAGACTCCCTGACTTCAGATTATACTACAAAGCTACAGTAATCAAGACAACATGGTACTGGCACAAAAACAGAAATATAGATCAATGCAACAGGACAGAAAGCTCAGGGGTAAACCCACACACCTCTGGTCAACTACTGTATGATAAAGGAGGCAAGGATATACAACCGAGAAAAGACAGTCTCTTCAATAAGTGGTGCTGGGAAAACTGGACAGCTGCGTGTAAAAGAATGAAATTAGAACACTCCCTAACACCATACATGAAAATAAACTCAAAATGGATTAGAGACCTAAATGTAAGACTGGACACTATAAAACTCTTAGAGGAAAACATAGGAAGAACAGTGTTTGACATAAATCACAGCAAGATCTTTTTTGATCCACTTCCTGGAGTTATGGAAATAAAAACAAAAATAAGCAAATGGGACCTAATGAAACTTAAAGCTTTTCCAAAGCAAATGAAATTACAAACAAGACGAAAAGACAACCCTCAGGATGGGAGAAAATATTTGCAAACGAATCAATGGACAAAAGATTAATCTCCAAATTATGTAAACAGCTCATGCAGCTCAATATTAAAAGAACAAACAACCCAATCCAAAAATGGGCAGAAGACCTAAATAGACATTTCTCCAAAGAAGACATACAGAGCTTCCCTGGTGGCGCAGTGGTTGAGAGTCTGCCTGCCGATGCAGGGGACACGGGTTCGTGCCCCAGTCTGGGAAGATCCCACATGCCGCGGAGCGGCTGGTCCCGTGAGCCATGGCCGCTGAGCCTGCGCGTCCGGAGCCTGTGCTCCACAACGGGAGAGACCACACCAGTGAGAGGTCCGCGTACCACAAAAAAAAAAAAAGCTGCTCAACATCACTAATTATTAGAGAAATGCAAATGAAAACTACAATGAGGTACCACCTCACAGCAGTTAGAATGGGCATCATCAGAAAATCTACAAACAAAAAATGCTGGAGAGGGTGTGGAGAAAAGGGAACCCTCTTGCACTGTTGGCGGGAATGTAAATTGATACAGCCACTATGGAGAACGGTATGGAGGTTTCTTAAAAAACTAAAAATAGAATTACCATATGACCCAGCAACCCCACTACTGGGCATATACCCAGAAAAAAACATAATTCAAAAAGACACATGCACCCCAATGTTCATTGCAGCACTATTTACAATAGCCAGGTCACAGAAGCAACCTAAATGCCCACTGACAGACGAATGGATAAAGAAGTTGTGGCACATATATACAATGGAATATTACTCAGCCATAAAAAAGGAACGACATTGGGGCATTTGTTGAGACGTGGATGGATCTAGAGACTGTCATACAGGGTGAAGTAAGTCAGAAAGAGAAAAGCAAATACTGTATATTAATGCATATATGTGGAACCTAGAAAAATGGTGCAGATGAACCAGTTTGCAGGACAGAAATAGAGAAACAGATGTAGAGAACAAACGTATGGACACCAAGGGGGGAAAGTGGCTGGGGTGGGTGGGGTGGGGGTGGGATGAATTGGAAGATTGGGATTGACATGTATACACTAATATGTATAAAATAGGTAACTAATAAGAACCTGCTGTATAAGAAAATAAAATATAATTCAAAAAAATAAAGAATATACTTTCACAGATATTGCATTTTAAATAGGAATCAGGAAGTTCTGCTAACTGCATTTTATCAAAGGTAGAGTTAAGGATTGGTCACTTGACTAAAATGTGACCATTTTAATAATGAGCACTCATCTAAGTTATTTGGCAAAGAAATGAGATAAAAGAGTAGAAATAAGAACAAAATGGCTAAGCTAATGTCTTTCTGTAATACATTACTTACCAGATTTTGTATAAATAGATGTTGCAGTTTCTTGCTTAAATGGCCTTCTCCCATATTTCTCTGGCATTTAGATATATCTTGGTCTAATTGTAGATTTGAGGCACATTCAGTATTTTAAAAAGTCCAGCGTTCTCCGATGCATGCATCACATTCCAAGAAACAAAAGAGCCGCCACTCTTCGGAACAGCCTCCAGACAGGCTATTGCTCCAGGTACTCATGGTCAAGCAGTGGCAGGTTTTTCCACCCTGTGACCCAAGGGCAACTGTAAAACCCATATATTAGGTTACGTACTTAGAATTTTTGAGTGAATGATTGTGTTGAACTCCATGGTGTATTAAAAAAAATTTTAACCTCCAGTCATTTATAATACAACACGCTTTTGTAACCACCTAAGAGCTTCAGCCTCTAGTCCTGTCTGAGAAAGAAAAGTTTCTATTTCCTCAAAGATCTTAAAATATTTAAAGAATTGATTTTTCTAAATTGTATGGGGTTGCCAGGACCATTCAATAGGGAAAAGACAGTCTTTTCAACAAATGATGTTGGGAAAGTCGGATATCCACATGCAAAAGAATGAAATTGGACCCTTCCCTTACACCATATGTAAAGGTTAACACAAAATGGATCAAAGATGCAAACATAAGAACTAAAACTATAAAACTTTAGGTGAAAACACAAGGGAAGAGCCTCCTGATATTGGGTTTAGTAATAATTTTTTGGGTACGATACCAAAAGAACAGGCAACCATAGAAAAAATAGGTAAACTGGACTTCATCCAAATTTAAAACTTCTGTGCACCAAAAGACAGTACTGACTTTACGAAAAGGTAGCTCAAAGAATTTAAGAAAATATTTAAGATTGGAACTCTGTGCAATGCTGGTAAAATGTAAAATGGTGCAGCCACCATGGAAAACATAGAAAAAAATTAGACATAGGACTACCAGACCCAGCAATTCCACTTCCGTGTAGATCCCCAAAAGAACTGAAAACAGGAATTTGAACACTTGTACGACAACGTTGACAGCAGCGTCATTCAAAATAGTCAGATGTGGAAATAACCCATATATCCATCCAGGGATGACTGGAGAAACAAAACACGGTACATTCATACAAGGGAATTTTATTCACCTTTAGAAAAAAAGAAATTCTGACACGTTACAACCTGAATAAACCTTTAAGACATTATGTGAAGTGACATAGGCATAAAAGGACAAATATTAGATGATTCCACTTATGAGAGGTACATAGTCAAATTCAGAGAGACAGAATTAGAATACTGGTCACCAAAGGCTGGGAGGAGGGAGAAATGCAGAATTATTGTTTCAGTTTGGGAATATGAAAAAGTTCCAAAGATGGCTGACGGTGATGGTTGCACAATAATGTGAATGTACTTAATGCCACTGATCTGCACACTTAAAAATGGTTAAAATAGACATTTTTATGTTATGTACATATTAACACAGTAAAATTGTGTCTGATTGTGCTTCCAGAATGCTTATCCATTTAATCTTAAGTAGAAATTAGTTTACAAGGCCAGTGAACCATGACTACATTTTTATTTTAAAAATTCAAAATATGCAGAGAAAAAAGGTAATGTGGAAAGGGACATGAGGTAATGATAATTTTTTTATAAAAGGTATTTTCTACAATGAATATATTTTTATGTAGTAAAGGACAAACATGTACAACTTTTCTGGCTTGTGTTCCTTCAATTATTAATTATATAAGTTAATATTTAATATATAAATCTATTTTCCTCCATTTAAAACGTTTCACTAACTGTCATTTAAATCCTGACATTAAATGTAAAGTAGAACTCACTGAAGTAAAAGTTAAATTTCTTAAATCTCAAGAAAAGCACCTTAGATACTAAGGAAGACATAACAATCCTTAATGTAGAGTGTGGGAAGGTAAAAGCAGTTTCTACTTTCCACCTTTCCTTTTTTTAAACTAAATTTTTCTGTAAATAACTCGTTTCTGTTGGTTTTGATGAAAGCTTGAGAGGTGAGAGGAACCCCTGACCGGGAAGACAGGAAAGGGGCATTACAAAATGCCATGGCTTCTCTGGAGACCCACCCAGCCCGTCCCCTTTCCCTCCTGGGATTTGGGGAGTGACCAGCGCGTCCCGAGCTTTGAGGAACTGCCTTTCCGCTCCGATTCTTCTCAAACCCAGCTGGTACCACCCTCAGCCCGGGAGGTAAGGCGTCTGCCTGAGGGCTCCGCATTCCTCCAGCCCGCCCCACCTTTGCTGTGGAATAAGCGGGAACCCCTAAACTAGACAGCCCTCCCGCAGACTTCCACCAAAAACTCTAGGACTAAAGGCGGCACAGGGTTGCGCTGATAATCCACTTGGTGCTCCCTATAAGCTTCTTTTCGTGAACCACCGGCCGAGAGCAATCGAGGTAATTAGTTGATCCGGGTCCCCAAGGAGGCTCCGTCCGCCCTTCTCAGCGCTGCCCAGCTCGCCGCCGTCGGGTCCACTGAGGCTGGCACCTGGCCAAGTTGGGACCAGCCCGGTGAGACGTCGGGAGTCCCAGCACAGGGGCCCCGCCCACATGTAGCTCAGCCAATCGCGGCGCGGGCTAGCGGGGGGCGGGGCCGGCCGAGCGGAATCCCGGAGCCTTAAATGGGAGGACTGGCGCCCACAGCCCAGCCTCCGACGCCCCCGGATCCATAGTTGTTGGCTGCGCCTGCGCAGCTGCGCCCGCCGCAGGTGAGCACCCCGGGCTGGGGCCTGGCACGGCGGGGTCACCCCGGGAACCAGCGGGACTGCCAGGCTTGGGGTTTGGAGGGGTCCCAGGAGGCGCTGGTCACACAGGGTAGCCTGACCCACGCAAGCCGGGCTGCAGTGCCCGCTGTTCCCTGCGCCGCGTGAACATCCTGAGAGCGGCGGGCGTTCGCCGGCGGCGGGGGGCGGGGCGGCACGCTCCTGGCCTGGCCCCGCCTGCTACGCGGGAGGGAGCTTCGCCCTAGCCGCGGCTCTGAGTCCCAGAAGAGCCTCACCGTCTCCGGTGCGGAAACTGGGGTCTCTGAGCTGTTTTTCTCTATCCACGTACTTAGCCTTCCCCTACAGTCCTTGTGTAAATACTTGGGAAGATAAATGTTTTTACTCCACCATAGTGGGTATAACGTCTCAGAAAAAAGTAGGATGGCGTTTTAGTAAGATTGGTTTAATCAGATACTCATTTCTTTACCCTTCCTAGGCTTTTGAAACATGAATCCTTCACTCATCCTGACTGCCCTTTGCTTGGGAATAGCCTTAGCGGCTCCAAAACTTGATCTCAGTTTAAATGCACAATGGAAATTGTGGAAGTCAACACACAGGAAACTATATGGCTTGGTTGGTAACATCGGAAACTGTTCATCTGAAATCCCGCAGAGAATGGTCCATGCTGTTGGGAGTTTATAGCAGATAGTAACCTCTTGAGGCTGGCTCTTACCAGGGCAGTAACTTCGTGGCATCCATTACCCAGTACAGTACGGGCATACGACCCTGTTGTGTGGGCGCTGAGAAACAGTTCCCAAGAGTATAAAGCCATCTCTGGCCATGGTTTCTCTTCCTCTCTTTCTGCAAATCCACTTGGTGAAGGTGGGTTGGTTTTAAATAGAAATAAAGAGTATAGGTTACCTGTTTGCCTGTAGAATGAAGAAGGATGGAGGAGAGCAGTGTGGGAGAAGAATATGAAAATGATTGACTTACACAATCAGGAATACAGACAAGGGAAACATGGCTTCACCATGGCAATGAATGCCTTTGGTGACATGGTGAGTGTGGCATGAACTTTTTGTGCCTCCCCTCCTTAGTACTTGAGGAAGATAACCTCTTGCTTTTCAACATTGTTTCCTTTTCCTTGAAGACCAGTGAAGAATTCAGGCAGGTGATGAATGGTCTTCGAAACCAGAAGCGCAAGAAGGGGAAAGTGTTCCCAGTACCCGTCTCTGGTTTGATTCCCTCATCCATGGACTGGAGAGAGAAAGGCTATGTAACTCCTGTGAAGAATCAGGTATGACAGTATTCAGCAGATCTCTCTCCAAGAGTAAAGCCAAATAGGAGTTGTCATCCTTGCAGTGGTAGGCTGTGGAACAGCATGCAATTCACTCGTTTTTTGTTTCTGTTTTTTCAAGAATTTAAAACATTTTATTCGGTTTCAAATTTCCTTGCGAGAAAAAGAATTGTGCTGATAAGTTTCTTGGAATGAGAGATGCATTTGCTGTGATGAAGAGTTGTTTGCCAGCTCTTGAAGACTTTTCCTTCTGAAGCACTGAAAGTGGACAGAAGAGCCCTCAAATGCCTGGAGAAGAGGTTTCCTTTTGGAAACACCCCATGGCCTGCTCTGAATGAGTAGAGTTTGGATGCAATTCACTAGTTTTTAAAAGCATTTTCAGATATATGGGCTATCGTCAAAGTCTTGCTATTTGTTTTGTACACTAAGAGCTTTTAAATTTTGTTTTCAGGGTCAGTGTGGTTCTTGTTGGGCTTTTAGTGCCACTGGCGCCCTTGAAGGACAGATGTTCCGGAAAACTGGCAAACTTGTCTCACTGAGTGAGCAGAACCTGGTGGACTGCTCTCGGCCTCAAGGCAATGAGGGTTGCAATGGTGGCCTAATGGATAATGCCTTCCAGTATGTTAAGGACAACGGAGGCCTGGACTCAGAGGAATCCTATCCATATTTTGGAAAGGTAAAAGGAGCTCCTTATCTCGTTATCAAAGTTGAACGCTTTGGGGGAAAACAGATACCAATTTAGAATTCACATTTTAGATTGTAGACTGTGTATCTGCAGACTGTCAGAACTAGTATTAAAATATGTTAGCCTTGCACAGTTCTCTGTTTAGATAGTTACTATAAAGCTGTTAATATTTCTGTGCCATGTGGAAATATACATACCATTCTATGTAAGTATAAATTTCTCCAGAGTAAACGTTTCTTATGGACAGGTAGACTGAGCGTGTCTCATTGAATAGACACCAGCTACTTTTTCCATTTCAAAACAACCAATATCATTTCGTCTCCTGGGATGCTGTATAACAAACTTGACTTGGAAATCATTAAGCTGCAGACTGTCTTGAACTCATGTACCCCAGGAGGGGGATGGTATTTATCAAGTCTCTTCCCCATTACCTCTGAAAGGATGAATCCTGCCACTACAGACCCCAGAGTTCTGCTGCCAATGACACTGGTTTTGTGGACATTCCTAAGCGAGAGAAGGCCCTTATGAAGGCAGTGGCAACTGTGGGCCCCATCTCTGTTGCTATAGATGCAAGCCATCCAACCTTCCAGTTCTATAAAGCAGGTAAGCATTTGTCTGTATGGAAGTTTAGGCAGAAAAATTGGAAAACCACCATGACATACAGCAAGATTGACTCTTTGGTGTGTATAATTTGGGGGTGTGTAGATTTAACGTAGTTGTTCGTGTAGTGTTTGTGCCTGATGTGTCCATTTGACATCACTTGAACCCTATCCCCATGATTTTAAGCACTTCACAAATATATTTAAATGGCTACTTAATTTGATTCGTATAGCTTAATTTACTTTTTTCCAGTTGGTAGACCTTTGAAATTTTCCAGAGAATTTTACTACTGTAATTAAAACTGGAAAGAACCTCTTGCCTGAAGTAATCTTGTGCTGTGTGCTGTTTCGCTAGACTGACATTCTGAAAGTCAAATGATAAGGTTTTAGGGAGTGGTCTTTTATGCCTCTTGACACATTGTTTACAAAAGAGATTGTGCCAGTATTTCTACTAGTGTTAGACAAGAACCTAGATCCCTAGCCTGGATTAAAAAAAAATAGATCTTGTTTTAAAATCCTATCTAGATTTATGTCCTTTAGCTGAATTTTGAGGTGTCTCTCTTATCCTAGTTGATAGGCTGGGTTACTGTCATGGGTCACTTGAAGGTCCCCACCCCAACCTTGAATTTTATTTTCCCAGGCATTTATTATGACCCACACTGCAGCAGTGAAGACCTGGATCATGGTGTTCTGGCGGTTGGCTATGGGTTTGAAGGAGGAGACTCAGATAACAATAAATACTGGCTTGTCAAGAACAGGTATAAAGTGCCCAAAATACTTATATTTGAGATTGAAATGGGAGTCCCTTTTGGAATCAGTATTTGGATACAGGTTCTCAAACCCTTAAGTACACTTCCAAAGTCTTTATGCCACTTAGGGTGAGCACAGACATACTGATGTTTGATTATAACGTTAAGGTACTCTCTCAAGCTTGCCTAGAGTATTGATGGAGTTTTGACACCATTGCATTTCTTTTTTTTTCTTAATTTAATTAATTTTTTATTATTATTATTTTTGGGCTGCTTGGGTCTTTGTTGCTGCACGGGCTTTCTCTAGTTGCGTCGAGTGGGGACTGCTCTTCGTAGCATGCGCGGGGTTCTCTTTGTTGCAGAGCACAGGCTCTAGGCACGCGGGCTCCGGTAGTTGCGGCATGCAGGCTCAGTAGCTGTGGTACATGGGCTTAGTTGCTCCACAGCATGTGGGGTCTTCCCAGGCCAGGGATCAAACCCGTGTCCCCTGCATTGGCAGGCAGATTCTTAACCACTGCGCCACCAGGGAAGTCCCAGCACCATTGCATTTCTAAATCTGAAAATTTTCTTAAATCTGAAACGCATCTGGCCCCAAGAGTTTCCTTTTTCTGTCTCTAATTTTGCAGTTCCGTGAGAGGTTTGGAGATTGAAGTTATTTACACATTTAGAACTCAACCAGGAACAAGAACAACTGCCTTTCTTGCTTCTTTCTGAGTCTGTCCTGGCCTCTGGGGCACTGTTTAAGTATTAATAAAGATAAATGTGGTTGATTCTTTGTATAAAATGGAAAACCCTCTCTTCTTTTAGCTGGGGTAAAGATTGGGGCATGGACGGCTACATAAAGATGGCCAAAGACCGGGACAACAACTGTGGAATCGCCACCATGGCCAGTTATCCTACTGTCTAAACCTCAAAGGCAGGATTGAGAACAGAACATCCAGAGGAAGAATTTTCTTTAAAACTAGCCAGACCTTATTGTGTGGGATGAAACACTTGAATCGTTGAAGATCCAAGTTGTGATTTGAATTCTGTGACATCTTATACTGGTGAAATGTTACCACTCCTTTAATACTATTGTAAATAGGTTTGTATGATCGATTTGCCTCAAGAATTTTGAATTTTCATGTTTTAAAAGGATGTGTAAAGTTTTACCTTTAAAATAAAACAGTTTCAGAGTAGAGGTGGTACATCTTTCTGTTTTTAATACATTAAGTTTTTGTAGAGTAAAAAAGGTAATTGGGCCCTGAAGACGTAACTGAGTGTGCCAATGGTCTGTTAGAATGGCTGCGTGGCCTTCTGGTTCTTATAGTTCTGACTATGTCAGCTGCCTATTGTCTGTGTCTGACCCAACCCTTGAACAAAATTTGGCAAACAATCTAAAGGACAAAGGTAAATTATTTTACTAAGGAAAAAATTCCCATTTTAGAAAAGTGAACACACATACATACGAGTTCCAATCAAGAAAAGGGCCTTAGAGATCATGATCATTTGACCCACGATGGTGACAGCCCGGCAGAGTTACAGGATGAACGTCACAGAGCCAGTTTCTGGTGCATCTTCCCCAACTTCTAGCGAAGACTGTGTGGCTACTGAGGAAGGACCAGACACAATGGATCGCCAAGAATGTTTGTCTTTGTGTCCATATGCGATGAAGGATAAGCTCCCACATTTGAGGCTGGGCCTCAGAAATAGTCTTGCGGCCTCAGAGGTTGTCAATAGGTGAAAGCATCGAAAGAGATAGTCTGAAGCCTAATTTACACCTAGCTGCCTAATTCCTGAATTTGTTTTAAAAAAGAAAAGCTCCCTACATTCCGCAGGCTAAGGAAGCACATAGTTTCATTTGCTGTCTTTGGGTTTAAAATTCTCACGTTCCTTCCTACTCAAGGAAATAAAGAGTAGGTGGAATCATTTGGTTATTAGACCCTGTAATTCCTTCTGAAGACATGAGGTGGAGGAGAACTGGGGTCTCAGCCCACAAGACCTCCAGCAGCCTCTGGTCAAGTCCATCTGCACTGGACTGTGTGCCATGCTGGACCCTCAATGTGACCTTTCCTCGCAGGCGCTTACATTTCCAACTTTCTGACCTAAAATGACAGATGTTGTGTCATTTGGAGTAAAATTCTGTGGGTTTTGGGATAGCATGATCAAGTGTAGCCACAGGAAGATTTGGGAGGCGCCCAATCTGAGTCCCTTCTACTGGTTGGGACCACACTGAGACAACTGGAATTGATGTAGCACTCATGGCGCCCCAGTCATCACCCTGTGGAAGAGACATTCCCAACCCTGAGAAGGAGATGGTGCTGTTAGAGGAGGTGGTTGAAACACCAGAAGGAAGAGAAACGGGACATGGACCCAGAGGAGCTGGGCAGTAACACGGGATAAAAGGGTGGGTATCTGAGCAGAGACTTCCCATGTCAGAACCCCTTAGAAAAGAGAAACAACATTTAGAGAAAGTGGGAAGGTTGAGGTGTGGGAGATGAGGCTGGGCCCACACACAGGTTTTTAGGACACGGAAACCAATGGGGCATGCAGTGAAAAGACTATTCTGGCTCTCTATTACTGGAAAACAAACTACCAGGAAACATAGCAGCTTGAAAAAACCATCTCTCCAATTTCCTGACTGGGCTTAACTACATGTTTTCCTTTGGAAGTCTTTCACGTGTGCCAGAATCATTAGCAGTTTTGACTGGGCCGACATCCGAGCAGGCTCACTCACATGGCTGTCCTAGATGCTGGTGTGGGCTGGGCATTCAGCCCTGGCTTCCCACCAGAGGACCTACATGGGCCTCTCCGTGGCTTGGGCTCCCATGGCACGAAGGGTGACTCCGAGAGGAACATCCCAAGGGAACGTAAGCCAGAATGCCCGGTGAGGAACTGCAAGGCTTCTTATAACCTGGTCTTAGTCCCCAGTGAAACGTCTGCTGCTGCTGGTATTCAGAGCATGTCACCAGGGACGCCCAGGTTACAGGGGAGGGGGCTGACAGTCTACCTTCGTGGGGAGATGCAAGGTCACTTAGCAGAAAAGCATGTGGGATGGAAGATGTTGTGGCCATCTTTGGAAAATGCAATCTGCCACCTTCAGTCTCTGAAAGTCCACTAGAAAGGACTCCTTAGTGACGGTCACCTTGCTTCACCGTAACAGGCTAGCTCATACTGCTGTCCACATAATCTTGGAAGTAGAGCCCAAGACTCTAAGAAAATGCCTAGGTGCTGATATGAATGAAAATGTGAAGACCTCTCTCAGATGTCTTCTGCAACTTTCAAAGACATTTATATTTATTCAAACTTGTGAAAAGTTCCAAACTAAACAATACCTAAATGATTAAACAGATGTTAGAAGGTTCTGTAACTTCAAAGACAATTAACTTAAACTGAAAAGTTCCAAACAGCATCTATCATAAAAGCTTTTTAAAATAAGCCAGTCACAGGAATCAAATAAAGCTGAAAACAAATGTTGATTTTACAAATGTGGATGAATGTCACCTGCTATGTCAGTAAGCCAAGGATGCTGCAGCCATCAAGCCCTCTGCCACTGCAACTGCCCCCAACTGTGTACCCTGAGGGGATTCAGGATGGAGAAAAACAGGATACCGGCCCTAGCTAGTTAAGATGCATATCAAAGAAGTAGTTTCAATAAGTCCAGACTCTGGCATCTTCCTACTCAAAGAAAAGCACTAAATTCGTCAACTTGAGATGTCTGGTTTTCTTTAATTAACAGTAATCTTTTGATGTTCTGACTACCTGGTCTTATCTGTTTGTTTGTTTGCAAAGACTCCTATATATATCCTGGCTCCTTCCTTACCTGTTCAGAACAGTCCCTCAGAGCTATCTGAGTGGCTGTCTCCCCAGCTTAAGTCCTCAGAATGTCTGACAAATAATTCTCAACTTTTAGGTTGTGCTTTTTTTTTTCAGTCGACACAAAAAACTTGTCTGAAACATGAACTTACTATCAGAAGCTGAAAGAGGCAACAAAGGATTCCTCCCTAGAGCCCTTGGAGCGGATATAGCCCTGCAGACACTTTGGTTTGGAATTCCGGCCTCCAGGCATGAGAGAATAAATTCCTGTGACTTTAAGCCAGTGAGTTTGTGGTACATGTTGTGTCAGCCCCAGGAAACTACTGCACTTGTCCTGCACAGCTAGCCTCCTGCTCTCCTTAGCAGCCCAGAGGACACAGGTGCGGCGAGCAGAGCCACACTTTGGTGGTCTGGTCAAGACCACCAAAGATGGGACTTCCCTAGTGGTGCAGTGGTTAAGAATCCACCTGCTAATGCAGGGGACACGGGTTCGAGCCCTGGTCCAGAAAGATTCCATATGCTGCAGAGCAACTAAGCCCATGTGCCACAACTACTGAGCCCACGCTGTAGAGCCCACGAGCCACAAGTACTGAGCCCATGCGCCTAGAGCCCGTGCTCCACAAGAGGAGCCACCGCAGTGAGAAGCCCACACACCGCAACGAAGAGTAGCCCCCGCTCGCCACAACTAGAGAAAGCCCGCGCGCAGCAACGAAGACCCAATGCAGCCAAAGATAAATTAAAAAAAAAAAACCACCACCAAAGATAAGTCAGACTTGCTGCACATAAGGGAGAGATAAGTAAGAAATCTCTCAGCTCACAATGGTTCTTGGCCTTTCCTCACATGCTTCAAATGCTACAGTCCACAGGAAATGGTTGGCTAAGATGGGAGAAGTTTGGATTTAAAGATTTGCAAGCAGAAGAAAAGACACAAGAAGTTTGGGTATCTTTTCCCTTCCTCACATATCCTCTCATCTAAATCAGGCACTGGTCAGCACTGCAAACCAGGAACAGTCAATACCTCATAGCAACACATTCTCATACATTAAAATGCACTGAAAACAAGCTTTGCTTCCTTCTCTTTCTATTTAACTTGGTGAAAATATCTTCTTTACTCACTGGCACCTCTTTCACTTGAGGACACCAAATGTTTCCTGTTTTTCTCTGTGAGGGAGGAAAGACCATTAGAAAGATATGAAGGAAACATGGGAGTTAATGCAAGAAAACTTAATATTATATATGCTGCTCAAAAAGTAGTGGTGACACAAAATGGCCTAACTCATGCTGGGGAATACTGTGGTCTTTTTTGACACTAAAGTCCTGATCTCTGATAACAAGTGCGCTTACAGGGTTTCGTGCTCTGTCTCCTGAGTGTAGGCTGTGTCCTGTGGCAATTTTTGTTTTCCTTCGGTAGGAGGTAGTCCTGGTCTGCCCTTGCTGGCCCACCATCCTCACTGTCCCTGGATGTCTTGGGAGCCTTTTGCCACATGACTGTCATACTGTCCCGGGTGTCAGTCTAACTTCCAAGAAGAAGATAGCTTCCCGGGGATGAGCTGCATTTCCAAACAAAAAACCCCTTGAGAAGCTCTTTTGTTAAGAAAACATGGTCTCAGGTGGAGTTAACAATTCACCTGGTGGGAACCTGCACTTGTCTTCTTCCTACTCACTTTCCCAGCTATCAAATGTGCACCAGCCAATCAAAACTACAATGAGGCACCACCTCACACCAGTCAGAATGGCCATAATGAAAAAGAATACAAATAACAAATGCTTGGAGAGGGTGTGGAGAAAAAGGAACCCTCCTACACTGTTTGTGGGAATGTACATTTGTGCAGCCACTATGGCGAACAGTATGGAGGTTCCTTCAAAAACTACAAATAGAGTTACCATATGATCCAGCAATCCCACTCCTGGGCATATATATGGACAAAACTATAACTCTGAAAGACACATGCACCCCAAGGTTCATAGTGGCACTATTTATAGTAGCCAAGAAATGGAAACAGCCTAAATGTCCATCAACAGATGAACGGATAAAGAAGATGTGGTACACATATACAATGGAATATTACTCAGCCATAAAAAAGAATGAAATAGGGCTTCCTTGGTGGCGCAGTGGTTGAGAGTCCGCCTGCCAATGCAGGGGACATGGGTTCGTGCCCCGGTCCAGGAAGATCCCACATGCCGCAGAGTGGCTGGGCCCATGAGCCATGGCCGCTGAGCCTGCGCGTCCGGAGGCTGTGCTCCGCAACGGGAGAGGCCACGACAGTGAGAGGCCCGCGTACGGCAAAAAAAAAAAAAAAAAAAAAAGAAGGAAATAATGCCATTTGCAGCAATATGGATGGACCTAGAAATTATCATACTAAGTGAAGTTAGTTAGATGAAGATAAATATCAAGTGATATCACTTATACGTGGAATCAAAAATATGACACAAGTGAACTTATCTGTGAAACAGAAACAGACTCACAGACATAGAGAACACACTTGTGGTTGCCAAGGGTGTGAGGGGGTGGGGGGAGGGATGGATTGAGATCTTGGGATTAGCAGATGCAAACTATTATATAGAGAATGGATAAACAAGGTCCTACTGTATAGCCCAGGGAACTATATTCAGTGTCCTGAAATAAACCATAATGGAAAAGCATATGAAAAAGAATATATATATATATGCATAACTGAATTACTTTGGTGTACAGTGGAAATTAATACAACATTGTAAATCAGCTATACCTCAATAAAATAAATTAAAAACAACAACAACAAAATGTGCATCAGGCCATTCCTGAGATATGGTGAGTGAGATTCTGGAAGTAGAATGCTTAAAAACATGCATAGAGTATTTTTTTTTATGCTTTGAACACTTTTTTCGTTTAAATGTACTTTTATGTATTTTTTGTCCCGTTCCCTATAAGGCTTTCCCCTAGGTGTGTACAAGGCTCCTCCCTTCCCCCTGGATTTGGCTGGAATGTCATCCTCTTTGTGAAGCCTGTCTTTACCAGGAACTAAAATTAAAACAACCCCTGGTAGTACTGTTCTCCCCTCCCCTGATTGATTTTTCCCACAGCATTTATCACCATCTGACATGCTGTTACATTTTATTTGTTGGTTTTGTTTATTGTGTCTCTTCCACACATCAGCACTTAGTCTGTACAGAGACCCATACAGAGACAAGGGGCTCTGTTTTGTTCACCTCTCTATCCTCAGCACTAAAGACAGGACCTGGCACAAAGCAGGCACACAAGATCTGCTCTCTGGACGAATGAATAATTGATGTATCCACATTATATGAACACATTCTCAGAGTTTTAAGAGTCAAGCAGTGAAGATAAAACAAAGGCCCGTTTTGGAAATGTATCCCCTTAAATATTCCCCTTCCTCAGAGGAACAACCACAATTATTAATTCAGGGATATTAACAGTCCTTTTGCTTTGTCTTTACCCAAACACACGTGCAGTTTTGTTTTTCATTGTTTTTGTCCCTTCTTTTTTTTTTCTTTAAAGATGTTAAGTGCAGGGCTTCCCTGGTGGCGCAGTGGTTGGGAGTCCGCCTGCCGATGCAGGGGACACGGGTTCGTGCCCCAGTCCGGGAAGATCCCACATGCTGCGCAGCGGCTGGGCCCGTGAGCCATGGCCGCTGAGCCTGCATATCCGGAGCCTGTGCTCCGCAACGGGAGAGGCCACAGCAGTGAGAAGCCCGCGTACCGCAAAAAAAAAAAAAAAAAAAAAAAAAAGATGTAAGTGTGTCTTGTCCATCATAAAACAAGCAAGCAAAACCCCTCTTAACCCTGGGTTATTCCAGTTGCTGCATTATGTTCCTCCTCCTGTTTCCAGCTGAGCCTCTCGAACAGCTTGTCTAAACTTGCTATCCTCCACTTCCCCACCTTCTATTCTCATCCTAACTTAGGTCCGTCCCTACAGTAAGGCTTTCCTTCCAGATCCTCCCAAATGACCTCATCTAGTCTAATTACTTCAGGTACCACCTCCACGCTGACGACTTCCTGTCGCTCTCCTGAGTTCCAAACCCATGTATCCAACTGCCTATGAGACATCCTGACTCAGCTAACCCACAGACATTTCAGACTCCAACGTACAGAGCTGAAATCATCATCTTTCCCCGGAACCAGGTCATCTCCAAGTGCTCCTTGGCTTTGTGGATGGCACGTCCGTCCATATCCTTCATTCCTCCCCTCTCCCTTTCTCTGACATACGTAATCAATCACCGATACATGAACCCTCATGAATAGCTCTCAAACACCTACATTTCTCTCCATCCTCATGGCTTTTGATCAGGGCCATCATCACCATCAATTTTTGCCAAGATGATGACCTTAACCTTCTTGATGGTGACCTAACAAGCCTCTAGTTTGACTACTTCAAATCCGTTGTCTATATTGTAGGTAATATTTACTAAAATGCATATTAATTATGTTCCTCCATTGCTTAAAACTCACCAGTGGCTCCCCGTTGCCCTCGGGACAAACTCCATACTCCTTAACCAACTCAAAACACCCTGCATGAGTTGGGCCTTTCTTACCCCTCCAGCCTCATCTCTCACTACCCTCCTCACAATCTACCCCCCACAGCCATAATGAATTACCAGTTGTGCCCCCAATAAATCATACTCTAACCATTTTCAAATCTTTGCCCATCTGTCCCCTCACCTCTAGGGCTCATCCCTGTCACTTGTCTTCTCCGTCCTCCCTAACCTTCTCCTGACAAGCTTCTAGTTCCACTTTCAGGCCTCAGTTTAAACGTCATTTCCACTGGGAAGCCTTGCCTGACTCCTCACTTCTGGAGTGGCAGCTCCTCTAAATGGCTCCAAAGCAAACACACAGTACTTTATCCCCAGAGTTACACGTGTGTCCCATCCACCAGGCCTGAGCTCTTTGAGGGCAGGGATTTTGTCTGTCTACTTCACAGCTAAATCCCTAGCACCAGGCATGGTACCCGGTTCGTGTGTGTGTGTGTGTGTGTGTGTGTGTGTGAGAGAGAGAGAGAGAGAGAAAGAGATGCAAGGAAGCCAGTGAAGAGACAGATGCAATGAGAACCCTGGGGAAGGAGGCACAGATAATTACAGAAGTAGGTCTTGGCAGACTGCACAGAAGTTATAGCCACTAGTGAAATGTGAAGGACTGGATCATGTAGTTTTGTCATTATTTTAAATTTTATTTTATGAAAGTGGCATCGCGTCATATCTATTTGCAAAATGCCCTTTTCCCCTATGATTATAGCTTGGTCATCTTTCCTCGTTTGTACTTCAGATTGTGATGGTTAATTTTATGTGTCAACTTGGCTAGGCTATGGTGCCCAGTTCTTTGGTCAAACACTAATCTAGAAGTTGCTGTGAAGATACCGTGTAGAAGTGATTAACATTTATGATCAGTTGACTTTCAAGTTTTTTCTCGATGATGTGAGTGGGCATGTAGGGAAGGAAAAATTCTTCTCTACCTTCTTAGGGTGTCTGGCCTGCCTAAGAATTAAACTGACATAAGCCAGATTAACAGAAGAAAATCATACACATTTTATTAAACTTTACACGTACATGGGGACTTTTACAAGAGAATGAAGTTCCAAGGAAGTGACCAGAGCTGAAAGCTTTTATACCCTTTAGGCAAAGAAATGATAAATTTGTGAAAAAATGACAAGACAAAGGGGTTTGGCCTAAGGGCAGTAATTGTGGGGAAGTGACTAGAAGCTGTATATGGGGGCAGAGGGGTGCAAAACTAGTGGAAGATGAGGGTTATTTTAGCAGGTTTGTTCACACAGATCCATTTCCTTGTTGACTCCCAGTCTCTGGTGACAAGCATGTATTTCTCTTCCTGGTACAGGGAGGGCACATCTCTCATGGGAAATATCATGACCTGCTTTTAGGTAGAAAGGGCAGATCAGAAAGCTCTTCCTGGATCTACTGATTCTCAAATGCCTTCAGCTCAAAATAATCAAT
This sequence comes from Phocoena phocoena, assembly GCF_963924675.1. Taxonomy (NCBI): domain Eukaryota; kingdom Metazoa; phylum Chordata; class Mammalia; order Artiodactyla; family Phocoenidae; genus Phocoena; species Phocoena phocoena. The sequence continues at coordinate 29,981,752 of NC_089224.1, read as the reverse complement.
ATGCCAAAGCAGCACATTTTGAGACGGCCTGTCCTCAACCCCTTCAGCCTCTTCTGTCAGCTGAAGGTCTTAAGAGCAAAACTGAGGTTTCCCTGGGAAGCAGGAATTCTGCCTCCAGACTGTAACATAGGGGCTTCCCTGGTGGCGCAGTGGTTGAGAATATGCCTGCCAATGCAGGAGACACGGGTTCGAGCCCTGGTCTGGGAGTATCCCGCATGCCGCGGAGCAACTAGGCCCGTGAGCCACAACTACTGAGCCTGCACGTCTGGAGCCTGTGCTCCGCAACAAGAGAGGCCGCAACAGTGAGGGGCCCATGCACCGCAATGAGGAGTGGCCCCTGCTCGCCGCAACTAGAGAAAGCCCTCGCACAGAAACGAAGACCCAACACAGCTATAAATAAATAAGTTTATTTTAAAAGAAAAAAACAAAAAACGACTGTAACATAGGTGTGTGTGTGTCCCCTATCGGCTCTGTTTCTCTGGAGAACCCTGACTGATACACAGACCCACCTTATAGACCCACCACCATTTCCTACCTTCCCTCTATATCTTGCTCATTTGTATTCTCTTCCTCAGTAAAAAAAAAAAAAAAAAAAGCGATTAGATTCCATTTCATGAAAGTGAAGGCAGTGAGTAAACATGTTAATTCTCATCAGGTTAAAAAGAAACAAAAGACCTTAGGGTGCTAGCTGATATATTTCTTTCTGTCTGCGTTTGTCTATTTTGATGTTAAGAATGCCTTTGTATAAAACTATTTAAGGTATTTAGTTCCATATTCATAAAAGACTGGAGTGGGTTTGTAAGTCCCAACTTATTTAAATTACGGCACAACACATCAACTATCTCCCTACAGGTGGACATTTAAATTGCTCTCATCTTTTTGCCATTACAAGCAATACTTAATTTTTAAAAGACTAATCTAGGCTGTTTTATACATACCGAAGTGTAGGACTACTGGGCCAGAGGGGCTGTCCATTTAAACAGAACTGCCAAATTGCCTTCCCAGAAGGCTGTTCCCACCACCTGTCTCACCAGCAGAGGGAACGGGGTCATTTCCCCGCATTGTTAGCACATTTGATATTTTCAGTCTTCATTGTACCTTGCCAATCTGATAAGTGAAAAGTGATGTTATTTTATTTACATTTCCCTGATCATCAGGGAGTCTAACCATCTTTTCACATGTTTATTGACTGTTTGTGTTTTCTTTTCTGCAAGTGGCAGTTTTATATCCTTAGTGTATTTCTCTAGGATAGTTTCCTTTTCCTCTCAATATGCATGATTCTTGAGGTTCATTTTTTGTTATAGGTTACAAATATTTTCTCCTAAGCTATCAACTGTCTTTTAACTATGTGGTGTATTGTTTTTACTTTGATATATTCACATCTGTCTTTCCTTTATATCTTATGCTTTGTGTCCTTTGGTCCCGTTTAAGGTCATAAATATATTCTTCTTTATCTCTTTGCCATACCTTTACAGTTTTATTATTTATGTTTAATTCTGGAATGTATCTGCAACATGTTTGCAGATCTATGTTTTGGGTTGTTGTTTATTTTTTCCCCCAAATGACTAGCTTATTATTCAAACACCAGTCATTCATGTCCCACTGATTTGAAACACCATGTTTTCTTCTTATTTTTAAAGAGTATCTATTAAAATGCTTCTTTCCTTTTGATGTGTTAATGGGATTAAAATATTTCCTGAAAATATTAAAAAGGAAAAGTCAAGAGGTTGAGAAACGTAGGTATTAATTTTTAAATATTAATTCCAATTAGCATGTGGCTTTGTCAATAGGTGACCACATTTTTCTATTCAAATAGTTGTTGGTTATCCAAATAATTGCTCCTAAGAAAGGCTTGATCCAAAATTTTAGAATTTAATACCCATGAGATTTCTAACTCAAAACCTATCCACAATAAGACAAAAACTTCTAAGAAATTAAGTCAGCCGTTTATATATTTAAATATATATAATGTATATATTTATATACCTTGAATATATATAAGTATATATAATAAGTATATATATATATATATAATATACATATCTATTTTATAAGAAAAGAAATTAATCACTATAGGACTCCGACACTAGGTTCAAATTTTAAGCAAACCAAGACAAATTCTTAACTGATCTCTGTACCTTTGGCCCACAGGTGGATAGCTGCTGATTACTTGGGCTGATAGACCTAGAATCACAACCCTATTTGCCACTGTTCATGACAGAAGACAAATCAAAGTCGTTCTTTTCGCACGTGCGTTTTATTTTTAGCCCTTTACACTGACCACAGACTCACCTCTGGCTTCTAGACTTATCGTGAGCCCTTGGCGTCTGCTCCTCTGGATGTGATTTGGTGGATTTGCCTTTTGTTTCTCATCACCAGCATTCACTCACCTATCATTCATCTAGGGTCCTTAACAAGGTACAACACAAGGAGAAGAGGGCTTGAGGGGTCAGACTCACTACCTGCCTGCCTGGTTTTTCTGTACACAGGTGAGATATTCCTGCACATCATCCGGGGACCCTAGAATGAGGGGGACTCGTTGGTGAATGGCCTCAGGCTTCACGTCCAGCACAGGCTGGGTGCCTGTGGTCGCCATGCCTCCTGCCTGCTCGATGATGTAGGCCACAGGATTGCACTCATACAAGAGCCGGAGCTGCAGAGGAACAGAGTCAGGTGGACAAGTGTTGCAAGTTGTCAAAATTCCCACGCCATGCCCCTAAAGTTCCGCGAGGAATTCCAATTACTCAACTGCTGTCTCATTAGCGCGAGTGCATTTGCACATCTCAGCGGAGCTGGCTGCCCGAGCCCTACACTCTCCAGGAGGCTGGGTGCCTCCGCTGATACTTATCACATATGCCTTTGGGGACACCTCTGGTCGACATCTACCTGTCTTGTGACCTTTATGCTTATGAAAGCTTGGCCTTCTCACTTGGGAGTATGAGATCTAGGTACTCATTTCTCTCTGGTTCCGCAATGAGGTAAACTGACTCTGCGGGGCCTGGTTAGGAGCCTCTGTATGCCAGGCCTTATGGCCAGTCAAGCGTCTAGCTTGGATGGGATCGGAAGGTCACCTCGGGAGTGCTGGCCAGTCTCTCAAGATAACCACACTGTCCGGCATCGTGGGGAGGAACATCTCAAGTGTCGACTTGGCCGCACAGTTTGCTGGTGTTTAAATGGCCTTTCCTTTTGGCCCCTTAGACTAAGTTAGTTAACTCTCTCATTGCATGCTCTCCCACAGAATCCTGTACTTCCCCTTTCATAACAGTCCAGACTCTGAAGTTTGTTTAACATCTGCCTTCCTCATTGGACGCCCTCCCTTGAGGGCAGGGGAGGGGTCTGTCAGGTTGGTCTTTGTGGCATCTCCATTCCTAGTACTGCCTGACATGTAGAGAGTGTCCAAACAAGGCTACCGTGTACACTGCACAGGGCTCCCAGTGGAGGGCAGAAATGGGGGTGGGGGAAATCAGCCTGCACCTTTGTTTGCCAGGCCAGGTACATGTGTCCAGGGCCGAGCCTGTTCTGAGAAAGAAATGCCTTTCTAAAAGGCACTGTGAGAACTAGCGGGTGTCTGTCCTGTGTCCAGTTATAATATGGTGAATTGACTTGAAATGGGCTGACTGAATGTCCTTTCTGGGTCTACTTCTGTCATTATGTTCTGACTCCCTCCCCATCCCCTGACCCACAGCGGACACACACACACACATCACATTAGATTCAGGGTGACATTCTAGCTGCACGCTCTGACTCAGTATCATACGATCTTCTCCTTCCTTCCCTCATAGGTACAAAATCTGTAGTTAAAAAAATTTTTCTCCTTTTCCGCAATGAGCTTTCAAAGTGGTTGATCTAGCTCTGTGCGGCCTTTTTCTTTCCATTCTTTTCTTGAAATGCGTTTGTTAAAACTACTTGGAGAAAACAGTTATATCTTGTGCTGATTTTTAAATTATTGTTATTTCAAAGAGAGGAACAAAATATCTCCAATCTGGGTTGGAGAGCCACGCATCGAGGAGAAAGTAAATTAAGACTGTAGAGGGCATTTGTTGCCATTTTGGGAAAACAGCATACCATGCTTTTGTTTGTATCATGTTGATTCAGATACAATAAATAAGTAAACAAATAAACAAGCACAGCATTCTTGCATAAAGCTTGTCTCGGAGGCAAGGTTTGTTCTGACCTTAAAATGCCATTGTTGTAGTAAACGCATCTTAAAACACAATGTCTGGATCTTCATGGTACCTTGACCTGCAGGCCATGCAATCTATTTTTTTTTCACGATTAAAATCCACACTGCTCTACAGAGACAAGCGCACATAGGAGGAGAACCCAACCACGCACCCACACACACAGATGTGGTCACAGAGACCTTGAGAGCTAAAACATGGAGGTCAGAAACCAACGATACTTTCAATGTGGTGCTATGAATATAGATCTATATATGCAATTATACATGCTTATGGAAATGTTTTTGTAATTATATGTGGATATTTTAAGACTCATTTTAAATCATCTTAATAATTAGTAATAATTAGTCTTAATGTTCTCCCTGTTGGAAATGCGTACGTGACAAGACCGGTTCTACTTAAGAATATCCACATTAAAAAAAAAAAAAAAATAGTGGGGCTTCCCTGGTGCCACAGTGGTTGAGAGTCCGCCTGCCGATGCAGGGGACACGGGTTCGTACCCCGGTCCGGGAAGATCCCACCTGCCGCGGAGCGGCTGGGCCCGTGAGCCATGGCCGCCGAGCCTGTGCGTCCGGAGCCTGTGCTCCACAACGGGAGAGGCCACAACAGGGAGAGGCCCGCGTACCGCAAAAAAAATAGGGGACTTCCCTGGTGGTGCAGTGGTTAAGACTCCACGCTTCCACTGCAGGGGGCGTGGGTTCAATCCCTGGTCGAGGAACTAAGATCCTGCATGCCGCGCAGCGCGGCCAAAAAAGAATTTCCACATCTTCTACTCTATCTCACTTAATACTCCGTAACACTTTTCTTTCCTCCAGCACCTTTTGTGCAGATTTATCTGTGACTCTTAGTTCAACCAGCTAATATAGGTGAGCTAAACACTCACGTGAAAAAAAATGTCTGACATACCAATCTGCATATTAAAATCTCCTCTCTGGTCTCATGTGCTGTGTTAGATTTCTTACCGTGGCTTTGAATCTGGCATTCCAATAATTCAGGTCGCCCGTGCTGAGAGACATATATACATGTGGCTACTTGTTAGTGTGTCAGAGAATACAACAGGGCTTTGTCTGGATTTGTCTACCCACCTATGATTCTGTGACTGGCTAAAAATCAGGCACCTTGCCATGGCGGTGTCTATTCAAAACAGATGCACTGGGACCATAAAGTTGCAGTGAGACCTTCCAGGAGCTACCTTTCCAGAAATATTGAATGAGTTCTGAGCAGAACTGCTTAGTCTGGACTTTGGGAACTGTCTATGGAATTTTTGGGTAGACCTCAGATCATCGTGAACCCCCTGAAAACATATGTAATGTGTATGTTTACGTGTAATTTTCTTCTGGGAAGTGGGTCCATAGGTTTCATTAAATTCTCAAAAGGGTCTATGATGCAAAATCAGTTGCTGATGAAGCTAAAAGATAGACACAGCATTGGGAACGTGGGAGACGAACACAGCTGACTCACAGTGAATTGAGGGGCGTGAGGCCCGCGGAAGTGAAGGCCGGTGACAATCGCCAATAACAACAACTTCAGCCACCTCCTTCTCCACACCTTCTACCACAGCCTCAGAATTCACTAATGGGATAGAGACTTCGTTTCTCTTCCACCTGCCCACTCGCAGACAGACATGCCAAGGACAGGGCAGTAGCCAAAAAGCAGGCATGATGAGAAAGCGAATTCTGACTGGTTCCCTGAACGGGTTCAGCCAGCAGACAAAGGAGAGTTACCTTGCCCTTCGGATTTTTCTGGTTCGCTGGGTACAGGAAGATCCCTCCATAGACCAGGGTGCGGTGCACGTCAGCCACCATGGAGCCCACATACCTGGCCCCATAGGGAGCACTGCCATCCTAGAAGGCAGAGAGGAAAGAGACAAGATGCAGTGAGCTTAGCAATTCATCTGAAGCACCTGCTTCAGGTCACACATCCAGCTGGTGCGACCTCTGCATTCCAGGGCCTCCTTCTTCCACCCACCAGCTTAGGAATTGAAAATATTATATAACTGAGCATTCCATTCATTAGGATGCCCCAAACCTCAACTAGTGATTGGACTCATTACATGTTGGACTACTTAAAGTGAGAGACAACACGTGTCCTAGACAGAAGCTAACAAGAAAAAAAAATTTTTTTTAAAGAAAGAAAAACGAAGTACAGACAAACGCCAACTGTTTGGCTGTTCCTTGAATCTCCTCCTTGGCCCCCAGAGTTCAGAGCACTTTTCAGCTTTCTGAAAACCAGATTCCCTTGAACCATGACAACTTTTGCACTTAGTGTAAGCAGTGTTTATTCACTGGCAAAATTATTTTAAGGAGCCTTAGAAATCATGCAAAAAATACAACTTCCTTATAAACCTCAATTTCATTAGTCATGTAATGAAAAGAATATTTGTTCTGAAAAGAACAAAGTTCATCATTTCCCTCAAGTAGGGCATGTCAGGTAAGGCACGACTGTCTGATGAAATGGTTTGGGCAGGTTTGCTTTTCCTCATTCAGCGACCCATCTGAGACTTCTGTGTCTAATCTAATAATTCTCTGACAGTGCAGGGAAACACCAAACTTCCTCAGGGCAGATATCCAGTGTTTTGTGTGGCATCAGCCATAATAAAATGCATTGATTTCATAAGCATTTATATTCATAAGCCCCTCCATCAGTCTGTGACGCCCTTGGGGAAAAGACTTCCTGCTTGATCTTGGCATTCCCTGAGCCCAGCCTGGTGTGAGGCAAAAAGTACATGCTGGGAAAATACCTACTGAATTTCATCTACATGAGATTTCTTGAAAGCACTACTCAGGTTGTTACCTTAAAAATTACATGGGAGATTTTGCCTCCTCCATTTTATTCACATAATGATATTAAGTATATAAAAACACCTTCAGATGCCAATTAAGAGACTTCTCAGTAGGTAAAAGAACACAGGTCTGGATTAGACCAATGGCCATAAGGATGAAGAAAATGGACTAACTTGAGAGATATTTAGGAAATAGAGTTGATAACACCAAGTGAATGATTAGACATGGGCATAAGAAAGAGGTAATCCTCTCGACTCATTCCCCGAATGTTGTTGGGAATGAACATGATGGTTGAGGCAGTATGGATCAAGAGAAGAAGAACCAGGAAGGAGCAGAATTGGGGGTGTATGTTCAGTGGGGGGTGGGGGATAGGAGGGTCAGAGTTGGACATGTGGAGTTCTAGGTGTCTGAGGAGCAAGCAGATCTGAATTCCATCAGAAGAGACTGGATGAGTTCACCCTGGCAGGATACCAAGTGTGAGCTGAGAGGTTTGTTTGGAATAAAGTCCTGTACCAAGCTTGAAGGGCAGGCAGAAGTGTGGAAGCCAGTAAAAGAGGCTAAGAAGATGATTAGGAAGGTGGATGTAAAACCAGACACAAGGCCAAGGAAGGGGTAAACACCCCTAAATGCCATGGAAAGGTCAGGTAACATAAGGTGGAAACATGACGCTGGATTTGGCAACACAGATAAAAGAGGATTATAAAGGGCAGACAATGGAGCAAAGAGAGTTAAAGAGGGAATGACAGGAAAGAAAAACTTAAAAAAAAAAAAAAAAAGGAAACATCCTTCCAACTTCTGGGTATTTATCCTAAAAAACTAGGAAATAGAATCTCAAAGAGATATCGCCATACCCATGTTCACTGCAGCATTCACAATAGCCAAGAAGTGGAAGCAACCTGAGTGTCCATTGACAGATAGGTGGATAAGAAAATGTGGTATATACACACAGTGGAATATTATTCAGACTTGAAAAAGAAGGAAATCCTGTCACTTGTTACAACATGGATGAACCTTGAGGACATTATGCTAAGTGAAATGAGCCAGTCACAAAAAGACAAACACTACATGATTCCACTTACCTGAGGTATCTAAAGTAATCCAGCACATAGAAACACATAGGAGGGTGTGGTTACTAGGGATGGGGGAGGGGAGGAGGAAATGGGGAATTGTTGTTCAATGGATGTAGAATTCCAGCTTTACAAGATGAAAAAAAGCCCTAGAGATCTGTTGCGCAACAGAAGGCTCAGATTTTAATCCTGGCTCTACCAGTTAAATAAGGTCATCTTTACTCAAGTTACTGAATAAGGAAGAACAAATCTGACTCTATATTGGATCTGTTTAGTTTACTTTAACCTTTGTATTCTATTGCTTTTGCTACAAATTAAGAATGCTGCCTCTAGGCTGAAATATACAGGACAGCCCATTCTCAAGGCTCTGACCTTCAAAGGTCACTTTTCCATTCATATAGAGATAAAAAGTTGCAGAACAGAGAATAACATTTGTCTTGTTGTAGATTTACAGGAACATCCTGACTTGACCTATGTTGACAGCTGCAAGCACAAAGGATTCTGACACCAAGAAGTCTGCAACAACCAATCACACCCCCTTCCCTTTTAGTATAAAAGAAGCCTGAATTCTAACTCAGGTAAGGTGGTTCTTTGGGACACTAGTCCACCATCTTCTTGGTCTGCTGGCTTTCCTAATAAAGTCGCTATTTTTTGCCCCAGTAACTCATCTCTCTATTAGCCTCTATTGCCATGCAGCAAGCAAGAAGAGCTTGAACTCGGTAACATTACTTGACTGTTTAGGGCCTCAATTTCCCCATATGTAAAATGGGGACTGTGGTATTAACACTTATCTTGTAGTCTGTTGGAGAATTGAATGAGTTAGTACACAACAAGCACTAGGAACAGTGTCTGACATAGTATACACTAGCTACTATTATCATGACTAATAGAAGAGTGCAGTCAGGGATAGGAGAAGCTGCTACTGTCAGGAGACAAACAGCAAAGGAGGACTGCTCCTTCCACAATGGCGGAGGGTAAGGAAAAGTGCCTGGACCACTTCCCATCTCCCAGGGGTGCGGTGTGTGGGAGAATTGCAGCCGGAACACAAAGATCCTGCAGGGAAGCAATGGCCTCAGGAAGAATGAGGTGTGGGAGGAGCACTGCCTGCTCACACTGGAGAGGGGCTTCCCGAGGGCAAAAGTACAGGAGAGGGGGCTTCCCTGGTGGCGCAGTGGTTGAGGGTCCGCCTGCCATTGCAGGGGACACAGGTTCGTGCCCCGGTCTGGGAAGATCCCACATGCTGCGGAGCAGCTGGGCCCGCGAGCCGTGGCCGCTGAGCCCGCGTGTCCGGAGCCTGTGCTCCGCAACGGGAGAGGCCAGAACAGTGAGGCCCACGTACCGCAAAAAAAAAAAAAAAAAAAAAAAATATATATATATATATATATGGTTTTTTTTATATGGTTTGGTTTTTCAGTGGTAAAATATGTATCTTCCTTTATGGGTTCTAGAAGAGGTGCATTTTAGTTTAGAATGGGAACCACCATGAAATCATCTCCAAGACTGGGAACTTGTAAATAATTTTGACTTTATCAACCTCACAATTCATATCCTGTTACTTCTGCCCTTAAGATGTCTAACAGGTTTGTGCATGACAGCAAAGGAGAGGTACAGGAGACTGCACTTCTAAGAATTTTGCTTAAAGAACAAACATAACAGAGAAAGAAGAAAACTCTCTAAAGCTTCTGTTTGAGGCAGCAGAGGCAGGTCCCAGCACCCTGTTAACTAACTGCTCTGCACCCTCTGGAATCCCGAGCTTTTTCGCCCTGGAGCTCTTGAAGGGCTTCCCGGGACAGCCAGGCTGGCACATCACACCACTGCTTTTCCAGCCACTTCCAGTGTAGGTCAGACTTCACATTCTTGATCTGAAAATGCTCTGACTCCTTCCCACACCTGTCTTAAAAGCACTCTTTGTATTTGTACGGCAGACATACATACTGCATTGTTTGGGCTACATTTTTTGTTTGTTTGTTTTTTGGTTTTGTTCTTTTTTTGCCGTACGCGGGCCTCTCACTGTTGTGGCCTCTCCCGTTGCGGAGCAACAGGCTCAGGACGCGCAGGCTCAGCGGCCATGGCTCACGGGCCCAGCCGCACCGCAGCATGTGAGATCCTCCTGGACCGGGGCACGAACCCGTGTCCCCTGCATCGGCAGGCGGACTCTCAACCACTGTGCCACCAGGGAAGCCCGGTTTGGGCTATATTAATAGCCACATGAAGTCCAGGACTCAGTAATCACACTGAGAGCCAAAGACCTTCCTAAAACTTGGAGTAAACACCAGGCCCTGATATTAGAGCATATGAATGGTACTTTTAAATGTAATTATTCCACCTAAATACAATTAAGTGACCAGAATCAGCACAGGTGGTAGCTTAGCAAAAAATGACAGGGGAGATGCTCTGACCTGAAACTCTGGATTTTGAAATATTGATCTCTCCCTTCTTCATAGACAATTTCTCCTGGAAAAACTCACCTGGAGAGTATTATCTATACTACGTAAATTTTAGCTATGAAAGACTTTGATTGCTTATGAAGAAAGTCAGAGTTTGCCATTCTCATACAGTCCAGAGCCATGAACAGGGACATCAACCTCTTTCAGCCAGGCCCCGACAGCCATCCCCAAAACAGGAACCCACTGAGACAGCATTCCCCCTGCTTCTGCCTTAGCTTTCTTCACTCACCTCGGGAAATTTCTTTTTCTGCACATATTCTGTGGTGGCAGCATCAAAATACTTGGCATAGCCCTCATTGAGGCTGTAAATCTTTCCTTTGTTTTTAATCTTGACATCTTTTTCCACCAGGACAAATTCACCAAGAGCCTAGAAAGGTGAAAAGAAACACCAGGAAGAAGAGAGATACCAGGAAACAGAAGCCAACAGCACACACCAACAACCAGAGAACAGTAGAAGATGTGGGTCTGCTAAAAGAACCCTGGGGTTTGCCGGGTCCTCTGCAGCCTGCCTAGTGATGCTTTTATGAGTTGTATAAAGAACAGTGACAATATGGAGCCTGCACAGGCAGCTCAAGCAGTGATATAACAAGAAATAAAATAATTCAAAGGAAAAAGAGGGAAAATTTCCTTTGTAACTTTCACCGTAGCTAGGTTACTCATTTGTAAAGAACCTAGCTGTATTTATCCCCCAAGTTCTCACCCCTGGTTAATTCCTAATGTTTTCAGGAAGATTTGGGCCATCAACAATGAGAGGAAAGAGTTACTCAAATGGGATTTGTCATGAAGGTGGGGGATGCAGTTAGACCACTAATTTGTGGTCCAGTTATTTTTCTTTAATTTATCTATCCTGTATTTCCTATAATGTTTTTGCCATTCTCTTCCACATTCAGTTCAGCTTTTTTTTTTTTGGCGGGGGGGCGGGGGGGGGCGCATGGTGAGGCACGTGGGATCTTAGTTCCCCAACCAGGGATCGAACCTGTGCTCCCTGCATCGGAAGCGTGGAGTCTTAACCACTGGACCGCCAGGGAAGTCCCCAGTTATTTTGTTTATCTTAACGACTCAATGTTGGAAACCATTCAAAGTTCCTTGTGTCCCAACTACTCTTATATGGGTAAAGAGAAATCCCTTCAGTCAGAAACTGTATTCGCTCAGCATGAGGAACAGTTGATAAAAAAATGTTTTTTAAATCCTGAGAATTAAAGTGCCGACGGTCTCATCCCTAGGAATGTAATTAGCTAGCTGCAGATTCACTTTGAAAGGCTGGATGTCTCTCTAAGTCACTAGGAAGAAAATCAGACCCTGGAAATCTAATCAGTTTTGATTAAACTTTGAAGACTCAGAAAATAAAAATCCCCCAAGATGACAGCTCACAGCTAGAAGGCTCGGAATGAACGTCTACAACACTCCCACAAAGAGACAAGGCCACACTGACCATGTCTGAAATAAGACAAAGATGAGGATACTCAAATGCAAAAACAACTCAACACGCCTCTCTTCTGCCAAATGTGAGTGATGAGTGCTTCTTTACCAATGACTCTCTACCCTCACTTTAAACTTCCCACCTCCTACATACAAACTGAGATACACCATCAATCATTGTACCCACATCTAGACAACACCCAATCCAGAACTGACCCTCTCTTTCTCAAATACTCCTTAGAATCATCAAGCAAAACCCCAAGAGCTATAATAAGCCCAAGCCAACCCCCTCTTAGCACGATGCCTCACGGTTCCTCCAGAGTGCCTTCTCCCTTGCTACTAAACCAGCTTCTTACGTTGTGGGGAAGTACTCGATGGTCTCTGGATCATGAGCTTTAATCACTTGTTCTGGACATCTGTTGCTTTGGAGCAGCTCAGCATGGAGTTCCACGTCCTAAAAGTACCCGAACTTCCTTTGAATAATTAACTTTTTTCATTGGATGCCAGTCTAAGAAGACTCTAAGCTGGGCCTCCTCTAGCCCAAGGTCAGGCAACTGACTGAGCTTAACAAATTACATACCCCTTCCTGGCATTTGAAACCTGAGGAGAGACACAGCATCAGGGGTGGTGTCCAGACCAGACAGGCTGTCCTGTGGGACCGTTCCTGTGAATCCAGCTTCCCAGACCTGCCCATCTCTAGCCTGGGGCCTGAGCTTTCCCATTAATACAGTAAGTCCTTTACTTAGTTTAGCCAGGATCCTTTTCTTTTTGTTTATCAGCAAAGATCAAAGACAGATACTGTTGTCTAAATAATGTCTACTCTTATTTATCCACCCCAGGGGCTGTGGGTGTAGACACTCAGGCCCCTGGAGAGTTGTTCCCTATTGTGGGATGGAGGAACTGGCTGTGGAGCCTTACTCTAACCTGGAAAATAAATGTCTTTTTCTGACTGTGTGATCACTGGCACCCACTGAATATTAAAAAGGCCTCCCACAGGGCTTCCCTTGTGGTGCAGTGGTTGAGAGTCCGCCTGCCGATGCAGGGGACACGGGTTCGTGCCCCGGTCAGGGAAGATCCCACATGCCACGGAGCGGCCGGGCCCGTGAGCCATGGCCGCTGAGCCTGCGTGTCCGGAGCCTGTGCTCCGCAACGGGAGAGGCCACAGCGTTGAGAGGCCCACGAACTGCAAAAAAAAACCAAAAAAAAAACCGCAAAGGGCCTCCCACAGCTTTGAGAAGAGGGTACCTGATTATCAGGTACCATATCCTTGTCACCCAGAAATGATATCTGCTATTTGTAAACAAATGCCTTGTCATTGTGGCTTATACCACAGTTGAGAGTTTGGTTAACGTGAGGCGGTCCCTCCATGCCTGAACAAAATGTATGCTCTGACAAAATCAAATTACCAGCCCTGCAAACTCACAGATCAGGCAGGCTCTTAGCTGCCCCACCAAGGAACTCTGGGCTGTGAGGCCCTGCCTGAGTAACCTGCTGGCCACCCTCTATGGTTTTCTACCTGTGACAATTGCCATAAGCTGCTTCAGCTTGAAGTCAACCTTTCAAACTGGTCCTCAGCTTCATACACTGGGTCCTTGCTCAAGTGTCCTTTGTAGTAGGGTGATGTGATCCAAAGGGTTTTCAGGCTAATAAAGAGAGCTCAGCAGAGAGCATGCTATGGTTCGTCTCTTCTTTCTCATGTGTAATCAAACTGTCTGGCCTACCTGTATCCAGACTGGGCCCCCCTATCGTGACCGAAGGTGGAAAGTATGAGCTGTGTCTCTAGAATCCTTCAGCTGGCCCCCTGAGCCAAAGGCACTTCCCTACTACCCGTAGAACCACTTCAGAATGTTCTTGGAGATATTTTGCTTGTAATCGAGAGAGTTTATTCAAAATTGTCTGGTATAATAGTTTAAACACAAAACTGCCTGTGAATTGGTGTGCCAAGGCCACTTCCTCTGTGTGTGCGTTTATGTGTGTTTATGTGTGTGTGTTGGGGGGGTGGGTAAGGGAGGAGTCTCACACATACTGTTAAAGGAACCACTGACAGAAACCGCCCGCCCTGGTCAGGTACCATAGTAACCACCTGCGTGAGTTATCTTACAACAGGAGGTCCTGGTAAGGAACATGGAACTAATAAGCTACTTCCAACCGGAAGAATTCGGTAAAGGTCAAAAGGAGAGAGGAGACCCCAGTCCATATATATATCCTACCAACCTCCCAGAATCCTTCTTGCTGGAATCCTTCTTGGCTGAGCGATGCAGGTACCACCAGGAAGGACCCTCAGTCAGATGACGGGTCAGAGACAACCCCGAAACTAATCCCATTACCATAAAACCCAAGACTGTGAGCCACGTGGCAGAGCAGTTCTCCTGGGTTCCCTTCCCTGCTGCTCTCCGCCTGGGCGCTCCTTCCCAATAGTCTCTTGCTCTGTCAGCACGTGTCTCCTTGGACAATTCATTTCCAAATGTTAGACAAGAGCCCATTCTTGGGCCCTGGAAGGGGTCCCCCTTCCTGCAACAATTCAACCAGGCAATTCTCGGACACCAGCAGTGTGTCTGAAATTCAACTCAATTCTGACACTATCTACACAGAGATAGCATCAAATTCTACAAGTTAAGGGTTCAGTCCTAGAAGTCTGCCTTCTCCCGAAGTGGGGACACTTCAGACGCCAGTTTCAAACCCAGGTTGTCACCTATAACTCTGACCGGCCATAAATCAGAGGTTCCCAGGATGAAACCAAGCAGGGCCCTGTGGGGCTCCCAGGCATACAGGCCTTTCTGTCCCCCATTTCTTGCAGGCAAGACTCCAGCCTCCATGACTTTCCCTGAGTTCCAAAGGGCAGATTTGAATAGTTGCTAATTAAGAAAGGAGCAGCCATGAAACCACCTAAGGTAAGATAAAAGGGACCAGAGAAGCTCATCAAGATTAGGAGACCTGACCACCTGAGACCCTGCACACACCCTAATCTTGTCAGCAACCCCACCCTTTTGAAACTTTGCAGAAGAAAGAATGCAAGACTGTTATTGCCTTGATCCTTATCACATACCTCTGACCATGAGCCCAGACTATAAGACCTCTCCCTGTTCCCCAGGGAGGGGGACACAGTTCTTGAGGCGCTAGCCTACTGTGTTCCCTCTTTGCCTGGCAAAGAAATAAAGCTTTCTTTCTTCTCCACAACTCTGTCTCCATATTTCTGTTCAGTATCAGTACGCAGGAAAGCCAAGATTTTGGCATCAGGGACCTCTTTCTCAGGGCAGTTAATTTGCTACAGTGGCTCCCAGAACTCAAAGAAAGCATTTTACTTACTAGATAACTGGTTTCTTACAAAAGTCTATAACTCAGGAACAGCCAGATGGAAGAGATGCACAGGGAAGTGGTGAAGAGCTCCACTGCCCTCTCCGGGCTCACCACTCTCCTCAGTCTCAACCCAGAAGCTCTCTGAACCCAGTCCTTTGGGTTTTTATGGAGGCTTCATTATACAGGCATTATAGGCATGATTGATTAAATCGTTTGCAATTGATTCAACCTCCAGTCCCTTTCCCCTCCTCTGAGGCCAGGGGATGAGACTGAAAGTCCCAACCCTCTAATCATGTGGTTGGGTCCATTGGAAACCAGCCCCCATCTTTAGGAGCCTTCCAAAAGTCACCTCATTACCATAACAAAAGACCCCTTCAGCACTTAGGAAATTCCAAGCGTTTGGGAGCTGTGAGCCAGGAACCATGGATGAATAACAAATATATGAGGAATATATTTTGGTCATCTTGAAACCGTGCACCTCAGATTGGACCTTGAACCCCTGTGCCAGAACTCGAACACAGCCTAAACCCAGATTGGGACTTGAACCCACACTGCTAGGACTCAAACCTGGCCAAAACTCAGTCTTCCAACTGAGATCCCACACCTGGTTTCAGGACTTAATGAAGCTCAGGTTCTTGATGTCTCACTGAAGAAAGAACTCAGTGAGAGACAAAGTGATAGGTAAGAAGTGGATTTATTTAGAGAAAAACACACTCCACAGACAGAGTGTGGGCCATCTCAGAAGGTGAAAAAGGAACCAGGGTATGGGGCTGTCAGTTTTTATAGGGGTGGGTAATTTCATAGGCTAATGAGTGGGAGGAGTATTCCAGCTATTTCAGGAAGGGGCGGGACTTCCAGGAATTGGGCCACCGCCCAGTTTTTTATCCTTATGGTGGGCCTCGGAACTGTCATGGCACCTGTGGGTGTGTCATTTAGCTTGCTGATGTGTTACAGTGAGCATATACTGAGGCTCAAGGTCTAGTGGAAGTCGACTTGTCCGCCATCTTGGACCCATTTGGTTCTAATCAGTTTAAGTCATGTCTTCGGGCTGTGTCATTCTTTCAAAGGTCGTGCGCGCCCTGCTCCCTTCCCTCCTGTTTCAATCTGAATGATCAAATTTATTTATTTCTTATAAATCACAATTATCACAGCCTGAGTGTGACTCTTGGCTCCACTGCTACTAGTATGACCTTGGGCAAGTTACCTACCCTCTCTGTGCCTCACCTTCCGTGTCTGAAAATGAGAATAATAGTAGGACCTACCCTCACAGGGCCGCTGTGAGGCTTAAATGCATTAATATATGCAAGTTGCTTAGAACAGATAACCTATCCACCACTCAATAAGCACTGTCTAACTGTCAGCTACTATTCTGAGAGTATCATTGTAGCAGGGAAGAGCTAAATCAGACTCCATGTTCGATCTGTTTCTTTGACTTTAACCTTTGCTTTTTGTTGCTTTTGTTATTATAATCATACATAATGGCCTGCCACAGGGAACCCTTACCCTGTGCCTGAATGTTAAACTAAAGTGCCTTTGCTCAGCTCACAGGGAGATAATGTGACCCTGACCACCTGTGAATGGCTGCAGAAAAGAAGAAATCCCGATGTTGGCCAAGACAGGCAAAACTAATGGCCTCTTTACTTCACTTCCTCACCTCCTCCCAGTCTCTGTTCTATAAATGAAACTACCATCCAGACCCCAGTAAGATGGTTTTTTGGGGACCCTAAACTGCCATCTTCTCGGTCTGCCGGCTTTCCAAATAAAGTCGCTATTCCTTGCCTCAACACCTTGTCTCCAAATTTATTGGCTGTTGTGCGGCAAGCAGAACAAGCTTGGGCTCAGTAACATTATTTGTGAACTACAGATTCCTGCTTCTATGAAAATGAGAAATTAGAGCATCAGTAAACCGACACAGCAATGCGTTTTGCTCTGATGGGTTTATATGTGAAAAATTTAGACTTTAAAATGTACCAGATGGACTTCCCTGGTGGTGCAGTGGTTAAGAATCTGCCTGCCAATGCAAGGGGACACGGGTTCAAGCCCTGGTCCAGGAAGATCCCACATGCCATGGAGCAACTAAGCCCGTGCACCACAACTACTAAGCCTGAACTCTAGAGCCTGCAAGCCACAACTACTGAGCCCACGTGACACCACTACTGAAGCCTGTGCGCCTAGAGCCCATGCTCCGCAACAAGAGAAGCCACAGCAATGAGAAGCCCACGCACCGCAGCGAAGAGCAGCCCCCACTCGCCACAACTAGAGAAAGCCCACATGCAGCAACGAAGACCCAACGCAGCCCAAAATAAATAAATAAATAATTTTTTAAAATAATAAATAAATAAATAAATTTTTTTAAAAATAAAAGATACCAGATTTCCATACTATAAAGTTTAGTTTTTTTAAAAAAATAATAAATAAATAAATAAAAATTTTAAAAATCAAAAGATACCAGATTTCCATACTATAAAGTTTAGTTTAACTGTTTTGGAATTTGTAACCCTCTTCCTTCCACTCACATGTGAAACAGGAAAGAAGCGGGCAGGACACAACCTTTAAAAGAATGACAGAGCCATTGAGGACACAACAAAAACTGGTTAGAATCAATTAGGCTCAAGATGGCAGAAGACTTGACTTCCAGTGGACCTTGAGCCTCTTATATACGCTCAATGTAATACACCAGCATATGCTAAATGACACACCTACCAGCACCATAACAGTTCCAAGGATGACCATAAAAGACCAAAAAGTGGGCAGTGGCCCAATTCCTGGAAATTTCTGCCCCTTCCCCAAAACAGTAGGAATAACCCTCCCACTCGTTAGCCTATGAAATTACTCAGCCCATAAAAAGCTAACCACCCCATATTTCCAGGCCTCTTGCCTTCTGAGATGACCCACACTCTGTCTGTGGAATATGTTTCTGCTTTGGCCACTCTCACTTTCCAAGACAACCCCATGTCCTGTGGCTATTCTTGCCTTTTGAGGCAGATTCTGTGTATGGAATGTGTATCTCTCTAAGTAAATCCACTTCTCACATATCACTTTGTCTCTCACTGAATTCTTTCTGCGATGAGACATAAAGAACCTGAGACCTGAGACCAGGTGTGTGATCTCAATTAAAAGACAGTTCAAGTCCCAATATGAGTTGTGCGGTTTCACATGCACCAGCATGTAAAATCCTGAAATGTTTGTCTAAAACGTTTGTTTGATCAGTGCATTATCTCCCTCCACTGCCTAGAATGGTATTTGGGGACACACTAGATGCTCAATAAACATTTGTAATTTCAAATTAAGTTGAAATACTGAACAATAGCTTTTGTTTCACAGAATACTGGAAATTCTGAAATGGACTTTGGTCAAAATTATTTGAGGGCTTCCCTGGTGGCACAGTGGTTGAGAGTCCCCCTGCCGATGCAGGAGACATGGGTTCGTGCCCCGGTCCGGGAAGATCCCACATGCCGCGGAGCGGCTAGGCCCGTGAGCCATGGCCGCTGAGCCTGTGCGTCCAGAGCCTGTGCTCCGCAACGGGAGAGGCCACAACAGTGAGAGGCCTGCATACCACAAAAGAAATATTTGAGTTTTCACAAGACCTGATTATATTTAGCAAAGTAGTTCACAAGTAATAAGCAAAGCATCCAGCATTTAAAAGAGAAATTCTATAAGTTACACATCTTTTCCAAAATTTCTCCTGAACATTTTTAATGTACATTTCCCATGAAGGCTCACCCTTTATTTTTGAACTCTTGTGTCTTTATCCAATTATGTCGTCCTCCAAACAGCGTTAGGCTATCATATTTTTCATCTACCCAGAGGTTGTGCTTCTTCCCCTTCTGCTACTGAGCATTTTCTCATTGTGGAAAGTGTGGAGAACAACACAGAATCTGATAAAATAGCTTTCTACCAGTCACTCCTCCCATTGGGAAGAACATGTGTATTAGGGGAAGTCCTCCAAACTGGTGTCCAGTAGGGTAGCCACTAGTCACATGTGGCTATTTAAGTTAATTAAAAAGAAATAAAATTTAGAAACCCAGTTTCTTAGTCACACTAACCACACAGCAAATGGTCAATGGTCACAGGAAGCTAGTAGCCACCGTAACAGACAGTATAGATTACAGTAGAGCATAGCCATCATCACAGAAAGTTCTAGTGGACGGTGCTACTCTAAAGAATCCATGCTTCTGGCTGGAAATTGGCATCATCGGGATTCTTAAGTCATTGTATTCCCATAAACCAAAGAAGTTGAATGCATTTTTTGGTCATAAATTCCTTAAGAACAGGGCCTGAGTTGCTACAACTGACTTTGTAGAACCCCTCAAATGCCCTCACTTGAACAGAGGTTCTTAAATGTTTTTAGATGATTCTGTTGGCTCTCCAAACTAGACTCTCTGGCCCCAAAAGCAAGTATTAGGAATGACTAGGAAATTATCTCAGAGGACAGGAATTAAAGCACAAAGGCCCATACTGCCTTATTGGGTACCTACTGGGTCAAGCATGAAGAGGTCCACTCCTTGCCCAGTGGAAAGAGCCACCAGTGTTGCACTTCCATAGAGTGCATAGCCCGCGGCTACAATGTTGCGGCCAGGCTGCAGGGCATCCTTTTCAGAAGGCTCATCCTCTGAAGTCTGCAAAAGAGAAAAGGGAAACATTACTGTCTCTGGAGAGAACCCTTTGCCAGAGGCCTGCATTTCAGATCTACTTGAACCACTGAAGGAAACGCAGTTCTAGAATTTCAAGCCACAACAAATGCATCTGGAGGAAACGCGTTGCCATGTTAATGAATGGTTCTAGCTGAACCATTGCAAAGGCCATTCTTGGACTTCTCCCTGTTTTCTGAACGTAAAACTACACCTTCTCTTAAAAATCATAACCCATGCTCCTTGATAATTATAACGACCAAGGTCATTGAGCTCTGATTTTGTGCAGTACCTCATTCTACATACACAACAGCACTCCAAGGTAGATAGCATTATGACCTCCATCGTTCAGATGAAGAACTCAGAGCCTGAGCGACTGGATAACTCACCCAACATCAAGAGGAGCTGGAGTCAACCCAGGCAGCTGGGCCCAGAGCTCGTCACCGTCCATGCGCTGCCCCTTGAAGACACTGCCCATGTCTGTCCCCAAGTCTACAGTTCTGGACATTTTCTTGAGGAAGCCTCTCTCTTTGGCTAGCAGCACTAACAGTGACAATGGGAATGGGAATTCAGAGAGACAGGGCAAGGCAGGCATGCTGACGAAGGAAGAGCGAATGTCCTTGATGGAGGGGCAGAGCCACACCTGAGACTGGATTTGACAACCTACTTTTCCAGGTATCTCTTGAAGGATTCGTCCCTCCCTACTTCCTTGTGCTCAAAAAGGCAAGGAAGGACTTCCCTGGTGGTGCAGTGGTTAGGATTCCGGCCTTTCACTGCCGTGGCCCGGGTTCAATCTCTGGTTGGGGAACTGAGATCCCGCAAGCCGTGGGGCGCAGCCAAAAAAAATAATAAAAAATAAAGTTTTACCTTTAAACCTGTAATCTATTTTGAGATGATTTTGGTATAAAGTATAAAGTTTAGGTTGAGTTCTTTTTTTTCCCTCTGTGGATATACAGTTGCTCCAGCATTAATTGTTGAGAAGACTCCTTCTTCCATTGAATTGTTTTCACAACTTTGTCAAAAGCTGTTAGCCATAAATTGTGTGAAACCATTTTTGGGTTCTCTGTTCTGTTCCATTGAACATGTGTCTATCCCTCTGTTAATATCATATAGTCTTAACTTTTAGAATAACCTTATCTATATCTACAAAATATCTTGCCAGGATTTTGAGAGAAATTGAGTCAAACCTATACATATATCAGTTTGGGGAGAATTAACATCCTTTACAATGTTGAGTCTTCCAACCCGTGAACATGGTATGTTTCTCCATACAAGACACATTATTTGATTACTTTCATCAGTAATTACTGGAAGAAGTACTATTCCTTTTTTTTTTTTTTGAGTAACTGTAAATTGTATCATATTCTAAAGTTTAGTTACCGTATGTTTATTGCTGATATATAGAAATCCAATTGATTTTTGTATGTTAATTTTGTATCCTGTGACCTTGCTGAACTCACTTCTTAGTTCTAGGAAGCCGGCTTTGGTTTTGGTGTTTGTAGATTCCTTAGGAGTTCTCTACATGGACCATTCTATCGACAGTTTTTCATTCCAATCTGTATGGTTTTATTTCTTTTTCTGGTCTCACTGCCCCAGCTAGCTCTTTCAACATTATGTTGAATAACAGTGGTGAGATTGGACATCTTTCCCTTGTTCTTGATTTTAGAGAAAAAGCATTTTGTCTTTCACTGTTAAATATAATGTTAGCTATTGTCTTTTTATAGATGTTCTTTATCAAGTTGAGGGAAGTTTCCCTTCTATTTCTTGCTTCCTGAGAGTTTTTGTTTGTTTTGTTTTGTTTTATAACTGAGTGTTCAATTTTGTCAAATGGTTATTCTTCATTGATGGACATGATTCTATGATTTTTCTTCTTTAAGCTGGTTGATGTGGTGGATTACACTGACTGATTTTTGAATATTGAACCAACTTTCCATCACTGGAGTAAACCCACTTACTCATGGTATATAATTCTTTTTATGCGTTGTTGAATTTTATCTGTTAATATTATGTTGAAGATTTTGCATCTATTCATGAGAGATACTGGTCTGTAGTTTTCCTTTCTGAACTGTCTTATCTGGTTTTGGTATCTGCGTAATGCTGGCTTTAGAAAATAGACTGGGAAGTATTCCTTTCCCTTCTCTTTTCTAGAAGAGATTGAATCATCTTTAATCATTTGGTATAATTCTCCAGTGAAACCATCTGGGCCTAGAGATCTCTCTTTTGAACTCTATTTTCTTAGTAACTATAGGGCTGTTCAAATTATCTGTTTCATACTGAGTGAGTAATAATAGTGTGCTTTTTAAAGAATTGGTCTACTTCATCTAAGTTATCAAATTTATGTGTGTAGAGTTAGTTATAGTATTATATTATCGTTTGATGTCTCCAAATGTTTTAAAATATCAGAACGACTCTGAGATGAAAAATCTAGTGCATAAACATGTGTTTCTCTGATCATTTTCCCAAGAGAAATTCCAAATAATAAAAGTATTGGGTGAAATACTTTTGATGCATATTGAAAAGTTGCCGTGCAGAATCTGATAAACATAAGATAGTATTGTCTTTTCAACTTGGCCAATGTGATAGGTGCAAAAAAAGACATCTGCTTTAATTTCCATTTTGTATAATTAATAAAGTAAATTTTTATATATTTATTGACCATTTTTATTTCTTATTTTGTAAGTTGCCTGTTAGATGTCATTGCCTATTTTTCTATCGGGGTACTCATCTTCTTATTTTTAATTTTAATAGCTTTTTATATATGAAAGATATAAATACCTTGTATGTTACAAACATTTTCCTCAATTGTCATCTGCCTTTTAATTTTATTTATAGTGTCTTTTTTTGGAAAGTTGATTATTTTTCTTTTAATTGAGGTATAAATTACATATAGCAAAGCACACAAATCTTAACTATACAGTTTGGTGAATTTTTACATATATATAGTACATACTGATGTAACTACTAAGATCAGTTTATAGAATATTTCCAGCCACCTAGCAGTTTCTCTTATACCCTCTTTCGTCACTATCACCTCCCCCAAGGTAACCTCTATTCTGGCCTTTATCATCTGGACATCAAAAGAATAATTAGCTTTGACTGTTTTGGAACTTCTTATAAATGAAATTACAAAGCATGTGTTCTTTTGTATCTCGCTTATGTTTCACAACATATGTCTTTGTGATTTTATCTGTGTTGTTGCACATAGCAATAGTTTGTTCTTTTGCATTGCTATGTAGCTTTTTGTCGTGTGACTATATCACAGTTTATTTATCCATTCTTATGTTGATACACTTTTTGGTATTTTTCAGTTTGGGTCTTTTATGAATAATTTGTACACATCTTTCGGCAAACACAGGCACCCATTTATCCTGGGTGCACTCCAGGAGTGGACTTGCTGGGCCATAGTGTATCAGTATATGTTTAATACTAGCAGGTGCTATCAAATTTTTCTGAAGTGTTTGTATCATTTTCTACTCCCACTGCCAATATATTAGAATTCCAGTTTCTTCATCTACAGTTGGTATGGTTAGTCTTTTTAATTTTAGCCACTCTGGTTGGGGGCGGGTGGTAAATGATGTCTCCGTGCTGTTTCCATGCCCATTTCCCTGATGACTAATGATGTTGAGCATCTCTCATGTGCTTATTAACAAGCTGGGGGGAAAAAAATCTCTTTTTTGAAGTTCCTGTTCAAGTCTTTTGCCCATTCCTTTGATAAGATTGACAGTATTTTTTATTGATTTGTAGGAGTTCTTTATTTATTCTGTATATGAGTTCTCTGTTGGATGTATGCATTGAAAATTTTTCCATCCGTCTGTAGTTGCCTTTTTACTCTCTTAATGTTGTCTTTTTTTAAAATTAATTTTTATTAGAGTATAGTTGATTTACAATGTTGTGTTACTTTCTGCTGTACAGCAAAGTGAATCACTTATACATATATCCACTCTTTTTTAGATTCCATTCCCATATCAGTCATTATTGAGTATTGAGTAGAGTTCCCTGTGCTATATAGCAGGTTCTTATTAGTTATCTATTTTATATATAGTAGTGTGTATATGTCAATCCCAATCTCCCAATTTACCCCTCCCTCCCCTTCCCCCTTGGTAACCATAAGTGTGTTTTCTAATCTGTGATCCTATTTCTGTTTTGTAAATAGGTTCATTTGTACCATTATTTTAAATTCCACATATAAGTGATATCATATATTTACTTTTGTCTGACTTACTTCACTCAGTATGACAATCTCTAGGTCCATCCTTAATGTTGTCTTTTGATGAACAAAAGTTCTTAGTTGCAATGAAGCCCAGTTTACTAGCCTTTTCCTTCATGGTTAGTACTTTTTATGTCCTGTTTAAAAAATCTTTACCTTCCTCAAAGGCATGAAGATATTCTCCTGTGGTTTTTTTTCTAGGAGATTTATAGCTTTACTTTTTACAGGGAAGTCTCTGGTCTTTAATTAATCTTTGTGTATGGTGTGAAGTAGGAGTCAAGTTCATTTTTTCTCATACCGACATTCACCTGGACCAGCATCACTTATTGAAGGGATCATCCTGTACAAATTAAACTTCAGTATTGCCTTTTCATAAATCAGGCAATCATTCATGTGTGGGTCTATCTCTAGGATCCCTTTTGTGTTCCACTGGTCTATGTATCCTTATGTCAGTAAAAGAGTAGAATTTTGGTGAGGTTGACTTACCCATAATAATGGGAGACGGGGTCTCCTGACCCTGTAGGGGTGTTAAAACCCACACCCTTGATTTATTCAGATCAACAAGACCAGCTCCTCACATCAGGACAACTCCCTCAGTCCTCCTCTTAAGTCTCTGGTTTTCACTTTTCTGATTCTGGTCCTCCACCCCTTAACTTGTGTTTATTGCTTGTTCATTTCAATGAGCTCAGCCGCGAATTTAAAGGATGATATAGTGTATCCAAAAGTTCTGGATGTCTTGAAAGGAGAGAGTTTGCACTTTGTCTAATCTGTGACTGTTGGAAATGGAAAATGTCAACTTCAAGAAAAAGGAAAATCATAGAACAGGGAGCTGAAAGCAGTATGGGACATCATGAGGGGTGTTTTAGCAATGCTCTTCAGAGATAAGGGGAAGAAAATACTTTTGACAGTTCTCTGACAGTCCTGAAACTTCTATCTTGATGCTTATAGAAAATCACAAAATCCTGGTCAGAAACGGGCATCATCCCTGGCTTTGATAAGGTTCTAAGAGGCTGTGACAGCCCCGTGAGGTTTCTGAAGCAAGCTGCTCTCTCATTAGATATTGCTTAAGCATCACAAAGCTTTCTCTTCATGTCTCATTCGTTTCTCAAACTTGCCCCACTTCTTTAGAAACAGTATCAGAGAAAATCTATGGTTATTTGGACTAGCCTTCAAAGCCTCTGGTTTATTTGAATTTTAAGACAAAATCTCTGTATTCAAAATCACCAAAATTCAAGTGTGAATATCCCATATTATGTATAGTAATAGTCCTCTTTTTTTGTTTCAAAGACTTCATTTTTTTGAGAACAGTTTTAGGGTCACATAAAAATTGTGAGAAAGATACAGAGATTTCCTACATACGCCCTGTCCACACACATGCAGAGCCTCCCTCATTATTCCTCTTTGTTTTTAAATCAGTTGGCTTTAAGAAGCTATTAAGACCATCAATAAAATGAAAAAGAAAAAAATATTTGGAGATCATACATAGAATAAGGGATTAATATCCAAAATATACAAAGAACTCACACAACTCAATGGCAAAAAAACAAATGATCTGACTGAATAGACATTTTTCCGAAGAAGGCATACAAAGGGCCAACGGTTATATGAAAAGGTGCTCAACATCACTAATCATCAGGGAAATGCAAATCAAACCCACAATGAGATAGCACCTCACACCTGTCAGAATGACTAATATCAAAAAGATCAGCAATAAAAAAGGTCGGTGAGGATGTGGAGAGAAGGGAATCCTTGGGCACTGCTTGTAGGAATGTAAATTCATGAAGTCACTATGGAAAACAGTATGGAGGTTCTTCCAAAAATTAAATATAGAGCTATATAAGATCCAGCAACTACACTTCTGGGTATATACCTGAAGGACATGAAATCACTCTTTCACAGATATATATACATAAAATTCAGCAATAAAAAACAAGGAAATCCTGCCATTCATAACAATATGGATGGACTTTGAGGGCATTATGCTAAGTGAAATAAGTCAGAGAAGGACAAATACTGTATTATCTCACTTACATGTGGACTCTAAAAAAAAAAAAAAGCTCATAGATACAGAGAACAGATTGGTAGTTTCCAGAAGCAAGGGGTGGGGTAGGTGAAATGAGTGAAGGTGGTCAAAGGTACAGACTTCCAATTATAAGATGAGTAAGTCCTGGGGATGTAATGTACGGCATCAGGACTAGAGTTAATAATACCATGCTGTCACACTTTCTTCTCAACTGCTAATGGAACATAATCCAGGATAGATCATATCTTGGATCACAAATCAAGCCTTGGTAAATTTAAGAAAATTGAAATCGTATCAACTATCTTTTCTGACCACAATGCTATGCGACTAGATATCAATTACAGGGAAAAAATCTGTACAAAAATACAAATACATGGCAGCTACACAATACACTATTTAATAACGAAGAGATCACCGAGGAAATCAAAAAATACCAAGAAACAAATGACAGTGAAAACAAGACAACCCAAAACCTATGGGATGCAGCAAAAGCAGTTCTAAGAGGGAAATTTATAGCCATACAATCCTACCTCAAGAAACAAGAAACACCTCAAATAAACAACCTAACCTTACACCTAAAGCAATTAGAGAAAGAAGAACAAAAACCCCCAAAATTAGCAGAAGGAAAGAAATCATAAAGATAAGATCAGAAATAAATGAAAAAGAAATGAAGGAAACAATAGCTAAGAGCAATAAAACTAAAAGCTGGTTCTTGAGAAGATAAACAAAACTGATAAACCATTAACCAGACTCATCAAGAAAAAAAGGGAGAAGACTCAAATTAATAGAATTAGAAATGAAAAAGGAGAAGTAACAACTGACACTGCAGAAATACAAAGGATCATGAGAGATTACTACAAGTAACTATATGCCAATAAAATGGACAACCTGGAAGAAATGGACAAATTCTTAGAAATGCACAACCTGCCAACACTGAACCAGGAAGAAATAGAAAATATGAACAGACCAATCACAAGCACTGAAATTGAAACTGTGATTAAAAATCTTCCAACAAACAAAAGCCATGACCAGATGGCTTCACAGGCGAATTCTATCAAACACTTAGAGAAGAGCTAACACCTATTCTTTTCAAACTCTTCCACGATATAGCACAGGGAGGAACACTCCCAAACTCATTCTATGAGGCCACCATCACCCTCATACCAAAACCAGACAAAGATGTCACAAAGAAAGAAAACTACTGGCCAATATCACTGATGAACATAGATGCAAAAATCCTCAACAAAATATTAGCAAACAGAATCCAACACCACATTAAAAGGATCATACACCATGATCAAGTGGAGTTTATTGCAGGAATGCCAGGATTCTTCAACATATGCAAATCAATCAACGTGATACACCATATTAACAAACTGAAGGAGAAAAACCATATGATCATCTCAATAGATGCAGAGAAATCTTTCGACAAAATTCAACACCCATTTATGATAAATACCCTCAAGAAAGTAGGCATAGAGGGAATTTTCCTCAACATAATAAAGGCCATATATGACAAACCCACAGCCAACATCATTCTTAACAGTGAAAAACTGAAACCATTTCCACTAAGATCAGGAACAAGACAAGGTTGCCCACTCTCACCACTATTATTCAACATAGTTTTGGAAGTTTCAGCCACAGCAATCAGAGAAGAAAAAGAAATCAAAGGAATCCAAATCGGAAAAGAAGAAGTAAAGCTGTCACTGTTTGCAGATGACAAGGTACTATAGAGAATCCTATAGAGAATACTATAGAGAATCCTAAAGACATTACCAGAAAACTACTAGAGCTAATCAATGAATTTGGTAAAGTAGCAGGATAAAAAATTAATGCACAGAAATCTGTTGCACTCCTATACACCAATAATGAAAAACCTGAAAGAGAAATTAAAGAAACACTCCCATTTACCATTGCAACAAAAAGAATAAAATACCTTGTAATAAGCCTACCTAAGGAGACAAAAGACCTGTATGAAGAAAACTATAAGACACTGATGAAAGAAATTAAAGATGATACAAACAGATGGAGAGATGTACCATGTTCTTGTATTGGAAGAACTAACATTGTGAAAATGACTATACTACCCAAAGCAATCTACACAGTCAATGCAATCCTTATCAAACTACCAATGGGATTTTTCGCAGAACTAGAACAAAAAATTTCACAATTTGTATGTCAACACAAAAGACCCCGAATAGCCAAAGCAATCTGGAGAAAGAAAAATGGAGCTGGAGGAATCAGGCTCCCAGACTTCAGACTATACTACAAAGCTACAGTAATCAAGACAGTATGGTACGGGCACAAAAACAGAAATATAGATCAATGGAACAGGACAGAAAGCCCAGAGATAAACCCATGCACGTACGGTCATCTTATCTTTGATAAAGGTGGCAAGAATATACAATGGACAAAAGACAGCCTCTTCAATAAATGGTGCTGGGAAAACTGGACAGCTACATGTAAAAGAATGAAATTAGAACACTCCCTAACACCATGCACAAAAATAAACTCAAAATGGATTAAAGACCTAAATGTAGGGCCAGACACTATCAAACTCTTAGAGGAAGACATAGGCAGAACACTCTATGACATAAATCACAGCAAGATCCTTCTTGACCCACCTCCTAGAGAAATGGAAATAAAAACAAAAATAAACAAATGGGACCTAATGTAACTTAAAAGCTTTTGCACACCAAAGGAAAACATAAACAAGACAAAAAGACAACCCTCAGAATGGGAGAAAATATTTGTAAATGAAGCAACTGACAAAGGATTAATCTCTAAAATTTACAAGCAGCTCATGCAGCTCAATATCAATAAAACAAACAACCCAATCCAAAACTGGGCAGAAGACCTAAATAGACATTTCTCCAAAGAAGATATACAGACAGCCAACAAACACATGAAAGAATGCTCAACATCACTAATCATTAGAGAATTGCAAATCAAAACTACAATGACATATCACCTCACACCAGTCAGAATGGTCATCATCAAAAAATCTACAAACAATAAATGCTGGAGAGGGTGTGGAAAAAAAGGAGCCCTGTTGCACTGTTGGTGGCAATGTAAATTGATACAGCCACTATGGAGAACAGTATGGAGGTTCCTTTAAAAACTAAAAATAGAACTACCATACAACCCAGAAATCCCGCTACTGGGCATATACCTTGAGAAAACGATAATTCAAAAAGAGTCATGTACCACAATGTTCACTGCAGCACTGTTTACAATAGCCAGGACATGGAAGCAACCTAAGTGTCCATCGACAGATGAATGGATAAAGAAGATGTGGCACATATATACAATGGAATATTACTCAGCCATAAAAAGAAACGAAATTGAGTTATTTGTAGTGAGGTGGATGGACCTAGAGTCTGTCATACAGGCTGAAGTAAGTCAGAAATAGAAAAACAATACTAAATCTAAATCTAAAAAAAAAAGAAAATGGTTCTGAAGAACCTAGGAACAGGATAGGAAAAAAGATGCAGATGTATAGAATGGGCTTGAGGACATGGGGAGTGGGAAGGGTAAGCTGGGATGAAGTGAGAGAGTGGCATGGACTTATATACACTACCAAATGTAAAATAGATAGCTAGTGGGAAGCAGCTGCATACCACAGGGAGATCAGCTCGGTGCTTTGTGTCCACCTAGAGGGGTGGGATAGGGATGGTGGGAGGGAGATGCAAGAGGGAGGAGATATGAGGATATATGTATAGCTGATTCACTTTGTTATAAAGCAGAAACTAACACACCATTTTAAAGCAATTATACTCCGATAAAGATGTTTTAAAAAAATACTGTATTTTCTGTTTGAAAGTGGCTGTGAGAGTAGATCTTGAAAGTCCTCATCACACACACACACACATACACACACACACACACACACTCACACACACACACACACACACACAAATTGTAACTATGTGCGGGGATGGATGTTGACCGTTTCAGTGAATTTTGCCAACAGCCTGAGCCTGGAAGCGAATTCTTCTCAATAGGATGCCTGGCTGGCTGACACCAAGATTTTGGCCTTACAAGCCAGAGAACCTAGCCATGCCTGCCAAACTTCTGACCCAAGAACTGGGCGATAATTAATGGAGGTTGTTTTAAGCCTCTAAATGTGTGGTGAATTGTTACAGCAGCAACAGAAAGCCAACGCAGTAAGATTTAAGATACACAAGGAAGGAACAGAGGGGCCTTCAGATGCCACCAGGAACTTAATTCCACGTCTGGCATTTGTGTTGCCTCCAGATTTTCAGAACAAGGCCCCATCTATCAGCTCACCCTCCCTTCCTAGGAACGCCGAGAACAGGACTGAAGGAAATGAGCGATTCGGGTATTCAATGAGGAGCCCGAGGCAGAGCGAGGTCCATGGCTTGCCTGCCACGGTGTGTCTGGTTAGTGGGAGGACCGAGGTTAGAACTCCAGACTCGTGGCTCCCAGCCCAGGAACGTTTGGAACCACCAGAGGAAGGAGGTGTTACAGAGCATACTGTTTACTCACCTTTCTGTAGATGGCAAATATGGTTCCAATGGAGGCCAGGCAGTCGATGTTCGAAGATCCATCCAGTGGGTCAAAGCAGACCACGTATTTCCCCTACATGCGCAGAGGGCAGAACACCTGATCAGGTCACCTTCCGAGCAACACACTCTGTGTACGTGGCTGTGTGTGTCAGACAACACTACACCAAGAGCGATTCAGAGCAAAGGGATAACCTTGTAAAAAACTGCAATTACTTACGGAGTGCAGAGTGTATCAGCACACATTAACTGTGCATCTCAGAGCCCGCTTGCCCATAAACAGATCAGTTGCCACCCACAGTGGGTGACGGAGGTCCCACCCACCTCCAAATAGCTCTCCTCCCACCTGCTCTGGCTCCGCCCTCCCCTCCTACCTGGGACCAGTGGGGACTCAGAGCTGCTGAAGGTGTGAGAGGAAACCAGGTCTGAAATGGGCACCTTGCAGGGAAGAGGTGGAGAAGCTGAAGACAACCTTGGACAAGCTCTACCCATGTCCACAGTAAGGTCGGCTACTGATTTACTGATACTTCTGAGCCTCTCCCCAGACAGGCTTTTTTCATTTTAGCACATTTTTACTGAAAGAAAAACTCAGAACAATGTCCCAGGGCCTCTGGGTCTGTCTTATTAAAATAGCTGGTATGTATGACTACATCAGGAGAATAAAAATACTCCTCTGGGTTTTGCTGCATCTACCCTACCTTGCTGATGTGAAGACCAGAGACAGAGTAGGCGGGGTCTTGAGATACCATGTCCCTCATGCCCACTCACGCTGCTGTCGCCGGCAGCTCGGGGGAAAGAAAACACCAGATACTTTTTATAGGCCTCCTATGTGCAAGGTTCTGTGAGACCCTTAGTGTTGGGGACTGGGGTGTCCTGGCTAAACACTGGTGTTCAAGCATCAAGTAAGATGGGAGTCATTTTTCCCACCACTAATCTCCTTTCCCCTGACTTTCCAATGAGTAATGCCCTAGCTTAATGTGAGATTTCTTCCTTTCTTTCTTTCCCTTTTTTCTTTTCTTTCTTTTTTCTCTTTCTTTCTCTCTTTCTTTCTTTCTTATTTCTTCCTTTTCTCCTTTCTTTTTTCCTTGTTCAACAGGAGGTGAAGCAGGAAGGCAGTGGAATTCATAAACTTGGAAATTCCCCATTCTCCCTGTAGATAAGCCAATTCAGCCCCTTCATTTCACGCATGCGTGCATTCAACAGATATTTCTTGAACATCAAGCATACACTGGAGAAGGTTCACGAGCTGACGTGGGAACAAGCAAGGAGTATTCAAGAACTAGCGTGAAGACCTGTGTAGCTCAGGCCAACAGGGAAAGAAAACGTGAGATTTGATCAGAGAGATTATCAAGGGTCATATCGGTGGAAGTTGAAAGTTGAAAATAATAGGTATGACTTAGCCTAATTGTGTGAGACAACAAGTATAATGTGCTTTGGCACAGTCCCCACCATACAGCAAGTGTTCAATAAATTTGGCTTTACTTTACTTTTTCCATCCTTTCAGCTAATCACAAGGAAATGGCACCTTGCCCCCAGGACCCACTGTACAAAACAAGGGCCAACAGTCTTAGCGTTTATTTGGCATTACTGTATGGCAGCTGAATATCGGTTGAATTTTTTGGCCACCAGCTTTTTTTTTTTTTTTTAATAAACTGTGAAAACATAGTGAATATAGACCCTCCCCAGCCATGCCCTGCACTAACCAAGTTTACCATTGCATTAAGGCCAGAGCAACGATCTTTATGAATTCTTTTATGTTTTAGTCTAACAGTTTGTCAGGCATGAAGGAATCTCTGCTGAAACCAAACCCCCTTGGGGAAGGGGCTGGGAGTATAGTGGGGATGAGAAGATTAAGAGACGGTATAGTACCACAAGAACTCTACTTGTTACTGGACTGGATTTTCAAGCGCTCCAAAACGTTGGGACTTGTTACCAGTACGATAAGTGAAAACCCATGATGAACCCCATCCACTGAGAAGTTACGGTAAAGCACTCTGATTTATTTCCTGAATGAATCACTGCCTTATTACGGAGTCTGTTTGACTAGACAGCATAAGGATTCCAACTAAAGAAGCATATAGTCCCTTGTTTGTTTCCAGAAAATAAAAAATTAAGCAATAGAGGAAAATACCAGAAATAAAAAAAAGGCAACCAAAGAGTCTTCCCAACTCAGTTGCGCCCTCTACTGGTGAGTAGAGGAACTTCAGCAAGGCTGCCACACTCACCCTCTTCTCCTGGGCGGTGATAAGTGCGTCTTTATTCTCTTCCGAGACCAGGACGCAGGTGCTGTAGGAGGACTGGAGCATGTTGATCACCAGGGAATTGGATAACACGTCCAGTTTCTTCACCTCATCCCCTGTCACGTTCACGCTTCCCGCGATTCCGTACCTAAGAAGACAAAAGGTTGGAGGAAATCAGGAAGGGAGACTGGACTCCAGCAAAGCTGCCCAGACGCCAATATACCGCCGCTGTATCCCTCTTTGCCCTTCATGGCTCCAGAGTCTCCAAATTATAAATACGACCAAGTGCGTCCTGTCTCACAGCGCTGGTTCTTACTCTTGCTTCCTTTACACCTCAGGGATATTGTCCTAAGTCCCTCGTCGTCCCAGTAAACACTAACCAGAATTCAATCTTACTAACGAGCAACCCTGTCCCCGGCCCTGGGAGAGAGAATTCATAAAGTCAGACATATCGCCATAATTAATAACTCTAAAAAGTAAAGGGCCGTGGCTTTCCAGCCCCGGAATTTCTAGTATTTGTTGATTATCCTCAAATAGTGGCCTGCTGGGCTGAATTAAAATTTGCTCTGCTGTAGCTTGGCATTACTTGAATAAGAAGGAAAGTGGGGGACAGACTTAACTAGTTTAATTTGATTCTTTACCACCATTCCAAGCAATGTAAGAATGAACACTACTGTAAGAATTCTATCTGGAGGCTTTGTGTTTTAGAGGATTGCTATGCAAAGGTCTCCAGGGAAGTCCCTGGGGGTCCCGTGGTTAGGACTCAGTGCTTTCACTTCCCCAGGCCCGGGTTTGATTCCTGGATGGGGAACTAAGATCCCGAAAGCTGCGTGGCTCGGCCAAAAGAAAAAAAAAAGAAGTCTCCAGCTCCCACCCTCGTGGGTGGGATCCTTCTAAAATCAGTCAGATCACCACTGTCTCTCCCAGAGTCCCCAGGTCCTCCACAGTGGGTTTCAGGCCGCACCAAGGAAGGCCTGGTCCCACACTGGCCTTGCCTCTTGGCCCTCTCACCCTCAGTCTCAGCCTCTGGAACCCAACGGGCACACAGCTGCCTTACACAGACCCCTGGGTTCCCTGTCCCCCACCCCCCATGCTCTTCTCTCCGTGAGCCACACGGCTACCACCCCCCTCAAGCCCTTCTCATGCCAACAGCCACCAAGGTCCTGAGGCCACCAGCACCCAGCAAGCTGCTTCTCTCCTCTCCCCCTTCACTCATGGTATGCCCCCCATGGGAGTGCTTTCTGCCCACAGACAGCTTTCTTCTACTTGCCCTCCTAACCTCTTCCAGAAGCTTCCCTGGTGCCACACACACCAGATACAGCCTTGTCAGCCCTTCCAGAGCAGCTCACAATCTGTCTGTGGGAATGTCCTTCCTGCTGGATTATCTGCTCACCGAAGGCAAGAGCTGTGACTCACTGTACTTGTTTCCACAGTGCTCAGACGCTCAATATACGTTCACTGAATTAGAAGAATGGATGGCAGGAAAGTAATCCCCCCCTCTCCTTTTTGTTAACGCCATCTTTTTGTTGAAGCAATGCTCAGGCGGCTCTAACAGGTAGCCAGGGTTGAGACCCACTGATTCACCCTAAGCCAGGGCGAGGGACAGCTCATTTCCCATCCTTTTCCCTGATTGACAGCCTCTCCCCTCCCCCACCGATCCCCCCATCGCTTGATGTCTGATGTGATGAGATCTGCCTTGGAAAACAATACTGGTGGCCTCACCTCAAAGACTGTACCTTCTGGTTCAAAATAAAAGCAAACAAACACACAACAGCAACCACAAAACTGGGTTATGTTGCATCAGAATTTAAAGGGTCCACCAACCCAATCCTGTTGTTTAACTGGAATCTTGATACGGCTTCTAAAGTGGCAGGAATATGCTAAAGTCCCGTTTTCATGAGCAGAATTGCTCTGGGATAGGATGCAACCTTTCAGCTCTTTGAGAAGCAATTCCAGGGTCCTCTTAAAATTATCTCAGCATCTTATTAGAAAGAAGGAATTTCCAGCCAATGGACTTCTCCCACTGACACCTTGGGTATCTATTACAGAGGCATCCAGGGAAGGATGCCGCCTGAATTGGCAAAATACGCGGTCTCTGCCTTACGGAGGACACCTGCCTCAGCCTCCGAGAAAATGCGAGATCCTGACGTCTTGCTTCCACGGGCTGCGCCTGCCACCTAGTGGTGGGTCAGCGACATCGCCCTGTGAGCCGGCAAATTTCCCCAGGTTCGGGCTTGGAACCACAGTAATAAGGAGCGTTCAATCATCATCACTGCACCTACGAAGCTTTACAACTAGCCCTACGAGTTAGGTGCTATTAGTATCCAATCCGTTTTACAATTTTACAGGCCCTAGCGAGAGTAGGTCATTGACCATGATCACATGGCACAAAAAAACAAGTCAGAGGAGCACCTGAATTATCCAATCGCTGAGTCCACGTCCTCTGGACACTCCATGGCCACAAAGTCAGAGTTCTGCAGCGATTAGCACAACCCCACCACAGCAGCCCCTTCCCAGCCCAGCCGCCCTGCACTGGGGAGCCCATTAACATGGGTAACACTGAGAGGTCAGAAGGCAATCCAGGAAACTGCTCTATACGTAGCCCAGCTCACCACAAGATAGGAGCAGAACAGAGGCAAGTAGCTGGGTCTCACGTTCATGAAGGTCTTTAAAGGTAGAGCTGACCGTTATTGCCAAATGAGGTACTCGTACAGTTACAGCAATACACAGAGAGGGGGAAAACCAGTCACAATCACCTTTAACTTGGAGCTCATTACTGAGTCACCAAGCATTATATAAATAAACTCTGTGATTATCACTATTTTTTTTTTTTTTCACCTGCGGTACGCGGGCCTCTCACTGTTGTGGCCTCTCCCCCGTTGCGGAGCACAGGCTCCGGACGCGCAGGCTCAGCGGCCATGGCTCACGGGGCCCAGCCGCTCCGCGGCATGTGGGATCTTCCCGGACCGGGGCACAAACCCGCGTCCCTTGCATCGGCAGGCGGACTCAACCACTGCGCCACCAGGTAAGCCCCAATTATCACATTTTTTTGTGTTAAAAGTACTAAGTTGTTAGAATAAATATTTCAAATTATTGGACTTTGTTATTTCTTCATTTTGGAATAATAATAATAATAACAACAATGGGTGTGTTCATCTTCTGAGAGGACCTCCACTGCAATCGCTACCAGGAAAATGGAAGCCCAAGGAAAGACTGCTTCTTTTCACCACAGACTTAAACTGGACCCTTGGCTGTGAGGATTGGCAGCTGTAGCATGAACTTGGGTAAAGCACCAAGAGGGCAAAGTGGAAGAACGCTCTGCATTCCCTCCTCCCGGGCCCAGCACCTCCCAGCTTCCTGCACACCAAGTGGAGAGAAGATTGAGTCACAGAGAAGAAATAAAATATTGTTTTAAAAGCAAAAGACTCTTTTCGATGGTGAGAAAGGAGACGGACGACGGGCCCTGGGATTCAGTAAATGATTTCTACCTCCTAATGACTATGATGGGCAAAGGTCATGGTAATAAAACGCTCATATCTGCAAAGGGCGTCAAGCGTCCTCGCAAGTCTCCTGGTGGTTGCTTTGTGCCAGTGAGAATGCAAGCACAAGTCACGATAACTCAGGATATGTTTCAATGGAACAAGCTCCTGAGCGTGTTATCATTATAATACATGGTAACTGGGAAAATTATATATTTTTTCTCCATAGCATGTCTCCAAGTATTTTGTTTCTTTCTTGAAACAAGTCAAAGGCCCCTTTATCAAAGGACACCTGGCAGAAACTTTAAAGGCAACTTCCCTCCAGGGCGCACGGGCTAATACTTCTGAGCCCGTTTCGGCCCAAGCACCTACAGCTCTGCCCACCCGCACCGGGGCCCCCCATCACTGCGTGTTGCAGCGGGGTAGACTCACAGTTGGGCCAGGCCAGCCTTGCGCACGGCCGAGGAGATGGCTTTGATGGCCGTCAGCATGGAGTTCAGCAGCTGTGTGAGCTCCCCAGTGCCTTTGGCCTGACGCCCCTTTTCCATAACGTAGCGGGTCAGAGTGAGCATGTCCGTTTCGAAGGGGCTTCTGTCCCCCATTGCGGCGGGTAGTTTTTCAAATCCTTTTCTCCCTGCAGAAGAAAGCCTTATCTCTAAGGGCTGGTCAGTGGCTCTGCGGTATCAGAGCTGATTAGAAATCTGTACTGGCCATGCCAGGACTTTTAAGGGAAAGTGCCCCAGGCCACGTGGTTGAGATAACTGGGCGAGTCCTCAAGGAAACCTCTCAGGACTGGCTGATCTGAAGGCTGCCAAGCTGTAAATAGAACCAGGCAGCTGGGAAACACAGACCTACTTCTTCTTGACGAAACTTTTTCTTTAAAGATCCTAAGAAGCAACCGTTTAGTAAAGGTAAGAGATGAGAATTCCAGCCACTAAAAAAAAAAAAAAAAAAAAAAAAGATCCATAAAACCCTCTTATTCAAAGACTCAAAAGGTTTCTTCACATGTATCTACTGCAGGGCCCCATTCCCTCATCTTGCAGGAGGCAGATTGGCAGATATCTTATCTGGGGTATAGGTCACATAACAAAATGATGGCAATCCTGGGACTTCTTACCCAGGGTTCTTTCACATGTTTGAAAAGGATGCTTTTAAAGTCCAAAAAGCATGTATGATTGGATGGATATTTATAATAGGTATTCAAATCTGGAAGAAAAAACTATTCCTAGTGCCTAGCACTAGGGTTATTTGATCAATTCTTTATTTTTTCAATTTCTCTAGATTTGCATTTTTATAGCAAAAATGATGCTTGCTTATTGAAAAGGAAACACTACAGAAACAGCCCATCCTCCAACCCACTGCCAGAAATAACTGCATTAGAGGTGGTGGGGATCTGTATTTGTAAACAGGGAGGAGGTCTGCATAGGGTGGTCCAAGCACTTTCTCTAGGGGCAGAGACACCTGGCTCCGAGTCCCAGGCTAGTCATCTGCTAGTTGTACAGTTTGGAAAAGCTCCTGAAGCCTCAGTTTCCTCACTTGTAAATGGTGATAACAATAAAACATCTACCTGACAGAGTGGTTGTGAGGATTAAAGTGATAAGATGCGCCTGTCATAGTAGGTGCTCAATACTTGCTAGTTGTTACTACCCTTCCAATTTGTTGATGTATGTATAACTATCATATATACAATTTCATTTTACAAAATAGGACAATATGCACATTGCTGGGCAAGTTGATTATTTTCCTTTGACAGTTACTTCAATCAGAATGTGTTTAGCTGCAAGTAATAGCAAACGTAGAGTGATTTAAATATGTGGGGTTCATTAGCCTCATATTTTCTCCAGGGCAGCAGCTGGCATTCATTTAGCTGGTCAAGAGTTCCATTAGGAACCCCTCTCTGTCTCTTCTCCGTCATCCTCGGTCGGCTGGCTTTTGCCTGCAAGCTTATCATCTCACGGGCACAAAATGGCCACTACAGCTCTGAACATCTGAAGACCCAAAGAGGGGAGAAGGGCAACCACATCCGTTCCCTTTTATTAGGAAAGAAATAGTTCCCCAGAAACACCCTCTGCCTACCCCACACCCCCACCCCAAGTAGCCTTCCACTTTTGAAGCATTGGCCAGATTTTCAACCAATCAGAAGTGTCTTCCACAGCAAAACATCTGGGAAATACATCCGTGTCGACACACAGAGACATACTGCTTTCCCACTGTGTGGACGGTCAGATATTTTCGAAATATTTGCTCCTCAAATGCTGCACCAAGATCCTTACCTTTGTGTATGTGCTTGTGTGAGGGCTTCAGTAAGATACAGCCCTAGAAGAGGAGCTTCTATGTCAGAACATTTTAATTTTGACATCACCAGCGTCTAAATTGGAAAACTTTCTTTTTCTTCCCCAAGAGCTTCTGGAAATTGTGAGGACTGTAGAATGAAACTTTCTTTGATCCTGATGTTTCATGTTGCCATCAATAAATAACTCAGCTTTGTCTTTCACATGGGAGATCAACCATGATTCTTCAGACATAATTATAGAAAGAGCAGTGGCTGGATATTAGGAGTTCTGGGCCAGTAAATGGCTACAAGATAAAGAGAGTGGCCCGGCTGATTGGTTTCCCGATTTCCTTTGAGGTCGAATGTCATCTGATTAAGAGGGTTTCCCCTCTTTGTGGTGGTACAAAACGATGCCGCTCAGAGTGGACCGTCACATCTTCCCTAGAGAAATGAATTGTATGTTCACACCAAAACCCATTCGTGAATATTTATAGCAGCTCTATTTAAAATTGTCAGGAACTGCTAACACCCAAATGCTCTTCAATAGTGGTAAAGAAACTGTGGTGGATCCATAAAATAAAACAGTATTCAGCAATAAAAAGAAACAAGCTATTGTTCCATGTGGCACTGGGACTAATCTCAAAGGCATTATGCTGGTGAAAGAAGCCAGTCTTAAAAGAGTCCACCTGCCGATGCAGGGGACGCGGGTTCGTGCCCCGGTCCGGGAAGATCCTACGTGCCGCGGAGCGGCTGGGCCCCGTGAGCCATGGCCGCTGAGCCTGCGCGTCCGGAGCCCGTGCTCTGCAACGGGAGAGGCCACGACAGTGAGAGGCCCATGTACCGCAAAAAAAAAAAAGACTATATGCTGTATGATTCTCTTTATATGATATTCTCAAAAAAGACAAAATTAGAGAGTTAGAGACCAACTTCATGGTTGCCAGGGATAGTTGGTGTGGGGCGGAGAGGACAGGATGGGGAATTTTTTGCCTGATGGAACTGTTCTGTATCCTGATTATGGTGATGGCAACTTGAACCCATCCATGTGTTAAAATTCAGAGAACTGTACATTTTTAAAAAGTCTTTTTACTGTAAAGTGAAACTCTGTGCCTATTAAACAATAACTCTCTCTTCCCCCTCAATCGTTAGTCCCTGACAACCTGCAGTTCTACTTTCTATTTCTATGCATTTGACGATTCTAGGTACTTCATATAAGTGGAATCATACAATATTTCTCCTTTTGTAGCTGGCTTATTTCACTTAGCATCATATTTTCAAGGTGCATCCATGTTGTAGCATGTGTCTGAATTTCCTTCCTTTTTAAGACTGAATAATATTCCATTGGTGGATATACCACATTTTGTTTATCCATTAATCCATTGACGGACACTTTGGTTGTTTCCACCTTTTGGCTACTGTGAATAATGGTATCATGTCCACAGTAGGACGAATACATGTTCAAGTCCCTGCTTTCAGTTTTTTGGGAGTATATACATACACAGAAGTAGAATTGCTGGATCATATGGTAATTCTATTTTTAACTTCTTGAGGAATCACTGTGGCCGCACATTTTACATTCCCACCAGAAGTGCACAAGGGTTCCAATGTCTCAACATCCTTGCCAACAGTTGTTATTTTCTGTTTTTTTTTTTTGTTTGCTTTTTATAACTAGCATCCTAATGGGTATGAAATGGTATCTCATTGTGGCTTTTTTTTTTTTTTTTTGCGGTACGCGGGCCTCTCACTGTTGTGGCCTCTCCCGTTGCGGAGCAACAGGCTCCGGACGCGCAGGCTCAGCGGCCATGGCTCACTGGCCCAGCCGCTCCGCGGCATGTGGGATCTTCCCGGACCGGGGCACGAACCCGCGTCCCCTGCATCGGCAGGCGGACTCTCAACCACTGCGCCACCAGGGAAGCCCTCATTGTGGCTTTGATTGGCATTTCCCTAATGACTGGTGATGTTGAGCATCTTTTCATGCGTTTATTAGCCATTCTAGTTAATTTTTATTATGTATTTGTTCACAAGAGATTGGAAGTAAACAAACAAACTAGTGCTTCAGCACAACTGCCCGGAGAATCCCTGGTGCCCAGCACACTATGGGTGTTAAGAATGAACAACACTAGATAATTTGGGAGTCAGAAGGGAGAGTATTGGCTGGTGTCCTTTATAAGCGGTCAACCACTCGTCCATAAAGGGATCTGAGGAAGGGGCTGCTACTTCTGTCACCGTCCAGCCCAGGCTGACAGCCGGTAGAGCAATCCCACCACTTTGCAGCTGCATTTAAATGTCAGAAGTTTGTTACCCAATGGTCTAAAATTGCAGCTGATGACCTTTCAGCAAATGCCAAAGTTCTTTCAGGGCACAGGACAGGGTGGAAACTGAAAGAGCAGCTGTGGCGAAAGCCCAGAGGAAGGTAGAAGAGCCTCCAGCTCACAGTTATTTCAGTGCCAAGGATACACTGGTGACCACAAAGCTATCTATGGCTTTGCTCTGCTTAGTGAAAGATGCTCACAGGACTGAGTCTAAGTAAGTAAGGTCAAGCAGACTGTCCTAATGGCTGGGGCAATCTTGCTGCTGCCTCAGGGCCCTCCACCCAAAGACAAGGACCTGGAATGTGCCTCTAGAATATCACCTGAGGGACCATTCTTTGTTAGCAAAACTTTGCTAAGGTGCTTTATGGAATCCCAACATAGGTTTTTTGGGTTTTGTTTTGTTTTGTTTTTAAATGCTTATTTGTTTATTTGGCTTCACCTGGTCTTAGTTGCAGCATGTGAGATCTAGTTCCCTGAGCAGGAATTGAACCCGGGCCCCCTGCATTGGAAGTGTGGAGTCTTTAACCATTGGACAACCAGGGAAGTCCCCAACATAGGTTTTTGTTTTACTTTGTTTTTGAAGTTTTCAATCAGAAAAGGTTTTATTATAAGAAGTAATGCTGGGCTTCCCTGTTGGTGCAGTGGTTAAGAATCCACCTGCCAATGTAGGGGACATGGGTTCGAGCCCTGGTCCGGGAAGATCCCACATGCCGTGGAGCAACTAAGCTCGTGCATTACAGCTACTGAGCCTGTGCTCTACAGCCCGTGAGCCACAACTACTGAGCCTGTGCTCTAGAGCCCGTGAGCCACAACTACTGAGCCTGTGCTCTAGAGCCCGTGAGCCACAACTACTGAGCCTGTGTGCCACAACTACTGAGCCCATGTGCCACAACTGTTGAAGCCTGCACACCTAGAGCCCGTGCTCCACAACAAGAGAAGCCACCGCAGTAAGAAGCCCGCACACTGCAACGAAGAGTAGCCCCTGCTCGCCTCAACTAGAGAAAGTCAGTGGGCAGCGACGAAGACCTAACGCGGCCAAAAATATAAATAAATAAATTTGAAGAAAAAACAACGAAAAAAAGGAAATAATGCCATCAGGTAAAAATACAAAAAAAAATTACAATTATGGCAAAATGTTTCAAAATACCTACACACTTGCCCCCATAGGACTACAGTACTTACTACATACTTGAGCACTGAACATTGAGTGCCATTCTAAACAGCTTCACATAGGAACTCTGTTTCTCTGCAGATCACACCTTCCTTTTCTCATGTGCCAGTGAAACCAGCTTGAAGCTTAAGCGTCAGCTTGGTTGGATAACAGAAAACAAAGATAAAAAATAAAGAATACAATTTCTGCTTTCCTATAACATAGTTTTACCAAGATACCAAGTCTAGTTTTCAATGTATAAAAATAGGTAGGAAAGTGCTATATACATTCTTCACATGCAAAAATAAAGTTAAAGTGGGGCTGGCATATGTTGGAACTATATTTTAATTCTTTGGTACCCATTGCACCATTTACTTATATTCTCATCATACTACGCTTTTTTAAAAAAATAATAATAAGGCTTTATCTTTTAGAGTAGTTTAGGTTTACAACAAAATTGCGAGGAGGTACAGAGACTCCTCATTCCCCTCTGTACCCACACGTGCACGGCCTTCCCTGTTATCAACATCACTTCACTCACCAGAATGGTATTTGTTTTTTTCTCTCTCTCTCTTTTTTTTTTTTTTTTACAAAAATGAACCTACATTAACCCATCGTTATCACCCAAAATCCATAGTTTACCTTAAGGTTTACTATGGGTGTTGTACGTTCTGTGGGTCTGGACAATTGTATCATGACATATATCTATCTATCATAATATCACACAGAGTAGTTTCACTGCCCTAAAAATGCTCTGTGTCCTGCCTTTCATCACTCCCCACCACCGCACCCCTAGTGACCACTGATATTCTTATTGCCTCCGTAGTTTTGCTTTGTGCAGAATGTAAAATAGAATCATACAGTAGGTAGCCCTTTCAGATCGGCTGCTTTCACTTAGTAA
Organism: Phocoena phocoena; assembly: GCF_963924675.1. Taxonomy (NCBI): domain Eukaryota; kingdom Metazoa; phylum Chordata; class Mammalia; order Artiodactyla; family Phocoenidae; genus Phocoena; species Phocoena phocoena. The sequence continues at coordinate 29,938,820 of NC_089224.1, read as the reverse complement.
TATGTATTTAAGATTCCTTCATGTCTTTTCATTGCTTGATAGCTCATTTCTTTTAGCAATGAATAATATTCCATTGTCTGGATGGACCACAGTTTATTTATTCATTCCTCTACTGAAGGACATCCCGGTTGCTACCACGTCTTAGCAATTATGAATAAATCTACTATTAACAACAGTCTGCAGGTTTTTGTACTAATGTCAGTTTTCAGCTCCTTTGGGTAAATACCAAGGAGTGTGATCATATGGCGAGAGTATGTTTGGTTTTGTAAGAAACCTCCAACTGTCTTCTGAAGCGGCTGGACCGATTTGCATTCCCATCAGCAAAGTATGAGAGTTCCTGTTGCTCCACATCTTCACCAGCATGTGGTATTCTGGGGTTTGGTCGTTCTAATAGGTGTGTAGGAATGTCTCATTGTTTAAATTTGCATTTTCCTGATGACATATGATGTGGAGCATCTTTTCATATGCTTATTTGTCATCTGTGTATCTTCTTTGGCGAGGTGTCTGTTAAAGTCTTTGGCCCTTTTTTTTTTTTTTTTTTCGGTATGCGGGCCTCTCACTGTTGCAGCCTCTCCTGTTGCGGAGCACAGGCTCCGGACACGCAGGCTCAGCGGCCATGGCTCACGGGCCCAGCCGCTCCGCGGCATGTGGGATCTTCCCGGACCAGGGCACGAACCCGTGTCCCCTGCATCAGCAGGCGGACTCTCAACCACTGTGCCACCAGGGAAGCCCTGTTTATTTATTTATTTAGCTGCATCGGGTCTTAGTTGTGGCACGCAGATCTTCATTGTGGCATGCGGGATCTTTCGTTGCAGCTCATGGGCTCTTTGTTGCAGAGCACAGGCTTCTAGTTGTGGCATGCAGGGTCCAGAGCATGTGGGCTCAGTACTTGTGGCATGTGGGCTTAATTGCCCTGCAGCATGTGGGATTTTTGTTCCCTGACCAGGGATCAAACTCGTGTCCCCTGCATTGGAACACAGATTCTTAACCACTGGGCCACCAGGGAAGCCCCCTTCATCATCGTTTTAATTTCCAAAGGATCTGTAGTAATGTCCCATCTTTTATTTCTGATACTAGTAATTTATGTCTTCTCTCTTTTTTCTTAGCCTGGCTAGAGGCTTATCAATTTTATTGATCTTTTCAAAGAACCAGGTTTTGGTTTTGTTGATTTTCTTTATTGATTTCTGCTCTAATTCTTATTATTTCCTTTCTTCTGCTTACTTTGGGTTAATTTGTTCTTCTTTTCCTAGATTCCTATGGTGGAAACTTAGATTGATTTTAGATCTTTCTTATTCTCTAATATATGCATTTAATGCTATAAATTTCCCTCTAAGGACTGCTTTTCACTATATCCCACAAATTTTGATAAGTTGTATTTTTATTTTCATTTAGTTCAAAATATTTTAAAATTTCTCTTGAGATGTTTTTCTTTCATCCATATGTTATTTAGACGTATGTTATTGAATCTCCATGTATTTTGGGATTTTCCACTTATCTTTCTGTTATTGGTTTCTAGTTTATCTCCATTGTGGTCTAAAAGCAGACATTGTGTGATTTCTATTCTTTTAAATATGTTAAGGTGTGTTTTATGGCCCAGAATGTGGTCTATATTGGAGAATGTTCCATGTAAGCTTGAGGAAAATGTGTATTCTGGTGTTGTTGGATGAAGTAGTCTGTAGATGTCAATGATATCTTGTTGATAAATGGGGTTAAGTTCAACTATGTGCTTATTGATTTTCGCCTGCTGGGCCTTTCCATTTCTGAGAGAAGAGTATTGAAATCCCCAGCTATGATAGTGGATTCATCTTCCTCCTTACAGTTTTATCCATTTTGCCTCATGAAGTTTGATGCTCAGTTGTTAGGCACATACACTGTTATGTCTTGTTCGAGAATTGACTCCTTTATTATTACGTAATAACTTTCCTTACTTTGAAGTATGTTCTGTCTGACATTAATATAGCTACTCCCGCTCTCTTTTCATTAGTGTTAGCATGGTATATTTTCCCCCATCTATTTACTTTTAATCTATATGTGTCTTTATATTTAAAGTGGATTTCTTGTAGACAACATAGAGTTAGGTCATGTTTTTGATCCACTCTTTTAATTGGTGTATTTAGATCATTGACATTCAAAGTGATTATTGATACAGTTGGATTAATGGAAAATAGTAACCATATGTGTTACTATTTTCTATTTTTTGCCCTTGTTCTTTGTTCCTATTGTTGTCTTCCTTTCTTTTTCTGCCTTTTGTGATTATAATTAGTCATTTTATATGATTTCCTTTGCTTTCCTTTCTTAGCATATCAGTTATACTTCCTTTTACTATTTTTAGTGCTTTCCCTAGAGTTTGCAATATACATTTACAACTAATCCAATTTCACTTTCAAATGACATATACCCCTTCATGGGTAGGTGTACCTTATAATAACAAAACAATTCTAATTCCGTCCTCCTGTCCCTGTATAATTGCTATCATTCGTTTCACTTATATGTAAGCATACATAAGTGCATATATATGATATATACATAAGCAGATATAATTGAATACATTGTTGCTATTTTGAACAAACTGTTGTCTATTAGATCAATTAAGAATAAGTTGTAATTGAATACATTCTTGCTATTAGTATTTTGAAAAAACTGTTTTCTGTTAGATCAATTAAGAATAAAAAATAAAAGTTTTTATTTTACCTTCTTTTTTTCCTTCTTCAACGCTCTTCCTTTCTTTATGTAGATTCAAGCTTCTGACCTATATCATTTTCCTTCTCTCTAAAGAACATCATTTAACATTTCTTGCAAGGAAGACCTACTAGCAACAAATGCCCTCAATTTTTGTTAGTCTGAGAAAGTTTTTGTTTCTCCTTCACTTTGTTTTTTTGGAAGTCTTTATTGAATTTGTTACGATATTGCTTTTATTTTACATTTTGGTGTTTTGGCCGTGGGGCATGTAGGATTATAGCTCCCTGACCAGGGATCAAACCCACACCCCTGGCATTGGAAGGCAAAGTCTTAACCAGTGGACCACCAGTGAAGTCCCTCTCCACTTTTGATGGATAATTTTACAGAGTACAGAATTCAGAGGTTGATGGGTTTTTTCCTCTAAACACTTTAAATATTTCACTCCAAGTCTTCTTGTTTGCATGGTTTCTGAGGAGAAGTCAGATGTAATTCTTTGTTCCTCTGTAGGTAAGGTGCTTATTTCCTCTTCTGGCTTCTTTCAGGATTTTTTCTTTATCTTTGATTTTCTGTAGTTTGATGATGTTAGGCTTAGGTGTGTTTTTTTGCCATTTATCCTGTGTGTTACTCTGTGAATTTCCTGGATCTGTGTTTTGGTGTCTGACATTAACTTGGAGGAAATTCTCAGTCGTAATTATTTCAAATATTTCTTCTGCTCCTTTCTCTCTTTCTTCTTCTTCTCCTGATGTTCCCAATATGCATGTTACATCTTTTGTAGTTGTCCCACAGTCCTTGGATATCCTGGTTTGTTTGTTAGTTTTTTGTTTTTTGTTTTTGTTTTTTTTTTTTTATTTTTGGCTGTGTTGGGTCTTCGTTTCTATGCGAGGGCTTTCGCTAGTTGCGGCGAGCAGGGCCCACTCTTCATCGCGGTGCACGGGCCTCTCACTGTCGCGGCCTCTCGTTGTGGAGCGCAGGCTCCAGACGCGCAGGCTCAGTAGTCGTGGCTCACGGGCCCAGTTGCCCCGCGGCATGTGGGATCCCCCCGGACCAAGGCCCGAACCCGTGTCCCCTGCATTGGCAGGCGGATTCTTAACCACTGCGCCACCAGGGAAGCCCTGTTAGTTTTTTTTTTCCAGTCTATGTTTTGCTTTGCTTTTCAGTTTTCAAAGATTACTGATATATCCTAAGGCTTGGAGATTCCTTCCTTAGCCATGACCATCAAATTCCAATCAAAGCCATTCTTCATTTCTGTGACAATGTTTTCTTTAATCTCTAGTATTTCTTTTTGGTTCTTAGGATTTCCTTCTCTTTGCTTACATTGCCCATCTGTTCTTGCATGCTGTCTATCCATTAGAGTCCCTAGCAAATTTATCATAATTGTCTTATTTTTTTTTGAATTTTATTTAGTTTTGGCCGTGTTGGGTCTTCGTTGCTGCGCACGGGCTTTCTTTAGTTGCAGCGAGTGGGGGCTACTCTTCGTTGCGGTGCATGCGCTTCTCATTGAGAGGATTCTCTTGCTGCAGAGCACGGGCTCTAGGTGTGTGGGCTTCAGTGGTTGCAGCCCGCAGGCTCAGTAGTTGTGGCATGCAGGCCCTAGAGTGCACAGGCTTCAGTAATTGTGGCACACTGGCTCAGTAGTTGTGGCACACGGGCTTAGTTGCTCCGTGGCATGTGGGATCTTCCTGGACCAGGGATCGAACCCATGTCCCCTGCATTGGCAGGCAGATTCTTAACCACTGCACCACCAGGGAAGTCCCATCATAATTGTTTTAAAGTCCCAGGCTGGTAATTCCAACATCCCTGCCATGTCTTGTTCTGAAGCTTGCTCTGTCTCTTCAAATTGTGGTTTTTTGCCCTTTGGTTTGCCTTGTAATTCTTTCTTGATAGCTGGATATAGTGTACTGGATAAAAGGAACTGCTGTAAATAGGCCTTTAGTAAGGAGGTGGTGAGATGTGAGGGGAGGGACCTAGTCCTATGATTAGGTCTCAGCATTTTGTGAGACTGTGCTTCTAGATTGTGAACTTCACAAGTGTTTCTCCGTTTTTTCCTCCCCCTTAAGTGGTATGGGATGGCTAGAATTGGCTAGAGTCGGGGTATTTCCCTTCCCCAGGTCAGTCAAGAAAGACTGATAATCCTTGATTGGGTTGCTCCAGTTAACTAATTTCCCCTGAGGGCAGGCCTTGTTAAGAACAGAGTGCTCTGGTGTGTTTCAAAATGTTTCCTTTGCCCATCCCCAGCCAGAAGCCCAGTATTTTCTCCAGCATTCACTGTGGTATCCTGGTCAAGCTCCTAGAGGTAAAACTCACAATCCTGGGGGCCCCCTGTAGGTTGCCCCAAATTTTTTAACTCTCAGAACTGTCCAGGCTGAACTTCCAGCAATCTGTTAATTACAGTTCAGGCTTTAGACCCCAGCACTGGCTCCTACAGCAATTTCCCTTCATGAGTCTTTGCTCTGGTGAGATGTGACTGCCTGTTTTCACCTGTCTCGCCAACCTTGGGGACAATGGTTTGCCCTGTGTCCTTCCTTCTCTTATGGACCCAAGAAGAGTTTTTGACTTTTCAGCCTTTTCAGCTTTTCACTTGCAGTTAGTTAGGCTGCAGTGGTGACTTCCAAGCTCCTGACAATGCAGAATCAGCCCGGCATATGCCTTTTCATGTAACCTCAACATCCCTGTGTGTAGCACAGCAGATATCTTTGAGGTATCTGCTCAGCCCATGATCCCCATCTTGGAGAAAAGTGCACCCTGCCCATAAGAGGAAGATAGATTCAAGACACATTTGCTTGTGTGATCCTGTCTCTGGCTGCAGCTGATTGGATCAGAGGTAGACATTTGATATAAGGTGAGCCAATCAGATTTTCTGTCCTGGGAACTTAGCTTGAGACACAGAGACACTAGTGAATTGGATGATAATGCTGGAACGAAGAAGGATGTGTTCTTTGTAAGCTGTCCTCCTCTGCAGTGGTACTGGACTTCATGAATCTTTCCAACAAATTCCCTTTCTGATTTAGTTGGCCTAAGTAGGTTACTTACAGCGAACATGGCCTTGACCAAAACAATAAATACTACAATTAACATTTTTTTAATGAAGAAACTGGGGTTCAGAGAAGTTAAAAACAAAAACAAAAAAAGCCTTCCCAACCTCAGTCTTAGAATGGCCTAGGTTATGTTGCAATAGCTAATAAGCCTGAAATCCTAGTAGCTTAGTACATCAAAGGTTCATTTCTATTTCACATCACAACCCAATGTAGACAGAGCAGTGGCTCAGACACCCAGGCTTTTGTCCTGTTGTAATACCGTCATTGAAACTCACGACGTTTAATGCATGGAAAAGAGTGGATGAAGGATTATTCATTGGGTTTTCAAACTAGAATTAGTATACATCATTTCCACCTACATTCCATTGGCAAAATCCTAATATATGTAGAGCTTAAGAAAGTCCAGATGTTTCTTGACATCTGATATAACTTGCTATAATCTTGGAATTCCAGTCCAGAAAGGACCAGGGTCAGCTAAGGGAGGAACTGTTTTTACACAGAGCCTAATAGAAAAGTGCTTGTTTGCAACAAATTGTATTTCCTAAATCTTGTTCTTATGATGAATCCTTTTCTTTATGGTAATTAAACCTTAGGAATTATTATATTATGTTAATTCAATGAAGTGTTATGTTTTTATAAAAAACTTATCACTGAGTAATAACTTAAACCTTCATTTGTGCCTCAGATGCTTATACCCATGTACAGGAGGCCAATAGGTCCTAGATGGGTACCACCAATAATATATCACTTCTCCAGTTCCCAGGAGGGCTTAAAAGCATTGCTCATGTTGATTCTGCACACCCAGACCTGAACAGACAACACACAGGAGAAGCGATTCATTAACTCCGAGTTTCGTGGCCAGACTGCCTGGGTTCATATCCCAGCTCTGTCGCTCATGGGCTGGTGACCTTGGGCAGATTACCTCACCTCTCGGTCCTCCGTTTCATCAACTGCAAAGTGGGTTATTCACAGTGCCCAATTCATAAGGTTGTTATGAAGATTAAATGAGTTATCTAATGATATATGCATTAGCTGCTATTATTGTTACTGTTATTTGGCACAAAGCAATGAAGACTTTTTTTTTTTTAGAAAAAGGAAGAATATGTTTATTTCTCCTCTATCCACTCAAAACATATCGTGACCATCTGTGGCATTACTGAGATAGCATTTTGGTTAGACAGCATAAGGCATTACACAGCATTTGATGGTGAAAATATCCATACTTTTTATTTCTATGTCTAGGAATATCTGATGCACAGTCAGAATCGGGTAGCACCCTGTGAGATCAAAGGTCCAGATAAAAGGCAATTCTGTTTGGCGTGGGCAAGGCCAGCTCTTCATTTGGCAGCGTGCTTCTTATATAGCTCCAGGAACTCAGTCACGTCTTCAGGAGACCCCAAGATGATTGGCGCCCTCTGGTGGATGTCAGTGGGAACAATGTCCAACACAGCTTCCTTCCCAGTGGTAGCCAATCCTCCTGCCTTCTCCATGACATAGGCCATGGGGTTACATTCATACAACAGCCTCAACTGGAAAACAAGAGCAGCATTCTCAGAACAGAATAGATTACACAGAAAAGAGATCTGCTTCATAGCAAAATAGTGCAGAGCTGATCAAATTAACTGATACTTTCCCTTACTTTCCATCACGAGGTTGCATCTAAGACCGGATGGTTAATTTAACCATTTGGTTAAATTAAGCCATCCATCAAGAGCCAGCAATAGATCGCCTGATGCAGATGTGAGGCAGACCACCTGGGCTCAGGACCGAATGACATTTTGGCAGAACCGATGTTTCCCTTCTCTTTATAGCACGGAAACTGGACCTAATGAGTGATTCTGTGTGTGTTTTGGATGGATCTTTGCCTATTCTATAAGCATTTAAAAGTCCATGGTAGTGTCTGGCTGCAGACATCTGGAAAGCAGACTGGCTCCTCCAAACAGTATAATATTGTTTGCAACTCTGTACACATTCCTTTTACAATTCTCCTAAGGCTTGAGGGCTGGGATTTAGTATGTTATACATCTTGGAATTTACTTTTAAATATTAACTTTTTTATCGTATGCATTTTCATGCAGTCTGCCTACTGAGTAGACAGCTTTTTGCAGGTGTTTCCTGACTCTATTTCCATACAGGTGTCAGGGTCAGATTTGCAAAACTGAAAAAAAAGATAAAGGAGGAACCTCAATATTTGTGTTAAGGAACAATTTTTTGAGGCATTAGAGAAAAGTGCTATAAAGCAGTCTAATCACATAGGCTGGGATGCCCGTGGTAGGTGGTTATGGTAAGAGTGAATGTTTTAATGTTTTCCGTGAACTGGACGCCACATGCCATACACAGAGATCTGAGCACATCTGAAATACATCCATTTCTAACTATGGGGATTATTCCTATTCCTTCTCTCACATTAAAAATAAAATAAAATAAGAAAAACCTGTCTGTCCTTTGGGAAAAACAAAGGGACAATGCTTGAGAAGGAAACACACTGTCCCTCTGTGTCGAAGAAAAGTGGGTGTCCCTTCTCCAGCATAAGCAAGCACAGCCCACCCCATGGCTTGTAAGAAGGTTGTGGGCATGAGACCAATGCATCAGTTACAGCTTACCTGAAAGCTCCAGGTGTCCCCAGAGATGCTTTCCTTCCCTAGAAAGGTAGCATTTTCTAAGCAGCAAATGTCAGCTCACTAGTCATTTCAATTTTATGCCTTTTGAAAACAATCAAAGAAGACCTCTGTTTGGGATGCATATGTGATTTGCTGCCTTGGTAACGAGGCTGGACTGTTTCATTTCATTTTATGAATGGCATTCATTTTGCCCAAGCCAAACCACGTGTATCCAGTGGAAGCAGAAAGCACTGTTAGTACCCTCTGACCATAGCATCATTACTTATCTTTAGCAATGAAAGGGCTCTCAAGAGATCGTTTTTAGCTGATATCGCCTGGCTTTAACCAGGACAGCCTTTAATCTAGAAAAGAATACGCCACAGACATCCTTGGCACCCTATTGCAGAGCGTAACAGCTACCATGACCTTTCTTCCTCAGTCAAATCTCCCAGGCTGCAAATGAAATCCACTGCTTCTCAACCACTCTTCAGGGGATTTTATTTACCTTTCCGTTGGGGCTTTTCTTGTTAGCTGGGTACAAAAAGATCCCTCCGTAGACCAGGGTGCGGTGAACATCAGCCACCATGGAGCCCACGTACCTGGCACCGTAGGGGGCTGAGTTGTCCTACAAGGTTAAGACCAGCAATAGTTAGGGTTACAGAAGAGAGAGCTCTCTTCATGTCCTCTATGCTTATTTGATTCAACAGTCAAACAGAGCACCATCAAGGTGTGTGTTTGGGGCTGTGCTAGGAAATGCGATGAAAATTCTGTCCCCAAGCAGCAGAAAATGGAATAATGGAGACAGCCTCTTACATCTTACAATAACTCAAATTACCTGAGGACGCCCTAAGGAGGGTGTGGTGGATTATGGCTCTGGGGTGGGGCAGGCATTTAGCAGGACCCTGTAGGAGAAGAAAGATTTTGCAGAGCTAAGGAGAGGGGGCAAGCGTGGCGTTTTCATCTCTGCAGGAGCAGGAACTGCCCAGCCAAAGGTGGGGCAACTAGAGAAGCACACTCAGTCTGCCTTGGGCCCTGGGAGGAGGCTGGTGCAGCTGGGGGCGGGAAGGGATCTCTAGGGAAAGGTGGAAGGAGAGATAATAAGGCTGGAGAGAGAGCCTGGGGCCAGCTTGGAGGGCCCTGAATGCCAAACTAACAACATCTGGGCTTCTTCCTCAGAACACAGCAGCCTTCAATGGCATTAAGCAAAAGTGAAAATGAGTGAGGCCCGGTGGGGCTCCCAGGCATGGAGGCCCTTTTGTCCCCCATTTCTTATAGGCAAGACTCCAGCCTCCATGACCTTCCCTGAGTTCCAAAGGGCAGATTTAAACAGTTGCTAATCAAGGGAGGAACGGCCAAGAAACCACCTGAGGTAAGATTAAAGGGACCAGAGAAGCTTGTCAAGATTAGGAAACCACCTGAGACGAGATTAAGGCGGGCAGGCCCTGCTCACACCCTAATCTTGTCAGAGACCCCAGCCTCGAACCACTGTTATATAACCCTCATCAAATCCTCCCAGGGTGGGACATATAGTTTTCTCTTTTTTTTCTTTCTCTTTTCTATAAAACTTTATAAAAAATAATTTTTTATGTATTTATTTATTCTAGCTGCGCCGGGTCTTAGTTGCGACATGCGGGATCTTCACTGTGGCATGCGGGATCTAGTTCCCTGACCAGGGATTGAACACGGGTCCCCTGCAGTGGAAGCGCAGAGTCTTACCCGCTGGACAACCAGGGAAGTCCCTGGGACACAGTGTTTTCGAGGGCAGGAGCCCAGTGTGTCCCCCTTTGACTGGCAAAGCAATAAAGCTATCCTTTTCTACTTCACCAAAAACTCTGTCTCCGAGATTTGATTCGGCACCGGTGTGTACAGAGAGGCCGAGCTTTCAGTAACGAGAGTAGGACAAGATTGGATATTCCTACATAGAACCGTCTCTACAAACAGCCATTTCTTCTCTTCGTGTTCAGTGATTTGTAACCTCTTTAGAGAGATGCCGTGATGGATGCTCTCAGTCTAGAGATGACTGATAGAAATCCTTCAGGTGCCACAGGGCTGGGGCCTGGGGTGCAAGAACCACGTTTCGTACCAACTGGGATCAGGGACCCCAGCAGTGAAGCATGTTTTATTGCCATGACTTCATTCATCTGACGGACTTTACAGTCCTGATTTTCTTCTGCCAAGAGAAAGTGGCAAAGGGGTTGCTGTCTCAGGGCAGAGGTTCCAGTCCCCAGCACAGTGGAATCCACCCGCTTCTGTCCCTGCCGCCTTTCTCTCCAGGGTAGATCATGAATCAACACATAACTCAGGGGCCCTCCCCCAACCCCGGCCCCGCAGCCCTCATTTACTGGGGGGAACTTCTTCCTCTGGACATACTCCGCGACAGCAGGGTCGAAGTCCTTGGTGTAGCCCTCATTGAGGCTGTAGATGCTCCCTTTCTTTTTGATCTTCACATCCCTGTCCACCAAAATGAACTCTCCAATGGCCTGTGAAACAGGAAGGAAAGGTGGAGCCGTGACATCTCCTTCAGGCCTGTGGGAGGGGGTGGCGTGAGGCCTGAGGTCACGTGTGTCCTTCAGCACAAAGAGCTTGGTTTTTATCTTTTTGTGTTTTCAACTGACGTATAATTGACATAGCATTATGTTACTCTCAGGTGTACAACATAATGATTCAATATTTGTAACATTGTGAAATGATTACCAGCAAGGGAGTTTCTCCTTGGCCTGGGACACCCATGCCTTTGGAAAAAAAAAAAAAAATTGGTGCAGACAGGAGGTAGGATATCAGGAGAGATGGGCAGCTGAGTTACAGCAAAGTGTTCATGGCTGCTCTTAGCTTTCCATTTGTTCGTTTCTATCTTGATGTCACTTTCCCCGAGCACTGTGAGTTTCGATTCACAGCATATATAGCTTCCGGTGCCTTTGCTCACTGATCTACAGAGTGCTTCTCAGAACTCAGCCTCCCACAAAGTCCCAGTGCTAAGCTGATGCCTTTAAGGCTTAGGTTCGCCAAAGGAGATTCGAGCTTTGGAGTAAGGTGTCACATAACTCCTATAGCTCTGGACTGAGGACTGTTTGGGGCTCCTACGCGTCCCTGATAAGAGAGTGATTGAGGCTCCGCCCATCTGGGGAGGGAGGTTGCTCCATGGAGACAGAGTTAAGAAGGGAGGTCCCACCTTGGACACATCTCTCCCCAGCCACTTATTCCCATAGCAAAGCTTGGTTCCTGCCAATATGGAGCATGTTGGAAGTAGAGAGGAAGTTGGGGAGGGAGAGAGGAGGGTAGGGGGAGGAAAGAGACTAGAATTAACAGTGGTCACTGAAAGGTGTCATTGTGAGTGATTCTTTTCTTTTTTTCTTTTATGGTTTTTTTGGTAAAAGTCTGGAAAATGAAGCCATCACACAACAGGTGCTCATGAAGCCATGCTTTGTGGGCACCCCACCCTGGTACCTGGCCAGAACATCCTAGCTGTGAAGGAGGTTAGTCTCTTGTACGGGAGAAAGAGACTGAAAAGCTTTTCAAACATTAAAGCCTGCTAGAAATGCAAATAAAGCTGTTGTGGTCTTCTTAGCGGAAACTGTCAGCCAAAATGAAAAGAAAGCACTAAGTTGACCCCCACCCTGCAGGCATTCACCAGATCTGGGAGGTCAGCCAGCAGGGGGTAGCGCAGCCTCCAAACACTGAGTGGCCATTAAGTGTGAGGTGGACAAAAGACTATCAAACACACAGAAACTTACTCCCCGACACAAGGTCTGCAATCTGGAAATGAGAAGAGGTTTCATGTTTTCTACATATCCATCAACTGGAAGGTAACAACAGAGAAATTACCAGAAGAATGTCTGGGGAAGCGGTAAACGCCTGCTAAGAGGATAAACCCAAAACATCAGTGATTTCGGAAACTGTACCCTGGGCTCAGAGTGAACTTCGCTCGGGTTCTGCCATTACTTTACCCTGAAATCACCTCCTTTGGAGGCTTAAACTTGTGCTGTTTCCCTATCCTTGTTGATTTATTAAGCTCGGGTGCTTCCAAGGAGGCAAAGTCCAGTTGTGCAAGCGTGCGGGAGACAGAGGCAGCCTACATTCCGATTTATCCCACCCGCCACCCACAAACGTCGAGGCCCCACCACCAGCAACCGGCCCCTCCCAGGATTCTAGCAGCTGACCGTACCTGGTGTTCGGTTTGTCAGCAAAAAGCACCAAATAAATAGTTTCATTAATGTCATCTGAGGACATTTCTAAAACTGAAAGGTATTTATAACCTCAATTCTTTTTCCCTTGGGACACTGGACCAAATGCACAATGAATGTGCCGACCTACGGAAGATGATTCTATGGAGTCCATTTCAATGGTGGGTTTAGTTATGCCAAATACGTAAAGAGACTTCTTTGCTCACTTCATCTGCTCTGTCGAAACTGTCATCTAACAGAATAAATAAAGAAGTCCAATTAATACACATGTGGAAGAAATTATCCACAAATTAAAAATTGTTAATGAATATTTTTCATGGCACCTTGGGCTCCTCTCCATGAGGAATTTGTTTCGTTTTTTGTTTTCTGGCCGAACCACGTGGCTTGTGGGATCTTAGTCTTGTCAGGGACTGAACCTGGGCCCCAGCAGTGAAAGCGCTGAGTCCTAACCACTGGACCACCAGGGAACTCCCGAGGGTGTTTTTCTCTGTAAGTTGGACAGACTAAGGAATTATCTTCATTTCCTTCTTTATTTTCACTTCCTTGAGTTCGTCAAAGCCTTTCAAAACCACAAGGGTTCACTGAAGGTTTGCGTGCACCGGCACATCAAATGAATTTCGGAGCTAATTTTGAAGAAATGAGGTGGGCCACCGCTTCAGCCGGGACACCCATTCACCTCAGGAAAATAAGCTAGTAATGGATAGCGTGGGTGGCAAACAGACCATCTACGGGCCCCATCTGGTCCACAAACGTGTTTTAATTGGCTAGCACAGTGTTTTACACATCCAGAAACATTACATTTTCTAAAAATCCAGTGTTTCTTGAAACACTGGAAGCCTTGGCAAGACTGAGCCGCTATTCCCAAGGAGTAACAACTGACAGACCTCCCCAGTTCCCCAGTGTCCCGCAGCTGCCCTGCCACCACCCTGACCATCCTTTCCCAGCACACTCCACTCATCTGTGTGGCCTGCTCAGCCCAGTGGGCATCTGAGCCAGCTGAGTCACGTCCACTCTAAAGAATTCATCGTGGAAGAAAGACTGCTTATGCTCTGGACAGACACCATTTCTCACCTCGATAATCTTCTCACGGTGGTCCCTCCATCTCCCTTCCCCTCTTCCCCAACCCATCATCTCTGCCCCTTCATGGGCCTCATCTTCCACCTCTAGGTACTGCCTCTCCCCCGCCGCCACACACACACACAATAAACACTCACTCACGGCCACCAGCGAAGCACCCAGCTTCCCCTGGGGTCTCTCACCGGGTCCAGCATGAAGCAGTTGACGCCATTCGCCATGGCCAGGACCAACATGGTGGCACTGCCATAGAGTGCATAGCCAGCAGCCACCAGGTTCCGGCCGGGCTGCAGTGCATCCTTCTCAGAAGGGTCATCAGTTGAAATCTAGGACAAGAAAGAAAACACAACACGTTTTTTGTCGTGTTCTGTTTTGTGGTTCTTTTTTGCAGTTCATCCATTAGCAAGATGCATTATCAAGGTGCTCTCGTAATGAAATAGGGCATCTTCCCAGAGAGCCCTTCCTCCTCACATCAGTAATATCCTGATTATATTACCACAGCGGCCTTCCCACCAAACCCCAAATTTCGTGCATCTGGATCCTTCTTTCCAATCAGGGTCCTCCTCCAATTTTACTAATTTGATATTCCCTCATCTCTCCATTATCACTCAAAAAAAGAGCATGCCTCCTTGCCAGCTCCTACTAATTTAATCTTATTACAGTCATCAATGTCTTCCCCCTGCCTACTCTATCTTTATTCAAACAAATTAAAACTGGGCTGCAGGGCTTCAAGTCTGGTAAGGAAATCAATTTCATGAGCTCCTGCCAGTTGCAGCACATACTCCAGTGAGCACTGTGGTCCATACTCACACACCAAAGAAAGTCTCAGAAATACGGCAACCGAGAATCTCTCTCCAGAGTTGTTACAGTGTAGGGCAAAGGCTTTCCCTTTTTTTGACCATGACCCACAGTAAAAAAAAAAAAAACATTTTGCATCACAAACCAGTACCAACACACATGCACCCGCATACACAACTACAAAAATTTAATAAAACGATACTTACATTTAGAACATGACATGTACTCTAATCTTTTCTTTGTTTTTTATTAAAAACACAGCCCACTGGGTCGTGTGACTGTTTGTTCCCTAATACTAAGGAAAGGAAAAACTTAAGGGCATGGCTCCTAATCAATGATTACGAACTGATAATTACCTTCTCAACACTTGACAATTGGCTTCTATGGTTCTCAAAACAGCCTCAAACAAATCTTTCGGCTTGAATTTTCTCTACTTGAATTTAAACAGAAGTGAAAATGGGCAGCTTCTGCCAATTTCATTTATTCTCTCCCCAACCACAGATTCCAGGGGCTGAGAATAAGTAAGGGCATCTATCTATATCATGATACCAGAGAGGGAGGTCATCTCAGCAAAAACATTCCTGGTATGGGACTTCCCTGGTGGTCCAGTGGGTAAGACTCCATGCTCCCAATGCAGGAGGTCTGGGTTAGGCCCCTGGTCAGGGAACTAGATCCCTCATGCATGCCGTAACTAAGAGTTCCGCATGCTGCAATTAATAGTCCGCATGCCACAGCTAAAGATCTCACGTGTCACAACTAAGACCCAGTGCAGCCTAAATAAATAAATAAATATTTTAAAAAAGAAATACATTCCTGGTCATTTCTTCCTATAACTTTTGAAAGTGTGGTCCAGAGACCATGTACATCAGACTCACTTGAGATGCTTATTTAAAATGCAATTCTGGGGCTGCAGCCTTGACTTACTAAGTCAGACTTTCTAAGGTAGGCCCTGGGAATCTGTATTTTACCATGCACCATAGCTGACTCTTGCACTGAAGCTTAAGAACTACTCATGTAAAAGGAAATGTCACAAAAGCCATTTCTCCCTTTTTTTCCCCTTGTCTCCAATCTTTGTGTTTAACAGTTTTCATCTAGGTGGTTGGTTGCTTGCTTGGCTGGTTGTGTTGGGTCAAATTATTTAATTTAACTTGGTTTGTATTCACAGGGTAGTGCAGTGTAGTTAAACACAGACTAAACACAGTATCAAAAATTTGAGTTGTTTCTCAAACTCCAAATTTTGCCAGTGTACAACCTTGAAAAAGGAACCAGCTTCCTTCAAAGCCAGTGACATAGTGGGAGGAAAACAGTCAGGCTCTAACCGCTTCCTCTGTCATAACTACTTAACCCGAAAGTGGAGCACAAAATAAGACAAAGACAACATGTAAATAAGCAAGTTGACTGGAAGCCCCTAGGCTTGGAGTAGTCAGTTCTCCACCAAGAAAAGTCCCCCAGAGATTCACCTCATCCAGAACCACCCATGTCTGTCTGCGGCACAAGGATGAACAGCCTTTCCCTGAAACACTGTCACCAAATAATCTCAGCCTTCAACTTCCTTGCATGGAATAAGAAATGGTAACATTATCCACGATCCATATACTCAAAAGAAAGACAAAATAATTCCATCTAGTCATTAATTTGGAGGAATACTTTTCTACCCCGACCCCCTTTCTAATGCATGAATTCCCTCCTCCAAACCCTCAGCAATGAATGCCTTTGTTCCAAGGGAATCCATTACAGTCTCATATGGATGCTCATGGACCAATGTGCATAAAGCACTTGACAAAATTAAAAAGCGTCTGGACCCTACCTTTACTTATCCCAGGCCACCACCTGCTGTAGGTGGTGCTCTGTTTTAACCCACATCACTCCATATAGAGTACGAAAGACACCATGGATTCTGGAGACTTGAGGTGGTGGAGGAGAAAGTCAGACAGAAGTGGGGTGGGGCTGTCATATCATCAGATGGTCTTCCCTCAGAGCGGCAGCCAAACCCTCCCTAGAAGGTCTCATAGGGCACATGGCAGAGTCTCCAGTAACTCAGCCAATATTGTTCACCTACTATTGTACCAGGCTGCCTAGCAGACAAAAAAATATATAAGAGAAGGTCCCTGCTCTCAAGGCATTTATAATCTGCAGTGAACATCCATGGATTTTGCCTGGCCAGCACCCATCACCCTTCTGCTGATAAATGCACCTTAACCTTCCTCAAAATACTACCCCCCTGGCCCTCAGCTCCAGGAGTGAGCACATGACCCTGGTCTGGCCAATCAGATCACTGCATGCCTCAGGCCATAGTGATTGGTTGAGAGGTGGACACATGACCTAAGCCAAGACAATCAGGGCCAATGAGATGATATTCTTGTTGGAATTGTTGGAAAAGAGGTTTGCATCTTCTGTTTGACTTGCTGAAAGGATTGGATGTGGACCCAGACCTACTGGGAGCCATTTTGCCACCAGAGAGGAGGGAGCAATAGAGACGGAGAGGAAGTGTGTCCCGTTTATGTCATCTGAGTCCTTGAATGCAGCTGTACTACCCACTGGACTTTCTAGTTAACATGAACCAATAATTTTCCTTTCCTTTCCTCCCTCCTTTCTTTCCTCCCTCCCTCCCTCCTTTCCTTCCTCAAGCTAGTCTGATTTGTGATACTCTCTGTTGAATCTTAACACAAAAAACAAGAAAAGTAATATTAATAGCTACCATTTATAGAGCACTTTTTATGTGCCAGGCACTATTTTCATTGCCGTTATGCTTAATTTTCAGTATCTCCCCTTTATGGATACGGAAACAAGAGGTTACCTTGCCCAAGGTCCCACAGAGCTAGTAAGCATCAGTGTCAGGAAACCACACTCCATATGGCTATTACAGCTCCCTGTGCCCAGTTAAGGGAAGTGAATTGGATTCTGAAGCTTCTAGAGCACTTTTGAAACTCTGCTTTTAGTCGTGGGGACTGGATATTTTTAAAGGGTGTTGAAAACTAGAATGGTATCCAATAGAGGGTGACCACACTAGAGAGGTCGAAAAACCATCTCACATGAAAGATATTCAACTTAAAGAAGATTTAAAAGAAGGGGAGCGGAAGGCAGAAAAGCCATTTCCAAGCATGTAAAAGAGTCTTATTTTCTGATGCTCTAAAAGGCCCTATGAGCAACAGGGAGACAGATTTTGACCCAATATTTGGACAAACACTCTAGAATTCTACCTTTTCTGAATGTCTCCAGCCAGAGGTGGGGTGACCCTTCCGAAGGTGCTGTGGCAGGAACTTCGTAGAAACACTGGACCACAGGCCCTAAGAGATCCCGTTGGAGCCTATTTTCAGGCACCATGTGGGCAAGACTGTTTCCGAGTTCCAGTTACCAACTAATGTTATGCCACTGAGCGGGTGCACCAGGGAGCTGAACTCCAGCCCAGATCCAGCTCTACGGAAAGCAGGAAAGGTCTCCGTTAAAGCATCAGATGGTCAATATTTATGCCCCATAAATCCTCAAACAATCAATAAGGCTTTTGAAAACTGAAGTGACTTAAAGGGAATGTGACACTCATCACCTCTTTCGGTCTTTTAAGAGAGTCACTTCAGGTCTATTGAGAAGAGTGTGGAGACTCATTGTTGAGTTGTTCTAGCATTTGTAATTTGAGTTGCTGTTGCAGGCTGTTTTGATTTTTTTTTTTTAGTTGATAGCCAGTGTCAGTTTTCTAGGTTTTTTTTTCCTTAAAAAGAGTCTTTATTTGGGGGGTTAAGGTGGAAACTGGGGCTGGCAAACATTAGTGTTGCTTTAGCTCTGGTTGAGTCATTACCAGAAGTCTTCCTCTACATGAAGAATTTTGCTGCAAAGTTCTCTTGCTATACTATATAGATCTGATAACTTGCAGGTTAAATTACATGCCTCCTTGTCTATAACAAGAATGGGATGTTTCATGGTATGACTTGGAAAACAGATGAATTACTTTGCCTTTGTCTTTCTGGTATGAGTATTAGAACCTCCAGTTACTCACACTAATCTGCCTCCCGGCCAAGACAAACACAAGATACATTTCAATGAGGAAAGAGAACTGTCCCATGGCGGTCCTACTTCCCATGTTTGAAAGGAGATTATGTGCAATAGTAGACAACAAGTCACTTTGAAAAACAAAGCACAAATTGCGGTCTTGCTTCTTAAGTTATGGCCTCTGTATCCCAGAATAGGAAAGTTGGAGGAACCTCAGAGGTTGGCTGAACTAGCCACCTCGTCCATTAAGATGAAGGAAAGGGCTCAGCCTCAAAGGCATCTGTGAGGTTTTATTTCTAAAATAAACAAGAAGGCTGAAGCCAAGATGACATATTTTAGATTCCATCATTTTTTATGATGGACCCGTGGCTATTCATTCTATTTTCACTTGTATATATTTGAATGCACTTCCACCAAACCGCCCCCCTCCACCCCCAAACACACACACACACACACACACACACACACACTTAAAGTAAGAGAAGGGAAGAGAGACTTTTGAGGTAGAGTTACCTGCTCAGGTCACCCAAGTAGAAAAGACCCAGGGCAGGAGCCTGGATCCCCTCACTGTACCAGTGTGCTTTCTATAATTTATAGCAGAGTCAGCAAACCCTTTCCATAAACCAACAGATAGTAAATATTCTAGGCTCTACTGTCACACAGTCTTTATCAAAATCACTTAACCCTGCCTGTGCAGTGCAAAATCAGGGAGAGGCAACATAGTAGACAAGTGAGCTGACCATATGGCGTTAAAACTTTATGGAGAGTGAAAATTAAATTTCATATAAATGTCACAGGTCATGAAATATTATTCTTTAGATTTTCTTTTTAGCCATTCAAAAATTCAAAAGAGTTATTTTTTGCTCACAGGCCATAACAATCAGGCAATGAGCTGGATTTGGCCCAGGGAGACCATAGGTTGCAGACCCCTGATTTAGAGGATTTAAAGGACAATTTTGATATAAGTACTCTGGATTGTTGTCACACTCTCGCCATTCTCAGTTCACATAGCTACATCATTGCAGCTACCCTACACTGTCTCTTTTGTTTTTAATTTTATTTTCTGTCACAAAAGGAAGCAAGGTACAGTTAAAAGAGTGAAATATCTTTCTCTTCCCACCCATCTTTAACTACATTTTCTTTTAACAACCTAATAGATTTTCACTATGCAGTTAAGGCAGAACTTAAAAAGTCAGAACTTGACATATAAACCTATTCCAAGCCTCACAAGGTTTCATGATGTACATTCTGGCTGTGCCACCAATAGTGAAACAGGACTGGATGTTCAACCTTAACTCTCCTTTTGGTCCCAAACCAGGAGCTTGATCCATTACATTTTACCTTTCTGTAGATGCCAAAGATGGTGCCAATGGATACAAGGCAGTCGATGTTGGAAGATCCATCAAGAGGATCAAAACAGACCACATATTTACCCTGAGCAAAAAAAAAAAGAAGACACAACTTTACACTTAAAATGAACACATTGGGACTTCCCTTGTGGCGCAGTGGTTAAGAATCCGCCTGCCAATGCAGGGGACATGGGTTTGATCCCCGGTCCGGGAAGATCCCACATGCCATGGAGCAACTAAGCCTGTGCGCCACAACTACTGAGCCTGTGTGCTGCAACTACTGAAGTCCGCGCACCTAGAGCCCATGCTCCGCAACAAGCAAAGCCACTGCAATGAGAAGCCTGTGCACTGCAACAAAGAGCAGCCACTGCTCGCTGCAACTAGAGAAAGCCTGCGCACAGCAACAAAGACCCAATGCAGCCAAAAAAGAAAAAAAAAAAAAAGAACACATTGTAACGAAATAAAGAGTATACACTAAGGGGTTAAAAGAGGGAATCCAGGCGAAAATTCAAGAAATGTGTCTTATTTATACTCTGTCAGGGAAGGTATGAGGTGGTATACAGAGTGAAAATAACAAGAAATATATATAAAAAGATCATTAGGGGCTTCCCTGGTGGCGCAGTGGTTGAGAGTCTGCCTGCCGATGCAGGGGACACAGGTTCGTGCCCCGGTCCGGGAGGATCCCACATGCCGCGGAGCGGCTGGGCCCGTGAGCCATGGCCGCTGAGCCGGCGCGTCCGGAGCCTGTGCTCCACAACGGGAGAGGCCACAGCAGTGAGAGGCCCGCGTACCGCAAAAAAAAAAAAAAAAAAGATCATTAGGCAGAGGAAACACAACTTAGAATAGGAGGCATAGATATAGATGAAGGCGAGGAATACAGATAATTAAGTAATAATTTCCTATATCATTGATTTGAATGAATCATAATTTTGGTTGGAGTTTCCTGGCAGTCAAAGGAAGAAGAGAAACAAAACTTTATTCATAAGGGCAAAACACAATATCTTAGGTGAAGCAAAGACAGCATTAAGATCTCTAAGAGGGCTTCCTTGGTGGCCTGGTGGTTGGGAGTCCGCCTGCCGATGCAGGGGACGCGGTTCGTGCCCCGGTCCAGGAGGGTCCCACGTGCCACGGGGCGGCTGGGCCCGTGAGCCGTGGCCGCTGGGCCTGCGCATCCGGAGCCTGTGCTCCACAACGGGAGGGGCCACAGCGGTGAGAGGCCCGCGTACCGGAAAAAAAAAAAAAAAAAAAAAAGAATGATGTAAAACAAGTTAATCAGATGTGGCTTCCCATCCCTCTTATAAAGGTCAGACTGGACATCAGGCAGTCTCTTTAAATTCATCTTCTGATTGATTTTCTTCTCATCCTGCTCCTTCATGTTCCCAGTTCATCTCAAACAGAGAAAGATAGTAACCCATCTCAAATGGGGTTTTTTTTGTTATTATTATTACATGAATTTTGTTGTTCAGTGAAAGCTGGATATACTCTTTCATTCACTTTTTCAACAATAATTTTTTGTTGATCCCCTACAATGCTGTGCTAGAGGCTGGGATACAAAGAATATAATTCATTCTCTACCCTCAAGAATCAATCAGACCGTAACTGAGCAGGACCCTACAGGGCTTTCTTAAGACAGATTCCCCCCACCCCAATGTCCTCTGCCTGCCTCTTGTCTGTAGAAAAACTTTAGCCAAAGAATAAGTTTAACCAGAGAAGTGAGAAAATGAAAAAACAAAGGAAAACAATCAAGACAAAATAATATTAGTTTAGTCATTAAACAAACTCAGGAGCCTTTAGTTCCTCCTCATGGGGTATAGATAATATTCTGAGCCATATCCTTTAAGCTGTTTTGCAGATACTGAATCCCCCACAGGTGGAAGAAGTTAACTACATGATGACCAGACTAGAAATGACAAAAGCTCCTCCATCTTACACAGTTCTTTTTAAGAACTGGCCTCAAGGAGATGGGAACAAACTGACCCTGGAGTTGAAGATTAGCTGTACTTAATTAAAAACAATCAAGATGACACTGATCAGACCACCACATGGCCAATTTCAAGATGATTATCAGAGCTAACTGTGCTGTTCTGCATGTAGCCCCCTCCCTCTGCTTATACACCCCTGAAACTGCCCTTGAAAAACTCTTGCCCCCCAGATCGGCAACAGGGAGTTGGTTCTTTGGGACATGAGTCTACCTTCTCCCCAGGATTGCTGGCTTCCTCAATAAGGCTATCTTTCCTTTTACCCAACACTTGTCTCTCAGTATTGGATTCTTGGGCATCCTGAGTTTGGTAACAAGATTAATAGGATTCCAATGCATGAATCACTGATATGAACACCTTGGATTGGCAGGAAGGTTGGTTATGAAGGCTGGGAATTGGGTGGATGGAAGGACGTAGTTAACAGAGCCAGACTTTGAAGAGCCTTGAACATGACAATAAAAAGTTAGAAGTGGAGATGTATGAGTATATTTGAGTCTCTCCCACGTATGAGCATGCAGGAGAGATGATAACGGCATGGGCTGTGGTAGAAGTGTAGATAGGAGAGGACAGTTTGAGATATGGCAGTGAAGTGGAATCTGTGAAATGATGACTGATGGCTCAGGAGGGATCTAGGCTGTGTCTTAGGAATCCAGCTTCGCTGAACAAGTGGAGTCCTTTATGAAGCCAGAAAGAAAAAGGATTCCATTAAAATCCTCAGTACTGTAGCAGACCCACCCTTTTCTCAGGTTCTACTATTATGGCATGTTTATCTTCTTCCGACACAAGAACACAGGTAGCAAAAGATGACTTTAACACATTAATAACCAGGTCATTGGAGAGGACATCCAGCTTCTTCACTTGATCACCCGTCACGTTGGTAGAGCCAGCAATTCCATAGCTACAGGGAAGAAAAGATACAAAAATATAAGCCATGACCACCAGAATATGTCAATGCATCTATAAACTCACTCAAAGAGGGCATTTGGTAAGATTTAGAAGAAAGGAAAGGAGACACATGGTTTGGGAGAAATAGAATGAGAAACGTGGTCATCCATCTGGATTGGCTCCTGGAGGGAAGGAGATATTGTTGTTCACCTGTCCAGTGCCTATCATGGTACCCAGCACACCTTTGTGGTTAAATCGATGTTTCTCAAGCTTTTTTTTCATTATGGCCCCTAAGGAGGTTTCTTTTCCCCTAACACACTCCCCCATGAAATTTTAATATTGCAGATAAAGTGTGTATCTGTTTATGCACCGTATGTACATATATTTCACACCCAAAAAGATTGATTTTTTTTCACCTGCCCCAAGAACCAATTTTCACTCCCAAATGCATGAGCTAATGCATAATGAATCAGTTGACAGACACAGCAAGCAAAGAAACCTTCTGGATGGGAAGGAGCCTGAGAGGGAAACTAAGCCAAGGGATCTATGGTTTTATAGCTGATGAGACCCTAAAAGAAAAGAAATATTGACAGATCCCACTACCCCGTTTTATAGAGAAGGATGCTCACTCCAAGACACCAGTGGGCTTCCCTAAACTGGAGCAGCAGAGCAGAGGTGAGAAGCTCACTTTGACTTCCAAGCCGGGCCTCTCCTCATGGCACCTCACTGCCTCTGGCAGGAGTCCTAGGGGCTGAAGGGATTGGGAAGTCTGGAGTCCTTACTTTATTTTCAAGGTATCTGCAAGTCAGCAATTGTGGAGCTTCCAGAATCCAAGTGGCTGGTCCAAAATGGAGCCTAGTTTGTTAGAATGAAGGAAGAGGAGGGTTGTCATAGCCTGGGGTTGAGTAAGAACACTGAAAGATGGGGAAATGTTTTAGAAGAAGGATGCACTGAACAAGATAAGAGACTGGATGTGAGAAGGGAAAGAGTAGGAGCATTGAAGATACCACAAAGCAGCTGAGAATGGGAAAGAAGGGGTACCATGGAACCCCTGGCTGAGATCGCTGGGGGCACTTGCCCGGGGACTGATTGTCATGGCATTCACTGCTCAACTCCTGAAAATGCATTTTCCCTAAACATAACTTGCATGTCTCTTGCTGGACAAAACTGAGCCAACACCAGAAACTGTCTGAACCCAAACGGTTTGCCTGGCCTGACTCTCCAGGAGGTAACTCCAGTTAGCATCAAGCCCATTCTCCAGTGTTGCCTCTTTCAGCATCGTTACCTCGCCCACCTGGAAAACAGCGTCTTGTCCCTCCAGCCCTCCTCCCACTTCTTTTCATCATGTCACTCCTGTTTCACGAGTAGGAGACGAAGGGATCTATCAGACTTGCAGCTGGGTTTTCCCTTCTCTTTCCACATAGTCTCTTTCTCATTTCAATTGTGAGGCCGACACTGATGAAGAAAGAAGGCAGCCGAATTCGGGATGGAACTAGGGCTTGGCAGGGGCCAACAACTCAATGGCCTGCATCTTCCTCAATGGCCCTGCTGGCACCCACTGGCTCTCCTTCCTAGACCGACACTTCCACCATTAAAGTCACTACTAACTTCAGGAGGGTGAATAACGCTGATGGAAAAGAACATGGGCTTCGTGGCAGAGACCTGGCTCAGCCCTCAGCTCTGCAAGTCCCCTTCTCTCTCCGAGTCCTCCTTCTCGATCATGACCATGGAGGGTAATGATGCTTCATGGGGCTGTTGGAGGATTATACACTTATCACACATACACAAAGGGTTTAGCACAGCCCTTCACGCCTCATGTTAAGTCCCTTGTTTGCTCTCTAAAGGAAGCACTCTTTAGGGATCTGCAACACTGTGGGAGGGGAGGGGGCTCTCAAGATCCCCCAGGCTTCATCATCTTCGTGTTGGCATGGTTGTTTAATCTGTACTTCCATGAGGATGAGGACAGAGGGTATGTTTTCCTCCACTGTGTCCCAACTTCCAGCACACAGTAGGCCCTCTAGTAATACTCGCTGAAAAGCATCCGCTGAAGAGAAGGGAAACCCAAGCCTGAAGGAATAAGTATAGGAGCGGCACCTTGGAGTGTGGAGGAAGCCACTGGCACAGTCCCCAGAGGGACCGGCCTATGGGAACAGTTCCAGGGAGCCCTGGGAGGCTGGGACAGCTGGACAAGGCACTGAGGCAGGCAGGGGAAAAGCCTACTTTACACTTTGTTCTGGGTATCTGGCTCAGCGAGATAGGTGAAGAACAGTCAGGCCTCAGTTCCTCTTACTCAAAAGCTTCCTAGAGGCCTGTGTGAGTCATCATTTATTCCACAAATATCTATTGTCCCCACTGTGCTGAGTGCTGGGGTTACAGTGCTGGGCAAGATGGATGAGATCCCTGCTCTCATGGAGCTTATATTCTAGTGAGTGAGGCAAACAAGAACCAAGCAAGTGCTTTTGAATGAATAAGATCATGTTGGATAGTGACGGGTGCTCTAATAAAATGAAACAAGATGCTGGGGGATGGCAGGGCAAGGGGTTTAGATGGTCAAGGAGGGTCTCACTGCAAAGGAGCAGTTCCAGCTGAAGGATACTTTGAATGTTTTTCAAATGAAAATGAAGCTATAACAAAGCCTTAAAAGAGCCCAAATAAGCCAGCCAGTAATGATTCCAAAGAACAGCTCTGGGTCAGTAATTTATCCAAAGGAACAGGGAATTTGTTTTTCACATATTTCCAAATGGGAGGAGTCACTCTGTGCACATTTATATAAGTAACTTTTTTTTTTTTTTTTTTTTTTTTTTTTTTGCTGTACGCGGGCCTCTCACCGCTGCGGCCCCTCCCTTTGCGGAGCACAGGCTCCAGACGCACAGGTTCAGCGGCCATGGCTCACGGGCCCAGCCGCTCCGCGGCATGTGGGATCTTCCCGGACCGGGGCACAAACCCGTGTCCCCTGAATTGGAAGGCGGACTCTCAACCACTGCGCCACCAGGGAAGCCCTGGCCAGTATTTTTAAATCCTTAGATATTTGGACTAAATATTAGCATGGTTTTTCAAATTTGCATACGGTTTCTACAGCCATTTCACAGCCATAAAATCTGTAATTAATGATGGTCAGGGGAAAGGCTCCTTTAACATTTCTGAAGCAGATCCCTAGACACAAGGACCGGAGCCAGGGCCACACTTAGGGAAGAACTTTCGATGACTTCCTTGATTTGCTAACTAACTAGACCTTTTCCTTCTGACGTCAGCATGGCAGTGTAAAGCAGGCCACCCTTTAGATAGCATGCACGAGAGCCAAGTGGAAGAGCTCATTTTTAGAAGAAGGGAGGCGGATTATTATTTAATCCTTATCACTGAAGTTGAAGGTAACATGACTTGTTACTGATTGATTCTGAAGTAAATGACCAACCATTCACCCACCCCAGAACATCCAAAGGTCGGATGAGAAATACAGTCCACCCTCGGTATCCTGGGTTCTGCATCTGCGAATTTCCCCCCGTAGTTAGTTGAATCCGAGATCACGCAGGGCGGACTGTACTCAGCCATTTTACCTAAAGGACTTAAGCATTCGCGATTTTGGTATCTGTTGGGTGTTCTGGAACCGATCCCTGGTGGATACCTAGGGACGACTATACATTGAAGAAGAGGTGTCAACCAGAGCAGCTTCAAAGGCCACAAGTCCCAAGGTTCGCTTAAGTTCATGCCAGCCCCAAGTGAGCAAATAGGATGGTATGTGGCTGGCTCTGCTTTTGGTGTGGAAAGGAAGTTACAATTCCTTTTTGGTAACATAGAGATGATAATTCAAGAATATAAGATACATATGATAAAATTTCCAGAAGTTTAAGATTGTTAACTCTGCAAACTTGAAGATAAGCTCAAGTATGTGTTAACTGACCTGTAATTCCAAAATTAAAACTGAAGTTATTATTTTCTTCCACCAAACAACAGAAGTGACCTCATATTTATAAGAAAGTTTTCCCGATGTCACGTGAGCATGATGGGAAGTTTCCGGTAACCAATCTGAGGGAGCAAAGTCATCTTAATATATAATATTCTAGCCTGGAATATATCCCTGTTGAAATGCATGTGGGCAACTACTAAGGAATGAAAAGCAGAATATAGGCTATCTGTTTTCTAGAAACAAAAAGCTTCAACCTAGGAAAACAATGATGACAGTATCAATTGAATGAACTCAGTTCCTCCGCATACAACTCTTTGAGGATTAAAAAAAAAGTTGTCTCCATCTTACAGGTGGGGAAGCTGAGGCTCAGAGATGTTACGTCAATTGCCTAAATCCTCACAGAAGTTAAATAGCAGAGGCAGGAATTTGAGCCCAGCTCCACCTCTCTCAAAAATGTGCTCTTAGGGCGTCCCTGGTGGCGCAGTGGTTGAGAGTCCGCCTGCCGATGCAGGGGACACGGGTTCGTGCCCCGGTCCGGGAAGATCCCACATGCCGCGGAGCGGCTGGGCCCGTGAGCCATGGTCGCTGAGCCTGCGCGTCCGGAGCCTGTGCTCCGCAACGGGAGAGGCCACAACAGTGAGAGGCCCGCGTACCGCAAAAAAAAAAAAAGTGCTCTTAAAGCCTTGCCTGTTCCCGTTCTGCTAAACCGGGTCCTAATTTTCTTCTCCACTTCCTCTTGCCTGAGGGTGAATGTGCCAAAGTCCAGTGGCCTAATCTTCAGTCAGCTCTTCACACCCAAATTCCAGACTGTCGCAACTAACTGCAGCCTGGGCAACATCCCCAGCTGTATGGCCCTCTAACACCTCGAGTTCCGCATCACCAAAATGTCAGCCTCATCTTCTTACCCTTCTCCAGCCTCTAAAACTCAGCTCCTCCTTTGGAATTCTGGATTTTGGGGGGGTTCTTTGTTTTTTCGGTTTTGTTTGTTTTTGTTTTTTAATAGCACAGCCCTGCTCTCAGGATTCTTTGAGAACCTCCCTTGCTGTCCTCCTCCCCCATCCCCACCCAGACTTCTCCCAGGTCCTCCCCCTCTTCCCCTCTAATCCCCTAGCTCTGAATGCTGCTTTCCTCAGCTCTCCGGAGCCTCTTCAGTTGGTGCTCCACATGTCCTAGCTTTCTCTCTTTTAACTCTATACTTCCAGCCATAACTGCCCCAGATGAATCTCCATTCATTCCACCACCCCGTTCAGAAACCTGTACCGGGCTTCCCTGGTGGCACAGTGGTTGAGAGTCCGCCTGCCGATGCAGGGGACACGGGATCGTGCCCCGGTCCGGGAAGATCCCACATGCCGCGGAGCGCCTGGGCCCGTGAGCCATGGCCGCTGAGCCTGCACGTCTGGAGCCTGGGCTCCACAATGGGAGAGGCCACAACAGTGAGAGGCCTGCAAAAAAAAGAAAAAAAAGAAAAAAGAAAAAAACAAAACCTGTACCTCTCCCCTTTGCTTATCCCCCCAAATATAAAGTATTCACCCTTGCCATTTGATGTTCCCCCAATGCACCCACAATTCAACACCCGCAAATGCCGCACCACCACATTACTTGAAGTAGTCCAGGCTTCAGTCAAACTGAATAAGCAACTTTTCCGGCAACATCTTCCTACTTTGTACATTTCCTCACACAATGGCCCAGCCTAAAATGCTCTCCAGCCATCAAGCCCATGACCATCTTTTCCTGACCATTTCAAATGCCTGTGTTGATACTCCACAGTCCTCTGCATCCAAATCATATTTTTGGTACCTCTAGGAAAGTATCTTTCAGATCTCTATTGTTTTATAATTCTATACTTGTACTATTTTTCCTACAGCATAAGCTCTGTATCATTCTCATCTCTCAGTCTCTTCTAGAACTAAAGAGACAGAGAGAGAGAGAGAGAGAGAGAGAGAGAGAGAGAGAGAGAGCGAGAGAGCTCTCCAGGCTCTACGTTTAAACTCCTGATGTGTCCCTAACGAGGAGTCATGGCTGAGCTCCATAAACAGTTTCCGCAAGGCTCCTGCAATCTGCAATCATCTTGTCCCTCTGGCTAGATGCCCTTCTAGGGCAAGTCATCAGCACTAACAAGTTATTTGCAGGCATGCTGGCCTTTTCATCCAGGATATCGAAGTCATGAGTGTAATCTGGAGGCCTAGGTTAAGATCTTGTCTTATTGCCCCCTGCTCAACTACATGTGATACTGAGACAGTCAAACTTATTTTCCCACAGGAGTACTTAATGTCCTCCTCTGTCAGCCACCCACATGGCCATGCATCAACACCCATTTCACAGGTACAATGCTGTTTGAAATAGTCAAAGACCAGTGGCATGCCCAAACATATGGGAGATGTCAAATAGCTCATGACGTGTCCATGCAATGGAACACAATGCAGCGATTAAAAAGGATGAGGTGGATTTACATGACCTAACACTGAAGGATGTTGGATATATATTGTTGAATAATGAAAGCAAACTGCAGAAGAATACATTAAGTGTGATTCCATTCTGTTTGCTATTTACAAAGAGTCATATGGAAATATGTATCCATGTATAAATTTATATTAATATAAAGAAGTATCTAGTATAACTGACTCACTTTGCTGTATACCCAAAAACACAACACTGTAAATCAACTATACTCCAATTTAAAAAAAAAGACATAAAAAAAAGAAGTATCTAGTAAAATAACCAGTAAATTATGAATAGTGGATACCCCAGGGAATGGGTAGAGGTGGGTTTCGCTTTTCCCGTTGTGTTCTTCTGAGTGGTTTGAATGTTTTTTGAGTGCAACTTATTAAGGAATTTATAATTATAGCAACAACAATATTTTTTAACCTGGTATTTACAGGTACCTAGTGTAAAAATATACATAATTTATATAGCCAACATTAGCACCCTTTGTCCAGGTCCCACTATCAAAATCCCACTACCTGAGGTCCCACTATCTGACATTGCTTAAAAGGTGGGAAAGATGCACCTCAAAGCAGATCTTGTGTTTCTGAGTCTCTTTGGGGTTGTGAAAGGTGCTGACACATTTTAAAATAATACAAAAAATGACAAGCACTCTTTTTGAAGAAGCTCCCTGGTTTTCAAAGGCAGATAAAGCTGTTAGGACACTTTTACTTATTGTAAATTAAATTTGAAGTAAGATTTTAATTGAGTGTGTTTCCTAAAGCACAGCCTCCTAAGAAATGTATTAAGAGGGACCATAGGTGAAATAGTAATGGAATCACCACCTTCCTAACGTAGTGTCCCAATCGGTCTCCCAGCAAGTGCCATCCCTGCTTGACATCTGAAAATAAATGTGATGATACACTCCTTCCTTAACAGTTAGCTCGGATAGGTTGGGAGTTTGGGATTGACATGTACACACTGCTATATTTAAAATAGATAGCCAACAAGGACCTACTGTACAGCACAGAGAACTCTGCTCAATACTCTGTAATAACCTAAACGGGAAAAGAATTTGAAAAAGAATAGATACATGTATAACTGACTCACTTTGCTGTACACCTGAAACTATTACAACATTGTTAATCAACTATACTCCAATATAAAAAAAAAAAAAAAAAAGAGTTAGCTCTACCAAGCCATACTGTGGGGCCAAAGGCAAAGAGCTGACCAGAAAAGGAAACTAGGTTACAGGGGTTATACTGTTTCAGATCAGCTAAGAGCACCGTGCACAATGTTTAAGGTGTTCCTAAGTGTGGGAAGTATTAGGAAGAAGTGTGGGCAATCTGAAAACCCAGGCACCCTTCAGCTATACTGAGGACCAGTCTAAACATGAAATGCTCGTGCATACCAGGCTAAATCAAAGGGCACTTGTGTTACTTACAACAAGCCACACAAGAAGGTACTCTCTGAATCCCCGTGTCCTATGATTGCTTTGCTAAACACAATGTGATCTGCGTACCAGCAGTCTCAGCACCACCTACCACAGAAGAACGTCTTAGAAATACAGCATCTCAAGCCCCACTCCAGACCTCCTGCCACCCTGTGCACACCAGCACTGCCGCCCCTGAAAGCTCTGGACAGACGGCCTCCTCGCAGTGGGGGTTCCACTCACTGCTCCTAACAGGATTTGTCTAGGGTCAAGGAGATACTGAATTAGAAACCTGACTTGGGACCCCAATTCCAAAGGGAGTGAAGGAGGTCAAAGAAAAGAAAGGGAAAGGAAGGCACCTGGGCCAGCACTTGCCTGTATGAGGATAGGATGGGAATGGCAGTCAGGCCAGGTGCCCACCTGGCCAGCCAATTTCATCAGGAGGAAGCCAGAGGGGTGCTAAGGCAGGCTGCTCAGCCCAGGGGAGCAGGCTGCAGGATGGATGCAGCTGTGGACTGTGAGACAGGCCCCCAGGTGGGAAGCTTAATGGAAGGGGGAACTAGGCTTGAGTGCGGCTTGAGCTTCTGCAGAGGGGCAGAGAGAGAGGGAGGGAGGGAGAGGGAGAGAGAGTCCCAGATGTCAGACAGAGAGACTGACAGCAGGGGCAGAGGATCAGACATCGGACTGCTCGGCAGATTCCCTGCCAGAGAAAGAGGACGCGGCCAAGGTGAGGGGTCCGGGGGTACAGAGGCCTGACTCACAGGTGCGCGATGCCCGCCTTGCGCACAGCGGTGGAGATGGCTTTGACCGCGGTGCAGAGCGAGTTGAGCAGTTGGGTCATCTCGCCCGTGCCGCGGGCCTTCCTGCCCTCCTCCATGACGAAGCGGGTCAGGGTGACGATATTGGTGTCGAAGGCCGCCTGGTCCGTCATGCTGTGGCCGGGCTGCTGAGCGCTGGGCGGCAGGTGCAGGCCGCGGGACGCGGTGGAACGCGGCTGGAGCGCAGACCGATGGAGGGTCAGCACCGCTCGGAGTGGGCCCGGTCCCAGCGGGGTGTCCCGCGGAGCCTATAGGCGCGGGTCACCGCCCTCCGCCCACAGGAACACCTCCGCGCCCCGGCCCCGCCCCTCCAACTGCAGCCCCGCCCACTCCGCCCTCCACCCCCACCCCCCGTCCGGGATCCTTGTCCAGTCTCAGTTCCTCCAACAGCGGGGCTGTCCCCTCCCCCGCGGCCCACTGCCACCTCCGGTTCCTCCGCTGTCGCCGCGCCACGCCTCCTCAAAGCACGGCCACTGGCGTGGTGGAGTGCTGCTCCGGGCCACCTACATGGTCTTTTTCAGTCCCCACAACGACCCTGCCACAGAGTTGCAATCATGATTTTCCCCCCAAGATATAAAACGTAAGTTGGGAAGGGTAAGTGTGGTGCTCAGTGCAGCGCTGCAGCCCAGCTGCTCCCGGGTTCCGGCCGGAGGCTCTAACCGCTGCGGTTCCCTCCCCCACCGTGGCCACCTGCCATCTGCTCCCTGCCCTCTGTCCACCCCTGCTTGGCCTGTCACCTGGCTCTTCTGACCAACTTCAGAAGATGTGGATTCCCTTGTTCCTTACCTGTCTGATGGCCCGGCTTTGGTTCCTTAATTCAGGCCTCTTCTCAAGATTCCTGTAATTTGAGAGCTCTTGGGGACCTTCCTTTCCAACAACTGCATTTTGTAGAGAAAACAGTCACAGACACAGGAAAGTGTCTCCTGGATACCATACTGAGGACAGGGGCTCCGAGGCCACATCTTGACTGCTTTGTAGGCACATTGCTGCAGTCCTAAGGCAGTTCATACACTGATTCATAGAACATTTATTGAGCACTTACTGTTAGTGAGACAGTGCTTTGAGAACTATCCCCTGTCTCCTTGTCACAAGTAACAAATGCTTCTGTTTAATCAAAGTACTTGGTGTGGGGACTTCCCTGGTGGCATAGTGGATAAGACTCCATGCTCCCAGTGCAGGGAGCCTGGGTTCCATCCCTGGTCAGGGAACTAGATCCCACATGCATGCCGCAGCTAAAGAGTTCTCATGCCGCACTCAAGACCCAGTGCAACTATATATATACATTTTTTTTTTCTAAGTACTTGGTGTGTTCATTGGCTAAGCACCCCAAAAGATGGACCTATTGAGTCCAGTACAATTTCTGGCAACTCTGGTAGGACGTGTGCCCTGACCAGGGACAAGGGGAGCCGGCCACACTGGCGTGAAGTAGACTTATTCGCTTCTGGTATTGGTCAGATCATCCGGGTTCTCTTGGTCAAACATTGTTCTTCTGGGCATCAATTGGTTCAGAGACTGCTCGCCCCCTGGATCTCTGTGGGCAAAGTGGTCACGCAAACGACTCTGTTCAGTGTTCAGTGCTAGTGTTATCGAGTCCAAGCTCGCTCTGCTCGCCTAATGACAGGCCAGTGAATCGGAGAAGAGCTGTTGAGGCAGGGAATATGACTTTATTTGGAAAGATGGCAGACTAGTGTCGCTGAAAAACCGTCTTATCAGGGTTTGGATGCCAGTTTCTTTTATAGCACAGAGAAGGGGAGGAGATGGGGAAGTAAAGTA
This sequence comes from Phocoena phocoena, assembly GCF_963924675.1. Taxonomy (NCBI): domain Eukaryota; kingdom Metazoa; phylum Chordata; class Mammalia; order Artiodactyla; family Phocoenidae; genus Phocoena; species Phocoena phocoena. The sequence continues at coordinate 29,905,908 of NC_089224.1, read as the reverse complement.
AAAAGGCCGTAAGTTTTGCAAATATCCCCTAAAATGGCCAGCCTCAGGGAGGGGATGTGTTAATTTCTTCTTTCTTGCAGCCATCCACAGGTGGGCGGGGTCAGATTGTCTCCCTGTGAGCTGAACAGAGGCACTTTAGTTTAACATTCAGGCAGAGGGGCAGGGTTCCCTGAGGCAGGCCATTATGTATGATTATAATAACAAAAACAACGAAAAGCAAAGGTTAAAGTCAAAGAAACAGATCGAACATGGAATCTGATTGATTTAGCACTTCCATGTTACATCAGCAGACTTCAGAGGGTGTGTAGAATTCAGGACCGGTGCTATAATAGGTGGGGATATCAGCATAGCCTCACTTTTGATGAAAGCAGAATTTGAGAAACACACAACTGGGCTTGGGTATTTGATTTCACCCTGGATTTGAGTCCAGGGGTTCTGATTTTTATAACTGGGAGGTTGCATTCCTGCCTGTAAGCAACCACAGGTCTCTGTGAGTGGGAACTCCATTCCTACTATTCTGGAAGGTTGCATTCCTTCCTGTGGGAAACTAGAGACCTCTGGGTTTAGAAGCCACCTTTTCTGTGATTGGAGGGGGGCGAGGGTTGAGTTCCTTTTTAATAAGAAACAAGAGACCTCTGGGTGCTGGGAACACAGGTGTGAACAGGGTCCCTGAAATCACTCTTCCAGATGGCAGAAACTGACTGCCAAACTTGGGTCTGATTATCTTATATGTTTAAAAAAAATTAATTGAGGGCTTCCCTGGTGGCGCAGTGGTTGAGAGTCCGCCTGCCGATGTAGGGGACACGGGTTCGTGCCCCGGTCTGGCGAGATCCCACATGCCGCGGAGCGGCTGGGCCCGTGAGCCATGGCCACTGAGCCTGCGCTTCTGGAGCCTGTGCTCCGCAACGGGAGAGGCCACAGCAGTGAGAGGCCCGCGTACCGAAAAAAAAAAAAAAAAAAATTGGGGCCTGTATTTTATGTCTTTTTAATCTCATTTTTCTTGAAATTCATTTTTATTGTATTCTACAGAAGCAATGACCCATGATGGATTGGGAATGTTTTTTAAAACCAGTCTTTCACCACAAATAGTTTGAGAAGCACCACTGAGGATGGCAGAGGACCTTCAAAGTTTTATGACAAATGACATGTGACAAGATTCTACTTTTCCTAGATGTAACGCTTGGGGTAGATTGAAGTGGAGAGAAAATTGAGAAAGAGACACCAAGTGGGAGGCTCCCAGGACCATCTAGGTGGGAGCCAATAAAGGCCAGTGGGAGCAGAGATCAATATTCTGTTACAACCTAAATGGGAAAAGAATTTGAAAAAGAATAGATACATGTATATGTATAACTGAATCACTTTGCTGTACACCTGAAACTAACACAACATTGTCAATCAACTACGCTCCAACGTAAAATAAACATTTAAATGATGAAGTCATAAAAAAATTTAAAAGACAAAACCAAAAACAAACCACTCACAAGATTATCACCTGGAGATTCTTTTAACTAATGGAAAGTATTTCACTCTGTGAGTATACCAAAACACTTCTCACTAGACTCTTACTGATGATATCCATTGAATTGTTTCTGTTTTTAAAAATAATAATGGGGACTTCCCTGGTGGCACAGTGGTTAAGAATCCACCTGTCAAAGCCGGGGACACAGGTTCGATCCCTGGTCCAGTAAGATCCCACATGCCACGGAGCAACTAAGCCCACGAGCCAAAACTACTGAGCCCATGCACCGCAACTACTGAAGCCCCTGCACTCTAGGGCCCGCGTGGTGCAACTACTTAAGCCCGTGCGCCTACAGCCCATGCTCCACAACAAGAGGAGCCACTGCAATGAGAAGCTCACGCACCGCGATGAAGAGTAGCCCCTGCTCACCGCAACTGGAGAAAGCCCGTCCACAGCAACAAAGACGCAATGCAGACAAAAAAAAAAAAAGTGATAATAATGATAATAATGTATGATGCAGTGATGTATATTCATGTACACCAAGTGTTGCCCTTATATCCAAATCTTTCCTTTTAATAAATTCTTCCAAGTGTAGTTTCTCAAGAAAAAAAGAGAAATAAATAAAAAAAGAAAAAGGGCATAATGGAACATCCATGGGCTGGGTTTCTTGAATGTGTCTTCACTGCCTATGACAGTGATTAATCCCTATGACAATCTCCTGAGGTTCTTAGCTCCATTTTCATAAAGCTTAGACAGGTTTACTCTCCTGCCCAATGCCATACAGTAATAAGTAGCTGAGTGGGGATTTGAACCCAAGCACTAAACATACTGCTTCTGTACCACGGGATGAGACTAAGAAGGAAAACACCCAGATTCCAGGACCAGCTCTGCTAGAAACCAGCTTATCTTACGAATGTCACTTAACCTCTTTGGGCCAAGCTTCCTTACTTGTAAAATAAGGAAGTGAAACTAAACGTTTTTGCAAGATTCCTTCCTTCTTTTACATTCTTTGACTCTGAGTAATAATAATAGCTAATGTTTGTTGAGTTCCTATGAAATGCCTAGCATTGTGCTAAGTGTGGTTTTAAACGAATTATATCATTTGATCCCACACACCCTTATGAGTAAATGCAGCTGATTCCACTCTGACAAATGAGTAAACTGTGCTTTGGAGACATTAAGTAGCCCTCCCAAGGTCACGCAGCGAAGCAGCAGGGTTAGCAGGTTCTAACTCAGAGAAGCTGCCTCAGGAGTCTACTTCTTAGCCTGTGTGGCTTCCAAGATCTCTGTAGCCCGGTTCCCTCCTGCCTCAAGCCTGGGCCACTTGCCTGAAACAGTTCACCCCTCTCCGTGAGCTCACTTGTCCCTGGTAATTCTTGGCCACCAGACAGGTCTCTGAGGCCCAGCTCCCCGGAGCTGGGTCAGCTCCCCTTCTGTGGGCCCTCACTGCCCTTTGGACCTCCTCCATCATCTACTTATTCCAGTGCTCGGTACCTTTGCTGCCCCCGACACTGGGCTACAAGCTCCAAGGAGGGCAGGAACTGCCCTTGCTGCCCCAGGACATAGAACAATGCATCGTACTGTAAAAGGGTAATGTTTTTACTTAGAGCTGCACTCGCTGAGGAGATATCAAAACGGAATGCTGCTTCACCTCAACTCGTTCTAACTGGTTGAAGAGACCCAGGATGCTAGACCCATAGTAGAACTCACCGAAGACCCTTTTGTGACCAATGAACAAGGGATTTTTTTCTAAGCCATCCTATCCAGGGTACATGCTGTCAATCCTCAATTAGCATAGCTACCACAAAACCTATTTTTTCTAATTCCTAAAACAAAAAAACCTGAGTTTTCTCCTCCCAGAAAAAAAGTGAGTGAATTTCTTCACTTACTTGACAAGTAAATAAATTCAGCATTATTATAATTAGTAGTAGTATAGTTATGTATGTATGGCTCTCTCTGATGGTCATTCTTTGACAGCACATAGTAAGTACAATAAATATTTGTTGAGTGTCATAAATACAAATAACTGTTGCGTCAGGTGAGGAATGATATGCACATGGATTCCTCAGGAACTAGGGAGAAGGCAGAATCACTTCTCCATGAGGTAACTGGGGAAGCGTTCACAGAGGAAGTGAGGGGTGAACTTGGGTTTGGTAGTCATCCTCTACTCTTTCCTAATCTACCAGCCTCTTTGTTCCAGACTTCCTTTTCCAGCAGAGATCCCACAAGGCATCATTTCATTGACATTCTTGGCAATATTCTCAACTCCTTGCCCTCCTGTGTTTTCATCACCTCCGCCAGGATAAACCCAGCTATTTGCTCTCTCCACTGATCACTCCACTGGAGAAAGTCATACCAACTGGCTCACCATAGATTCATAAAGCCATACATTGCCCTCAACACTGTTGGACATTTCTCCAATCAATTCACCCACCTATTCTCAAACCTCCAGCCCCTCACCTCCAACTTTATTGATGAAATAAAAGCTTTAGATAGGAGCTCTTCAACTTCTGCCTAAGTGAGAAATCTAACTACATCTGCCTCTAATCTGACCCTCCTAAAACCAATCCTGCATCTGAGGCTTGGGGCCCATCTGTTTGCTGTCTCAGCAAACCCTGCCCCACTGTTGACTGTCTGCTTCTTGTTCATTCAACTACCTCCTCTCAAATGGATCTGTCTTATTATCTTATTATGTTCAAATCCCTCATATCTTAAAAGGAAAACAAACAAAATCCTTCCCTTGCCCCCCCCCTTACTCCTCTCCAGCTACCATTTCACAGTCAAGATTCTTGAGAAAATGTAAAAAGGGTCAACGACTGTAAAAACTTGCTCCATTTTCACAGCCTATTGTGGGTTAGCTTTGAACCCTATTTGCCCATTGAATAAACCCTCGCCGGAGTCACTGATGACTTCCACGTTGCTAAACTCAGCATACGTTTTCAGTTCTCTTCTTGACTTCTCAGGAACATTAGACATTGTCGACTGCTCCCTTTTTCTTGCAACACTCTCTTGGTTCCTTTGTCACATGCCCTCCTGCTTTGTCTTCTACCCCTGTGGAGCTCTTCATGGATCCCCTGGGTAGTAGTTTCCCAAGGCCAGCCCATGGCTTTAATTACCATCTGTTTTCTAATGGCTACTAAACTCCCATCTCTATCCCAGATCTCCCCTTGGAGCTCCAGATTCCTGCGTTCAGTTGCTTCATATTTTCAAAAAGACCCCATTTTTTCTTTTTAGAGAAGTTTTAGGTTCACAACAAAATTGAGAGGAAGGTATAGAGATTTCCTTCTGCCCCACACAGGCACGGCCACCCCATTATCAACGTCACTCACTAGAGTGGTATATGTGTTACCAAGGATGAACCTACATTGACACATCATCACTCAAAATCCATAGTTCAGGGCTTCGCTGGTGGCGCAGTGGTTGAGAGACCGCCTGCCGATGCAGGGGACACAGGTTCGTGCCCTGGTCCGGGAGGATCCCACATGCCGCAGAGTGGCTGGGCCCGTGAGCCATGGCCACTGGCCCTGCGCGTCCGGAGCCTGTGCTCCGTGACAGAAGAGGCCACAGCAGTGAGAGGCCCGCGTACTGCAAAAACAAAAAACAAAAACAAAAAAAACTCCATAGTTCACATTAAGGTTCACTCTTGGTGTTGTACATTCTATAGGTTTGACAAATGTATAATGACATATATTCATGATTATATTATACAGAATATTCTCATTACCCTAAAAATCCTCTGTTTTGCCTATTTATTCCTCCCCACCACCTTGCCACTGGCAACCACTGATCTTTTTACTGTCTCTATAGTCTTGCCCATTCCCCAAACGTCATAGTTTGAATTATACACAATGTGGCTTTTTCAGATTAGCTTTTTTCACTTAATAATATTCATTCAAGTTTCCTCATGTCTTTTCATGGCTTGATAGCTCTTTCCTTTTTAGTGCTGAATAATATCCCATTGTCTGAAAGAACCACAGTTCATTCAACCATTCACCTACTGAAAGACATCTTGGTTGCTTCCAAGTTTGGGCAGTAATGAACAAAACTGCTATAAACATCCTCTTGCAGGTTTTTTTGTGGACATAACTTTTCAACTCCTTTAAGTAAATACCAAGGACCATGATTGCTGGTTTGTATGGTAAGTGTATGTTAGTTTTGTAAGAAACCACCAAACTGCCTTCCAGAGAGGCTGTACCATTTTGCATCCCCACCAGCAATGTATGAGAGTTCCTGTTGTTTCACATCCCGAAGAGAGAGGCAGAGGCTAGAGTGATGCAGCCAGAAGCCAAGGAACACCTGGAACCCCCAGAAGTGGTAAGTGTCAAGGAGGGTTTCTCCCCTCCAACCATCAAAGGAAATACAGCTCTGACAACCCCATGATTTCAGATTTAGCCTCCAGAAACGTGCAGGAATACATTTCTGTTGTTTTAAGTCACCCAATTTGTGGTACTTTGTTATGGCAGCCATAGGGAACTAATACAGGGACAATTCAAATCCCCTGATCGAATTCCTTCATTTTACAGATGAGAAAAGTAATATCTTAGCAAGTGGGAAATGTTTCCACACAGCTGATCACATTCAATAATCATAGCAACTCTCCAAGATAGCGGTTGTTGTGCAAGAGGAGGGAACTGAAAGCAGTTCAATGATTCGCCTGATAACAAGCAGCTAAGCACTGGAGCAGCGTGTGGATTCTTCCTGCCAAGTCCATACTCTTCCCACCAGTTCTCTCTGCCTGTGTCTCAGAGGGGTCCAACGACATATCCACACCACACACGCTGATGAGAAACAGTCTAAAATAGAGGACTTTTTCCCCTCCTATTTCTGCTCCAGGTACAATAGGCTGCATCTCAAAACTGTCGAACCATCAAGAGACTGGTTCTGCGGGATGACCTCAGAGCTCATAACCTAGATCCTTGGGCTACATAAAAATTGATGTCTCCAAGCCACAGGGGTCATAAGCTGCAAGTTACTTGAATGAATTGTATGGGCTGTTCATTTCTTTCTGAAATATGCTTTAAGATTCTCCAGACACTCAGAAAGTCAAGATAATCAACAGCTCTCCGAGGCCAAGCAGGTTTGGGGGACCCTCCATTCCAGTCTGTCTTATAAAATATTTACGTGCTGCAAGGGGCACTACATCAAAGTCCCAATGGTTCTAATGGTAATGAGCGAACAATTCTGTTGAGCAAATAATCGAAGAACAATAA